>NW_027223752.1:46488385-47094905 GCF_028538775.1 Myotis yumanensis | reverse complement strand
GATTCCTGCTTTGAGAAGCCCAGCCGAACGTGCAAAGCCAACATCTAGGGGCCATCTGGCTGTCCCTGAGGCCACGCCAGCTCCTTCTTGCCTAACAAGCCTGGGGCTGGCGTGACTTACGGCCTCTGGCAGAGGAGTCAGGATGAGAACCACTATACAAGCAGGATATGGTTCCTGTGGAAAAGGGAACAGTTTATATGGGGTAGGAGGGTCTGAAGGTCAAATACAATTTTACTTGAAAATTAAAAAGTCATGTGTCTCAGGCAAGAGTACACATCCACATGGGCTTCCATTAACCCAGGGAATCATGGGATTCCTTAGCCCATGTAATGACTTCAAAGTTATTTGGAGAAAAAAGTCCCCGTTTTAGTAAATTTCCCCAAGGTGTGCTTATAACCCGTGTTCCATTTCTATTTCAGTTCCACCACCACCCTGTCCTCATCAGAGACAAATTCAAAAATGCAGAGAAGCCATGTGACATGGCTAGAATAAATAGATGGTTACTTGTGATAACTTTTGAGTTTCTACCTCTTCTAGAGAAACTTTTATAAAAAAGAGTATGCTTAGTGTTTGCCAAGAAAACACACAAAAACTCAAAAAGGAAGACATAAAACATCTTTTTCTAAACACTGGCTGCTTCTAAACTTCTTTGGAACCAGATAGGGGTTCATCATCAACAGAAGTAAACACGGACACTGTATTGTTATATAAGCAAGTACCTGGAGCGTGGAGCTTAGAAAGGGAACCAGACCATTTTCCACTACAAGTGGCACTGCCTTTTTGGTGACCTCCCTTTTCTTCTCCATTTGAGAGAAGAGTCCCTCCTCCGAAATGAAGTGCCTTACAACAGGGAGTGGCTGGCTCAGGAAGCGGCAAGCATCCCAAGGGAGAGCTGTCCACTCCTTTTCCAGCATCACTCTCTCCCCAACTCATCTAGAAGGAGCCAAAGATAAGAACCAAAATGGGAGGGGAGAGGGGAGTAACGTTGAGGCAGTCATTAATGGATTTCCACTTGGGATTCTCATCTGACCCCCGGAACCACACCCTACAGCCACTGCTGTCGTGATTTCTAGATCTCTGGAAATGTGGGGGGCATTGAAAGCACCCTGGGGCCTGGGGTTAAAAGTCAGTTTTCCCTTGGCTCACCATACTGCCTCACAACCCTGAAATGCCCTTTCCACACATTGGAAACCCCATGAACCAACGAGGCGGCAGCCTTGGTCAGACGTGACCCAGCAACAGGGAGCCCCACTTCCGGTGGTGCTGGTGTCAGGCCCATGAAGACAGACTGCAGCTCAGAAATCCTCCACAACCTCCCTCCATCTCAGGTCCCTCCCCAGATCTGAACCCCCACGCAGCTCCGTCCCACACGAGAAATCCTCTTTACATGCAGCGACAGCAGGGTCCTGGCTGTGTCCTTCTGAAGCCTAGTACCACTGAGGGGCAAGTAGCCAATCTGCTGGCCTTGGGCATAGAGCAGGAAGGTGCCCACGGACGGAGGAATCACATCAGGCCGAGGCGTGGGCCGGACCAAGGGTGGAGCAACCGTGGGTATACCTGCCGTGGGAAAGAGTGAGCAGAGAGAAAAGGAAACAAGGGTGGGCGGGGAGAGAGAACAGTTACTTTCCCATAGACCAGAGCCTCCAAAAACATCAAAAGTTCTTAAACCTAGACAGATGTGCTCCAGATGTTCCTTTAAGGAAATTCTAATTTCTAGGGGTTTTTTTTTTCAAGGATCAATTATGTAAATCACTGCCAATTACTAGGGAGGAAGACAACAACACATCTCCCTCAGAACAAAGCAGTTTTTTTTTGGTTTTTTTCCCTTCTTTTTAAAGGAAAGAAACCAGAGCCAGAGTTGTGTCAGCTTCTCTTTGGGGCCCCCGGGGTGACACACGTCCCCTTTCACCCTGGGCTGGGGAAGGGGAGTAACTGCATGCTGAGCTGAGTTCCAGATGTTCTAGTTACAGAAACGGCTAATGACAAAATCAAACATTAAGTCCAAATTGGGATCTTGGGTGGATCAGATTATAAACCAGCACCACACAGTAGTGACTTGTCTCATTGGATCTGTTAACCCCTTGTTTGCCCACCTTCATACACAGCCTCCCGACAGAGAAACCTCAGAGGCCGCTGAGGTGAGTGAGGGCTGCCCCGGGTGCTTACATGCAGGGGTGGAGCCTGGCTGGGAGCGGGTGCCCTGCACCTCTCTGCCGTCTCTGTCCACACACCAGCAGAAGTCACTCTTCCCGTGGCACTGCATGGGGGTGAAGTGGCCCAGGTCGTCGCACTGCGGCACGTACTGGTCGTCCCTGGGCGCGCCACCGTAGTGCTCCAGCAGGTTTGCCCTCCAGCGCTCACACATGGTCTGGGGCCTCTGGGTGGGCGCTGAGCAGATGGGACAAAAAAGCCTTTGATTGTAAGCCAAGGACAGAGTGCAGCCTGGCCGCCTGGCCTCCCTCCTCCTCATGTGCATTAGCGGGCCTCCGCCAAGTCCCTGAACACAGACCAGAGCAGTCAAGTGCTCTAAGAAGTCCTCCACAGGAACCAGGAGAATGGGGTCCTCTGGATGCTCCCATCTTCCCAGGCCAGGAGGATCTGCCATCAAGGCCCCACCACGTCGGGAAAGAACAAGAGGAGGTTAAGATCAGGTGCAGGGCTCACTCAGCCTGGGAAGGGGGTGAGCTCACTCTGGACAGGAGAGGCCCAGGGCCTCTGCTAACAGAACACTGTGGGGCGCAGTGGCCTACATGATGCTTAAAGCACTCTTTGCTTCTTTCCCACTTGCTTCAAACTCTAGGACTTGCATCTGAGAGGGTTATCTTCAGGCTGGCTGGCTAGTGCTTGTCTTAGAAAGCATTCCTGAATGTCCACCTATGCAGCCCTCAGTACCTGTCCACTGGAGGACTACACTGGTGAAAGCATAACTTATCGTAATTGGTATATGGGAGCACAGAGAGGTAGTGACACTCCAGTTCCTGGAAGTTGTCTGGCCATGCTGTTCCTGGTATTATCTCAAAGCTGAAATAGGCTTCACCTTCCCACCATGTTTCTCCAGCACCCTGCCCCTCTTCCCACCCTCCCCGCTCACTACCATGCTTACACTCCACTAGCTTCTCTTGCAGAGCAGTTTCTCTACCCCCAATACCCCAGACTGCTTCCACAGGGCTGTCGTGGCCTGTCCCAAACACCAGTTCTCTGTCCGAGAGGGCTCTGTTACAGCCTATAGCACAGCCACCTGTGGGAGGATTGCCCAAAGGACCTGAAACAGAAAGTGCAGCTCCTGTTTTTATCTCCTGCCACTCACAGCCTATAGTGTGCAGAAGAGACAGCCACGTGCCTACCTGGCACTGCCATTTGGATGTATCACAGAAATCTCAGAGGAGGACTAACAAAATCTGGGCCCCTGGACTTTCCCTTATGAGTAATTGCACCTCCACCTCTCCATTGCTCAGGTCCAACCATCCTGGACTCCTTTCTCTCGCTCACTTATGTCAAGAAATATCAGCTGCACCTTCACAATACATTCAGAATATCTTCACATCTTCCCACATCCACGCCCATCACCCTGGTCCACGCCCCATTACCTCGTGCCACAGCTGCTTTCCCTGCTTCTCCCCTCCTTCTTGCCCCTTAGTGTAAATTCAACCCGGAGCCAGAAAGAGTCCCTTTAAAACCATCATTTCAAGCCCTGTCTGGTTTGGCTCAGTGGATAGAGCATCAACCTGTGGACTGAAGGGTCCTAGGTTCGATTCCAGTCAAGGGTACATACCCAGGTTGCACGCTTGATCCCCAGTAGGGGACATGCAGGAGGCAGCCAATCGATGATTCTCTCTCATCATTGATGTTTCTATCTCTCCCTTCTCCCTTCCTCTCTGAAATCAATAGATATATTTAAAAAACAAACAAACAAGTCATTTCATGTCATTCCTTTGATCAAAATCTCCAACAGCTTCAAAGAACAAGCTGGAAACACTATAGTTGGGCTCCAACATCTACAATTTTTCTAGGAAAGCAGGAAGATGGGGAATAAAATCAGGGCTCAAACCCAACAGGCTCAACTACAAGACCCACCATCGCTCATGACTCACGGAAGCACAGCTCTTGTTAAAACCTCATGCAGAAGGAAAAACTGATTTCCTCACCCAGATGTGTCTCAATGAACCCAGAGAGGGATGTGCTGCTTTCTCAAACGCCTGCCCTCCATCCCTGGAGAAGTTCCCAACACCACCACTGGTCCACATTCCAAACTCAGAGGACCCATTCTTGGTTCAGGGACCACCCAGTGAGGAATGTCTTTGTTTGGAATGAGGACACACAGCACAGTCAGCTTCTGGGAAATGGCACCACACCTCCCTCACACGTGGGCATCCCTCTCATGCCCGACTATATGAAGCTCCTTCTCAATCTGACCATGGCTTTATTTTCCTTCTGTGTCTGGTTGGCAGGGTTTTAAATATTTTGAAATTGTGGGCAGAAACTGTTCTCTCCCCCTTCAAGCTGACTCCATCATGTAGATGAGACCAGTCAGAAATGGCAGCCAAGAGGGAAGTCTGGGCCACAGGGAAGAGTGCCCAAAAGAACATGCCTCTCTTTTAGCGATGAACTTCCCATGCTCTCGGCTCCCTTTTGAATCACTGTCCTTAACACATGCTTGTCTTCGTAAATGCAACAGAATTCTGAACCATTCCCCCAAGGAACCTCCCAACATCTGATTCCTTCAAATCCCAGCTGGAGTCAGAACCAGTAGGCATGAGTGAAACGGGATTTCTTTGTATTCTTTGGAGGGGGGGGGCGGGCAGTGTGGGGGGAGGAGGCTGCAAAATCTTTTCCTAAAAATAGGAACTAGGAGTGTCACTGTGGAAACAGCTAGATCAGCGTTCGCCAACCAATGGTCCGTGGACCACTGGCGGTCCGTGAGGTCCGAAAGGTTGGCGACCGCTGAGCTAGATGAAGCATTACCAATTTTTACCTAGATGAATCACTAATGTCCTGGCCATAATAATTAATATTTTAAAAGGATCAAAGCTGCTAGTAATTCTCTAGTTTTTCATATTCACATACATTAAAAGCCAAGACTAGTATTTATGGAAACCTTTTCAACACTAAGAATGGATCTTTGAATATAGCAAGCGCATTGATAGAGGAATTACTTTGGCTGAAACGGTATCACACCAAATTCTACGTTCTTCACAATCAAGTTCTTCTGTTTTTAAAAAATGAAGTTCTTCCCATCTCTGAACAGTTCTGCAAGGAGTAGAAACCTGCCTTGGCAACCT
This sequence comes from Myotis yumanensis, assembly GCF_028538775.1. Classification (NCBI taxonomy): domain Eukaryota; kingdom Metazoa; phylum Chordata; class Mammalia; order Chiroptera; family Vespertilionidae; genus Myotis; species Myotis yumanensis. The sequence goes on along the minus strand of NW_027223752.1, from coordinate 47,089,626 downwards.
GTGGTTGGCGTAAACTGTGAGCACTTGATAACCATGCCCCATCCGGATGGGGAGTGACAATGAAAACAGACACGTTTATCATCAGCATCTCAGATCACAGGGGCTAATAAAACAGGTTCCTGCTTCTCTTTTGAAGGCAGCTGGGCCAGTGGTGACTTCCCCATGGACATGTTGGGCTGGCTAGAGGGAGCTGGGGTTATTTGCTCAGAGCAAACTAGCTGGATCCACCCACAAATGACATACTTATGTTTCCTAATGCTATTAAAACAGCCTTCAGGCAGTTCTCTGTAACTCAGAAGGCCAAGTGAAGCGACAGTTATATGGGAAAGGCAATTTTTCTTTTGGACAAAAAGCTGGTCTGGCAAGACCCTCTGGGTCTGACATCTCTAAGCTGCCCTAACAGGTCTAGGGCAGTGGCCTCAGCCTGACCTACACACTCAATCTCAATCTTGGGTAGAACCCATTCTCTCCCTTCAAGCTGGTCCCATCATGCAAGTGAGTTTTGTATTAGACAGGAGTCAGGAGGCTGGAGTACAATGCATGCCGGGATCACATATATCGTGTGTGCATGTCTCTATGCCCCTGTAATGTGAATGTGCATGTAGCTGAGTGCATGCACTTGAGTGTTCCTAGAAGGAAGGAGGATGGTGTCATAAAGGATGGTCATCAGCCCTGAATCTGCGTGGTCTGGGCAGGGATTATAATCTACCCACAGCCAGTGCCATTCTGCTCCCCAAGCCCCAGGCCTAACCAGGCACAAGGTTTCTTTCTGGATTGGCTCACCTGGGGGTCCGCAGTGAGGTGGGTTAGAGCCAGGTGGCGTCCGGGTACCAGGGACTTCATGACCGTCGGGGTTCACGCACCAGCAGAAGCCGGTGCTGCCGTGGCACTGCAGTGGCAGGAAGTGGCCCTGCTCGTTGCACTGGGGGATGTGGATCCTGACGCCCGGGTAGAGGTGCTGAGCCTGGGCGGCGCGCTGCTGACGCTCACAGGTTTTCAGTCCTGAGGTGGAGTCTTCAGGGCGGGGTTAGAGGAGACACAAGGAGGAGGAGGAATAAAAGGCATTGCTACCCACCCACTTTTATGAGCCAACCTCAAGGTCTCCTGTTGGAGGCTTTTTCTTCCATAGTTGGAAGGCAGCATAATGTGGGAAAATGAGCAAGTTACTGGGAATTTGGAGTCCTGGATTCTTATTTTAGCTCTGCCACTAACTACCCAACACCTCCCTAATTCTCGCAGTCCGCCCTGTAAGTGCCTAGGCTAACTTTACTGTGAAGCGGCCCCTCCCGTCCGCCTCTAGCTCCTGTTACTGTCTGGATAAAATGAAGAGCAGCCATGGCTTTGGTCCAAACATCCCAGAGGCTCAGGAGGAAACAGTTCAGCTTGTCCCCGAGTCCAGAGTTTAAGTCTGAGGAGCCCCAGGTCAACAGCTGTCACTAGACTGCCCCTCGGGCCAAGTCCCAGAGCAGTCATAGGGGAGGCTGCGCCCAGCTCGCCAGAGCGCAGCACTCCTGCTTAGTAACCTGAGTCTCAATACTTCTAACTCGCACTTATCAAGGCAAAGCAGGTCATTAGGGCAGTTAACCAGAACTGCTCATAGGTAGGACAATGGATGTGCCACACCCCAGGCTTCCCAGAATTCGCAAATAGCTATGAACAACAAACCGAGCCCTGGTGGTAACTGGGAAATATCCAGAGCCTGAAGATCCACTAACTACAGCCTCCTACCTGGAGAAATCAGAGTGGGCTGAAGTGCTATAGAAAAATAGTGCTGAAGGAGCCAGTTCTCTGTGCCTAATCTGGCCTCCCCCTTACCAGGTGTGCACTGAAGTCCGTCCCCATGATAGCCAGGCTGGCAGCGGCAGGAGAAGGAGCCGGGGGTGTTGTAGCAGGTAGCCGAGGGGTGACATCTGTTCTCCAAGCACTCATCAATATCTGCAGTGTCAGAACGGGAAGGTGGGGGCATGTGACTTCACTGCACTCAATCTGTGCTACTACCTGGCCTTTAGTACAGGAGGATCAACCATGAGGGGTCAACTTCAGAAGACCTTTGGGCATGAGCAGAAATTACTGACGCTGAAAGGCACACCTAACAGTATAAGGTCAAGGCCCTGTGAGTTAGTCCATTCGAATGTTCAGTGTAGAAATTAAACATGTGGTCACTCAGAAAAATAGATCCTGCAGTATATTGCTACAGCAGTTTCATCCACAGTGAAGTCCAAGAAGTTATTACCTGCGAACTAACCTTCAGACTATAAATCATTAATTCCTCTCAGTAGCACTACAATAAACATATGTAACAATGGTTTTCCCCTTTTGTTGCTGGCACCATGTCCCTATGACACTGATTTATGGATGCAGAGAAGTCCAATGAGGTTTCAACAAAGTTAGAAGCACATACAGTCTTGCCCAGTCAGAGTCCTACTGTCTAGAATGCCCAATTCACCAGAAATTTTTCTTTGCTTTCCACTTTCAGAAGAAATAGAAAAGTATAAGAAAAATATTATCAGAGGTTTCGATACAACACATTAAAAAATCTTAATTTATCAGGCTTACAAAGTATAAACAATTCAGACCCCCCCCCCACACACACACTCTATTACATAGCACCATGAGAATTTTCCTATTTCTCAAACCTACAACAACCTGAAACTTCAAACAAAAGCCAACTTCTAGTCCTATTTTATTTACTGAAATCAGACAATAGCAAAAAAGAAAACCATCTCAGAGAGTCTGCTAAAACCAATGCCCAGTGGTTGAGATAAGCTGTCTTCACAGACAGGAAGTCTTTGAGAGTTAGGAGGAGGCTAAGGGTGTAGGTCTGATCAAGGCTCCACTGAAAATAGTCACATCCACAATGATATCCAAAAACTGGTTTCAAAATGTGTGAATAGGAAACATGTGGATGGGATGATCAGTGTGACACCCAGAAAACAGGAATCCCAGAAGTGAACTGCAACAACTTGGTACAACCCAGGGCGGGGACTCATGGGACCGGGAAGCCAGAGACTTACAGCCTGAATTGGATGTGAGTTGGCTGAGGACAGACGTGGCTCCTCACCCAGCCTCCCGGGACCCAGATGGAATCTCCTCTAGGGTTATCAGCGCCACCCTGCCTGTGACCACACTCTCACTGAGCCACTCCTGTCCTGGCACCAGCAAGCAGACACACTGGTCATGCAACACAGACCTTCTGTTCACAGGAGAGGAATCTCTTCCATTGTAATTAGCAAATTAGCATTCCTCAGTCTCAGGGGAGGTTAGTCAACATAAATTAGCTCCCTGTAGTCCAAAAAAGTCCTCAACGCTCCACACAACCAAGTTTAATGCCACCCAGAAAGGCTCTGCTCAGATGAGCAACCGGCCTCCATGGTCAACTTCCTTTCACCTGCAAAGGCAAAAACGTAGTTATAACTTCATCTGAAAAGTTAGAAACAAGGTTTTCTGGTGAGCTCCTCAGTTAACCCGAAGTAAGCCAAATGAAAACAATTACAAGGAAAACCTTCTCTCCAATGTAATGAGTAGGAGCTGCACATTGTCAAATTTAGTCATCCTTGAGACCGTCTCTTCCAAAGCACAAGTCAAATTCCCAGTTGGGCAAAGCTGGTGACCATCCAGTTCCTTGGGCCTGGAAGAGGCTATGAAACCAAAGCTGTAAAAATTAACGTCCAGCCAAAGGCAGGAAATGAAAGCTATTCAGAATACATATGCTAAAAGCTCTTCTCCTGGTAACCGGAACCCAGGCAATGGCAGGAAGCAGGAATTCCTGAGACACGGCCTATTTCTAGAACTCACGGATCAGCTTCTTGTGATTATTTTTTGAACTCAGAGGGGACTCCCCAGAGCTACCAAGTCACCTATGTTCTTTAAGCCTATGGTCTAGAATTCTGATCAGACCTAAAAGAGCAGCCACCGCCCCCCCCCCCCCCCCCCCCACCGCCCCCGCAGACACTGAAGTCCTGGGGAGACAGGAACTGCAATAAATGCCCAACAGGGAAAAGTCCCTCAAGAGACTAAAGCATCACAAGTGAGAAACGCTTATCCCCCCCAAACCTGGAGAAGGTTAAGGCTCCCCCAAGCACAGTCCGTGCCACCTCCTTGGAGGAGCTTACACCACGTCCAGTCAGCCACTCCACGTCCCGAGCTCAGAGCAGGCTGTGGCCCCCTCAGGAGGGCCAACACTGCGGGCTTCAGGGGTAACTGGGGCTTTTGTAAGGAGAACTCTTGCCTCTTTCACAGGGTGTCAGGAGAGAAAGTATGGAAAGGTTTCCAGCCCCTTGCCAAGGGAGGGGCTTTCCTTGTACCCCTGCGGGAGGTTTATGCCAAACAATCACTGTCAGGGTCTTTGGGGCTGTGAGAACAGCGAGGTCATGACAGCAGTGTGCAAGGCGTGGTAGAGCTCCTTCACCACTCAGATAGCACAGTCTCAGCATATAGTACTTCTCCTTTCCAGCATCTATTAAGCTGGCAAAAAACAGTTTGGAGAATGTGTTGAAAATCCTCCATTTTGACTTCATGCTTTGGTGCTTCCACATTCTCTCACTGCCCTAATTCTAAGCACACACCCAAAACCAGCTGAAATCTCTTCAAAACAAACCCAATCAATGAATTCTAGCTCCCTCCTCCCCTCACTCCTCTGTCTGCTTTGCTTTCGAACCCACAGTGAAATTTCCTGGTGCCAATTAACCTGCCTCCCACTCCAGACCCCCAGTAAGGGCCCACAAGTTCTCACTCCCCACCCATCTGGTCAAGCATCCTTCTGGTCGTGGCCCTGCATGGCACACGGTGAACTCTTCTCTGGTCCTATGAGAATAATAAACTTCCTCTTTTTAAGTCTTGTTCTCTTCTCCTGTGGCTGCACCAGCGTTACCTTACCTTACTCAATAGAATATCCTTAGAACAGAAAACCTGTGACAATAATCTAAGCACCTCCTCTCCTGGCCCTGCTGAGCGGCGGTGGCCCTGGGTGATGGGCCATCTGGATCCCATCTCCTCAACTCACACTTGCTCTTCCCTGGAAAGGTCCAACTCAAGACAATCTGTTTTTGCACCGGCAAAATGGCCAAGGCTCTATAAGGACAAATGTGCCTGAGGAACATCTGATTCAACACAGGACTAAGACCAACACAGGGCTGATCCAACACAGGGCTGAGGAATGATTTAATTCAACTTGGATAAAATGGTTCCTGCTAGTGACTCAGACTAGATTGAGAACCTAAAGCCAAGTGAAGCCTCTCCAGGGAACCAGGATTTTAACAAACTACCTGGAGAAAATAAGCACACACCCTTTTATTGCTAGTTTGATGGAATAAAAAGGTGTGCTTTAAGAATGCATGCTCTCCACAAAACCGAGCCCTTATCTCTATTTTTCTGTATTTTTTCTATTTATCTCTATGGCCACTGGGACACATGCCTTAAAATACACACACACACACACACACACACACACACACGTGTCCTGCAAGTCATCTCTGTGATTAGCCCAGCCTGACTTAGGTATGGCATGGGTATTTAGGAAAATGATTATTCATTGTCTACTACCACAGTCTGAAAGCTTGGAAGGCAACCACATGGTAACTAACTATAGGAGGCAGCCTCTCAGATGGCCCCAAAGATCTCTCTTCCCTCCTGGTATTCACAGTCTTGTATGATCCCCTTCACTTGAGTAACTTGCTTCCTTGATTCTAACTAATACACAAAAGCAATATCGAGGGGATGACATTTTGTGATTATAACTTCTGTCTCTGCCCCTGGCTTTGATGAAGTCAGCTTCCTTGTTGGAGAGGGCTGTATGGCAAAAAACTGATGGTCACCTCCAGATCACAGCCAGAAAGGACCTGAGGCTCTCAATCCATCAGTCAGTCCCTCGAGGAACTGAATCCTGCAATAACCATGTGAGGCTCTTTCCCCAGTTGGTCCTTCAGATGAGACCCCAAGTCTGCCAGACCCCTTGACTGCAGCCCTGTGAGGGTCCTAAAGCAGAGGACCCACCTAAGGCAGGACCCTGACCTGAAGGCAATAAATGTATATTGTTCTAAGCTGCCCCATTTTGGGGTGGTCTGTTATACAGCAATAGATAGTTAACACACAGGGGAAGCAACTGATGCATCTGGCATGTTTTTAAATTTGTGGGTCCCAGAGAGAATTCTAAAAGCAGAGAACAAGAGAGGTGAGCAAAGTCTTACAGGACAGGCTAGAACAGCGGTTCTCAACCTGTGGGTCGTGACCCCATCCTGCATATCAGATATTTACATTACGATTCATAACAGTAGCAACATTACAGTTATAAAGTAGCGACAAAAATAATTTTATGGTTGGATCACAACATGAGGAACTGTATTTAAAGGGCCAGAAGATTGAGAACCACTGGGCTAGAAGTTAAAAGAAGGGGGAGAGAATGATTGTAGAAGGGATTAGGGCAAAGGCACATCTAACCTCAATTAACATTCTGATGATTAACACTCCTCACATCGAGGCTGCAATTAATTTCAACTGCTTTGCTTTAAACCAAAGACCCAAGAAATTAAATACTTTATAAGCACCCTCTCAGCTGACCTGAGCAGCCAGATGTTTGAATATGAAATTCTGGCAAGGTTTTTTTTTCTCTCTGAATTCTCATTTCTCAAACCAGTAGTGTGTTAAATTGAACTGAGTGATAAGTTCCACAAGGGTGGACAAAGTATTATTCCCACTGTGGGGCTTGACATAAACAAGGAGTCTGTGCTCCTCACCCTGACCCCCCAAGCCTGGAGAGGGTACCCCATCTATAAAGAGCCTATCTGTTATAGACAGAGATCTTTGGCTGGTCAAGTGGGACAAGCATCTGTGAATTATAAATGCACCTCATTCTCACTTGAGAAACACGTGAGCTCTGTCTAAATCTGGGGGTGGTTTTTGTTGTTTTTTGCAGGGGGTTGGGGAATCAGGCCTGAACTGAGACCCAGCTTTAAGTCATTTCCATGTAAATTGTGTTTTCAAAAAAACCATATAAACAGAGCTTCTGGACAGAAGAGGAAACATTAATTGATTAGGCAGCAAGATTCAGAAGAGACTAAGTCGCCCTCCACATCTGGAAAGGAGAGGAGGGCTGAGCTGCCTTGACACACATCGTCTGTTACTAATATATGGTTGTATCTGCTGGTCCAGTCAGCCTGTCCTGCTGAAACCAAAGAGAAGGAAAGGGAGAAGGATGAGAATCAAACCTCTGGCAAGAAGGAAGAAGGCCGGGCTACTTAGATCTTTGTGGAGCTCCCAGGAGTTACAAGGCAGTTCTTAGCACCCCGCTCAGTGGGCCCAGGGGTACAGGGGCAGATGCAAGCAGCAATTCGAGGAGAGGGGGACAGCCTGCCTCTCAGGTTCCTGTTCCCAAGAGAGACCTTTTCCCATTCCAAACCCTCTTCCCACCATCCTCTCCTTCCCATAATCTGTGTGTTACTGATGGACAGACAGCATGAAATTGAATTTCAATTCAATCACATGCTACTGGGTGGATTATGTAGCTTCACACCGAACAATCTCTAGCTGAAACCACTACTAAGCCCAGTTCCATGAATATTTATACCCAGAGTGTTATGCCTACTGTTTCAAAAACAGCCTCACACATTATTTCTAAGTTAAATCTGAACAGTTAGTCCTGCATTCTGGTTTATTGATTTTATAAGTCTTAATGGTAGTTAGGTTTCTGGGAGAAAAGTTTTGAGAACTCATATAAAAGTGTTAATATCCTCTTATATCTGTGGAGTTCATCTATCTATCTATCTATCTATCTATCTATCTATCATCTATCTATCTATCTATCTACCTACCTACCTACCTATCTACCTCCACAGAGAGAAGAGAGGGAAAAACTTAGAATTATATGCATGTTCAGATATTGCTTAAAATATTACTTGAAGCAGGGGAATAGCAACTAAAAATTAAGCATGACTTAAAGTGCTAAATTAGGTCATTAACCAAAAGATTGAAAGAAGCTGGCATCCTAACAGGAGACTAAATGACTGTCCCGAAGTCCCTCCTTCCCACACAAGGCTCCAAGGCACAGAAGGTTACAAGCCGGCAGTGGCACCTGGTGTTCAAGGCACGTCTCCAACACGGACAACCAGACATGCTCACCAATCCAAGCCAAGGGAGATCCACCCTTGGCCCCTCTTTTTGACTCAAAGGACACCCTTTCTCTTTCTCTTTTGGCAATTCCAAAGCTGTGTGAGTCAAAGGAGGGGTCTTTTCTAAACCAGGTCCTCCCTATGTGGGGATATGTATCCAAGGGGACCTTCCATTGTCACTGAGGCTGACCCGCAGGTACTCACCGGTGCACTGGTGCCCGTTGCCGGTGTAACCAGGCAGGCAGGCGCAGCTGAAGGTGCTGCCTCCAAGGTGAACGCACCGGGCCTGGCCAGTGGGAGCACAGGTATGGCTGCCATCCTCACAGGGGTTGGGAGGTGGGGCAATCACTAAAAAAGAGAAGAAGGCGAGGATGTCCAAGAGTTCAGGCCTGCAAATGGGTGAGCTTTGCTCTTCACAGCACGATCGGCACACCAACAGCATTGGGACTTCTGAAGGCTAATAAGGAATGCAGATTCTCAGGCCCCATCCCAGAGCCAGGGAATCTGAATTTTAATAAGAGCACTAGATGGTTTGTATGCATATTAAAATTCGAGAAATGTTGGTCTGGGTTTGTGTTTAAAGCACTAGGCATGAAGATCATCAAAACAGTGGATTTAAAAGTGTATTTTCTTTAATATCATCTAGCAATGGGATGAATTTGGAATTCTAGTTCTTTTGGATCCACTTTTTTGGGGGGGTGAACCCTAGAAAATGGTATTTTATTATAGACTAGAGGCCTGGTGCATGAATTCACACATGGGTGGGGTCCCTTGGCCTGGCCGGTGATCAGGGCCAAGGGGCCAATCGGGGCAGGCCGGCCGAGGTGAGGGACCACGGAGGTTGGCTGACTGGGGTGTGGGACCACAGGGGGCAGCTCCTGTGTTGAGCGTCTGCCCCCTGGTGGTCTGTGTGAGTCATAGCTATCAGCCGGTCATCCGGTTGTCTGGTCATCCAGTCGTAACAATCACTTAGGTTTTTATATATATAGATGGAACGCTTTGTCTGGTCAAGTGGGAAAAGCATCTTGGAATTACAGATCTATTTCATTGTAATTTGAGACATATTTGACCTCTACCTGGAGCTGTTATTATTTATTAAAGAGGTTCATAGTTTTGTTACATGATTGGACCAAATACCAGACACACGGGAATCCCAACTGAAGTGAACATCCTTCAATATCTCAACACCAAAAACGTCTCTTTAGAGAAAAACAACAACAACAAAGCAACCAAAACAAACAACCCAGAACCGAACTGAGCCATAGCTTTGGGTTATTTTAATGTAAATTTTATGTTTTCTAGAAAAACCATACAGTAGAAATGGAAATGTTAATAAATGAAAGAGCCAGGTTCAGCATCGTTTTGGCCAAAAAGAGGAATGACTTTGGGACTCACAGACGCAAGTGTACTGGTCCTCTGCAAACCTGTAACCGCTCTGGCACTCACACCTGTAGCTTCCCGGCAAGTTGATACACACAGAGTTGGGGCCACAGCGATGGAAGCCAGTTGCACATTCATCTACATCTAGGAAGAAATCAGAACAGAAAGGTGCTGCTCAAATCATGGGTCCCACAGATGAAAGGTCTGGAAACTCAGTATTTTCTCACCACAATGAGGCTTCAAGGGGACTCACAGTTGGTGGACTAAACAGGAGTTGAAATGCAGGATTTTAAGCACCAGATACGGATGCATGTTGCAGATCATAAATAATACTTCAAGTCATTCAAGCATAAGCCACAGGGAGATGTATTTTGAACAAATATTCTGAAAAGTTGTTGAATGTTTAAAAAATACTGAACATTTAGAAGAAAACCACACTGCAACAATTTTTCTTTTAAAATGTAAAGAGATTTCTACTGATACTTTTGGGGACATAATAGGTGAAAGAAACACAAAGTCTGAAATCTGAAAAAAAACAAAACAAAACAAAAACCACCAGAAAATGTACTGCTTAGTAAATGTAAGAAATATTTAATACCGGTTTAAAATTACAAAGCTTAAAAACTCAGAATATCCAGGAATTGCAATAGAGGTCTTCTTTTCACAGTCCCGTCCCCAAATACCCACCTCCAAACTGTCCTCTCAAACTATCCAGCACACACCTTAGTTTTTAAATCCCCGTCTTTAGATTAACAGCTGCTAACCAGATGGGTCAACGGAGATCATTAAGAAGATAGACACTTGTCTTTTAAAAACATAGTGCCTGATGACTCCACGCGAGAACACAGAGTATGGCTCTTACCCATGCAACTCCGTCCATCTGCCTGGTACCCAGGTGCACACTGGCAGGTGTAGTCCACACCTGTCCCCGGGTAGCACTGAGCTGTCGGGCCACATGTGTGACTCCCATCATAGCAAGGATTCACTGGCACGGGGGTTGAGTACTCTGTGTGGGTAGAGAGGAAATAAAAGCACAATCTAGCTGTTGTTACGAGAACGGCACAGGAGGGAGATCCAAGACTTGTTGCAACTAACTGTATACTTGTCTGTGTTTGGGGCCCACATGGCAACCTGCTAAATTTTTAATATCCAAAGCTAGGCTGCATTATTTGTATGGTGATTTTTAATTCCAGAATGACTTCCTTTTGCCTACTTTACAGACAACTAACCTTTTCTTGTTTATAGTAGGCTTGTGTCCAGGGATTAAAAATATCCAATACATGGCATCCTTTTATTTAAAAACTAGAGGCCCAATGCATGAAAATTCGTATCAAGAGTAGGTCTTCCTTCCCCTGGCTGCTGGCACCGGCTTCCCTCTGGCACCTGGGACCCAGGCTGCTTCCCTCCTTCGGCCACCCGCAGGCACCCAGCCAGGACCCGGGCTAGCTTCCCTTGGGCTGCCCACAGGCACCCGGGACCCAGCTGGCTTCCTTCCAGCCCCAGCTTTGTCAGGAAGGATGTCCAGAATGACATCCCGAAGACGTCTGGTCTAATTAGTAATATTACCCTTTTATTATGATAGATGGTCTATCATCTCATGTGATTTTTGGGGTAATTCTGAGCTGGGTTGTCATTGCCATTATTGGTAATTTTCCCAGATAAGGAAAGTGAGAACTATTGGAAAAATTGCCTGAGCTCACAAAGCCAGGAAGTGGGACAACAAGGACTCACACCCCAAATTTCCGCTCATAAATTGGGCAATCTCTCACTAAAATTCACTATAAATCAAAATTCATGAGAAAAATCTTGCTTTTACAAAATAAAGAGGAATGATTTTTGCAGTGTTTACTTTTTAGGATTAACCCTGCCATGGACCCATCACCCCCTAGATAGTGATGACTGTTAACATCTGAAATCTTTCCTAAATAATTTTATTTCTACATGCAACGTAATAGTAATGCTTATTGAGCACTATATGCCAGGCACTGCTCTAAACCCTTTACATCCCAGCCCATGAAATCCTCATGACTACACTGTAGGAAGTAACCCACCCACCGCCACACAGCCAGAAGAGATGGATGGGGCTGGGATAAAAAGCCAGGCAGTCTGGCTCCAGAGACCATGCTTTCCACCACTTTGCTACAACCACAACCAAAGGAACTCCATAAAGTTATCCAGTCTAAGCCAAGGGCACAGAGATGATGGTGTTCGAAACACCCAGATGGGATGAATCCATTAGCCATGGGCACTTCCATTTACTTCTGATTCCTCCAGTATAACATGAGAACACAGCCCGGCTGACATGGCTCAGTGGTTGAGCATCGACTTATGAACCAGGAGGTCAGGGTTCAACTCCCGGTCAGAGCACATGCCTGGGTTGCAGGCTCAATCATCCCCAGTGTGGGGCGTGCAGGAGGCGGCTGATCAATGATTCTCTCTCATCACTGATATTTCTATCTCTCACTCCCTCTATGAAATCACTAAAAATACATTTCATAAATAAAATAAAACAAGAACACAAATAATGCTTCTATCTGCTAGAACCGCTGAAGAAAATAAAGAAAATCCAACACAATGCATGTGAAAAGTGACTCCCCCAGGCAGGCCTCCCCAGTTCCCGTGACTGTGTTCCTTCTTCCTCTTCACTTAAAGTTTTATCTTTGTCCCCATCCCTAGAATTAATTCTGGCCTGAGATTTGAAAGATTTCAGGAGCCTGACCCAAACCTCCCAGGTTCTACATCAAGCCATCTCTGCTACCACTGGGGCTCCATCTAAGTCATGCTAACTTGGGCTTCTGCCTTGGATTTCTGTGCCTGATTCCCTGTCTTGACAGCCAGCTTAGTACACTCCATGTCTTATCTTGCTCTTAACAGCTCCCTCACTTCCCCAGAAGCCAGCATCTTGGCATCGTAGACAGAATGTGGCAGTCCCACCTAGTCTGGACCCAAGTGCTTGCTGCTGTCGCCTGCCCCACAGACGGGACTTCCTCCCAGTCCTTCAGGATGTCTGGCCACCACACCAGTCCTGGCCCCACTGCCTACACTAGGACTCTCCCAGTTTTCTGCTGTGAACTGGGATGCCTTGGCTGAGTCCCTGATGGGACACCGCTGCTTTCTGGTAAAGTCCCACCATCTGCTTTATAAGAAACACCACAGTGTGTTCCTGCAGTACAATATCCTCATGGTACAATAATGCTTCTATCTGCAGTACAATATTCCCATATTATGGCCTAAAAAAAAACAAAAAAAAACAGGAAGGCCATGGATTTCTCCTTGGTTCACCTCAATGACACTGGCCAGAGTCACAGCAACTTTGCCAAGAGGACCAACAAATGACTCCAGCATTTTTTAAACCTGATGAACTTCAGCTTGCCAGGATAAGCCTAGCCCCCCATATCATGCAGGCATCCTTGGACGCCCCTCATCCCTCCCGCCGGGTCTCTTGGCAGATGGGACGGAAGCCCAGCGCTGGGGCTGTGGTCTCTGGGTTAACGTAGACCAAGTTCCTGAGTCAGTCCCAGCCTGTGTTTCAGTTAACGACAGGGTCATGTCCTCACCGGAGGCCCCGTGTAAGACAAGAGCCCAATTCTCCCCCATGATTATGTCTCCATTTTAGAAGAAGATTCTGTACTAAATGCCCGGCCTACCCAGACAAAGGGGGATGTGCGCTTTGAAATGTTTTAATTTATAAATACTCATGCTTGGCCTTCTTGTTCAGTGCTTTCCGGCATCACGTTTTCACCCTGGCACATTCCAGCAAAGATCAGTGAGTATACAAGAGCTTACACCCCTCCTAGGCATATAAAGAGAATGAAAGCAACACAAAAGTTGACTTGCAAACCTGGACAGGATACACCGGCCTCCCTGAAACTGAGGAAAAAATGCCCACAATTACAAAAAACTGATTTAAAATATACATCACAGACAAGACTGGCCGTAAAACGAAACGTGGAGCCCTTTGCTCAAAATTAGTAAGCGCTCCAAGAAGACAACAGCAGAGCACTAAACCAAGTGTTAAAGCCCTTCTGTGCACTGGGCCCCATTTACTAAACTTGGTTTTCAGAAGCATTATTTTAAAAGTATATCTCTAAAACCACATGGCTACTCACTCCCCATGGCGTGTTCGCTTGTCTCCTGTTATAGTAAGCAAAGAACAGCGGTGCCCTTCTTAAGGCATTTTCTATTTCACCCTCACCCTCTTAAACAGCTTGACTCTGACTGGGGATCTGGAACTCATTTTCTCATTTAATCAAGAAGGGAAGAGTGGTTTTCCTTAAAGGAACAGTGCGGGGCCCTCTGCCCAAAGTCTCCCCAACTCGCCAGATGGAGCCCCAAAGGGGAGCCAGGGCAGGAGACAGCCAGCCCACACGGAAGGGGTGGGCCAATGGCTGCAGCGCTCAGCAGGAGACCACAGCACCCCTCCTGGACCCCTGGGGAGCCAGGGGCTCCCACATCAGGGACGGCTGCGCCGGTCCACAGACTTTCCGACCAGATCGTCGCTCCCTCTGGAAAAGTGGGAAATTCTTAAGATGCTATGCACTGAGAAGGGAAAGAAAAAGAGGTTTTCTTTTTGTTTATCTTTTTCTTTTGTTCCTCCCACCCTATCCCCATCCCGCCAGCATCCCCTTCGCCCCGTTTTTTTCCTATTTGGAGAGAATAAACAGTACCACTGTTTTCTGTGGGGGTGGATGAAGCAGGGTGCAAACATAAAGGGTTAAAATACGCATTCCCTCTTGTAAAAGTTGGTCTAAATTAGAGGCAGCCTGGAGGCCAGCGAGGCCAGGTGGAGGGGCAGTGCCCTGGAGAGTGGAGAGGGGGCTCGGGAGCTGATGCCGGGGTTGGAGTCCAGCTCCCCACCCCCTTTCTAGCTGTGACCAGCAAATTACTTCATGTCTCCACTCAGTCTGGAAAATGGGGTAATAATCCCCCGACTGCCGGTTGAAGTTGTAGTGGTGATTAAATGAGTTAATTCGTGAAGGTGCTTAGTGTTTGGCACCAAGTAAACCATCCTTTGCTATCACTCTTGTTATTAGACGCGGTATAGAAGGGAAAAATCATATGCGATTCTGAAGACAAATTAGCAACTTGTACCTGCCAGTGTGCGGGATTTCTCCGATCCTTTGTGACTCCTACTTGGTGTGTCTCTAGGAAAAACACCAGAGATCTATCTTTTCCCTAAACGATCCTGGGCCTCTGTGGCCTGGGAGGCTCTTTCCACTCATCACTGTTCTCACAGATGGAACGCCCACACCCCAGCCAAGGGCTGGGCTGGACACTCCAAGGTGAAGAATGTTTTCCCAGTCGTTTTTGTTTCAGTCTCTCCATGAGAAATCGGCAGTAACGATCTTTTCCATCCCTCTGATGTGCATATTTCTCTCAAATTAAGTGACACTTCCATGCTCTCAATTCACTACCTTATAATCCCATCGCCGGACACCCAATGCCTGCGCCCCATCTAAGGTTCCTAAAACCAAACGGACTCCCACCCAAGCCAGCAAACTCAGGATCCCATTTCAAGTCATTCTGCCTCCTAGAAGAGCCTCGTCCTCTGACCTTAATATCCTGTTATGTTGCTGAAGTGACATTTGCATACTGAGACCGAGGAGGCTCCAGGAGCCCTCCCCTCCAGTGACAGCTCCCAGAATGGCCTGTTGGTACAGAATCACCTCTCTGAGGTGCCGATTCTGGGCTCAGCAGCCTGGATATGGAGCTGAATGAGGAGACATTCTCTTTCTCCGCACCTGCCTCTTGCATTCTAGAGTGAACAGTACCTACTGGTTTTCAGGATGACAATGTCCACCTGATCTGACAACGTCAATTCCTATCTGTACAGTTCCCCGACTTCACAGGCTCATCCTCTGGCTTGCCTACAACTTTTTGTTGTTGTTAATTAATAGACTTTATTTTTTAGAACAGTTTAGAATAGGTTTAAAAAAAAATTGAGCAGAAAGTATAAATTCCCCACCCCTCTCCTGCTTCTATTTGCACAGTTTTCTCTATTACTACATCTCGTATTAGTGTGGTACATTGGTGGTGACTGATAGACAAACATTGGAATATTATTATTAACTAAAGTCCTTCGTTTATGTTAGGCTCACTCTTTGTGTTGTACATTTTGTAGGTTTTGACAAATGTGTAATGACACGTATCCACCACTACAGAAGCATACAGAATAGTTTCACTGCCCTAAAAATCCCGTGTTCTCCACCTATTCATCACTCTCCTTCACTGCCCCCACTCCTTGAACACCTCACAACCACTGATCTTTTTACTGTCTTTATAGTTTTACCATTTCTAGAAGATCACATAGTTAGAATCCCACAGGATGTAGCCTTTTCAGACTGGTTTCTTTCACTTAGCAATATGCAGGAAAGGTTCCTCATGTCCTTTAATGCCTTGATGGGCCTAGAACATTTTAATCTGCATTTGTATCACGCATTACAGGTGGGGTTAATGCTGACTGAAGTATGAGAACCACTGTTTTAGAGTTATGGTTCTTTTTCCCCCTCAACTATTTTTTTAAATTAAGATATTATTCACTTCCCATATAATTCACCCATCTGAAGTGCACATTCCATGCAAATGAAAATTTTAAAAACTGAAAATAAAATGCACAATTACATGGTTTTTAGTATATTCATAGAGTTCTGCAACCATCCACCACCACAGTTAATTTTAGAACATTTTAATCCACCCCCCACTCCAGAAAGAAAGCTTGTACCCTTTAGCTATCAATTCCCTATTCCCCTATTATTTCCTCAGTCCTAGACAACCACTAATCTACTTTAGTCTCTGTGGATTTGCCTATTCCAGACATTTTATATAAATGGAATCATGCAATATGTTGTCTTTCCTAACTAGTTACCATCACTCAGCATGTTTTCAAAGCTCATCCATATTGTAATGTGTATTAGCTTCATTTCTTTTTATGTTTAACTAGAGGCCCAGTGCATGAAATTCGTGCACGAGGGGGTTGTCCTTCAGCCTGGCCTGCACCCTCTCCAATCTGGGACCCCTCGTGGGATCTCCGACTACCTGTGGGATCAGACCTAAACTGGCAGTCGGACATCCCTCTCGCAATCCAGGACCACTGGCTCCTAACCACTCACCTGCCTGCTTGCCTAATGCCCCTAACTGCCCTCCCCTGCCGGCCTGGTCTCCCCCAACTGCCCTCCCCTGCCAGCCTGGTTGCCCCTAACTGCCCTCCCCTGCTGACCATCTTGTGACCACTTGGGGGCGGCCATCTTGTGAGTTGGAGTGATGGTCAATTTGAATATTACTCTTTTATTAGATAAGATAATGTTCCACTGTATGGATACATGACATTTTTAAAAATCCATTCATCATTCGATGGGCATTGGGGTTGTTTCCACCTTTTGGCTATTATGAATAATGCTGCTATGAATATTCATGTACAAATTTTTGTGGGGACATAAAGTTTTTATTTCTCTTGCATGTATAGCTAGGAGTAGAATTGCTTGAATTGTAACTTTGTGTTTGACTTTTTAAGAAACTGCTAGGCTGTTTTCCATAGTAAGTACAATCATTTTACACTCACACCAGCAATGTATGAGGTTTCAATTTCTCCACATCCTTCCCAATACTTATCTGTTTTTTAATTATATCCATCCCCACTCATGTAAAGTAGTATCGCACTGTGGATTTGATTTTTCATCTCCCTGATGACTAATGATGTTGAGCACCTTTGATGTGCTCATTGGAAATTTGCATGTCTTCTTCAGAGAAATGTCTATCCATAATTTTTGCCTATCTTTTACTTATATTATTTCTTTTTATTATTAAGTTGTTCTTCATCTATTCTAGATTCAAATTCCTTACTAAATATATGATTTGCAAATATTTTCTCTTTTTTGATAATGTCCTCTGAAGCACAAATGTTTTTAATTTTTTTAAAAATATATTTTATTGATTTTTTACAGAGAGGAAGGGAGAGGGATAGAGAGTTAGAAACATCGATCAGCTGCCTCCTGCACACCCCCTAACTGGGGATGTGCCCGCAACCAAGGTACATGCCCTTGACCGGAATCGAACCTGGGACCCTTGAGTCAGTCCGCAGGCCGACGCTCTATCCACTGAGCCAAACCGGTTAGGGCAAATGTTCTTAATTTTGATGACATCCAAATTATCTATTTTTTCTTTTGTTGCTTGTGCTTTTTTAATATCATTATCTTAAAAGCTATTGCCAAATCCAAGGTCACGAAAATTCATCCCATGTCTTTTTCTAAATTTGAGCTCTTACATTAAGGTATTTGACCCATTTCGAGTTAATTTTAGCACATGGTGTGAGGTAGGGGTCCAATTTTATTCTTTTATACTTGGGTAGCCAGTAGTTGTCCCAGAACCATTTGTTAAAAAGATTAGTCTTCTTCCTCATCAATTGTTTTGGCACCCTTGTCAAAATCAATTGACAGTAAATGTAAGTGTGTATTTCTGGACTCTCACTTCTGTTCCATTGATCTGTATGTCTAGCCTTATGGCTGGTTGGACATACAGATCAATGTCTTGATTACTCTAAGTTTTGAACTCAGGAAGTATGAATTCTCCAATTTTGTTGTTCTTTTTCAAGATGATTTTGGCTCTTGTGGATTCCTTAAGTTTCCATATGAATTTTAGGATCAACTTGTCAGTTTCTCAAAACACACACACACACACAAAACCAGCTGACAGAAGTGTGTTGAATCTATAGGTCAATTTAGGAAGTATTGCAATCTTTACAATACTAAGTTTTTTATTTGTGAACATTGAATATTTTCCCATTTGTTCAGATCTTCAATTTTTTCTTCAAAAATGTTTTATAGGTTTCAATGTAGATATATTGTGTTTTTAAAAGTTTATAATTTAATCCTAAGTATTTTATTATTTTTGGAATGGAATTGTTTCCCTAATTTCCTTTCAGTTTACTCATTACTACTATATAGAAATAGAATTAATTTTTGTATATTGATCTTGTATCCTGCAACCTTGCTGAATTCGCTTATTAGTTCTAATAGTTTTTTAATGTGAATTCCTTAGATTTTTTCTACATATAAGAACATGCTATATAAGAATACAGATCATTTTACTTCTTCCTTTCCAGTGTCTCATTTTCTTGACTAATAGCCCTGGCTAGAACTCACAGAACCATGTTGAAGAGCAAACATCCTTGGCTTGTTCCTGATCTTATAGGGAAAGCATCCAGTCTTTCCGCATTACATGTGGTGTTAACTGTAGGTTTTTCATACATGTCAGCTCTATTTTGTTTTGTGTTTGGGGAGGGCACTGGATTTTTGTCCCACCTTTAAGTTTTAGCTAAATTGTCTCTTCCTTAGGGACATCTTCCCTGAACCTGCAGACCAGGCTAAAAGGACCCTGTACTTATCACAATTATAACAACTACCTGCCAGCATCACTCTCCCTCCTAACGTGGCCCCAGCTTGTTCACAGTTGTATCCCCAGTACAGGTTGGTGCTCACAATTATTGCTACAAACCAGCTTCACATACGATGCTCTATTCCTGAGCTTGGCAAGGATATTGTTCTAAAAATTCCATTTCTGCCTCTGTCTCCACCTCAAGGACAGGACCCTGCTTTATTCAGACCCAACACATAACACAGAGCCTGGCTCAGCAACCTTTAGTAACCGCTGTGAATCATTCTGAGGCGACCCAAAAAGTTATGAAGAAAGGTTACATGTAATTTTGCCCAAGAACAAAAAAGGAAGCTATACCTTCGACAGGGCCAATTTGACTGGTCACAGCAAATCTAAGCACTCTTTCCTCATCACTGTACAAGGCCAAGGCCCGGTCCACAGTCAGCTGCCGGGTGGTGGGGGTGCCCAGGGCTCTGGGGGCGTGCCTGCACGCCTGGTACGTGATGTTCTGTTGGAGGTGGTAGGACAGTGTGCGGTTGATGGCACCAGAGGTGAGAGAGTAGTCTCTGGAACTTGTGGAGGTCACAGCTGCAACAGACGCATGATACAGGAAAACTGGTAAATTTGAAAAATATTCAATACAGAGAACTTCACATAGAGTATGTTTTTATACACTTAGATTTTTTAAAATCTAATTCCTGGGACATGTTCGGTTGGGAAGTGCCTGAGTTTACATGGAAACCTACAAGGCAATCCCCAGAACCTGAGCTGACACAGAGCCAGAGTGCTGAGAGGGAGGAGGTCTGGTCACTGCTTGTCGCTATGTGAAGAGTAAGTGCTACTATGTGCCAGCCCAAGAGGTGAGCCCTGTGATCGTGGGTAGAGTGTTATAGAGGTTAAGTAGTCGTCGAAGATGCAAGGCTGGCATGTGGCAGAGCTGGAATGGAATTCAAGTCCACCTGACTCTACGCCCCATGATTTTAGCCAGTCCGTCCTCTACATCACACAGGTGATGGCTTCTCACCCCCTGTGCCTAAGTCTGCAGGGCTCCAGGGAAAGGAAGGGGTCATTTCTCTCAATCTGAGTCCCAAGTCAGGAGTGCAGGTCAGTTATCTGGACACCCACTATTCTGTGTACAGTCCAGGTCTCAGCAGCCATTCTCTTCCCTGCATCTCTTGCCCGGCGTCCAGTCCTCACCCAGTAAGAGGAGCAAGAGCCAAGGAAAGGCACAACCCAAGCCAACTGCCGTGTTGCAGGGCAGCAGCTGGGATTGGCAGTGTCCTGCATTCGGGTGGTGTTTTACAAAGACCTCGCTTTACACATCTCCCCCATGTAAGGGGGACAGAAAAGCTGTTGTTATTCTCATTCTAAAGATGAGACAATAGGCTCTCGGATGATGGCCTTTTCCCCATCTATTTTAAGTGGCAAATCCAGGATACGCTTTTCTATCTTCTGACTCCAAACCTGGCATGAATTTTACAACACTGCAGCATGCCTGTGACTTTAAAGCAGGCTGAAATAAGGTTATAGGATGAGTCTCAGTTCCAATAATCAATATTTTGACATGGCACAGAGAGCAAAATGGTTAAAAACTATATATAATTATAGCATCCCTACCCATCAAAGTTGTTATTGATGACATTATTATTATTTGAAAGTACTGGGTAGGAACATTAAGATTCTTGTGTATAGCAGCAACACTCTGCTCACTTACACTATAGATTTGATATTAACAACAAAAATAATAAAAACGACATTAAGCTTATTTTATGTGCCACACACTATTCTAAGGACATTCCATGTAGTAACACTTAATCTCCATAACTACCTTGGGAGATATGTACTATTCCCATTTTACAGATGTGAAGACCGGTTACGCATACCTGAGTCCGAGTAGTGATAAAGCTCCTTGTAGGGAGCCATGTGGGCTGTGAAACCTGCTGGGATGTAAGGCACCTGGCCTTGAATATTGGTCTTAATGATCAGATAGTCCTCCGGGTCAAGCCCCTCAGCAACTTGAGTGATTCGAACCCTCTCCTTTCCTGGGTAGAAAGTAACTTCCATGTCATGGATAAATGTAGCACCTGGAGGGGGTGAAAAAAATCAGTACAGAGATGAAAAGAGGCCTTGTATCTTCTAGTAATAATTACCAGTGCATATGTCCACCTCCCAATTTCCACTGCTGATGAAGAGGAGGCCTAAGGAGATCACGTGACACCCAAGACTAAGTGCTGCCAGCTGTCGATTACAACAGCTCCTCAACCTCTCTCTTACAGAGTGTGTTGTTATGCTGCCACATCTCACACCATTTCTTTTTGTAGGAGCTTATTTTCCATGAGAAATAAACTCCTGGAAACATCACTGACCGTTCTCTTTCCAAGGGTGCCCAAATTAGCAAAAACAAACTAACAAACAAAACAGGATACCCTGTTACACTTCAATTTCAGATAAATAATGAATATGTTTTCTTTTATCTCTTTAAAAAAATTTTTAAATATATTTTATTGATTTTTTACAGAGAGAAAGGGAGAGGGATAGAGAGTTAGAAACATCGATCAGCTTCCTCCTGCACGCTCCCTACTGGGTATGTGCCCGCAACCAAGGTACATGCCCTTGGCCGGAATCGAACCTGGGACCCTTGAGTCTACAGGCCGACGCTCTATCCACTGAGCCAAACTGGTTAGGACATGAATATGTTTTTAGCATAAGCATGTCCCACACAATATTTGGGGCATGTTTATATTAAGTTATTAAGATTATTTATTATTTATCTGAAATTCAAATGTAACTGGGTATACTGTATTATATTTATCTACTTTTGACTCAAGGGTTTTGACTCAAACCCTTATCAAGAGCAAGATCCTCTAACAACTGTTGAGCTCTACAGCTGGAGATGGGAGGGGGGGCTTTTCTCTCAGCACTTTCTGTGCAATAAGATAATTCTACCAGGAAACAAGCTTTTTCAGGTGGAGAGCAGAGAAGCCAAAAATTACCCTCTGCACTCTCGCTATCACAGGGTGGTCCTTACACCAGCACGAGCATCGCCTGGGAGCTTGTTGGGAAAACAAAATCAGACCCCACCCGAGCCTATGAACGAGAAGCTGCATTTTCACAAGGACCCCAAGGGATCTGCGTGCTGGATAACGTCTGAGCAGCTCTGGTCTCTACGCTTATAGGTCAGGGTGGTGGGGGCGGGAGAAGAGGAAAGGCACGCCCTTTCCCATGACGGTCTATCATCTCCAGGTGCCCCATTGTTACCATCTGTGCCTCCCCATTGGGCAGATCTGTGCATAACAACTCAATTAAAAAAAGCCTGACCAACAAGCTTCAACAAATGGGGGCGAGAAGACACAAATGCTCCAAATGGAATCATTCCATTTGTCAGGACAACGTGGAGGAAGCCACAGTGGGCCAGGGTAGCTCAATGCTCCAGCAGTTCCTTCCATCTCCCACTTATTCTGCCCATGAAAACAAGAGGGCCATTGGTGCTACCCAAAACAAAGGAATTGGAGCAGATGACATTTAGAATAAATCACTGTCTTTCAAAAACAGTCCTGCGAGGTCAAACCATCCCCAGCTACCTCCAGACAGGAAACTACACACCTGTGGCTCTGGGACACTGAAGAGGCAAATCCTCTTCCACTGACTAAGAATCCAAGGAGCAATGCCACCAAAGCCACAGTGACCACTGGCCCTCTCAGAGGCCCTGCTTACCTGTGAAGCTGAAGCCGTTCTCAAAGCCTGGTTTCTCTAAAGCAAAGAGCCAGCCAAACAGGCCTCCGATGGGTGTGAGGGGGAGAAGGGCCTGGGCGGCGGGCTGTGGGATGTGGCTGATGGCTGTGTAGGCTCTGCCATCATTGCTCACAATGTAAGCATGCAGGTCCACGTCCGTGAAGGTCACGGGGGTGTGGTCCACGAGGAGGTGGCCATTCACCTTCCCATTGACTCGATGAGGTGCCCCTGAAAAACAGCAAGACCATCATCCAGGCTGGGGAGGGGCCCACAGAAAACATAATTCCACTGCAACCCCCCAAACTCAATCATTAGCCATCTCCATGATTCCCCGAATCAACCAATTATCCATCTCAGTATGAAATACACCTGTCTTCGACCTCTTTTCTCCCATCATCCCTCTCTCCCATCCACTTTGACTCTAATGAGCTGGCAAAAAGGAGGAAGCATTTCTAGTTAATCCTCAAATTGGGACATCAGCCCAAACATGTCCCTTCCTCAAACATTCACTAAGCATCTGCGAGTTGCTAGGGCTTCGGTTGAGGTAGCAGAGGTACAAGGTCTACAAACAGAGCTCCCAGTGGCAGCTAGACATGAGCAAGCGGCAGCAATAGACACGGAGCAGCCCCCAGCCCCAATCACGCTGGCACGCCTCACCTCTCGGCAGACAGTGCTCCCCATTTCCGTTAAACCGGGACTGGCAGTGGCAGCAGAAGCCGGTGGCGTAGTCAGTGCAGAAGGCGTTCCGGGAGCACGCTTGGTGGTTGTGTTCACAGGTCTCCTTGTTGGGAGTTCTGTACAAGAAGTCTGGAAAGTTAAACAAACTTGCATTAAAGGACTAGGCAACCCCAGCATCCTTGATGCTGCCAGCTTTGTTGTGGACACCGTATCTGCTCCGTAACATCAGTTTAGATTGTAACCAACACATGGGCATTGATGTTTAAGAGACAGGAATAACATTCAACGCAGGGGGATTAACTTGCTTGGTCTTCTGGCGAGAATGGCTGCTGACGCCTGAGGGCTTCCACCTGGTCTCATTGCCAGGCTGGTGAGCCAGCGTGAGCTGCGCACTCTGCTTGGAGTAACAGACAGCCCACCAGTAAGAACGTGTTAGGACGAACTGTACAAAACTGCCAACTTGGGGGTCAAACATGGCCAAAGATCAGCAATTTTGGTTCAACCTGATAGTAATGATCCCCGGAGAGGAAGACAAAAGAGAGAAACAAATGTCATTTTATGCCTGACCATTCATTCTTCTCTTCTTTTAGGTGACCCTGAACTTAAAGAGAATAGCCTATAGCTTGTCTCACTACCCAGAAAAAAAATTTTTTTTGAGGAGAAGGGCTTAAAGAACACACAGCTCCCTTAAGGAAAGTGTGTGTGAGAAGATGGAGGGAAAGACCTGGGAATCCATCCAGCTGTTAAATGCTCTGAGCCTTTGCAAAGTTTCTTGTGAAACAAGCAGGACTTCATGCGATAGTAGAGCCTGGCCACCGTCACAGTCTCTTAGGAAGCCACAGTAGGCCTGGGTAAAAGCAAGCTTCCAAGTGCTACCAAGAAATAAAGGAATTGGAGCAAATGCCATCGATCATAAAGGAAATGGCCAAGGAGGTGGGATGTGGCTGGGGGTGGGCACTGATGGACAAGAGAAGGCTTTCTCGCCGACACTGGGGATGATGCCAATCCTAAGCATAGCCACCAGGAGGCCAAGGGGCTGTGCACACCTCTGCTCCTGCATCCCCAGGAGCTGGTATTGGGTGGTGACTCTGGAGCACGCTGACCAAAGGGAAGGCACAGAACTCTAGTGCTAGACTGATGCTGCTGTGAGGAGCCAGCTCCCGGGGAAGACGGACACCCTAGTTTAGGTAGTTGTGTTCCATGTCTAGGTCTAGAAAGGGGGGAATGAGAGGGAAAGCAAGATAATGAAAGAAATCAGTATTTTCCCAGTATTCCAGCAGAGAACAGAAACAAAGAAACCAGTGGGGGGAAGATGTAGCACTGTATATGTCACAATATCCTATATAATAAAAGGCTAATATGCAAATTGTCCCCTTGGGAGTTCTACTGAATGGGAGTTCGACCACTCACTATGACGTGCGCTGACCACCAGGGGGTGGTGCGGAATGAAGGAGGGACCCAGCTGGCAGCCAGCAGCCAGGGTAGGAAGGCCCTGGCCGGCAGCCAGAAGGCCCTGATCGATTTGCCCTGATCGATTTGCCCTGATTGCTGGCCAGGCCTAGGGACCCTACATGTGCACGAATTTCATGCACTGGGCCTCTAGTAATTTCATAAAGACTTGTATCCACCAGGCAGAACAAAGTTAACACTCAACTAGTGCTTAATGTATGCCAGACACTATCCTATGAACTTGAACTCTTAATTTCCATAGAGCAGGGGACAATTTTGATCCCTGTTTCATAGATGAACAAGCTGAGGTACAGGTTAAAGTGACCTTCCTGAAGTCACAGGGGCAGGAGGTGGCAGAGCTGGGTTTGAACTCAGGAAGTCTGGCCCAGGATTCTATTACCCTTCCAGGGAAGCCTGGTCCATTCATCATGAGAGCGGGTTAAGGATCTGATCAGGGCTCTGGGGCTAGTCAGCGGAGGCTTCAGCAAGGAAGGTTTGAGCCATCAGGCTTAATGGCAGAAGACAGAAGAGATTATCCAATGGGTATCGTAGCACCCTTGGAAAACACAGGTAAGAGGAAGTGAGAGTAGGAGCAGGAGCTTTTGGACAGCATGTGAGTGCTGCTTAGATTCCTGAGAACACAGCAAGCTGAGGGGGTGGCAGCACAGACTCTTGACTTCAGGGGAACATCTGACTGGGAAACTAGTGAGAAGGAAGTTGGTGACTCAAGATTTGGGACAGGGCCTACATGACATAGCTGAGAAATCCCAGCCTGATAAAAATAAAAAACGAGGCATACGAACCCTGAATAGTTATTAAAACAGAAAAGTGACAAAAACTCAAGACAGAATGATAAAAATTATTCCAAGAGGCTCCTGTGAGGGAAGCTATATATCATTGTCTACCTTTGGTTTAAGAAAGGAGATAAAACCCTAGTTGAAGTAAAAAGAAATGAATGTGGCTTGGGTGTGTCAAAGTCTGTTTTCTCCAGCTCAAAGTTACAACTAAGTGCAAAGAAGTGGCACCTGGAGGGACTGGCACACTTGTGAGTGTGCTCACGGCCTGGGCTGCCATCCAGACTCTCCCTCTAGAACCCAAGGGAAGAGTGGGGGCAGGGGGGGAGGGTCCCAAGCTCTAGAGCTTACCCCACAATGGCTCAGACTGCTGGGGGGAAACTACAGAAAGGCAGTCTCTCAGTTTCCTCATCTCTGAAATCGGGATGACACTTCTTCTCACACCTCATTGCAGAAACCATGTTTTCTAAGTTAATATACTCTGAGCACCAAGGTGAAAAAGCAATCTCATGCAGGTCTAAAGTGTAGTCATTTTCAGGAAATTCAGTTCAAAATGAAACTAAACTCTAACACTGCTCTGCCCCAAATTAAGGAATTTATGGATCTGTGTTATATGCCCCCTG
Source organism: Myotis yumanensis (assembly GCF_028538775.1). Classification (NCBI taxonomy): domain Eukaryota; kingdom Metazoa; phylum Chordata; class Mammalia; order Chiroptera; family Vespertilionidae; genus Myotis; species Myotis yumanensis. The sequence continues at coordinate 47,063,499 of NW_027223752.1, read as the reverse complement.
TTGGTTTCGTTGTGCAGACTTGTTCTCCAACTCATTTCCCATTCTAAGAGTGGATTATGAAACAGGGAGAGAAGGGATGGAGGAGGACTACAGATATGGAGAATTAGATTAATTTAACTAAAAAATTAGCTGTAGGCATGGCTTTTACATAGGTAACAAGAGAGGCACAGCCATGTAGCCAGCAAAGTACAGAGACAACTGTGCAAATTTAAGCTGACTAGCATGTAGGCTATCCTACTTAATAAGGAGGGAATATGCTAATTGACCCTCACACCATCACAAAGATGGTGGTGCCCATAGCCAATAAGAAGGGAATATGCTAATTGACTGCCCCACCCTCAAAGGTGGCAGTGCCCACAGCCAATAAGAAGGGAATATGCTAATTGACTGCCCCACCCTCAAAGATGGCAGCGCCCACAGCCACAAGTTGGGGGTGACCAGACCGGCAGGGACGAGCAGTTGGGGGTGACCAGGCCAGCAGGGGAAGGCAGTTGGGGGCAACCAGGTTGGCAGAGGAGCAGTTAGGCATCAATCAGGCTGGCAGGGGAGTGGTTAGGGACAGTCAGGCAGGCAGGCAGGCAAGTGGTTGGGAGCCAGCAGTCCCGGATTGTGAGTCAGACATCCCCTGAGTGGTCCCAGATTGGAGAGGGTGCAGGCTGGGCTGAGGGACACCGCCCCAGTGCACGAATTTTGTGCACGGGGCCTCAAGTCTATATATATAAAAGCCTAAGCAACCATTATGACCGGCCAGTAGCTATGACATGCACTGACCACTAAGTGGGCAGATGCTCAATGCAGGAGCTGCCACTGGTGGTCAGTGTGCTCCCACAGCCAACCTCCCACAGTCCCTCCCCTGAGCCGGCTGGCCAACCTGGAAGATGTGGTCCCTCCCCCCAGCCAGCCAACTTCCCATGGTCCCTTCCCCTGGCTGGCCAGCCAGCCCCGATCTGGACTGGGCAAGACAGCCCCAATTGCCGGCCAGGCCGAGGGACCCCACCTGTGCATGAATTTGTGCATCAGGCCTCTAGTAGTTTTCTAACAACGAAAAATAATGATTAGGCTTCCAGGAAAGGCTATTATGAGACACACTATGGGTTAAATTAGTTATTGGTAAGCTGGCCTGGGGAGTCTTTAAATTTGGTGTGTGTGAGGAACAGTGCATTCTCAGGATGGAATTCACTGAACCAAGCACTGCATTAAAAGCTCAGCCTTCCAGCCCCAGGATAGCCACACCAGGGCATGCAAATAGGTTCGCCCCTAATCGGGGGGGCACGTAAGGCTTGCTTTTGGGGCCCCTTTTCCATGCCTGCCTTCACACACAGGTGTACTCACTTCACACAGGGCCGGCTTGCTAGGTGAAAAGTAAATGCTTGTTGCAATATTCATTCAATAATTCAACAAATATTTATTGAGCACTCACTATGGGCCTGGTGCTGGTCTAGGACTTAGGGCTGTAGCAGTGGGGAAAAAGACAATGTATTCCTGTCCTGAGCTTACAATCTCCTAGGCAGGAGTCAACAGACAGGTAAATTACTCAGTATGGAGGATTGTGCCAAGAGCTGTGCAAAAACTTAACTCAGGGAAGGACAAGAGGGGGAAGATGGATTTGCTCCTTTAAATGTCAGGCCTCTGGAGAAGGCGGCCTTAGGGCAGAGGCCTGGAGGAGGGGACAGTGGAGGCGGGACAGCCCGTCTGTCCTGTCAGGTGGGTGGGGCTGTGGGAGGACAGAGGAGAGAGGGAGAGAGGTAATCCTGCAGGTCTCCCAGGACCTCTAGGTCACAGGGAGGATGGGACTTTAGGCTGAGTGAGCTGGAAAGCTGCTGGAGGGTTTTCAGCAGAAGAGTGACATGATCTGACTTCAGGAACCTCGGGCAGGAGCGATGCCTTAGTAGTAGGAAGTGCTGGTGGCGAGGAGGAGAAGGGACCAGACCCGGAATATCTGACGGTGGAGTTGACAGGGTCTGCTGGTGGATGGAGTGGAGGGACAGAGCGAGGAGAAAGGAGAGAGGGGTAATGTGGAGAGAGGAGAGAGAGGTAGCAGAGAGGGGAGAGACAGAGAGGAGTCCACAGGGTGCCCATGTCTTGCCGACTTACTGCTACAGGGAGACCGAGGAGCAGGTTTGGGGGAGATCAGTTCTAGCAGCAGCTTTGAGCAGGGAAGTGCCAACCCAGCTCTGACAGGGACTTACCCTCGCCCAGGCGCTATTCCACCAATTCAGAGGGAGCTGCATTTCTCCTGTGGACTCCGCATTGCAGCAGAATCACCTGGGTCAGTGGTCGGCAAACCGCGGCTCACGAGCCACATGCGGCTCTTTGGCCCCTTGAGTGTGGCTCTTCCACAAAATACCGACTTCTGTGCATGGGCCACAAAGTTTCAATCACACTGTATGTGCGCGCCTGCACGTGGTATTTTGTGGAAGAGCCACACTCAAGGGGCCAAAGAGCCGCATGTGGCTCGCGAGCCGCGGTTTGCCAACCACGGACTTGGGTACCTGTTAAAAAGGCAAATTCTCAGAGCACACCTCAGACCTACCAACTCCGATTCTCTATGGGTGGGTCTTGGGAATCTGAGCCTCAGTACTCCCCACTGATGATAATGTTCAGGGTATTCACAAACGTTCCATTTCTGAGCTAGAGGATGCTCATTAATGTTGATCATCTGATCAACGAGCAGCTCCCGGGGCGTGTGGGATTTCAGGGAAGCTCTCGCATTCACTCCTGGCCAGCTGAGAAGCCCATCTCAGTGCTTGTGGCCCACTTAGGCCCAGATCCACAAGCAAGCAGTGTGAGGACCCTTTAATGGAGGTAACCCAAAGCCTAGAGGCCAGCTGCCTTCCCTGATGAAGGGGGAGAAACGTGATCCCACATGCACCTCTCTATCAGGGCAAGAAAAGCCAAGCTTCTGGCTAATGTGACTTCTCCAATTCCTATGGGAATTGCAGGTGCTTCAAAGATGCTGAACTACTTGAAGGGGTGGAATCAGCGTCTGGATCCCAGCTGGATAAGATGTGAGCATCTCAAGAAAAAGTGGCATATTTTTCTTGTTCAGTGGTTATTTATATGCCCTTTACATCATACTTTCCAATGTATTTGCACACACTTCTTCCAATTCTGGTAAGGAGATATTGTCCCCATTTTACAGATAAGAAAACCGAGGCCCACGGCGATTACATGATATTCTGGCTCTACATCCCATGTCTTTCCATTACACCAGTAGTACTTGAGTGTGGGCTTTACAATCACCAGGGACCCTGGTTTTAAAATGCAGATTCTGGTTCAGAAGCTAGAGGCCGGGCATGGAAATCAGCGCTTTGAACAAGGGCCTCATGTGCAAGTGGACTAGAGCCCCCGCTTTGAGAAGCAGTTTTTATTCCACGGCTTCCTCTCTCCTGAAATTACTTACAGGGGCAGGCTGTCTTCCAGACCCTCTAGGGACCCTCTCTCTGCCAGGGAGCTCCTGACCTGGAGGCAACATGACTGAGACAGGTGCTGGCATTTTAGGACAGGGCTGGAGGCGGAGGCCGGGCAGGTGTGAATGAGTTCAGTTTACAAAGGCTTTGTTAACTGAGGGTAGGCAGTTGCTCAAGGAATCTTAATGAGAGGATTTTTAAATCCTTCTTTTTTCCATTTAATGCTTTTTTACTCTTCTCATACCCTTGATAGAAAGAAAAATAGGATGAGGATACCTAAGAGGGAAAGAAAGCATAGGTGCTGCCCAAGTCCTTGGCACTTATCTTAATTGGGGATTTTTCACAAAAACGGAAAACTTCTCCTCACTTGCTCGGCTCCACCCTTCAATCTTCATTTTCCCGAAACACTTAAGCACTTGTCTTCAGCCCTGGGCCTGCCCCCTTCACTCTGGGCTCTGGCCCAGCCACGTGGGAGGCGGGCAAACGCCAAGGCACAGACCGAGTTCATTGTGCGAACATGAGGGGGATGGAGGGCTTCCTGCGTGGGGCTGCCCCAGGCAGCTGGAGTAACTTTTTTATTTTTTTAAAATACAGTTTTATTGATTTTAGAGAGGAAGGAAGAGGGAGAGAGAGATAGAAACATCAATGATGACAGAGAATCATTGAATGGCTGAATCCCAGGGGATTGAGCCCACAAACCAGGCATATGCCCTGACCAGGAACCGAACCTGACCTCCTGGTTCATAGGTTGATGCTCAACCATTGAGCCATGCTGGTCAGGCTGGAGTGACGTTTTTAAACGAGTTCTACTGCTCCCCCCAGGAAAAGGACCCTCCTTTCCACAGCTGTCAGACTTTGCTAAGTTTCCCCAGCTCCCAGAATGACAGACTAGTGAGAAAAACTACATCCGAATTTATAACAAAAAATGGTGGCATGCTTTTTCCTCCTGTTTACATGTTTGTTTATTTTTGATGAATGTGTGCAGTGCACAGTGATGCTGTCCAGCCAACCGTTAATAGGCCCCTGGCTGGGGCGGGGCATTTATATCCACTGTCATGAACCAGCAGGCTCTCCCACGCTGGTCTTCACTGACCCTCTGCAGCCGGGAGGCGCCCCCAGAGAGGGGCCTTCCTGCTGGGAAGCTGCATTGGGCCGTGGAGCCTGCTCCAGTGCATCCCAGGGTAGAAGCTGCATGAGCAACGCATCCCTGCAGCCTTCCCCAAGGCCAAAAGTAGGGCTGGACTAGAAGCCACAGGGAAATCCGGTCACACCTGGGCTTTCCCCGCATGGCTGCCATCTTAGGAGAAACAAGAAGGCCCCACAACGGAGCAGCAATGCCTGAGGTGTCCGAAAGCCAGGTGTCCCGCCTCCTTTCTCATTCATCACACAGCCTGAGGTTGACTCAGCTCCTCAGGGCACCACCTCAGCAGGCTTAAGATGCCCATAGTCAATGTCACTTCTGCTACCCACATGCAGGCAGTCCCTACTCTAGTCAGCGGTTGCCCTCACTGGCAGCTCCTCTCTCTCTCTCTCATGCCCACCCCCTCCATTCACTCACATACTGTCTCTCCGTGTCCACCTCCACACCTTCACTCTCATCACCTTCCTGCCCAGAATATTTCCCCACTGTTCCCCTCTGCAAACACAGGCTCTGGCCTAAAGGCCTGGCTCAGGCACCTCCTCCTTCACGACTTCCCTGATTTGATACACGCGGACTTACCTTCACTGTGTTACTTCCCAGCCTACGTCTGGTCGTCTTGGTCTGCCTCTTACTCAGGCGAGCCACTCAGTATTTCCAGGCCTCAGTTTCCTCCTCCATAAAATGGGAAGGATAATACTACTACCTCACAGGGCAATTCTGAGGACTAACTGTGATAGCGCAGTCTACAGCCACGTCCCCTCTCGGAGCCCCAGTGGGCACCCGCAAATGCCAGGGAAAACTCCCACTAGTGCCTCCATCAGAGACAGCACACAGCAGGTGTCCAGGGGACTTTCTGGTTTGACAACCAGCCCTTAGCGCTCCCTGGAGAAACAAGACACCTCGGACAGAGGACACTTGCACACTCATTTTATTGCTGGTTCCGGGCTAAGAAAACAGAATAAGGCAGGTAATATACCTGAGGCCAGAGCTAGCTTGTCACTGGGACATTCTTGCCTGGTGTAGACATGATCTGAAAAGAATCTAGATTTCTCAACAAAAAGGAAAGCTTATAATTAGAGTCCCTAAGGGGGAAAGGAGAAATTAAAATTAAAGGAGAAGGGAGAGATATTGCGCGGAGGGGCTTCAACTAAATCTTACTTTCTTGTTGTAGCAAGATGTCTACTATGAAGCTTGAAGGAGAAACTACTAAAATTTATTAGGCGAGGTGCTTCCGATGCCCAATTTTAATGCTCATAATGACTTAATGAGGCCTAAAACTTTCCCACTTTAGAACTAAGGAAAATGTTGGCCAGACAGAGCTTAAGTTTTACCCCAAACTGATACCATGGTAATTAGCTAGTTATTAATAACAGGAAAAGAGCAAAGGGGGGAGCCAGACATTATAGGCATGCCATTTGGGCAACTTCACCAGGAAGCTGCAACTCTTCAGTCCCCAGGGAACCACAGGCCTCCTCCCTGCAAAACACTGGAGGAAGGGACCTAACCAGGGGAGATAGACGCATGCCCAGTAAAGTTGGGGTGACATAGGGAAAGTACTTGCCTGTTAATGGTATCAGGGAACAAAGATCATCGGCCAGAATGGGCATGGCCGCTGCAAGGGAGTGAAACTTTGGAAATACATAATCTCCTAAACAAAGGCATTTTCTCTCTTGTTGCTCACATGCTCTTGACTCGCTTGCATTCTCCCGTGTTTCCTCCATAGCCATGTGGACCTGCAGACCCCACGTGCCATGGGCTGATGGACTGCAGTGGGGAACACACACTGTGCTAGCCTGATGCTGGACTGGCCTCTGCTCCAACATGGAAAGGAACCTCTGTTCACTGGCTCTGCATTCAGATCTGCTAAGCCCCAGCTACACTTCTTCCATGACTGCACTGAGGGAAATGGGACTTGGGGACACTCAGGGATGTAATTCCACAGACATAAAGCTTTCTACTACCTCTCATTCCCCTGCACAGGTCTCAGAAAATTATTCCTCTTGGGATATCACAAGAAATCCACCCCCTCTACCATCCAGGGGAGACGAGGACCTCTCCCCTCCAGTAACAAAACTGCAAAGCAGAGCTGGAAATCAAGCTCAAGTCCACCTAACACCACAGTCCACACTCCTCCATTCCATCAGTAGAGAAAGCCAGGCAGGATGGGCCATGGCCTGGCAGTCAGCAGGCAATGCTCTACGTCTCTGCTACTCCTACCCACCAGCTTTCCCAGGGGAAGTCCTTTTTTGCCAGCTAGACCTCTAGGGAGCCAATGTTTCATTTGGGGGTGGTGGGGGGTACTCACTGCTGCATGGTTCTATACTCCACACAGTCTTCCTAAAGCCTGAGGTGCAAACAGAGGCTCGCCTATTTTCCTTCTCTGCTTTCAAGTTTTAAAGTTTTTCCTCTCCACTCTCTAACAGTGGTTGCTCGTTAGATTTTTTTTCCCCTAAATGTCGCAGTGTATTAACCAGCTTTTTCATATGCATCTTGCCATTTCCCAGATGTCAGTAGTAGACGCCTTCCAGCATCTGATAAATATCATGGTTCATGCCCCAGGAGGGTGATGGTTGCCGCCTCTGTTCTCCATGGCCAGTTCCCTCAACCTCCTCCGCTTACTCCAGTGATCTCAACCTCTCACAGCTCAAAGCAGGGGGTACAGCCCCTTCCTCTTCACTCTTTAATAAATCACTCCATGGGCCTGCTTTTTAATATTCCAACCTCTTCCCAGGGCAGGAAATCACAAGTGCAAACACCATTTAGAAATACATCTTTGCCTCAAGATTCCTTTGCTGAAAATCTTTAATACTTAGCTTAAAATTTTCTTTAGATCTATGGAGCTTATGCTGAAAAGTCAGGAAATTGTCCAGAGGGTCTGAAGGTTCCAAAGCCTTCCACTCAAATTCACATCTCCAACTGGGCAGACACATAGTCTTTAGGCACAAATTAAGGCACAACCACTTAACAAGCCCAATCCTTATTCTCTACTCACCACCGCTCCCCCCGTCCCCCCCCCCCCCCCCCCCGCCCCATCTCATTCCCACTGCTATAAATTTTCTATAATTAGTAACAGCAGCCACCACTTATGAAGAGCCAACTGGTTCCGACACTAATCTAAGAACTTCATATCTCATTTAATCCTCTCAACATGTTTAGGAGAAGTCAGAGGTTTGGGGGTTACAGAAGTTGCCTCGTGTGACCCAGCCAGGAATGTGGCAGCCAGGATTCTCACCTGAGTCTCACACCAACACTCTCCCTCTGGTCGTTACACAGTGCCACTTCAGTCTCAAAATAGGTCCCTTCCTCCTGAAATAAGCGCTTCTCCATGCAAATTCCATACCACTGCAGAAGAACCCAGAAGACCCTCTTCGCTAGGTCGACATGTTTTTATTGCAAAAGGGATGGGAAACAGAAAAAGTTAAAAAAAAAAAAAAAAATAGGAGGTCCTGAAGAATGCTTTCACCTCTGACCTCCTTCCTCCCACTAGAGGTCAGAGGAGCAGGCCCTGGAACCAATGGAATGACTCTGCGGTCAGTTTCCCATTCCATGTTTACATCCCTGGCTGGGAAGAAAGAGCTGACATGACAAGCCTGCACTAGGAAGAGAAGGCGACGCGGGCTCCGCATCTGTCTGAATCAACCGCTGCCGCCTCCCGGCACTTCCCTCCTGGCCCCTCGCTCAGGTCAGTGAGTCATGAAATGAGGACAAGGCTCCAGGGAGGCGAATACCACAGCTGCACAGCCGTGAAGCAGAAATGACAAGACACAGGTGGTTAGCAATCTTCCTTCCCCGTGGGTCCCCCCTCCCACGCACCACCAAGTAGCTCTAACCGAGGGGAGCACAGGGTTGTCCCATCACAGGGGAAGAATCTGGAATGTTAGCCACTTAAAACCAGTCTGCCGCCCTCCATCGCTGTAATGTGTGCGCAGCCCCGGAATGTTTTATACCTTTGCTGAACTTTCAAAACCGAAATACTTCATTACACTTGAGAGCGGTGCTGGCACGAGGAAGCCAGTCCTTCCCCACTCGCTCCATGAGGCCCATTTTTTCAAAAACATGATTAATCGTCAAGGGATTCCAAACAGAATTTGCCTGCCAAGATGTATTTGGCAAAGGAAAGATACTCTATCTCCTGAAACATGCGTTTAAAAATCAGTTCCAATCTTCTTTCTGCTGAACTTTCCACGTACTCGCCTGAGAGAAAAAAGCATGACTCCCTGCAAAACCAGCATTTTTAGAATGGGATCTTAGCACCCGGTTTCCTAACCACTTACCCCCAGTGTTGGCAGTGTTATCTGCCGCCCCTTCCGCGTGCCTCCCGTGATCCCGTGGCGCTGCGTGACCTGGCCTGGCGGAGCTGGGCAGGACCACCTCTCCTTCACCGTGGGCCGGGCCAGCACCCCTTTCGGAAGGCAGTGCCCCTCCATCTACGTCTGGCTGGATGCTTCTGTTTTCAGGGTCAGGAGGTGGGGCTCCCTGGGAAGGATCCAGTACATGTTCTTCTCTCTCTGGAGCCGGGCCTCCGGTCCATGGCTGTTCCGAAGCCTCCACCTGGCCTCTTCTATCCAGGGCGGCCATCTCCTTCAGACGCCTCCCTTCTTCGGTTTGAGAGTCCAAGGGGGCAGATTCTGTTTCAGGATGGAATGGCCTATTTCTGGGTGTTGGATGCAAAGGGGAGTCCAGGTAGGAACCTGGAGGAGAGACCCCACCCCCTACAGGCCTTGAGTCAGCCTTTGCGTGGAAGGAAGCATTGATATTGCCGTGGCCTTTCAACACCTCCTCCGGTTCGCTCGGTGGGTATTCAGTTTCCTCCTCATTCTCACCATAATAATCCAAATCGTCCTCACTGTAGTTTCTTTCCAGGGCTGCAGCATGGCTGAAGGAATGCTCCCGGGCAGCTGAGGAGCGGGCTTGGGAAAGGGATCCTCCCACTGTTGCTGGCCTGACATTGTCCAGTGGGGAGACGCTGCCGATATGAAAAGCCCACACGCCAGGAATCCCCAGGTTGCTGTGTCTAAAAAAAAGGGGGGGGCAGTGCATTGTAATAAAAATGGCCACTACCCATCTTCCTACAAAGGTGAGCAATTTATTTTAAAACTAAAAGACTATCAAGATCAGATTCAGAGTTTTCCTGGGTGTAGAAAAAACAAATAAAAGAGACTTACATGTTAACTAAAAGGATGATACTGGAATTTTGATATAAACAACCTCTTATTTATAGTCACTTTCAAAGGCTGTGTTTCACAGAATGCTAGGCTGTCAAGTTGTAATCTGCTCTACAATCCACATTTTATCTAAAATCTGGCTGATTGAAAACAAAGAGGGAATGCAGAAATATGTATCTTTCTTCTACTTTTAAGAAAACATATGCTGCCCAGCCTGTGTGGCTCAGTGGTTGAGTGTCAACCTAGGAATCAAGAAGTCACAGGTTTGATTCCCAGTCAGGGCACATGCCCAAGTTGCGGGCTTGATGACATGCAGGAGGCAGCTGATTGATGATGATCCTTATTCCTCTCTCATTGATGTTTCTATCTCTCTATTCCTCTCCCTTCCTCTCTCTCTCAAAAAAAGAAAAGAAAATGTATGCTGAAAAAATTTTTGCCAAACAATGACTACCACATGCTTTTAAGAGTTAGTTATCTGTCAAGTGCTTAACTTTCTTCAGTACAATCTACAAGGCAGGGGCAGTGGCCATGCCCAATTATATAGAAGAGAAAAGAGGTTTAGAGAGGCTAACTAATCTTCTTAATAATTGACAGCATGGATTAGGCACTAACACCAAAATCCATGCTCTACATTTGGGCTTTATATTATTATAAAATAATTATTATTCTACGTAAGAAAACAAATCCTCTATAATCAATCAGCACCTGAATTATTATAACTCTATAACATCTGAATTACCATACTCTACAGAATGTTAAAGACACTTCACTGCTTAGTCACATGGACCAATCAATTAACTAATTCATGGAGAATGGTTAAGTCAATGTAAAAAAATTCAAAGAAATACAACTGAACAAGTCTAAAATGTGGATCAACCACAGAACAAAATTAAGGGGAAAATAAGAAAGTAGTTTAATCAAAATGCCACAAATAACGCCCCAGACGGTTTGACTCAGTGAATAGAGTGGCAGCCAGCGGACTGAAGGGTCCCAGTTTGATTCCAGTAAAGGGCACATCATGCACGCATGATCCCTGGCCCTGGTCAGGGTGGGCAACCAATCGATGTATCTCTCTCACATTGATGTTTCTCTCTGTGTCTCTTCCCCTCCCTTCCACTCTCTCTAAATATCAATAGAAAAAAATATCCTCGGGAATGGATATCTCTCTTTCTCTCATCTATCTATCTCTGTTTATCTCTATGTGTACGTGTGTGTGTTATTGTTATTATGGTTGTTGCTGCTGCTGCTATTCTAAGTAACTTAGGAAAACAGGAATATAGAAACCAAAACTATGATCCTTTGTGTAATACACTATGCATTGTAAGTTCTGAGAATTAATGTTGGTATTTCTTGGCAAGCAAATAAGGAACACTAAAGAAGATAAGAGAGACCCCTGAAGATATGAGGATACTGAGTTTATTATCACATCGGAGGTGTTGCAGCTGTGAAATTTCCTCTTGATGTTAGAAACAGAAAACTATAAAAGCTTCAAAGAGTAGGAAAATACAAATTATGGCAGATAAAAGCCAAATAAAATAACCTTCTCATTAACTATAAATCACTATCTTGGTTTTGTCATGGTGCATGATGGGAAAGTAACTAATGTGAGTTTATCTTAAAGTCCAAGGTCATTTGGAAAGCTTAGTGATGGAAAGATTTTATTTCCTAGAAAGAAAAACAAGACTACAGAATGGGATGACAGTGGCATCCTCCCTGGGTTGTTGGGAGGATAAAGTTAGAAAATCACATAAAATGCCTACCATGGGGCCTTGCACATAGTAAGTACTTAGCAACTACTGTCTTCCAGGAAATAGAAAAGTGTAACCAAAAATGCAGGTGTGTGCATTCATACTCATATGTTCAGAAGATTTATGACAAACACACTATGATTTGTATAATGTATGACCTTTGAGTGTATAACAATGGAACAAGTTTGAGGAATACAAAGATTCCACTGACTAGGAAAGTAACGTAATTCTTTAGAAATGTATACTGCAATATTTGGAGTGAATGGAATGATATGTGTGACTTACTTTAAAACACTTAAGCAAAAAAGAAAAAAAAATTGATGAACATGGCAATGTCAATAACTTGAATTTAGATCACAAGCATTTGGCTGTTCATTTAGCTACTCTCTCCACTTTTCTCTATTTTTTAAAATTTAAATAATGAGAAGTAAAAAAAGAAGACTTAATTGAGGAAGATTTCTATAATTTGGAGGTAGAGAAGACTTTTATGAGAATAACTTCAAGACCTGAAATCATAAAGGAAAAGATAACTCTCAACTTCTAACTTCTAGATCATGAGTATCTTTAAAGATGAACAACTGGAAAAAAATATGCACAGCATAGAAGAGGACTGAGATCTTTACCATGTTGTTGTGGTTTTTTTTCCTGGTTTATAGGGTTCTTTGTAAACACCCCAAGAGAAAATAGCAAAGAACATGGACAGATACGTCACAAAGAAGATAAATAAATAGCTAATAAACACATGGAAAGGTGTTCAGATTTACTAGTAACCAAAACAATTAGAGTGAAAGTAAGAACATTTTATACCTCTCGGATTCACAAATATTAAAAAGGATAAAAGCCTATAGGGAACAGACACTGCCAATTACTGCCCTGCATTACTGGTGAGGATATAAGTTGGTGCAATGCTTCTGAAGGGCAATTGTTAATACACATGAAAATGTGAAACTTGATACGTCCTTTTTCAGAAATTCTACTTTTTAAAAAATATATATTTTATTGATTTTTTACAGAGGGGAAGGGAGAGGGATACAGAGTTAGAAACATCGATGAGAGAGAAACATCCATCAGCTGCCTCCTGCACACTCCCTACTGGGGATGTGCCCGAAACCAAGGTATATGCCCTTGACCGGAATTGAACCTGGAACCCTTCAGTCCACAGGTTGATGCTCCATCTACTGAGCCAAACCGGTTAGGGCCAGAAATTCTACTTTTAAGGGAAATGAGAATCTGAGCAATGTATAGGGTGGGGCAAAAGTAGGTTTATAGTTGTTCATATGGAAAATAATAATAATACAAGAATAAATTCTGCTTCACATACAACTGTAAACCTACTTTTGCCCCACTTTGTATATTATGCTGTTTACTGCAATGATATTTACAACAGGATAAACCAGAAACATGAAATGTTCATTGATAAGTTGTCCTAATAATACAGAATAGATATGATACATGTTTTAGTAGTCTCAAAATAATAATATAAACAGATATTGTATTGAAAGAGGCCTATAATACCATTATGGCTTTTAAAATTTTTTACATATACTGTACCTAAAATTCTGGAAGGACTATTAACACTGGTTATCATTTGAAGTAGTGATACTGGGTAATTTTTTACTTTTATTTCATATTATTCTGCATTGTTTGTAATTTATTTTGTTTTTTAATATTAAGCATGAGTTACACTTAAAAAAAATCCCTCTGTTAGTCATTTTGGCCCCATAACTATTCTGCTCTCATCAAGCAACTCAGAAGTTTCTGGGAAGCATCAAAGATAAAAATGAGGGAAGGCATGGAAGGAGGTAAAATGGAAGTGTGTGTGTGTGTGTGTGTGTGTGTGTGTATTCTTTTTTATTTTACTTTTTAAAAAAGTTGATTTTAGAGAGAGGAAGGAAGAGGGAGAGAGAAAAACATTGATATGAGAGAGAAACATTCATCGGTTGTCTCCCACACGTGTCTCAACTAGGAATTGAACCCACAATCTGGGTATGTGCCCTGACTGGGGATTGAACCTGCCAACTTTGGTGTATGGGATGATGCTCCAACCAACTAAGCAACCCGGTCAGGGCTGTGTGTGTAGCCTTAGGGGCCTTAATGGTTGCAGTGGGGGAGCACAACTGCTTTTCTGACAGGCTCTTTGGCCCCTACCACCTCCTGCGCCCTGTGCTGGGAATTGTTGATCTATTTGTCTGTCAACCCTGCTAAAGGGTAAGTTGCTAGTGCAGGGCCTGTGCCTTAGACACCTTTGTCTTTCAAGCGCGTGGCCCCCTGTGAGCTCTCCATAATATCTGAGGAGCAGAGCCTCTGGCCTCCAGGGTGGGAGAGTCAGGTGGAACCCAGGGAGCAAAAGGAAGGAGCGAAGTTTTCTCCACCAGAGCCTAGACCAGGGGTGGGCAAACTTTTTGAGTCAAGGGCCACAATGGGTTCTTAAACTGGACCGGAGGGCCGGAACAAAAGCATGGATGGAGTGTTTGTGTGAACTAATATAAATTCAAAGTAAACATCATTACATAAAAGGGTACGGTCTTTTTTTTTTTTTTTAGTTTTATTCATTTCAAACGGGCCGGATCTGGCCCGCGGGCCGTAGTTTGCCCACGGCTGGCCTAGACTAAAAGGCAACCTAAATGGAGACCTACAGATGCACAAGAATGGAAAAGAAAACCAGGATTCAGCACAAAATAAGTGGCTCAGAGCCCCAGTCTTGTGCTTGAATTTTGGCTTTGCCACTTAATAACTGGGATTATAGGCAACTTAACTTCCCTAAGCTCATTTGTCAAGTTGAGACAAGAATCTAACTTACCTCCTAGGATTCTTGTGAGTTTTAATTAAGACAGCCTCTAGAAACTGTTTAGCACAATGTTTGGTGAGTGGTTAAGCTCTCAATAAATGTTAGCTCATTTCACTTAGCATAATGCTCTCCAGTTCCATCCATGCTGTTGCAAATGGTAAGAATTCCTTCTTTTTTACAGCAGCATTGTATTCCATTGAAATAAGCCAGTCAATGAAAGAAAAATACCACATGATCTCACTCATGTATGGATAATTAAGACCATTATAAACTGATGAACAAAAATAGATACAGAGGCAGAGCAACATCGAACACACTGTCAAACTACAGCGGGAAGGCCGGGGAGGGTTGGGGGGCAGGAAGGGGGGTAAGAGATCAACCGAAGGACTTGTATGCATGCATATAAGCATAACCAATGGACACAAGACACTGGGGGGTGGGTAGGGGGGGCCGGGGGAAGGTCAAGGGGAGAAAAAAAAAGGAGACATATGTAATACTCTTTGTAATACTTTAAGCAATAAAACAAAAAAACAAAAAAAAATAAAAAATAAAATAAAAAATAAAATAAATGTTAGTTCGAGTAACCATATTTGGCTACAGGGCCTCGGTAGCTGAGCAGAGCAGATGGCATGCAAATGTGCCAAGTGTTTCACTTCCCGGGAATACTCTAGTGAAACCGAGAGGCAGGCAGGGAGGCTATGCAGCCAAGGTTCTGTCTGGCTTCAGCATCCATATTCAGGAAAGGAATAAAAGCAAGTATATTTTTAAAATTAATAGATACCAAGAGGTGCTGCCCCTATACTGGCGTGATGTAAACTGACGAGAACTGAACGGGCTTGGATTGCATGAGCAGAGTAAGCCGCCGATGGGACTGAGGGACCTGCTCAGTCCTGGCTGCTCCATGGAAAACCAATCGCTGTGATTTCAGATAATAAAGCCATAGCGAAACCATGACACTGCTAAAGACCTATCCGTCTATTTGTTCACTTGTTTCCCAAATTACTTTACTCTTATTTAACTTTCAACACGTTATCTGTCTAAAAGACTAAAATCACAACATCTCCTTCTGTGAAATAATTAACCTGGAAAAACTTCAATCTGGGCAGTTATATTACTGGGTATTTTTATGTGGTTCCAAGAGCAATGTTTTCCATAGCAAACCTCAGCGGCTCTGCAAACACACATACACACACACACACACACACACACACACACACACACACGAGTTCTGTTTCAGGTATCTTTAGCCAACAGGGCAAGAAAAATAAAGGACCTTTTATATTTGGTGGCCTTGCTCCTCCCAGGGTCTAGTCTAGATGCCTTACTCAGAAACCACCAAGATATTATTTAATGGTCTTATGACCACTTGGGTTTGGGGAGCTCCAAAGGGTCCTTCCATTCCAACAGGAAAGGGCGTAAGCCCTAGGGCACTTACTGGTAGAGATTTTTCACAGATTGTTCAGTGCTAGTCAAGCTAAAATATGGTCCTTCTCTCTTCAGGTCATCGATCTCCCCTCGGCAGAAGCCCACCCGGGCTGGAAGCTCGAGCTGGACATTGTAGGACTCTTTGGGGCGCGTTCCAAAGAAATGAAGGCCATTGACAGGATAGAGAAAGAAGGCGTAGGTATTGGACTCATCGTATGCCAGAACTACCTGGAAAGTATTCAGCTGTGGGAAAAAGAGGAAATATTCTTAATAAAATAAACAAACAAAAAGACAATGCAAGCAAAGCATCATAAAGTACAAAGGGTTTTCCCCCTCATTAGGATTTCTCCAAAATGTTTTTATACGTACTATTCTTTTAAATTTCTTCTTCAAGTAACAATATAATTTTATAAGCTATGTCATATATAATCACATTTTGTCAATTCAGATTGATAGTTGAAATATGTATAGGTAAAAAAAACAACTGGTTAAAAACATAATACCTTTTAAGGTATAAATGCTCAATTTCAAACCTCTTTCAGAGCTGAGAGCAAGTAGCAAACTTACCTTGTTCATTTCCGCTGCCCTAGTTTCCTGCCCTGGGCACTCATCTGGATCATTCATTCATTCACCTATTTATTGAATGCCCATTGTGGGCAGACACAGTGTGAGGCACTGGCTGATCAAAAGACCTCCTTACTATTGCCTCACTCTCTTTTCTCTTCCATCCATTTCTCCACACTCCCACCAGAGTATAGAAGAGGAAAGAGAGATAGAGGCTAATGAATCTGCCTAAGGCAGGGGTGGCAAACTTTTTGACTCGAGGGCCACAATGGGTTCTTAAACTGGACCGGAGGGCCGGAACAAAAGCATGGATGGAGTGTTTGTGTGAACTAATATAAATTCAAAGTAAACATCATTACATAAAAGGGTACAGTCTTTTTTTTTTTTTTTAGTTTTATTCATTTCAAATGGGCTGGATCCAGCCCACGGGCCGTAGTTTGCCCACGGCTGGCCTAAGGTCAGGTAGCTGGCGCATGGTGGCTGGCCGGCCAGCTCAGAGTCCAGGTCCTGTATGACTAGGCCACCCTAGCTGTTCTTCAGCATGCCATTCCAGGTGAGGTGCACCCTGCCGTGAACTCCCCTCCGGGTTCAGATCTTTTGTATCTCCGTCAGACTATTTAACATTCCCCGTCTGTCCCATGTACTCTGATGCCCCTGTATGTGCGCTCACATTTCCCTGAGACTGAAAACCTCCTAACCCTCTGGTGCTGCCCCTTGGGGTGTGCTGTGATTCCGTGTAGATTGATTTCTGTCCTCTGACCCTCCGTGACACCTTTGGGAGTGTTTCTAGCTTGCAGTCATCTCATTTTGCCTGGTTAGTTATTTATGTGTTTGCAAACCCCATCTATTAACTCATTCGTACAGTAATTCAAACAGCCAAGTGCCTATGAGCACCTGACATTATGCTTGGTGCTGAAGAAGCAAAGGAGCAGGGGACCAGGACGCTGCCCAGGACGGTCTCACATCTTACCAGAGGGAGACAGCCACGGCCGAGATTCTAGGAGAGTTATTGAAAGAGGAAGCAGAGGCTACAGAGGAGGGCATGGAGGCTAAGGAAGCAAGGCAGAGGAGTCCTAGGGACCTTAACAAACACAGCAGGAGCCAAAGCAGACCAGAAAGAGAGGCCAGGAGCTGAATTAGCCACAAACTCAACACCAGGTCCTTATAGAATTACTCCTTAAAATTTGCTCTCATATTTTCAATAAGACATTTTTTTTGCCTTTTATCTACATGCAGCTATCTCCCCTGATCTCGCCAAAATGACCTGTTAATGGTGTTTGATGATCTAAAAAATATGTAATATTTAGGCCTCTGAGAAAACCTCTCTCACTAAATCCCCCTCCTTTTATAATTTAGTAGGGAACTGGGGAGGTATTTATAAATACCACTGCTTCCTAAATAATGTGACTCTTAAAAACATTATTTACTAGTGGGTAGTGTTATTTCCCCCAACTTACTAACTAGACTGTCAAAATTAGGCACAGAGAAGGGCATCACAGTTTGCTAAATAAAACAGCAAAGAGGAATGTGCCCTGCCTTTGGTTCTGTCCGCTATGGTGCTCTCTCCTAATGTTAATTCTTCCTTCCATTGTTTAATTTCAAAGTTTAGTTTTGAGGTTTTGCTTATAGGACAAAGACACACAGGTCTTTAAATGCTCTTTAAGAGAAAACAAATTGACACACAACCTTGCTTTCAGTTCTCTGACATTGAAAAGGTCACCTTGCTTGGCTTTGCTCTTTTCTTTCTTGAAGTTCACACACTTAAAGAGTTAAGGGGAGCCCAGTTGGCTTGGCTCAGTGCTTGAGCATCGACCTATGAACCAGGAGGTCATGGTTTGATTCCTGGTCAGGCCACATGCCTTGGTTGTGGGCTCGACCCCCCAGTGTGGGACATGCAGGAGGCAGCCAATCAATGACTCTTCTCTCATTGATGTTTCTATCTCTCTCTCCCTCTCTCTTCCTCTCTGAAATCAATAAAAATATATATTTTTTAAAAAGAGTTAAGGGGAGGGGGGCTGGTATATTTGCTATTGTAGTTGTTGATTATTTCATCAGCAAAACTTGAGTTTTCCAAAAACAAAAGGCAAGAGATGTTTCCTAGAATTTCTCAAAGCTGGGAAGCCAGAGCTTCTGCATCATGTCTATACATCATGTAATATATATACTATGTCATCAATTAATGTGGATCCAGGAACTTTCGAGTTTTACTATAGTGAGAATAAATAAAGCTCAGCTAGGGAAAGAAAAGTACTCCAGGAAGGAGAAAGAACCTGTTTCCAAAAGCTAAGCCTTCAAAGCTCCTGGCATTGATTGCCCACAATAAACCCGAGATAGGAAGAAATCCTGGTTCTAAGTTTAGAGACATTCTGTGAGATAAGGAGGGTCTACAGATTGTGAAGGAATTGAAGGGGGAGGGGGAGGGAGAGGGGGAGAAAGGACACAGCTGGGAAGAGGAGGGTCTGACTTTTTACTGTGGGGTCTGGGCATTTAGCACTTTATTCATTCTTTCAGTCAGCCAGTCAACAAATTCATTTCAAGGAACATTTATTTAATGTCTTTTACACGCCATCCCTGAGACAAGCACTAATTACAGGTCTCAATTATTTAATCTACGTGTCTCCACGGAGGCAAATAAAAGAAGAATTTTAAAATAGAATTTAGGGTCCCAAAGTACGCTCCAAAAGTTTGGCTACTTAAAATCCACCCACACACCAAATGATCACTTTTTAAGTTCTCGCCCAGTTCCAGAAAATTCTACATCTCATTGCTAAAGAGTGGCCTTCACAAGTCCTGAGGGCTGCTCCTCCTCCCAAGGCACTCGCTGACTGGCTTCCAGACCTGAAAGGTCTTCACATTCCTAGAGACAAGCCTTTGCAAGAACCCCACACGCTCTGTCTCTGAAGGGAAACCCTCAGATGGGCTGCCCAACCCCACAAAAGGGTCACAGGTTCCCAACTCCCCCAGGATCCCAGAGAGGAGAGAGGGGCCTTCCCGGGCAGAGGAGCAGCACAGACAGGATCAGGGCCAGTGGCTGCGGAGCTGTAAGGTTTCTGTCATCCTGTTATCAGAAAGAGAGAAAAGCCAGAGCCCTCAGCAGAAAGCAGGCAGGAGTCTGGCTGTCCTCTGCAGGTGTAGGATACCACCCGTCAATATTGCCTGGACACTCGCAGAACCAAGCTGATGGATATCAAACATACCCATCTAATGCATTTAACTAATTTGTCATCTGGCAAAAAATCAGAGCAGTGCCAACCTGACCCCAAAGGGACTGGCCTATAGTGGCTTACAAAAACAACCATGAAAATTAGTCACTAGAGGGTGCCTCCTAAAGGGGTCGTAGTTTCCTCTCTTCCTTAGGGTCGCATGCTTTCCACAGTGCAGCATCTCTGACTTCTGGCCTCCAGAGTTTGGGGTCAACACTGAATGCCATGCCTTGGCATAATCCTCCATCGCCCACTACCTGTACGATACTGTCACATGCATGATTTTCCCTCATTCATGTTCTGCCTAAATCCTACAGAGCCTGCCCCAAATCAAACGCAAGTGCTCAGTGCTATCATATCCCTTCCTGACCTTTAGTCTTTAGCAGGACGTCAGCATTTCTTTAATCAATTTCCTTATCTGTCTCATTCTGTATGTCCTCACCGCTATGCCTCAGCCTCAGGTTAAACTCTTTCAGATCGACTGCAAACCTCCCCTCCTCTGGACGTCAGCTCCAAAAGTCAAAATGCGGCAACAACGTCCTGCTTTTACCTCAAATTTTCTCTGTGGATCCAATGCCCTCCATCGATGGCCATCAGCCTTTGAAACAAGTCAACATACCTCAGGCCCCATAGGGGCCTCCAATGGGCACCTTTCTGTTCATCTTATGTTACTGCCCCATGACTCCTTCACCCATTTCTCCAGCCTCAGCTCTCCAGCCTTCTCCCATACCCTAGCTCAGGACTATCTCTCCTGCTGCCTCGTTCTCAAGACCCATTCTTTCAGCCCAACTTAAAATCCAGATCAACAAAACATTCCCTGTCCCTCACAGATCTGTGTAACCCCGTCCCTCCAACAACAGCAAAGCGATACTCCCCTTCCCAAAAAATGCAGCTAAAATAAACACTCGCTCTCTTTCCGTCAATGAGCTCTTTGATGTCAATACCCTGACTTCTTTGCTCCATGAAGTACCTATGACAGCTCAAGGAATCTCAGATGAACTGAGTTGATAAACACTATTTGTTCCTATTTTTAGATGCAGTTACATCTTGATATCCCTGCAGTATCAGCTACAACATCCTGTCACACCCACCTTGAATATCCATGGAGAGAAAGGGCAACAACTGACGTTGTTTAAGTAGTAAAGACGCCATTCCTCTGATATCTTCAAATTTCAGGTAACTTTGCAACATAAGGTTAATATGCCAAGGTTTAAGAAAGCCATGTAGAAATCCTTCAAGCAAAGTAGACAATTTGCCAAAATCTACCTCCTAAGAACTATTAAAACAAGAACTCGAGTCACAGAGCTCTTTAAAGTATTCAGAACAACCTTCAACACGGGTAATTGAAAAAACATTCTTTCTCTAAACAGAATCTTTATCTCCTTTCTAAATGAAACAAACTCTGAAGCCAACTCAGCATATGGCAATGTCCAAAGATGGATTTTAATTAGAAAAGTGAAAGAGAGACGGAATCTACAAATCTTGCTGCACTCCCCACCCCCAAAAAAGCCCGGATGGAAACTGCAATTTGGAAAACCTTGTATTTAAAGAGTCCTTATGTAAAGGACTTGCATCATAGCATCCTTGCAAGATCGAGAAATAAAAGAACCAGAACCTGGTCCCATCAAGCCAATGAAGGGGAACACAGATTGGGTGGGCACCCACACCAGATGGGTCTAAGGCAGTGGTTCTCAACCTTCTGGCCTTTAAATACAGTTCCTCATGTTGTGACCCAACCATAAAATTATTTTCGTTGCTACTTCATAACTGTAATGTTGCTACTGTTGTGAATCGTCATGTAAATATCTGATATGCAGGATGGTCTTAGGCGACCCCTGTGAAAGGGACGTTCGACCGCCAAAGGGGTCGCGACCCACAGGTTGAGAACCGCTGGTCTAAGTGCTGGCAGCGGCTACATAAAAATGTCACTTTAGCTCATTCTCACAACAATCCTGTAAGGCAGGCATTGCTACTCCGTTTCACAGCTTAGAAAACTAAGGCTAAGACTGAGTCATTGTTTCTGAAATCACTGGATAACATTTCATAATCACTTTTTCCTTCAAAATGGTTTTAACTTTATTGTCATTGCCTTTACATCACCCGGAAAGATGGGGAAGAGGAGCATTATTCCCACACTACAGATGAAATTGAGAAAAATAATTAACAAAGTCATGCTATCTGTATTTTAATTTTTGATTTCAAATAAGCCCTGACCAAATTGAAACTTAAAGCTGTAGCATGATTTCCTCTCCCCTATTCATCTCATTCAAGTTAGTCTTTCTATTCCGTGTTGAAAAGTAAGGCAGATACAGCTGAATCTCTCCAGAGTGTTGGGATACTAATTTGCATCAACAGTGTCCATCATAGCACATTTCATTCCAAGCTCATTTTTCCTTTGAACGCATTATGGTTCCTAGGACTCTTCTGGTACTAAGATCACATCAAGACAATAAAGCTCCAGCCTTATTTATTGGGAGTCTTAGGAAAAGGCACAACTATTGTGTCTACCTTCATCACCTGTGCCAACGAAATGGGTCTTGCGTGGAAAAAAAAAAAGTCTGGGTAAAAGCAACAACAAAAAAACCTAAGAACCAATAAATCTGTATTCTAAACCTACCTTTGCTTCACTAAGAGCACAAGTCTGGACAATAGCTTTAACTTTTATTTGCCATTATCTGTGAAATGCAAACGATAAGTCATGTGGTACTTATCTTGTAGGATTGTTGTGGGAAGACAGTAGGATAAAAATACTGTTATCAGAATGAACTAGATAACTTATACAAACAACCTCTATAAGTAGTCAATCTTTCCTTTGTGCCCTCACCTTCTCAATACAATCAAAAAGAGTTCTCTTAACAAAAACTATCAATCCCCTGCTTTAAATCCTTCAAAGGTTGCCTATCGCCAAAGAACCAAGTCCAAGCTCTCAGTACATGATCTGCTAATTCCCACCTCATGGCCTTTCCGGCCTCCTGTCCCACCACCCCCCTCTTCAGTGGTCATATACCACACACAATGCCCCAAACACGTTCTACTCTACAGCACATGGCTGATATGTCATAGACTACCCTTTTGGGAATGTTCTACTCTGCTCAGCTCAGACTCAAAGCTACTTCTTCATTGAAACCTTTCCTGATAGTGTCTCCTAACCAGAGGGGTAGTGTTATTCTCCACAAGTAAAAATGCTACTACACTTACCATATTGAATAATCATGAATGTTCCTACCAAATTATGAGATCCTTGGGAGTAAAGAGTATGTCCTTTCATGATGTCTATGTCAGTCCTGATATACAGTAAGTATGCAAAAAAGGGTTTGTTGGATGAATAAATCTCACTATGCTTAAATGTAAATTACTTACACACACATATGAATATGCCACATAGAAGATATATGTTTACAATAAAAGACTGGAAGAAAATAAACTATTAGCAGTGGTGACCTCTGGTTAGTGAAATTATAACTAATGTTTCTTTTCTTTTCTAAATGTTTTATTGTTAGTATGCTATACTTAATTTTAAATGTTTTTTAAACTTATAAACAAAAATGAATGAAAGAATGAATGCAACATGATGGTGGGGGCCATACCTTACTCAGCTTTCTCCAACTCTTTACCTAGCCCAATGCCCTACACAAAAGAAGTGATCAATATATCTGTTTAAATTCAATGTATTCTGTTGAATTGAATAATTAAAATGTCAAACCATGTATTGTTTACAAAGTATTCAATAAACAAAACTAGATGTTGCCTGACCCAAAAAAATGAGTGGCCAAAAAATCATAAATTTGAACAACTTTTATTTCTAAATCTTTTTTGCTTAGCACAGTCTTATAGCAAATACTTCTCTTACAGAACACATAAAAATGGCCACCATCTTGAAATACTCAGTGAGAGTGGGCAAGCTACTTAGTCTCTCAGGGAAGAGATGTAGCATCTTTCTGTAGCTAAGAACCACTTTGATGAGTTAAAATAGAGATAAATTGTAAGTGTTTTAGCCCTTGGAGTATAACACTTTTGATTCAGGTCTAATTTCATAAGAGGAAGTCCCTACCTACTCCAGGAATGAGGCAGTTTACCATTTGCCAAGCCACCCTGACCCCACCTGATGTCCATTTGGTTGCTGCCAAGACTAAAGACGGGGAGCTTGGGTTGCTCCTCAGGTAGAGACTATAAAACAAATTGAGGACAGTCTCCTGGAAATGAGGGGGCATGGAAACCTGGAGGGCAAGTTGGCAAAAGCTATCAATAACCTTATAAAAAGTTCATCCCCTCTGGCCCACCAATTCCAAACCCTAAAATGTCAACTGAAGACATGCGCAAAGATTTAGCTTCAAAAAAGTGCTTCACAAAATTAGGTATAACGATAAAAAATTGGAAATAACCTTAATGACCACTGTGGTAAATCCAGTGGGTGGAATATAATGCAGACTTTATAAATAACGTTGTAGAAATAGATTTACTGACACTGAAACATATTCACAATATACTATTTAGTGAGGGGAAAGTAGGCTACAGAACAGTATGTGCACTGTGAACCCATCATTGTTAATAGAAAATGACAGATAAATATAGATATTGATAGAGGGGGGAAAAAACTTCTGGAATAAACAGGAAAAATGTTTAACAGTGGTTATCTTTGAGTGGTAGGAAAATGAGAGGCTGTTCTTTTTAAAACTGCCTGTATTTGCTTATGTTTTTCTTTCAATGAACATATAATTAGAAATAATTCTTGTATACTTAGAGGTGATTCTTAAAATAAACAACCAAACAGTCAACTGCCTTGTGCTCTGAGGGCCTTCAGCATCTGCACTGGGGCCCTCTCTTCCCCTAAGCACGTTCTCCTGCTAGAAGGGACCACCTCTCAGATCCTCAGTGGAAGCCTGACGACTTCACATCCAGGCCACTTCAGCCTGGTGCCACCAAAGGATACGTCAGGTTCAGCTCAAGACCAGACTCAGAAAAGACTCCAAGTCGCTCCCTGGGTTCCAGCCCAGATTCAAGCCCATCCCCTCCACTGGCTCAGCAGCCAAGCACCCCTTGTCACTTACCTCTCCGGAGGGCGGCATCCCGAGCCTGGGCTCCTGGTAGGCGCCCACCTGCTCCCAGGTGGCCAGGAAGGCGTGAGTGGGGGTGAAATCCGAGGCGGTGCGCGGGAAGCTGGTGCGCACGTAGCGGGCGGCCAGGTCTAGCACCTCGGGACTCGCGTCCTCGCGGTACAGGATCCTGCCTCTGCCCTGGCTCGTGTCGATGTCGGCCAGAAAGGGAGCAATGGCCGGGAAGTCCGTGGGGAAACCATCGTCCACATACTGGGTCTCCCTGGGGAAGTCTTGGGTGGAGATGATGCCGTTGGTGCCCACCTGGGAGAGGAGGGGGACCAAAGGTGGCGGTCGCTTGATCTGCAAGGAGCCCGAGGGCGGCCACCACAGGTCCAGACATGCACGCCCACCCGGCTCCTCGAGGAGGGAAGGGAACCGCCCCAGGCATGACGCTCCCCCTTCCCCAAAGCCTGGGAGGCCAACTCCTGGTTCAGAGCAACTCCGGTCCGTGTCCCAGCCGCCCACTCCTAACCTACAACCCGACGCAATAGGTCCAGGAGCCCTAAAACTTGTTCGCATATTTCCTTCCTTGGCGCACAACCCTGGAGAAAACCTCCAAGTCCGCGGCGGGAGCACCCCAGCTCTGCAGACGTGCGCAGCCTTCTCGCCGCCCTCACTGGCAGCCCCACCGGCTGCCCCAGCAATGCCACCTTCTTCTCTGCCCAGACCCTCCTGATGCCGCGAACAGGTCTAGCGCTCTCACTGGAGGCAAGGAACGCCGCAAAACCTGGTCCCACCCCAGGGCGCTCGGGGACAACACCGCGTGCGCGCTATTCCCTCCCCTCGGAAGTCAGGGTTCGGTGAGACCCGCACTGCACGGACCCCTGGGGAGGCGCTGCGGGAAACCTGCCGGTCCCGCACCCAGAGGGGGCCGAACTTACGTAGAGGTAGCTGAACTGAGCTTCGTAGAAGCGCAGGGGACTCGCCAGCTTCACCGCGGCTGAGCTCTCGTCGTCGCCTTCCTTCAGGAGCTGGTCCCCCCTAAACTGCCCGTAGGGGAAGAGCCCGCTGGGGTCCAGCGCCGCGGCCCGGGACAGCAGCAGCAGCAGCAGCAGCAGCGGCGGCGGCGGCGGCGCCAGCAGCGCCAGCAGCGCCCGCAGCCCGGCCGCCCGGTCCCCCCGCATGCTTGCTCGGCCTGGGCTGCCCCGCCGCACCGTCCCGGCCCGGCCCGCGAGTCCACTGGCGGCGCCGCGCCAGCTCCAACCTGGTTCCCCGCGGGCTCCGGGGGGCGGGCCTCCCCGCCCTCTCAGCACGCTGATTGGCTGCGGCCCTGCACGGGGACCAATCACCGGCTCTGAGAAAATTCGACAGCAGCCGCCACATCTGGTTCTTGTTAAAAGTTTGCTAAGGCAGGGGTTGCGGAAGCGGCCCCGCTTTTACCCCAGGCGAGGTGAAAGCCCCCGGCCGGCGCTGCCCAGAGCTGCCCCTGCTTCTCCGCCTCCGCTCCCCGAGACCTCCCGGGGCACCCCCTCCCTCCCGTCCGGTCCCCGCGAGCCCCGACCCCCGGGGACCCAAGGGCCCGCTAGGTCTGGAGGCAGCTGCGCTGCAGGAGGTGACCTCAGCGCGAAGGGGGAACCCCGCGGCGGCGCGTGCCCCCTACCCGGCTGGCAGGGCCAGGGTGTGTGCCGGGGTCCCAGGGGCCCCTTGTCCTCGAGGCCAACCCCTAGGGCCGAGAAGCAAAGGGAACTTGTCGCAGTCGCACCCTCTTTGACCGCTTCTCGCCACCCAGAGAAGCCCAGTTGAGAAGCGCGTCTTTGTACGAAGTCAGAGGGGCTGACTCCTAAGTTCCGTCCAGGTCTTGAAACTGTTTACCTTCCCCGGGGAAAACCGCACCCGGGAAGAACATGAAAAACGACAGTGTGTGATCGGTTCCGTTTGAGGCGTGGGATGAGGCGTCCCGTTTGGGCATCAAACAGAGGGGCGCGGGACCCTGGGTCTCTCACCCGCTGTTTAAGGGTGTGGGCGTCGGAGCTGCCCTCGCCCTCGCACACAGAGGTGGAACCCTAGCTGCTCCGCGAGACTGGAAACCCGCACAAACCAGCTGCGAGGGTGTGGAGGAATCCCATCCACCATAAACATTCCCTCTGCGAAGCATCAGGAGCCAGACAAGATTTAATTACCATTTTTATTATCAAGACCTTGAAATTTCCCAGCTAGTCTGTTTTCTCCCTCCAGTCCCCCAAGGGGTTCTTGGAAGCAAAAAGAAGGTAAAAAGAAGTAAAAGGCAAACCATTGGAATTGCTTAAGGGACGCTCAATAGCTAGATTTTTTTTTTCTTGTGAATGTTTATTCCAGTTGTACAAATCCCCTTGGGCCCACAGAGCCAAGCCCTAACATCGTTGAGGATATCAGACTGTGAGGTTCACAGAATCCACACAAAATGGAAAATTGGGCAGGGGTCTGTCAAGGGCGGGGGGGAAAAAAGGACACTTATGTAATACACTTTGTAATACTTTTAGCGAAAAATAAAAAATAAATAAATAAATAAATAAAAATGGAAAATTGGCCCAAAGCAGTTTGCTTCCACAGACTGTGTAGAGTTGTATATTTGGTGTTACAACATGCATTTGTGCTTGCATAGATGTGTTCTCATTTCTTTGGGGCTAGGCATTTTTCAATGTATTCAGGAAATGGAGGCTCAATGACATGAGGTGACTTTACTTGCCCATGGTCACCTAAAGTTACTCCTTCATATGAAGTCCTTCACAGGCTTTCTAGCTTTTCCAACTCTCAATTGAATATGCAAAGTGTCCCCTCAGGAGTTCGATCACTTGCTATGATGTGCGCTGACCACCATGGGGTAGTGTGAAACAAAGGAAGGCCCCAGCCAGCAGCTCGCAGCTGGGGAAGGGAGGCCCTGGCCTGCAGACGGAAGGCCCCAATCAGTCCTGATCGCCGGCCAGGCCTAGGGACTCTACCTGTGCATGAATTTCATGCACCTGGCCTCTAGTATAATAATAATAGCTAACATTTATTTAGTGGTAAGAAGCTATTTATTTAGTGGGTCAGGCAGACAGACCCAAAAATGGCCTTCAATGATGCCCCTCCCATTTCCTGGTGATTATTTCCTTGTATAAGCCCCTTCTCTGTAGTGTGGGCCAGCCTACTGACTTCTAACTCACATAATGTGGTAATCGTGATGAGAAGTCACTTCAATGATTAGGCTACATCTGTCTTGGTAGCATATCTCTTTCACTGGCTTTGATGAAGGAAGCTGTTATGATGGAAGGCCAACATGGCAAGGAACTGAGGCAGCCTCTGGCCAACAGCCAGCAAGGCACTGGATTCTTCCAGCAAACATGTAAGTGAGCTTGGGAGTGAATCCTTCCGGGTTATGTCTTGAGATGACACCTTAGCTCTGGCTGATTGCAGCCTTGTGAGACCCTGAAGCAGAGGACCCTGATAAGCAGGGCCCAGATTGCAGACCCACAGAGACTGAGGATTTAATAATTGCGTGTTGTTTCAAGCTGTTATGGTTTGGGATAATTTGTTAGGCAGCAATATATGTGATACAGCTAGACACTATGCTAAGGTAACTAAGAATTAGAGGGGTAAACACACACACACACACACACACACACACACCAGTTATGGTTACATGGCTGGTAACTACCAGAGCTGAGATTTGAACTCTGTTCTGTCTGATTTCTAAACCTCTGCTCTTAAAAGCACTAAATCATCTTGCAAGAAAGCCCTTTGAAAGGTAGCTCTAGATCTAGCCAATCTTTCAGTTGAGACTTTAGCTCTCAATTGCAATCTCCTATTTTATGGTTTGGAACATCTCACATGCTAGTCCCTGTACCTATGATGCTTTACCTAATCCATCTCACTCATCGAGTCAACACTCATCGTAATTCTTGAATAAAAACCTTTCTCCTTCATGAAGCTTTTCAGGAAACCACAATCGAACGTATAAGCCTCTTCTCTTTGTTCCATGTGCCCCATCATCGTGTCTCCATCACACAAATCTCTATCACCCCTGATCGTCACATGTGCCCCTCACCACCCCCACTGCACTTTGAAGGCAGGGGCTTTGTCTTATTCATGTCTGTGGCAAGGCCTGCCTGGCTCACTGGAAGAAGCTTAAAGAAATGTTTGTTGAATGAGTAAAGGCAAACAAGCCAACCTGGGGCTAGGATTTCTGTCTGCTGGCTCAATAAAACATTCTTTCCCCTACCCCACCTTTCCTGCTAACCTGACCTGAGTTTTCTAATCCTCTTTCTCAGGCTGCCTAGCAGCTCACCTACCATTGCTCTCCATCCTTTCATTCGTTCATTTAACAACTATTTCCTGCAGGTTCACCATGACAGACATAACTCTGCAAGAAATAACCGAGCACAAGATGTGACCCCTAACCTTAAGGAGCTCATGACTGGGGCACGGAGCAATGTTACAATATAGCATGGGCTTAGCTAAGCAGGAAAAAGGGGGCCCTTGAACCAAGAAGATGTTACTAGTTTTGAATCTGATGCTGAGTACAAAGTAGATCCAACAGGGAAGAGGCTGGAATGGATCCCTGTTGGCATAAAGTGGCTGAATTCTCCTTGAAATGTGAGGCTTTGGACCGCTGTGCTTGAGCAGACATTCCTTTGAGCCCTTACTCTAATATTTTTAAAAGACTCTATGGCACCAAAAGAGTGGTTTCTCCTTTAAAATGTCGCCTTGTGTCTCTGGGGAAAGAAAAAATTTGTCATAGCTATTTCACCGGTCAGAGTAAATACTGAAGAAATGCTTCTCTTGTATCCACAGTTCCAGAGTAGAATTTCCGTGACCGGCCTGCCTGGCTAAAAAGGCAGAGGCCCCTTTCAGGCCGAAGGTAAGAGAGGACTTCAATAGTCTTCACAGTGGATCTGAGCATTGCTTGAGAGGTAAGATTATTTTAGTAGCAGGATTTTCATCCCAAGCCAGATAGTACCAGACACCTTGCCAGTAGACCTCAGCAAGATCCTCCACAGTTGTATTTTTTGTGTGGTTATATTTCTGTTACAAATACCAAGCCTTCCAGTATAATGATAGTGCTTGTTATTTTAATCAAGAGAATGAAAACACATTTGCTCCACAGCGTGGCAAATAGATGTGGGTATTAAAGAGCCAGTTCTATGTATAGCACTGACTGGTGTGTATACATGTTTGTACTGGAGGTAGGTTTGGCAGAAAAGGTTCTGCTTTTTGTTGCACACAGTGATTCTTTGCATAACTTTATTATCCTTTAAATTCCAGGGCGGGTGTGTGAGCATGTAGAAAAATTAGCCCGTCTCCGCAAACTTGGGCTAAAGTGAAATTATGTTAGGAGGATGAAAAGCCATTCACTCCTCAGAAATTGTGAGAATGTAGGGCATCCTCCTACACCCCACCTACATTCTAATGACCTCCAAATATATCCCAAGCCCTAAGCCTTCACTTGAGTTTTTAATTTATTTCCAACTCCCTGAATATCTCCTTGGGATGACACCTCACACCCACATCCAGGAGAACTACATGCACTAAGAATTTCAATTAATGGAAACAATATCCACTCCTTCTTTATTACCTCCTTCTCCCTGACAGAAATCTACTCGAGAAGTAAGATTACTGCTTTATCAGCATCTCTTGCAGCTACAGGTAACCATCTAGCATAGTCCTCACCTAACCACCAGCAGTCTCTGGGAGGCCTTTTACATTGGGGATTAAAGGGAATAGTTTCATTTTTCGCCATCCTTGCTGCCTTTTTTTTAAAAAATTAAATCTTTATTGTTCAGATTATTACATTTGTTCCTCTTTTTCCCCCCCCATAACTCCCCTCCTTCCAGCTCCCACCCCCACATCCGCCCTCACTCCCCACCCACTGTCCTCATCCATAGGTGCACGATTTTTGTCCAGTCTCTTCCCGCATCTCCCACACCCCTCCCCCCTTCCCCCCAAGAATAGTCAATCCATTCCCTTTCTATGTCCCTGATTCTATTATAATCAACAGTTCATTCTGTTCCTCAGATTATTTATTCACCTGATTCTTTTTTTTTAATATATTTTATTGAGTTTTTACAGAGAGGAAGGGAGAGGGATAGAGAGTTAGAAACATCGATGAGAGAGAAACATTGATCAGCTGCCTCCTGCACACTCCCCACTGGGGATGTGCCTGCAACCAAGGTACATGCCCTTGACCGGAATCGAACCTGGGACCCTTCAGTCTGCAGGCCGACGCTCTATCCACTGAGCCAAGCCAGTTAGGGCTATTCACTTGATTCTTAGATTCATTTGTTGATAGATGCATATTTGTTGTTCATAATTTGTATCTTTACCTTTTTCTTCTTCTTCCTCTTCTTAAAGGATTCCTTTTAGCATTTCATATATTACTGGTTTGGTGGTGATGAACTCCTTTAGCTTTTCCTTATCTGTGAAGCTCTTTATCTGACCTTCAATTCTGAATGATAGCTTTGCTGGATAAAGTAATCTTGGTTGTAGGTTCTGGGCATTCATCACTTTGAATATTTCTTGCCACTCCCTTCTGGCTTGCAAAGTTTCTGTTGAGAAATCAGCTGACAGTCGTATGGGTACTCCCTTATAGGTAACTGAGTTTCTTTCTCTTGCTGCTTTTAAGATTCTCTCTTTGTCTTTTGCTCTTGGCATTTTAATTATGATGTGTCTTGGTGTGGTCCTCTTTGGATTCCTTTTGTTTGGAATTCTCTGCGCTTCCTGGACCTGTAAGTCTATTTCTTTCACCAGGTGGGGGAAGTTTTCTGTCATTATTTCTTCAAATAGGTTTTCAATATCTTGCTCTCTCTCATCTTCTGGCACCCCTATAATTCTGATGTTGGTACGTTTGAAGCTGTCCCAGATGCTCCTTACACTATCTTCGTATTTTCGGGCTCTTTTTTCATTTTGCTTTTCTGGTTGGGTGCTTTTTGCTTCTTCGCATTTCAAATCTTTGACTTGATTCTTGCGCTCCTCTGGTCTGCTGTTGGGAGTCTGTATAATATTCTTTATTTCAGTCCATGTATGCTTGATTTCTAGTTGGTTCTTTATCACTACATCGAGGGTCTCATTAGATTTCTTGTAGAACTCAATAAGTTTATTGGTGGCTTCTAGACAGTTCTTGAGAGACCTTAAAAGTGTGGTTCTGAACTCAATATCCTCCCTTGATAGTTTTGTCCTGTTTCTTTGTCTCTGCATTTTTTACGCTTTCTTGGTGCACCCCCTAGTGGTCTTTGTGCACAGTCTTGTTGTAGATTGTTGTAGTTAATACTAGAGGGATTTGACCTCCAGGCCGACTGGCTGTGAGAATCACCTGTGTCTGCAGTGGGAAAACTTCTGTCCTCTGAAGAGGTGCTAATCTAGCCTTTGCCTGAGGCTATTTGGCAAATGGCTCTGCGCAGGGCTTGGGCGGGGCGGGTCGCACGGGATCAACAGGGCGGGTGGAAGGAGCAGTTATGGCTGCTCTCAGTCCTGTTCCCAGAGGCTCTGCTTCTTAGAATCCCAGCAACCGCTGCAAACCTTGGAGAGAAAGCTGCCCTCACGTTCCGACCAATGCCAGACAGTCCCGCTTCTCCCGTTTGAGTCTGAGTCCCTAGAGACTCACCCGGATCTGGAGCCCAGAGTCTGAGACTCCCTCCTGATTGAAAATGACAACCTCGCCCTCAGCCGCCAGCCCGCTCCATGTGCACCTCCATACCTTTGTATTTTCCACACTGCGCCTCCTCTGAGCCTCGGTATACTGTTCTCTTTCCTTCTAGTTGAAGAATCTCTCCTCAGCCAGCCTTCCTGTGGTTCTGGGTGATGTCTGTTCTGTCATTTAGTTGTATTTTTGAAGTGGTTGTTCGAGGCGGCAAACTCCGGTGTTTACCTATGTCGCCATCTTGGTTTCTCCCCTTGCTGCCTTAAATGTGGATGTGATAGTTTAAGTTCAGACAGGCACCTCTTGACCAGGAGGTGACAACTGTGAGGACCAAAGCATGGCAAAGCAAAAAGAGAAAGAAGATGAGTGCCTGAGCCAGTGAATAACTGCTCACCTCCAAACTTCTGCTTATGTCAGAAAGCCCCCTATTGGTTTAAGCCACTGTTCTATGCAACAGTACTCAATTCTAATTGAGACTTTGCTAAGTCCTTTCTCTACATGTATCTAAAGCACAAATCCAACTATCCCATGTTCCTTTGGTAGCTCTCTCTCACCTTTAGGGTGAAACTTAGGCTGCCCATGACTGTGAGAATGTGAGCCAACCCTTGAGGGCAGGACCATATCTTTTTCTTTCTAAATCTCATGGGTCTAGCACAGTACCTGGGACAGTCTTCTGGGCTGTTTAATGAACCATTGTGGATTTGAATTGGGGAAAGTGTTATAATGAAATCTTTCCTAACTCCTGTAGTTTTTCCTGAATAATCCACTTCCCGATTCTTCACATATTTGTTATATTCTGGATTGTTTCTGGAAAACAGAAATTAGATGGTGTGGCTTTTATGTCGGTAGATAAGATACCTTCCCTGCTCATCATATTTGGAGGAGTTATTACTAACAGCATTATTTTCCTCTAGAAAGAATGGTGTAGACAGGCCAGTATTGCTCGCTCTCCTCTTCTAACTGCTACAGCAAGCACAGGCTGAAGCACCAAGTCAGTACTGAATTATATAACATCAGTCTCCATCTTCTTCACAAAGACTTCTCTCCCCACACAGACTCCAAGTTCCTCAAAGGTTCTACTTTTCACTTCCTTTAAGACTCCTGCAGCTATCTAACACAATGTTGAATAAATAAATGTTGCTCAATTTCTATTGAATTGAATGACTGCCCAAGAGTGACCTCAGTATGTGCTATCTCCATTGGGTAGTGGCTGTAGCTGTGTTTCCAGAGGCTGTTGTCTTTGGCTCCCTCTGTACTTCTTTCCTAGACATCCTGTGCTTCTTACCACATTGAGTCACCTTGTTTCTGTTGCAAGTAACCTGCTGGCGACTGTCACTTCCTCTGGAAGTTAGTGCATGAATCAGAACAATGCTAATAAAGCCAACAATAATAATAGCAAGCCTTAATTAAACCTTCATAATGTACCAGCTTCTAGTTAAGAACTGTATGTGTATTATTTCATTAATCCATTGAGCATGTCCAGGTTGTAGATAAAGAAACTGAGCTGAGAGGGATAAAGCAACTTGATCAAGAATTCAGGCAATGTGACTCCAGGACCCAAGCTTTAACCTCGTAAGACTGTGTATCTGATTCTCTCATGGACCAGTCACATTGCTCAGTAACATGATTGTAGACTATACCTCTAATTCTGCAAGCCTGATGAAGGTAATTAGTTCTAATACTCCCTATCATTTGTAAAGTTGAAATTTTGTTATATTTTTTGAGCACCAACTCATGCATGCTTGAGAATTATAAATATCTAAACTAGGTAGAGAAAACATGACCCTTAAGTAGTTTGCAATCTAGATTTGGAGATAATAATAGCTATAATTTATTATGCAGTAGACACTGTAATATATTATTTGTAATCCTTACAAGGACACTACAAGATAAGGAAAATGAGATTACAAGATAAGGAAGATGAGATTCTGAGAATTTAACTGACATGCTCAGGCTACAAGAGTTATTAGTAGCTAAGTTAGGAGCTGATGGCCCCAAGGGCCACATCAAATATAAATAGAGTTGTGTTTCATGCATCTGTTGACAGGAACCTGGTTCATAAACCATCCAGAATGACCGTGAGCACCAAAATGGGCCAGAAATCCTCCAAACATGAACATCTGAAATAACAACAACAACAAACAAACAAACAAATAAAGAAAAGACAGAAATGTGAAGGCTACAAAATCTCCTCAGTCTTTGGTTCATTAATATATTGATAGATCATTAAGGAGCAATATGACCATATCAGACACTACTCATGTTTCTTCATATTGTAAAACTGCTACCAAGATTAGCATGGGTAAGAACAAGCTCTCAAATTCTAAATGATGTAAAGTAGGCTATGGGACTATGTCCCATGCTGCCCCTCCCCTCCCCTTTTTTATCTTAGCAGGGACATGTAACCTGATAAAGACACTCCATGAATTGGCTAGGGTGCATTTCTTTCTTCCTTCCTTCCTTCCTTCCTTCCTTCCTTCCTTCCTTCCTTCCTTCCTTCCTTTCTTTCTAATCTTTATTGATTTCTGAGAGGAAGGGAGAGGGAGAAAGAGATAGAAACATCAATGATGACAGAGAATCATTGATTGGCTGCCTCCTGCATGCCCACTACTGGGGATTGAGCCTACAACCTGGACATGTACCCTTGACCAGAATCCAACCCGGGACCCTTCAGTCCACAGACCGACACTCTATCCACTGAGTCAAACCAGGTAGGGCTGGCTAAGGTGCATTGCCACAGCCAATGTAAAGAGGAAAAGGAGCTCCCTCCTTCACACTGATGGCATGGTTTTATTAGCAAAAAGCTGGAGCAGACTCCATCTCTGGATGAGCCCTAAGACAGGTGGGCCACAAGGGTAGCCAGTGAAAGAACCAAGTTAGCATAGGATCACAATGAATGAGTATCTCTAATAAGTCAGCTTATTTGGACTTTACTTTATGAGCTAGCTTATGTTGGCAAGGACCACTGGGATGTGGTCTTACTCCAAAGCAGATGCTCTACAGCTGTGGTTCTCAATAAGAGCTGCCCATCAAATCACCTGAGAAAATTTGAAACTCTCAAAACAGAAGCCTTGGCACCAGAGTCAGGTATCAGTATATTTTAAAGTTCTCAAGATGATTCAAAATATAGCCATGATTAAAACCCACTGCTCTATAGGCACCTTAAAAATAGCTTACGCTGGTCACATTGACCTGTTTATAAGTGATTGATTGTTTGAACCTAATCTCAATATTTTTTTCAAGATAAAATAATCTCTTCTAGAGCTTATGGTACAGAGCAGTAAGGTTTAAACAAACCCTTTAAAAGTCTGAGGAGATTCAATATATTTTGGGGGACAAAAAATTGCCTGACTCTGTGGCCACTTCTATGAGAAAGTAGAATGATTTCTAGCCTAGGAAAGAATAAAGGAAGGCTTCTAAATTTCCCAATCCCATGTCAACTGTGTTAATGTGCATCTATGGCCTTCGGAGCTTTCTCCAATGAGCAATGCTGCATACTGCTGTGTCAGGTACCAGGCAGGGAATTTAATCAGGTATTAATCAAAATCCAGCCCTCAGCAATAGTTTCTTGGACATAGCTGATGTTTAAAACACAGCCTACAGGATACATTCCCTATATTCCATCCCTATATTAAGTTATATCATCAGAAATAAATGTACTTGGATTATTTTATCTTACTGCCACCAAAAAAATACCTTGACTGAATTAAAATTTAATTTATACTTTTAACTTTTATAGAAGGTCTTTATGAGGTAAGTCAACTTGGTATACAATTCAGTATCTTTCCATATAACTCTATTCAATAATATCTATTTTAATGTGTTTTCTCATATAAAGATACAAGAAAAATGGCTCCTAAAATTTGGGGCCAGGAAAAAGAAAGTGTCTCCAGCCCAACCTGTGTGTGCCTTTAATTAGACACTGAGTTCCACAGAGATGATGTAGTGCCAGCCCCAGAGCCCAAGAGTTAAATGCAGAGCTCACTTCATTTTAGGAAAGCATTTTAATTAGATGTCAATTCTCGAAGTTCATTGTGCTGGACACAGAATGTGTCACTTTTCACACCTACCCAGGCATCCTCCTGCCTCCCATTGCTATTCAATTACACCGTTTCCCCAGACACTGGAGCTGGAAACCCCAGTCACCTCTATTTGACTTCCCACTTTCCCATCTCATTGATATTCAATTGCTGGACAAATGCCATCGACCATAAATACACAAACATGAAGAATTTGTCTGACTGATAAGTGTTCCC
This sequence comes from Myotis yumanensis, assembly GCF_028538775.1. Classification (NCBI taxonomy): domain Eukaryota; kingdom Metazoa; phylum Chordata; class Mammalia; order Chiroptera; family Vespertilionidae; genus Myotis; species Myotis yumanensis. The sequence goes on along the minus strand of NW_027223752.1, from coordinate 47,027,112 downwards.
AGCCCCTGGTGCAATACCTGACACATGGCAAATGTTCAATAAACATTTATTGAACAAATTAAAAAGTTCAAGAGATTTATTTCGTTATGTCCTAGTCTCTTTAGTCTTTTGGCTCCTTCCCATCCTCCCTGCCATCACTCAAGTGTAGGCTCTTACCACCTTTCCTTGTTATTAAATAGCACGCTAATCTATCCTGACTTCAGGCCATATGTTCCAGTCCATCTGAGTTCAGCTGATGCTAAGTAAGATTTTAAAAATACCTGAACATGCTCCTTTCTTGCTCAAATTCTTCCTTGACCTAGCATTCAAGGTGTTTGCTATTCTTACATCTGGTTCCAATAATAACTCCATGAGTAAAGAGAAGTGGGATAAGAAGCCAGACCATGGCAGCTGTGAAGAAAGACACTGATTAGAACTAAGGACAGGATCAGGATGGGGACAAACAGCCTATGTACCTTTTAGGTTGTGGGGATGAAAGAGGTGATGTACGTGAAAGCAGGTTAAACTGGTAAAGCGCCACAGACAGCTATGTTTTATTTGTCAGTACTAGATGTTCCTGAAGATAAACTGGAGTCATCGAGAAAAGTGCCAAGTATTTCAGGGTGTCAGAAGAATGAATATCTAGCTCATAATGATCCTTACATTTGCAGGGGGGTTTGTGGTTTACAATGCATGACTTCACATGCATTATCTCACACAGCTCATTCCAGTATCTCTGGGAGATAAGCATTCACATCCTCACGGGGAGACCAAAGCTCAGAGGGGGTGGGTGACATGCCCAAAGTCACCCAGCTAGTAAGAGGCAGTATGTGCCTAATGGAATTTGCACCGTGGGATTTGTTTGTGGGAACATTCTTTATGTCAGTGTTATCCTGAACTAAAACCCTAGACTTTTGATGTCAAGTCTGGTGCCTTAGTCGCTCCACCAACAGCTGTCCCTTCTCCCCAGCACCATGCATTGTTCTTCGTAGTTCTGGAGCATATCATTCACTTTATTCTACGTGGACCAGTAGCAGCAGCCACAGCAGGAGAGGTAATATATAATATTTATCAAATGTTTCATGATCCAGACAGCATGCATTATTTCATTAAATCCTCATAGCAACTCTTTGAGGTGAATAATATTGTTATCTCTTTTCACATCTGATGAACTGAAGCCCAGAGAAAGAAATTCAGCTAAGGATACACAGGCACCAAATAGTGAGGCTGAAATTCGAACGTGGCAGGCTGACTCAAAAGCCTGAGTATTGAACATCATTATGCTATATGCCCTAAAACTTTAGAAACATCCCCATCTAAATGGTCCTCCTTTAATAGTGTCACTTGTCCCCTTGCCACTTCTTTCATTTTTATTCTGTATGTTGAATGAGTAGTGTACTGATAAACAGGTGAGCTTAATGATTCAGGAAGATCCTGAGCATTCTGTATACTTGAGCTCCATTACTGATTTAATCTAGTTGGTGGTCATACATTTCCTCCCTTTATTTTATAGATGAGTGGCCTTTCAGAACTGAAAGAGGCCTGAGAAATCCTATAATCCAATCCCCTGGTTTAGAGAGTATTTTGCTAAGTGAAATAAGCCAGTCAGAGAAAGACAAGTATCACATGATCTCACTCATATGTAGAATCTAGTGAACAAAATAAACTGATGAACAAAATAGATCTAGAGACATAGAAGCATGGAACAGACTCTCAAATCTCAGAGGGAAGGCTGGGTGGGTTGGTGGGTGGGTGGGAAGAGATCCACCCAATGAACTTGCATGCATATATGCGTAACCCATGGACACAGACAGTAAGTAAGGTGGTGAAGGCCTGAGGTGGGTGGCGGAAGCAGGCTATAAGGGGTCAATCGGAGAAAAAAGGGGACATATGTAATACTTTCAACAATAAAGATTAAAATAAAAAAGAATCCTGAGCATTCTGTGTACTTGAGCTCCATTACTTGATTTAATCTAGTTGGGCTTCATACATTTCCCCCTTGTTTTATAGACTCTTGGCCTTTCAGAACTGGAAGGGGCCTGAGAAATCCTGTAATCTAATCCCTGGCTTTAATGTGACAAATCTTGACTCAGGAAGATTCAGTCACACGTTCAAGCATCACAGCACCAGAATCAAGTCTGCAAGTTCCCAGGCTAAGGACCATTGGACCAAAGTCCCAGGCCTTTCTGTCGCATGTCCTGCCAGGGATAAACAGATGGTGAGAGGAAGCCCCTCTCTCAGATCAGGTCAAAGCACTAGTGATGCTCTTTCCTGAGCTTCCTGGCTGCAGTATGATCTCTTCAAAGACAAAGCATATCAGAAGGGCTTAACAGACCCTCACTCCCTGGACTTAGATGTGGCAGCATTAACCTGATAGTTTGGGTTAAAAAGACCTTTGAGCCCCCACTTGAAGCATCTGGCAGCACAGTCACAATAACAGACAGAATCCAATAAGCATCAAGCAGGCTGCCCGGTGTTATTTCCCCACGGGGGTGTGAGTTGGGAGGAGGTATTCTATTACAAACAGGGAAAGAAAGCGACAAACAGGCCATTGGAGGAGCTTCCTCCAGCTTAGACTCCTGGGCACGCTATTATTGTGAAGTGCTCACTCCATGACGGACAGCTGGTACATCATAGCCGTTACTCAGGGTGCCACTTTATAGACTTATTTATACGGAACAATCTGTTTCAGCCTCTTCTATTTACAAACCCAAGTTGGTTAGCCTGACTCATTAGCAACCCATGTGAATAGGGTGGGCCTCATTGCTAAGCCAAGCTGGAAAGTGGACATGACCAAGAAGAGCTCAGTGTTCTGGCCTCGGGACCCAGATTTTGTGGCCTCCTCCTCCTCCTCCTCCTCCTCCTTCTCATCTTCCTTTTTCCTCTTTTTTAAGATTGCTCCTCCATTAAACAAGCAAACTTAAAAAAAAAAAAAGATAATTGGAAACACTGCTTCTACTGGCCAAATACCACGCTAACTGCTAAAGGGATTATTCTCATGCCGCCCATCTAAGCGTTACCGTTTACATTTTGGAGCCCAAGCAGATAAATGCAGTTAGAGTCCTCAAAGCAGTCAGGGGAGAAAAGCTTGCTTCTCTGGCCCTCAAGGGCCTTCTTTACTCATGGTTTCAATAAAAGGAGGAGGACTATCGGAATTTAAGACATCCATGATCAAACAATCTCTTGCATCTGATTAATTGATAGGTAAGGAAAAGCAACTTTCAGGTGTGAAGGGGGAGCTGTGTGGTGTTAAAGCTCAATGGACATCACCCACAGTCTGTTTGTCCTCATAAGTCACCGAGTGTTGGTCTACACTTCAGACAGTTGGCATTTATATAGAGAGTTTGTGAGCTCGGCCCTGAACTCCCAATCTTCCCTCAAGTAGGAAGAATATCACGGTTAATTTGCACTTGGTAACCGCCTTTGTCAATTTCAAAGCAGTTTCTTTTTCTTAATTCTACCCAGAAAATTACAGGATGCATCAAGACTTGTGAAGAGATTTTATTTTAATAAAAATTAGATCTTTTTCCAATGCTATTTTTTAAGGTTATTTTAAAATTAACATACAATAAAATTCACATTTTTGGTGTATAGTTCTGTAAGTTTTGACAAATGCTAAGAATTGTATAGCCATCACCATAATCAAGACACAGAACAGTTCCCTCACCCTAAAACATTGCCTTCACTTTCCTCACCCACCCCTAATCCCTGGATACCATTGATCTGTTTTCCAACCCTGGAGTTGTGCCTTTTCCAGAATGTCACATAAACTGAACCAGACAACTATGAGTCAGACTTCTATCACTCAGCACAGTGACTGTCAACCGGTGTGCCGCAAGAATGTTTGAAACATACAATACCTGACTATTTAGTCAGGGGCACTGACCTCCTTTCTCTTAGATTGTCAAATTAAAGAATGAGAATAGTCAACACAACAATAGCCGTCAGTGGGAATGAATCAAAAGTATACCTATTTTTTTGGCAGAGCAGCAAAAATGGTGGCATTTTATACAAACTATTTGAAAACTTGCTTTTATCACTTAACAATAAACTTGGCTAGCCATCCGTGTCGTGGTATTCAATTGTGTGCCTTATTCTTCAATGATCTACTGTGTTATATTTTTTAATGAAACAGAAATTTGTTTTTTAGGTATAAAGTCACTTTTTGACAATTCCATCTGTTTCAACATAATAGCCATTGTATTTCTAGTATTTGAGTAAAATTTCAAAGTTGTACAAACTCTCTGATGAAATTATACGTTGCACATTTCCCAGCTTTGATCTGATTGTGTTGCAGCAGCAATAAGGGCTCTTTTAGAAAAATGATGTGGAAATATGAAACAGGGCCCAGTTAATTTCATGTTTATGTCTTAAGAAACTTGGCCTAAGGGTAGCTGCTGTATGACAAGGAATAGCAAGACTGCAAAGAAATTTATTACCCTGCATTATTGCTCACCAGGGTTTTTCCATCATAAACAAACTGAATCTGGTATGTTCTTTTAGTTGTTTCATTTCAAGGCAATTCTTTTCTGCATCAATGACTCCCACTAACTCGTAATATTCTCATGGGGATTAAGTTACTATCAGTGTCCTTTCATTGATGATCTCATAGAGAATAGATAACGCTGGCAAGAGAATGTAAATAATTTATTTCTTGTGACTTAACTTTAAACCCGTATGCTCGCTTAAATTTAAGGAGATAAAGAGAAAATGCTGACAAAATGATCATTTTCAAGGAAAAAAAAAATTTGGACTTTTTAAGCCGCAGGCATATTTTATCCTAGAATGCTATAGAGAAGTAGGAAAGAAAAAAAGAAATATCAGAGAACTTAGTGGGTATTTCCTCTCTGCCTCTCCTAGGAGTATTTAATCTTTTGGTTTCTGAGCAAATCTCTCGCAGCTGCTTAGTTTCTGTTCGTGCCAAGGACCCTTTGTTTATACTAACTGCACCCAAAGAATTCTTCTTACACAAGTTGTACTACTTAAGCTCTTTTGCAAGTCTCAGACTTTATCACATCCATGGGGAAACAGCCGTACTTTTCTTTCTCAACATTCCTTCTGGTCAAAGGAGAATGTAGAGGATTTAATTCCTTAAACATCAAGTCTTAACTTAACACTGCTTGTGATTTGTCTGTGTGAGACAACGTTCATAAACCTGTGGCGAGGTACACCTACCATTTCCAGGCAGAGCAAGTTTAGAGCGGCAGCCCCAAGAAGGGACCGGAGCAACAGTTCATTCCATCTGGATTGAGGTGGTTTCCTGTTCCAACCTGAAAATCAGCAAGAACCAGGAAGTCTAAGAAACTGAGTAAAAGGACAGGACCAAGTCCTCCTGGAGAAGATTGGTTCCAAATATTCATCCGTGAACTTACAACTTTTTAGTTCCATGAAACTAAACATGAAAAAAAAATTGTGTGTCATTTTCTAGCATGCAACCCCAAATGACACAGTAACTGAGCTAATTCATAACTTTTAAAACTTTCCTTGAAAGCTCAAAGACTGTGAACAAAAAGATGTTCCTTTTATTCAGCTGTGCCTGTTCAACCCCAAAATGTAACATTACACAAACATTTAGGTCCTAAACATCATTCACTGAAATGGTCTCAGCTGGTGCCTATGCAACCATTTTAGAGATGAAGAGTCAAAGCTAGGAAGGGTCAAGGGTCAAGGGACACAGACAAGATCCATTGCCTGAGGGTGAATTCATCCAGACCCTTCGATTTCTCCACATTTTTTTCACTGCACCACAATTGCTTTTCCCTGATTATCCACATTTAAAAAATTAAAAATACAGCTAATCATTCTGATGTTTGTTATCATCCAGATATAAGTGACTGGTCCTTTTTTTGGCATTATATAGATACAATGTCATCTATGTCCAAGCTTACTTGGCTGACATTACTTCTCCCCGGCATCTCATTCCCAGTTCCTCCTGAAAAGCTCACCATCTACAGGACTGCCAGACCCAGGGCTAGTCTTGGTCTAGCCTCACCTCACTCACTTGTGAGCTGTGTGACCTTCACCAAATGACTTCAGCTCTCTGAGCCTCTCTTTCCTCATTTTGTGAAATAAGGAAAACAACAACAGTCTCCTCAAAATGGCTGTAGGGAAAATCCACTGGGAAAACGCATGCAGAGCCTTTCTGGCAGTGCCTGGCCGGGTCAGGTGCTCAGTAGCAGTGTTCCAGGAAGGAGCCCTACAAGGAGAATAAGTGTACGTGAATACAAAGAGTATGAAGACTGTGGATCTTGCTACTAAATGGTGGGTGACACAAGTTTGCCCCAGGCCCTAAAATGTATTTCATGACAACATGATATATGTGCTGGAGGCAGCTGATACCAGCAAGAGTGTCTTTTGTGTATTTTTTTCTAGACTCTGTGTTCAGTGAAGTCAAGTCAGTAGCTTGAAACCAGCCACAGTGGGAAAACCTATACGGCAGGAAATTGGCAAACACTAGAAAGCCGTCTTCCCCTCCCCCACCAGAGAGCTGGTTGTTGAACAGTCACCAACACACCACTGAGAGATCAGGCTTCAAAGTCAAACAAATCGGGGTCTGGACACAAACCTGAACTCTGACACTTCCTAGTGTGTCCTGGGCAAGCTCCTTGAGCCATGAGTGTCTGGTTCCCTGCCTTTAAGATGGGGACAATAGTAGATCATTAAAGACTGTCCAAAAGATTCTGGGAGATAAGGTATATGAAACACTTACAATAGGCCCTGGGATGAAGCCTCAAATAGTAACTGAAAGTGGATGTTACTATTATTGTAAAAAGTCGGGAGTATTTTAAAACTCAGCTGGACCCTATTATATTTCACGTAGTTTGCATGATACTCATATATTAAACATGAATGTAATTTTAGAGTGAACTTGTCAGATTGGGTTAGGAAAAAAATTGCTTCGTGGAAAAAAATTTCTATGTAAGTTCCTTTATTGTTTCTGTTTGACGAAAATATTTAAACAAATATGAACATCTAAACAAAGACAGTTTTCAAGCCAAAAATCTAAGTGCTCTGAGTCTCCTCTGAGCATTTTTCAACAATGTTGGGCTCCAAACCAGAACACGCTACAACCTTTATGAACTACCCCATCCTGCCTCCACAGCAGGCCTCCCCCAGAGAAAAGAATTTGAATCAATGCCAACAAGAGTATCTTCCTCCTTCAGCTATTTCAGGCTTTCATCCTCTTTGTTAAAAAAAAAAGTAGCTCAAAAACTTGGCATGTAAAAGGCTTCAAAATATCCAAATGCACAGAGCACAGAGAAAGAAATATTCAAAATATAAAAATCTGTGGTTTGGAGGCATGTGGGTAAGGGCTTGGGCCTGAGGTCCCTCTTGACGTATTGCAGGAATGGCCCAGACAACCACAGGGCTGGATTCCCTGTCCCCTCCCAAGCCACACCCTCCGTTTCCTCATCATTAAGGGAGTAGCTGGTCACCTTCCTAGTGATGCCCTTGGCAGAGGCCAAGTGCAGTGGCTTAAGGCAGTCCAGTTGGGCAGTTAGGTGAAGGGCCAGTCATTTTTCACTCTGTTGCCAGGGCCTGCAGGGGTGGGGTAGGAAAGGGAGAGCGCAGACATGACTTAAGGGCACTGGTGGAGCCCCAGAAGCCACACCCCATAAACTGGTGAAGGAAGAATGTGGGAAAAACGGCTCCTTGCAGGTCCTCCAATGTTCTGGGGAAATTCTATCACTTCCTCTTTATTGCTGCCATCTACCTCCTCCTTTTCTGGAGGGACTGTCAGGAGCACATGATGCATTTTTGCACCCACAGCAGGGTAAAATCAAGATTTTATGTGGTTTGTGGCTTCTGTTCTTATACAGAATTTCTCTGGCACAATCTCCATGAGCTGTGCTACCACTGCTCCACCACCGTGGAACCTGAAAGACAAGCAGGGCCACTGAATTGCACTTTGTTCCACTGACAGGACTCCAAGAGCTGAAATCCTTTTTCTGAGGTTGCACAGCTCATTAACTGGCTGTGTCTAGAGCTCAGTTTTTTGTTTGTTTGTTTATTTGTTTGTTTTTTGCTTCTTTCCAAGTGTAATTTCCCCCGTCCACACAATGACTGCAACTTTTCACCTCCAAGACCTTAAACTTCAAGTCTTCTTCTCTGAATTGACTTTCGGAATTCTATTTCTCCAGGGTAACCTTGAACCAAATTCCTACGCAGCGATACTCCTCCCCTTCCATTTTCCACAAACACCAACCTCCTTCTGGATTCACTTCTCCCCTTGCAGAGGCTGGGCCCCAAAGTTTGGCTTCATAGGTTTACCAGGGTTATTGACTTTGGGTCTCTCCAGCCCTTGACTTTTCCACTGGCAACCTCCGGCCGCTGGGCTTGGCTGGGTTTGTACGACCTCAGCTGGGTCCTAATTGCGACTAAGAACCCTGTTTGTGCCCTCATCCAACATTCACCACTGAGACCCAGCGAGGCTTTTCCCACTCGCCCAGTTCTCTTCACAGTTCCTCCCCCTCCAGCCCAGTCCCATACTTCTCCGAAAGCCTATAGAACTTCTGAATCACAGCATATTATGAATAAATAGATTCATTAAAGATTATATCATTCAATACTCTCATTCTACAGAGAATGAGACTCAAGGGGACTCAGTGAGAATGAAGGGGATTCAAGACCATTGATACTCAGAAATAGAGAGGACTTTAAGGCCTACACCTGGCCTACACCTTACCTTCAGGTAAAATGTCATCTCTCTGTTAGAGATGAAGCACTAGAGATTCAGATACATCATGTGAGTTGCTCAACATCATAGAGCCAGCCAGGCAGAGTTTAGAGCAGTGATGGCGAACCTTTCGAGCTCGGCGTGTCAGCATTTTGAAAAACCCTAACTTAACCCTGGTGCCGTGTCACATATAGAAATTTTTTGATATTTGCAATCATAGTAAAACAAAGATGTATATTTTTGATATTTATTTTATATATTTAAATGCCATTTAACAAAGAAAAATCAACCAAAAAGATGAGTTCGCGTGTCACCTCTGACACTGGTTTAGAGCAATGCCCTCTTCCTCTTGACCCCCTACCTTCCAATTGCTCTCTAACCATACATCCCCTCCACCACTTTCAAATACCTCTGTCACTTTCTCTCCTCCTTTCACTCAACAAGTGTCAAGTGAGCATCTACTATACAGTCAGCATCCATAAAGGAGGTGCAATAGCTAAGAGGGTGAACAGAACACACTCACCCTCCTAAATCTACACCTCTTCCTAGAAGAATCCAGTGTAGCCTATTCTATTTTAAATAAGGCAGTTTTCTCTTCCTTCCAAATTATATTTTTATTTGTTAAATGTATTAAAGATATGTATTAAATAACTGTCTCCTCTAAACTCTGTTGATTTTCTCCATTATTAATTTTGAGCCTGGGCTTCTCAACCCCTTTTTTTACACAAGGAGCAGGTAGATTTTAGGTCTAGCTATTCTATTGGTTTAACCTGAGCTCCCCAGCAAGCAGAGCCCAAAGCTGCTTTATTTGTTACTATTTTATTAGAGCATACAATCTCAGGCAGCAGACACGAGAGACAAGGAGAGTGATGCAGGGAAGGAAGGAGAGCAAAAAGGATACTCAATAGAGTTTTCTTCCATTAAATTCAACTGATGCCTTGATATTGTTGGCACTGTCCTCGTTAAAAAGCCATGATATAACTGGGTCTGGGGCAGGAGTAAAGGAGGAAGAATTTATCCACCAGTTCCTTTTCTCTATTGGTCAAAAGTCTGCCCCCTGGAGCATTACTGCCTTCTGCATTTTCAGGCTGTGCGTGGGTGAGTACCGAAGAGGGGCCTGTCCCACACCTCGGCATCAGCAGGGAAGCTATGGGCTGGAGAAAGGAGGGGTGCAGCATGCGGAGAAGGTGAGGCTCTGTCAGAGTGCGGTGGTACAATGTTTGAGTCCACACCAGTGCTAGTTCCCTCAGAGGGAACAAGACCAGGTGAGACCTGATGCAGGTGTCTGATACAACTACTATTGACATGTATCCTGCTCTCTGTTTCCTTATAAAGACAGGAATTACAAGAGTTATTTGCAGTTTTTATTGACCTTTCTTTGACGTGTGTTCTATAGTCATGAACTTGAATACAGGTCCTCCAGGTAATCATACTCGTAGGAAGCTTTTAACAGCTCCTGAGGGTCAGGGCTGATAAGACTGACCTTCTAATTGAGCAGATAACCATTTGCAGCACTGCAAAGAGAGATGTTCTATGCCTACTTCTTTTGAGCTTGAATTTTAATGACTAAATGGCTGCAATGAACAATTGAAAAACATTATCTCTACACAAAGGATATGGTTTTATTACAACATACTAGAACTGGGCTTTATAGACTATTAGGCTTGCTAATAAAGTTTTGCCTGAAACAATGGCTTAAGAATAAGTCTTAATGAAAATAATCAACTTTGGCATATGTTTCCAGTATCCAATCAGATTCTGTCCCTAACTCTGCATGACAGGTGTGGTTGCTCCCCTTCTTCCTTCTTAGCAGAACCTGGTTTTGCATCAGGAGCCACCTTTCCCCCAGTGGCTCAGTGTTAGGCCATGATTTGTCTATGTCTCTCAAGGTGGTCCCATTCAGCGTGCTAGCAATTCATTTTGGTGTGGATACATGCTACCATTCTGGCCAGTGCAGTATGAAGGGGATCCCGCTGAGGGGCTTTGGGAAACATTATGCCTGATCTTAAAAAGGTAAACAATGAGGAATGACTTTTTGCCACCAGATGTTGTTGAGTTAGAATAGGATGTTTGACGCTTCTGCAGCCATCTTGTGACAGAAGAGCAGCCTGGAGGTGAGGCTGATATCCTCATGAGACACAATGAAAAGCTAGAAAAACCCTGGGTTCTTGATGATGTCTTTTAGTCACTACACTAACCAACTCTGGAGATGCCCAACCTGTGCATTTTTTATACGGGATAATAAATCCTTTATTGTTTGGGCCAGCTGAGTCAGGGTCTCTGTGACTTGCAGTTGAAAGTTTCCTGATTAGAGCAAATCAAATAGGTTTACCTGGGGATACAATTTACAATTAATTTATATTGGAGAGCAAACCAGAAAGGTACACTGTTTAAAACCAGAAATTCCATGGGAACTTTATTTAGACTTTTCTATGAGTTTTGTGGGAAACTTATTATCTTCTTTAATAGCTTTTGTGCCACAGAACTTCGGAGTCCCAGAGGCACCTATAAATTAGAATAGACCCAGAATTGTTTCCTGAGGATAATTTGGTCCTGCCATCAGTGGTGAGAAGGTATCTGTCCGGACAACTGTCCTGATCGGGCTCCTTAATGTCAGTAAGAGGATCATCATTTTATCCTCAGCTCTATTGATTGCCAATGCATTTGGATCTTGTTTTAATTAGGAACCCAGAAATCTCTACTCCAAAGTTTTGCTAAATATTACAACTTTCAACTTTGTGGTCCAAGATTTATCCAAAGCTCAGTTATAAGGATGGAGCTTGCCAACAAGCACATAATTCATCATTCTACTGGTGATGAGACACTTTGCTCTTGGCTCAAGCAGGCTGTCCAGCAACCATGGCTGTACTGCTATGCCTCCTCCCCTCTCCCAAGTCACTCATCAGCCACAGCATTACATTTTTAGTTATATTTTTAATTGAAGAATGTTAAAGAAACAGCCACCTAAATTCTGTATTATACGGAACCCTACTGAAGCAATGGCCCAAAATCTGAGTGGAGTCCTAATAAAAAAAAAAATAGTCCAGCAACCAAAAAGTAATTTCAAAATCATACAAGTTCTTAACTTGTGTTTTTTAAACATAGCAAAGGCAATGTTTTTAAAACTCTCATCTATAAATTTATTGTCTTGATTGTGGTGATAATTTCATGGGTGTCCATGTGTACCAAAACTTATTAAATAGTACACTTTAAATATGTGGAGTTTATGCATGTTGAAGTATGTTATACATTGAGAAAGTTGTGAGAAGTAACAAATAAAGCTTCCAGAAAAAATGCCACCTGTGTTCCACCATCATACCCTATAGTTTTTATAGAGCCTCTCAGCTGCTAAATCCCTAAGAAAATTCCTGACTTAACCTACCCATTGTCCTTCACCATCCTACCCGCTTTCCTACCAGTTCTTCATCATGAACCTCAGAAGATCTGGTTTACCAAAAAGCAGGACCCAGTTTAAAAAACAGGGGATGGGAAAAACTAATCAGCCAAACCCAGAATCTTCCTAGAAGAGGGGTGGAGGGATAGGAGGGAGAGGCTAGGGACACTCAATTTTTGCAGCCCTCACAAAGAAACGTCTTATCGTCAAATGTACCACTGGAACAATCTCAGTCTCAACCATGCAGAGCGTGGATCTAGTTTATGCCTCTTCTTGGCGTTTGCTTAGGAAAGTAGAAATTTGCCCTGGCCAGCGCGGCTCAGTTGATTGGCGTGCCGTCCCATATACCAAAAGGTTGTGGGTTTGATCCCCGATTGGGGTGGGTGCAGGAGACAACCAATCTATGTTTCTCTCCCTCTCCCTTCCTCTCTATAAAATCAATTCTTAAAAAAGAAAGTAGATATTGAAATATATTGACATAGAAACCAATTTCAACTTGGTCATTTCTTGAGACGTCTTGTGCTGTTTTGTTTCTGATGAAACAACTCTATGCAGTGAACATACACCCGCCAGTACACTATGTCTTGGTTTGCAACTCCAAGTGGATCTTACGTTTGGCCCCTGTCCCAGTGTTTCAAGGTCACCTGGGCTCTGGGTCTAAGCATCAAAGAGGAAACTGTGCTCCGGGCTCATGCACGCAGCAATGATTTAGCCCAGCACACAGCAAGAGTGCAGCAACACAGGTCCGCCTCCCACCCTGCAGCTCCCGCATTTATCCATAATGAAACAGTCCCTGAATGGGGCCTGCACCCATAGAAAAACAACTCCGGCAACCAAATAAGACTTCAAAATAAAGCAGCCCCTGGTTAATATTTTTCAAACATTCTGAGGGAGACACATAACCAACAGCCCTGTTTCTCAAAACCATCTTGTTCTCCTTGTGCTTCTTTCATGCCTCGTGGCTCCTCTGAGCCAACCTCTCCTCCAAAAACTCTGTGAAGGGCTCTCTCCCAACCTCAGTTCACACATATCTTGGCTTCCCATCCCTCTCCTTTTCTCCTCAGTTAGTCAGCAACAAAATCCAGGGGGGAAAGTCTGCAAAGGCCAAACTGCTTTTAAATGGTGAAGGGGGAGAAGAAGCTGGGTGCACAAAATCCAAGTACTCTCTAAGGAGCAGGGAGGAGGGGACGGCTGGCAGCATCGTATATCAATTCTTTTGCCCCATTCAAATCCCTGAAGGGATCTGACAGGAGACTACATCATCTGTTGCATCATTGTGTCCTTTTTCTGTGCAAGACAGGAAAATATTCAAACGTTGGCATCATGGAAAGCTGTGCCCCTACTAAACTGCAGATTCGTTTTCATGGATACAGGGAATCCTCTGCTAGTAGGCTCCTGTGCCTGCACAGGTCGTTAAGAGGTTTGGAGCCAAATTTATACCATCACCCTAGCAACGTGCAGTGTAGTGTCTATAGTACACAAACCTATGTGCTAACATCACATCTGGATTTGATATTCCCTGTGCTTATTTTTTCTCATCCACCAATTCCCTCATCTACTTATATTCTATGTAATTTTATAAATGGTTTCAGATCCTTGTGGAATGAGGTAATTAATAAATGAATGAATGAAAGTACACATATCTTTCCTTCTCCTCTTTTACAAGGTTACACTTGCCTTTTTTTCCTTGCTTGCATCCTCCTCCCCACCCCCCTCCAGCTCCACCATACTATCAACTCATTTCTGTCTGGGGTTTCCTTCTCAATCCCAGTGACCCAGGATCTAGACATCATCTTTGGCTTCTCCTGTGCCTTCTCTCTCAGGCAATCCTGCCAGTTCTCACTTCATTTGCAACTGCAGATCTGTTTCTTCCTTTCCATTCTCAAGGACAGGCCCTCCTCACCGTATGCCTATAAAAACATTGCAATATTTTCCTAATTTCCTTGGCTGCAGACCTGCTCCACTCTAAATCATCTTACAGCATCACCTGATGCATAGAAATATTTTGGTCTTTCATGATTTTGACATATTACTCTATTTTTAAAACAGGGTTTTTCTAACATCTTTGGACATCCCAATCAAATTTTTAAAAAGGAAATTAATGTCTACTTTTTGGAATAATCCAACATCTAAAGAAAATCTCAGTAATTAAGACTGACGACCATTCTAAATATATATATATATATATATATATATATATATAATCAGTCAACTATTACACAAAACAAATAACCCTTACAAGTGTTATTATCATTAAGACAGTTGTTCGATCTGATTTCTGAATAAAATGGGCTTACTCAAATATAACAATTTACTCCACTAGAAAGAAAATAGATTATTTCAAAAAATTTTCACATCCTTGGATGTTTCCGAGCCACTTCGTTATGCATATGCACTAAAGAAGTAACCTAGTGGCAGTGGCAGGGTCAAATTTGGTTCAGACTTTACAAACTATGGGTGGGAAAATTTTACCTGAGAGACTCAACAGGTGATCACAGCTTGCTTAATCTAGAGTTATCATAACCCAGGAAAAAACAGATTATTTTTTAGAAAATTTCACTTTACAGTGAAAATATGCAAATAAATATTTAAAGAAATGTGTCACTGACATATTATTTCCGAAACTCTAAGAGCATAAAATGAGCTAATGGTATTTTATAACCAAACCTATCCTGGTTTTCCATTTTAATGGGATCTGTCAAATCCCTCATAAATTCTCATTGTATAAAATGGTTACACAAAGCCCCGCGAGTCTCGTCTTGACTGTTCCTCTGACAGATGCCACTTGGAACATCCTGGTCTTGTCCAATATGATCAGGTTGACATGTGGTCATAGATCCAACAGATGTGAGCTAAAATTCCCAAAGGTACATGACTAAATTCACCACCACATGACTCAGATTTAGAAGACCAAATATATTCAGGCTCTGATGAAAGTCAGTCTTAAAACTATATGGAAAGTTTTAAGTACTTTTAAGTACTCTTAACTACAAAAAAAATTTATTAAATTCCAAGACATACGTCATAGACACATTTTTGCTGGTAAACACACTTAGGATTCTCCATCTGGGTCCCACGACCTAGACCACTGGATACCTGACTGAAGGAGCTCTAAAAGGCCTCTGGAAGCCAACAACTCCTGGGGGTCATTGGCTTCTTCCCAACCCTCGATGGATAGAAAAGATGACATCAAATGTAGACAGTTTCCTTTCAATACCTTTGGATGAACACCAATGACAGGGCCAAAAGTCTTGTCATTGGACTTAAGATGCATTGTTTGTCTCTTTCTTCTTTATATCTTTCCTTTTGTGCTAATCTCTTTTGCTCTCTTCTCAACTATTTACTTTCCTGTAAAATTCTCTGACTTAAACTTGCTTTTCTCAAATATCAGTGACCACCAAACTTTCTAAATATTAAATTTGATATACACCTTCAACACTCATTAAAATACATATTTTTTAACTGTGGCACATCTATTAGTGTATGCTTAAATGGGATTCTAGGCCCCAACCAATTAGCTGCTGTAACTGATATTTTTTATAGCCTCAAAGGGACCCAAGGTCATCAGAAAATCAGGAGACATGTGACTAATGATGCAACTTGTCCAATTGTTTTCTCATAAAGGTATGCAGGAATCATTGCATGACTTTTTTAACTCTCCCTGGGAATTTTTCCTCCACAGTTAGACCAATGAAGATCAGACTATTATTAGTACCTATTAAACAGCACCTCATTAAACAGCACCTCAATGAGTATCCTTGAATCTATTCTTCTTGAAAAAGAAAGTCTTCTTGTCCTTACCATACCAAAATGTGATCTGATCTTGAATACAGTAATCTAGTCTTTTCTGGTATTCAAAACCATCCTTTTTTTAAATTTAAATTCTTTATTCCTGCAAGTATTACATATGTTTCCTTTTTTCCCCCCATTGACCTCTCCCCAGATGCTCCCACCCACCCCTGCCCCAGCACATGCCCTCACCCCACTACGGTCTGTGTCCATTGGTTATGCTTACATGCATGCATACAAGTCCTTTGGTTGATCTCTTACCCCCCACCCTCCTCTACCCTCCCTTGCCTTCTCTCTGAGGTTTGATGGTCTATTCAACGTTTCTATGTCTCTGGATCTATTCTTGTTCATCAGTTTATGTAGTTCAAATGAGTGAGATCATGTGACAGTATCCTTCTCTAACTGGCTTATTTCGCTTAGCATAATGCTCTCCAGGTCCATCCATGCTATTGGGAATGGTAAGATTTCTTTCTTTTTTACAGAAGCATAGCATTCCATTGTGTAGATGTACCACTGTTTTTTAATCCACTCATCTACTGATGGGCACTTAAGCTGTTTCCAAATCTTAGCTATTGTAAATTGTGCTGCTATGAAGATAGGGGTGCATATATTCTTTCTGTTCTTGGGATATATTCCTCGAAGTGGGATTACTAAAGTTCCATTTTTAATTTTTTGAGCCATCATTTTATTTGCTCACATTTTATTGAGCGCTTTGTAGAGTAACTGACCAAGAGTTGTCCAATATAGTAAATTTCATTGGCTTACATAAGGATTCCTGAACTATAATGTATGATGTATAATTTATCACTGATAAATTTCCCCAATGTAAATGGCCCCAATATAAAATAAAACAAAAATTTGAGTTGCTCAAGAAGCTAGTATAGCTTGGCTGGTGTGGCTTAGTGGTTGAGCATCAACCTATGAACCAGGAGGTCATAGTTTGATTGCAGTCTGTTCATGTGCCCAGGTCATGAGTTCAATCCCCAGTAGGGGGCATGCAGGAGGCATCCAATCAATGATTTTCTCATCATTGATGTTTCTCTCTCTCCCTCTCCTCTCTGAAATCAACTATATATATTGCTTACATGCATGCATATATATATATATATATAATCTGAACATCCAATGTGAACTGGTGGTGGTGTCTGCTTATTTGTCATTCAGAATAGCCAAAAATACATTTCTTTTTTTCTCCTGTTATTCAGTGAGAGTAGCCAAAAAGAACCTGACCAAGAGTTATGGGTTGAAACTGATTTAGCTACTAACTTCTTATATGAACCCAATTCCAATATTTAACTTCTTTCCAACTGTATTTCCTCATCTGTTAGATAAGGGCCATATTTGTCTGTGTCTCACAGAGTTGTTCTGGAAGACTAAATAATATAGAAAGGCATATATAATGTAAAGTACTCTGTAGCAAAAGTTCTTGAGCACCCCTTCAGTCACTGAATGCATTTTAAATGGTATTTATGTTGTGGGACATTTGCCATCACTGAAAAGTTCTCTATGGTGCAGTTGTACAGGTGACAAGGTCATTGCTTTGCAAAATAAATATGTTCAAGGCAAAGAGTCCTCTGCATAAAGTATTTCTGAGAGGGAAGCCATTGTTTAACTACAATTTCTGAGAATTTCCAAAAGTGGGAGATCAGCATGCTGGGATCGTTAAAAGTTACATCTGGCTCAGGCCAACGGCTTACCTGTTTGCTTTTATTTCAATTCTGGGCTCAGAGCAGGCAGTATATTTGCTGTTGATGCCTGTGTTGCTGTGGACATATATTGCTCAATGATTGGCTCAGCTTCCTGCAAATGGAGAGGAAGCATCATCATATGGAAAGCATTTCTTACAAACTAGGTTAAAAAGTTGAATTAATCAATAAATGTCAGGGAAAATATAAATAAGATGTATGCACAGGATATATGACCTTTGTAAAGACTCCAAAAAGTTTCAAATATTCTCTGCATGTTTTCTTCTTACTTATTACCACCATGCAGCACAGTTTGATGTTTGATAAATGCAAATCTAATTAAGAAAAAGAAACCATTTTATTATCTGGTGAGTGAAGACGGGGAAGCCACTTGGCAGCCTCTGTGGTTTCCAGTCTCAGATAAACATGAGAATCAGAGAACCAGGAACGTCAGGGAGACATTCAGAAGGCAGACACTTGGGTTTTCTATTTTGTAGATATTGCAAAGGTGGATATTCTGTTCTTGCCTCAAGTGGGCTAATGTCGGAGCTCTCTCAGATCAACAGAAAGTGTCTCTTTGCCTGGCGGGGCTCTTCTTTGCTCAAGATATTCTATCTCCTCTGAGGAAGATAGAAAACAACTATCTACCATCATCTCTTGACTACAGTTGAAATATACAACACTGCTGTATATTCACACGTAAATATGTAACCTAATCAGCACCTTTGTGAGAATGAATGTGGAAAGGTACCTCCTCTGGCCCTGGCCAGTGTGGCTCAGTTGGTTGAGTGTCGTCCTGTACACCAAAAGGTCGCTGGTCCAATTCCTGGCCCACATCAGTGTTTCTCTCCCTTCCTCTCTTTCTAAAATCAATAAAATATATGTTTGTTTGTTTTTTAAAAAAGATATCTCCTCCGAATGGGTGCAACTCTGGCAAGCAAAAGATGCTTTAGTATGAAAAAAAGATGTTCCTCTTCCTGGATTCAGCCCAAGCCAGAGCGGCTTGGCAAGCCCTCACTGGCCTACTTGGCTGCAACCCTTTGTACAGTGTGCAAACCCTGGGATAATTCTTCAGTCCTTGAGAATAGTCATTGTTACAGCCTGGCTTTCTCACACTAACATTGTCCCACATCTGTCTGTTTTAGATTTACCAAACTCTTTTAACATTACCTTATTTAATTCCCTCAAGAAGTTTTTAAGGAGATAGTATTCCTATTACTTAAATAAAGAAGCTTAGCTAGGTTGTAGTACACAGCTAGTAAGTGGCCAGGCCAGGCATCAAAGACCAAGCCTTCTGTTTCACATCCACTCCTGGCTCTACAGCATCAAGCTGCTCCTTTTTTCTTCCCCAATTTAAACACAACAGCTGATTTGACCAGTTCTCCTGCAAAAGCTTGTCCGTGTTTGCTTCTCTTGAGAAAGTGACTTATTTCCCACTACAATATGACGACATTATTCGGAATGTCAATGCCATACTTTCCCTCGGGCTTTCCTCATTTTGGACCTGTAGCATTTCATTTTAGATGCTAAATGTCATCTTCAACTTAATCATTTATCCTGTTCATCTTTCATTCTTTTTCTGACACTAGATGAACAATTCCCTCCTCGTCCTGCCTGATTGAGTGGCATCTACACATTTGGCCAACAGAAGTGCAATACTTGATTTCAAGTCCTGTGGGACATCTCTCTTCTCTCCCATTACTGAGAGAAACCCTGGGTGAGGGTGTAAAACTGGGTAAGGCTATATCTGTAAATGCACTAGAGCAGGAGTCAGCAAACTCTTTCTGTAAATTTCTCGAGAGTAAATATTTTAGGTTTTGCAAGCCCTACGGTCTCTGTCGCAACTACTCAATTCTGCCGTTATGGCAAAAAAACAACAACAAAAACACATCACAGACGTGGACAATACATAAGCAAACCGGTATGGCCATGTTCCAAAACAGGTTAATTTGTGGACACAAAAATTTGAATTTCATATCATTTTACATTTTGCAAAATATTATTTCCCTTATAATTTATTTTCTGACCACTTAAACATCTAAAGGCCATTCTTAGCTCATAGACTATACCAGTGATGGCGAACCTTTTGAGCTCAGCGTGTCAGCATTTTGAAAAACCCTAACTTAACTCTGGTGCCGTGTCACATATAGAAATTTTTTGATATTTGCAACCATAGTAAAACAAAGATTTATATTTTTGATATTTATTTTATATATTTAAATGCCATTTAACAAAGAAAAATCAACCCCAAAAATGAGTTCGAGTGTCACCTCTGACACGCGTGTCATAGGTTTGCCATCACTGGACTATACAAACACAGGCTAGATTTAGCAAGTTTTGTTAGCTCCAATGTAGACAGCAGTACTTATATTAACATACAGTGAGCTAGCTATATATCTGGTAATGGGTTGATATCCAAAATATATAAAGAATTCATATTCAATAGCAAAAAATAAAATAAAAATCTAATTAAAGAGTGGGCACAGGAATTGAATAGACATTTTTTCCAAAGAAGACATACAAATAGCCAACAGGTAAGTGAAAAGGTGCTCAACATCAGTAATCATCAGGGAAGTTAAAATCAAAACCACAATGAGCTATCATCTCACACCTGTTAGAATGACTATCACCAAAAAGATAAGAGATAACAAGTGTTATCAAGGATGTGGAGAAAAGGGAACCCTGTACAACTGTTGGTGGGAATGTGAATTGGTGGAGCCACTGTGAAAAACAGTATGGAGTTTCCTCAAAAAAATAAAAATAAGAATATTTTCATACTTCCACTTCTGAGTATTTGTCCTAAAGAATTGAAATAACGATCTCAAAGAGATAACTGAACCCCTATGTTCATTGAAGCATTACTTACAATAGCCAAGACATGGAAGCAACCTAAGTGTCCATAAATAAATAGATATATGAAATGTGGTGTGTATATACACACACAAAAATGGAATATAATTTAGCCATAAAAAGAAGGAAATTCTTCCATTTGTGACAACATTGATGGACCTTGAGGACATTATGCTAAGTGAGATAAGTCAGCTCGAGAAAGACATACTGTATGATCTCACGTAGGTTTGCTAGCTCCCACGTAGAGACTGTTAACATAAAAAAACACATTCAAACCGTAAAGAATTTTTGTAAGTTTATTTGAGCCAACCTGTCGATAATTGCCTGGAAGCAGAACCTCAACAGATTGAGATAATGCTCCCAAGAATGGTAGGTTACACCTATTTTTATACATTGCAATCAAAGGAAGGGACGTAGGTGGGTTAGATGAAATCCATTGGTGATAGATTAGAGAGGCGGAAGAAAGCAAAGTGAGGAGGGGAGGGGGGACACCTGGGATTAGATAAAAAGTAAAATGATAGACACATACTTAGGTGGGTGCAGGAACAATTAACATGATAACAATGAAGGAATTTGTGGTATCTGTCCTGGCGACCAGCACATTAAGTTGTGCCTCAAGAGGTCCAGAAAAAGGGATGTTACAAGTTACCCAGACATTTCAAGGATATGTTATTATAGATGCAAGAAGACAGATAGGCTCAGTTAAAGTAAAGGTTGTCCTTGTTAGTGAAGATACCAGCCTAGGACGTAACTACCCACCATAACTGCTTTTAGTTAAAGTTTAAGACCATCCTTTGTGGTTACTTTAGGTCTCTGAGTTTGCAAGACCGCCATGCAGGCCTTCCCTGAGCTTGTCAGGTTAGCATGTGGCCCCTTTCATCCACAAGAGCAATACTTATACTAACACTAGAGGCCCAGTGCACAAAATTCGTGCACGGGTGGGTGTCCCCCTCAGCCCAGCCTGCACCCTCTCCAATCTGGGACCTCTCAGGGGATGTCCAACTGCCAGTTTAGGCCTGATCCCAGGAATTGGGCCTAAACTGGCAGGCAGACATCCCTCTCAGAATCCTGGACCACTGGCTCTAATTGCTCACCTGCCTGCCTGTCTGGTCATCCCTAACTGCCCCCCTGACCACCAGCCTGATTGCCCCTCACTGCTTCTGTGTGCCGGCCTGATTGCCAATAACTGTCCCCCCTGGTCACCCTTCACTGCATCCTGGTCGCCCCTCACTGCCCCCCCCCCCCCCGCCAGCCTAATCACCCCCAACTTCCCCCCGTGCCAGCCAGGTCGCCTCTTACTGCCCCCCTTGCCGGCTTGGTCACCCCCAACTGCCCCCTCCCCCCCGCCGGCCTGGTTGCTCCCAACTGCCCCCCCCCTGCTGGTCTGGTTTCCCCCAACTGCCCCCCCATACCAGCCTGGTCACCTCTCACGGCCCCCCTGCCGTCCTGGTCACCCCACGCAGCCCGATACTAGAAGCCCAGTGCACAACATTCGTGCACTGGGAGTGGTGCAGGGGGGTCCCTCAGCCTGACCTGCACCCTCTTGCAATCCAGGACCCCTTGGGGATGTCTGCCTCCTGACTTAGCGAGGAAGTGGGCCTAAGCCAGCAGGCAGACATCCCCAGAGAGGTCCTTAGTGCTGCCACGGAGGCAGGAGAGTCCCACCACCACCACTGTGCTCACCAGCCATGAGGCTGGCTTCCTGTGGGAGTGCACTGACCACCAGGGGGCAGCTCCTGCATTGAGCGTCTACCCCCTTGTGGTCAGTGTGTGTCATAGCGACTGGTCATTCACCATTAGATCGATTTGCATATTAGGGTTTTATTATATAGGATTGTGAGCTAGGGACAACTATAATTCATGCTCCTCCCTCTCAGTTTCCCAGGCAATAATGTCACTAGAATAAAATCCTAAGGCCCAGAGGTGGCAACTAATAAAAACACCTTTAATGAAATAAATTTCAAATTAAATCTGGAAACAACTGATCCCTTCAAGTTTGATTACAGATTGCTGTGGCAAAGTAAATTTATTTATTCATATGAGGTTCCAGATTTTCATATTTCCCTCTAAACTTTGGCTTTATGAAATGTTCACAGAAAAAAATATGAAAAGATTTTTGATTCCATGCTAATAATAAATAGCTCCAGGCGGTGAGCGCCAGCCACTCCCTGTGCTGCCCTTGGCTCTGAAGTCTGATTGGCCCCTTGACCTCTTCTTCCTGTCTTGGGTCATTTTCATCCAGGTTGGAGGTAGTACCTGGTTTCTAGTTTGGTTACATGCTCCTGTGAGTTAAATAAATGATTTGGATTCAGGGCAGTGGGTTCTAGACAAATCCTTTTTCAAGAGGGATTTTAAACTAGCAGGGTGAATTGGGGAGAAGGGTAAAGAAATGGAAAAATTACCCATGGCAGGAAAGTGGCCCCCCCAAGACTACTGGCCTCATAAGGACTTTGGACCTGAAAACATTACACACTAGAAGACAAAAAAAAAAAAAAAAAAAAGTATCCTATGGGTTTAGCTATTTAGGCTTTAGCTATGAGGTCTGGACCATAGACAGTGGTCTGAACCCTCGTGGTTTTCCCAGGGCTGACTCTCGTGGCCTCCACTCCTCTGCCTCATCCCATCCTCCTCCTGCCTCTGCTCCTGACTCCTCATGCACAGCTGGGGATTCCTGGGGTTCTGCCTCTAACAGTTGCCTCCACCTTCATGGCTGTGGCTGCCCCATGGCTGTCCTTTTGAATTAGGGATTCTCTTTCCTTGGTGTTCTGTTCTTTTCAAAAGGTAAACGTGGGTTCTTGAGGAGGAGAAAAATGCAAATTAAAACCAGAAGCACTGCCGAAACTGGTTTGGCTCAGTGGATAGAGCGTCGGCCTGCGGACTGAAAGGTCCCAGGTTCGATTCCGGTCAAGGGCATGTACCTGGGTTGCGGGCACATCCCCAGTGGGAGATGTGCAGGAGGCAGCTGATCGATGTTTCTCTCCCATCGATGTTTCTAACTCTCTATCTCTCTCCCTTCCTCTCTGTAAAAAATCAATAAAATATATTAAAAGAAAAAAAACCAGAAGCACTATGTTTCTGTGTCAAATCAGTAATGAGTGTTCCATTTAATGCCATGAAGGTGTCAGGAAACATATTCTCACATACTGCAGGTATGTCTATAAATCAGAACATTGGCTAGCCCTGTTGGGATACAATTTGACAATACACATCAAGAGCTTTAAAACTGCTTGTATCCTTTAACTTCATAGCCCATTTCTAGGAATGTGTCCCAGTGGAAGAATCTTCAATATAGAAAAAAGCTCTCAGTACAAAGATATTTATTATGACAGAGAAAGGAATATCCAACCTGGGGGCAGGGGGGTGGGGGAGGGGAGGCGAGACTAAGTCAACGAGGCTGCATATAGGTGGTAGAGAAAGTATTTATAATACAAGAAACAGTGAAAAGGCTGGCGAGAAAATTGTACATACAGTATGACTCCCACTATAAAAAAAGGATATTTGCATTAAAAAATTAGAAGGAAATATTCCAAATAACACCTTTCTCTTTATACATTTATGCACTTTCTATGTACGACTGTGTGTACCCTGGAGAATGCGTATGGAAGCGTTAATGATATGTTGCTTAAAAGAAAAGAGCTGAGCATAAAGTTGTGTCTACAAAATGAGTGCAGTGATTTTAAAAGACACACCCAAAACTCTACATCAAGGGCATCAAACTTAAAATACCTCCAGGAGCCAAACAGGCAGCATAAACAAATCAAAGAAACTGTGTTGGAACCGTTTTCAAACGGTGAGCACACACCCCTTCTGAGGTGACAGCCTCTCTTCAGCCCCTGCTATTTGGGAATGCAGGTTCAATTTTTCAAGAAAACGCCTCAGTCTTGATTTCATTCTTGCATGTTAAAGTCTAATTAAAATTATAAATATATTGCATGGGCCAAATAAAACATGCCAGACTTTTTTTTGGCCCAAAGGCTGCCCGTTTGCACTTTCTGCTCTGTATCTGAATACACACACACACGCACACATAAATACACGTTCGAGACAACCCAACCAAAATGGAAACAGCCATCGTGGCTAGATGATGGCACTCTGGTGATTCCTAGTATTTTCTATGCTTCTATTAAATTTTCTTCAATATCCACGGGTGCTTTTATTATGAAAACATTAAAGTATTATTTCCAACAAAATACAGAGTTTATATTTAAAAAAATATCCCAGGATCTGGAGTTTCTTTTTCTTATTTCTCTCTCCATATTATAGCCATTTAATTAAGCTTTTCATTGTTCTTAAAGGGATGTTATAGGCAGCACCAACAGATCATACATGGGTACAAGACTTTAGGACACTGACATAAAAAATGCCAGCTATGCCCTGGCCAGTGTGGCTCAATAGTTAAAGGGTGTCAAGTTTGATTTCCAGCCAAGGGCACATACCTGGATGGTGGGTTCAATCCCCAGTCTTTATTGGGGCTCATGTGAAAGGCAACCAATTACCGTTTCTCTCTCTCTCTCTCTCTCTCTCTCTGCCTCTCTCTCTGTCTCTCTCCCTCCCTCCCTTCCACTCTCTCTAAAAAGCAATGGAAAAAATATCCTCAGGTGAGGATTTAAAAGCCAGCCATGTAAAGTAGACAGTATACTAGGATATCATTTTGATGGAGCTGTCTAGCCACTCTCTTTCCCCAACTCCTTGCCTTTTCGTCCCACAAAAACCCAATCAGAAGGAATCTCTTCCCTTGAACTCCATTATTGTAAGAGTGCAGCCAAGGAGGGGAGGAGAGGGAAATAGCTAAGCTTGAGAATTTATGATAATGCAGAAAGAATTGATGGCTTGGGACAAGTGGAGGATTTTACATCTTACCCAAAATTATTTTAATAATTCTACTTTGAAAGCTGAGCTGTTTCTCCAAACATAAAATTTAAAAAAAAAAAAAAGATAACAAAAGACCATCTGCAATTCTACTTAAGACAGTGCAGATGTTAGAGAAAAAGCATAAAGAAAGTTAGATTTGCTCTTCTACAAGTTCAAGTGCTATTAAAGGTCTTTTTAATTTCCTTTATATTTTCCTTCTAAGTTCAAAGGGATAGTTCAAGTTTCACTTTGTGCTTAGAGGTGGCATGCCCTGTGCATGGCAGGAGTCATATTTTCATTCATTCTTTGCTTCTCCATGAGAATGAACCCTGTTTCCAGGCCTGGTTGACCCTGGGGGCTTCCTGCTTGGGCGCAACCAGCCAGTGTGTGGGAGGTGGGTTTTCTGAGAGTCCTGGGCACTGTGGTGGGCAGGGGGGAGTGAAGTGGTTTACGAAAGGGTTTGTATATTTTTGAACTTCTGCCAGGACTTCTTGACAGTCCCTAGCTCTTCCCCTGAAAGAGTATATGGTTTGTCTCAGTGATGTGCTGGTAACAACCAATTTTCTGAGAATAAGAGCCCTAAGTCATAGGGTTTGCTGATTTTTATGGTGTAATTACTTGCCTTATAGCTCATATGGAATGCAGTCAAGAAGAGATGCACATGATCGGCTCCCCCAGCACACCACTAGCTTACCTCCTCTGCTTCGTGAAGGTCAAGCCAAAGGGCCTGGGGCTTTCCAGTGGGGCTGCTCAGTCCCACAAAACTTCTTGCTACACAGAAGTGCAGTGCTGTTCTCCACTGCCATGTTAGCCTCCTTCAACAGTCTTCCTCTGGTCTTTCTTTTTAAATATGCTTTTATTGATTTTTTTTTTTTTTTTTGAGAGAGAGAAGGGAATGGAGAGAGATAGAGAGATAGAAACATCGATCAGAGAGAAACATCAGCTATTGGCTGGCTCCTGCACGCCCTGCACAGTGGATCAATCCCGTGACCTGGTCATGTGCCCCGACCAGGAATTGAACCAGTGGCCTCTTGGTTCCTGGGTCAACACTCAACCACTTAACTACACCAGCCAGCTGTGATCTTCTTAGCTTACCTGATCAACAGTTTTTTAAAAAAATATATTTTATTGATTTTTTACAGAGAGGAAGGGAGAGGAATAGAGAGTTAGAAACATCGATCAGCTGCCTCCTGCACACTCCCCACTGGGGATGTGCCCGCAATCAAGGTACATGCCCTTGACCGGAATCGAACCGGGGACCCTTGAGTCCGCAGGCCGATGCTCTATCTACTGAGCCAAACCGGTTAGGGCCTGATGAACAATTTTATCTCACAATATTTTACTGTTAATTCTCTCTTCCTACATTGTATCATTTTAATTTTATTGATTTTATTTCTTCACATTGCTTATTCCAGATAGGAACACTGAATTTGGACTCACCTCCTCCCTAAAAGAGGTAGTGAGCTCATGCCACGGTCAGCAATAAACCATCTGTTTGTGCTCGCTTTGGCAACACAGGTACTAAAGTTGGAACAGGTCACAGATCACCATGGTACCCGTACAAGGATGACACACAAATTCATGAAGCGTTCCACACATTTTTCCTAGGGACCATCTATCCAGAAGGGGTTCCAGATGACTCACACGGATGCTTAGGCTGAGGATGGCTTTTTTCTCTAACTCTGCGTTAACTTTGTCACCACTGCCACCCTCACAAGTCTCAGAAATTACTGAAATGACACAGGTAGACCACGTATCGGGCTGAAAGTCAAACACTGACTTCACCACTAGCTTTCCGTGTGACCTTCTACATGTCACGCAAGCCTCTCAGGAACTCTAGCTTTCCTAAATTGATCCTCAAGCAACAAAAGGTGGCTCACTCCTGACTCGCATGGACGAAATATAATAAATCGAAAAGTCTCTCCATTGGATCTGTCCCTTCCTCTTCAACCAGGACTCAATAGTAAGAGAAGCTATGGACTCCCGGGATGGTGAGCAGTCATTGCTTCCATCTTGAGGTGATTTGTACTCGCTCAGGACATGCAAATCCCAAACTCATCAGAAACTGCTTAACTTGTAGAAGCCTGAGGAGCAAGTCCATCGTCACCTGCACACCTGCATCGGTGGGGACCTTGCACTGCCCGCCCTTTCTCTATACACACAGGCCTGGCCCTTCGCTCTCTATACACGCAGGCCTGGCCCTTCACTCTCTATACACGCAGGCCTGGCCCCTCTCTCTCTATACACGCAGGCCTGGCCCCTCTCTCTCTATACACGCAGGCCTGGCCCCTCTCTCTCTATACACGCAGGCCTGGCCCCTCGCTCTTGCCTTGGTGCACAGAACCACCTCCATCACCATCCTTGTCCTCTTCTTTGTGTTAAACCCTTGCATTTACCCCAAGTCCTGAGTATTTATTGATTTGAAATAGATTTAAAAATTAAATAGAGAGAAAAATAAAAGAGGTCCTCCCGATTCATTTAAAAACAGTTGTGAGGGTCAAAATAACATATTTGTTTAATTGTTACTTCAAAAGTAAAACATGTGCTTTGCAGAGTATGAGGAAATACAGTTAGCAAAAGAAGAAATAAGCAAAATGAAATAAAAAATCAGCCATAATTCTAACAACCACATATAACCACTATAAATAACTAGCAGATATCCTTCTAGACATATATTTTTTGTTGTTCACAAAATGAGTTTATACTGTAACTCTGTTGGGTAACCCTCTCCCCTTTTATGTCAATAAACACATTTTTACTGAATCACTTTTAATAGCTGCAGTGTGAGTATTCCATTATATTGATATACCTTATTTAGCTAATCCCCTAAGGTTGACTTTTGTTTCTGGTGTCCTGCACCTTGGTACATTTTTATATATTTGTCTGATTATTCTTTTGGCTGAATTTCTGAAAGTGTAACTGTTTGATCAAAGAGCCCCCAGATGTTTTTAGACTTTTAATTGCGTTGCCAAATTGAAGGGTTGGGGAGTGTAATGAGCTGCATCTGGAAGTTGAATTAAAGTGACAAAAATTCTATTATAGAGAGTGGAAACAGTGACATAATTTGTACTTAAAATTATAGCTGAAGGGAGGAGGGGGAAAGGAGACGTGACCTTAACCCAGAAATGGATTTCCTTGAAAGGTGGAAGCATGCTGAAGTGGAACTGGAAAGGCGATGTGTTGGACTGTCAGAGATCTTGGAAGTTTGAGCTTTGAGACTAAGCTCATCTGCCTCCTGGGAGATAAATTATATTGGATCTTCTATTCAGACTGGGAATGTGCAGCTGAATGAGCTCCTGCTGCAATTCTGTTGTTTCAGACCACCCCCCACCTCAGGGGCTCAGAATAACCAAGGTTGATTTCTCACTCCTGGTCTGAGGGTCAGCAGTGACTGCCCTTCAGGTGAATATGGGTCTCTCCTGCACACCTTATCTTCTTCCAGGACCCATGCTGAAGGACCAGGAACTTCTAGAGCCGTGATGGCGAACCTGTGACACGCGTGTCAGAGGTGACACGTGAACTCATTTTTTTGGTTGATTTTTCTTTGTTAAATGGCATTTAAATATATAAAATAAATATCAAAAATATAAATCTTTGTTTCACTATGGTTGCAAATATCAAAAAATTTCTATATGTGACACAGCACCGGAGTTAAGTTAGGGTTTTTCAAAATGCTGACACGCCAAGCTCAAAAGGTTCGCCATCACTGTTCTAGAGCGTGATCTGCAAAGATCCTGAAGCTGGTGCTCAACAATCATGAGGACTTTTTTGTCCACATCCCATTGGCCAAAGTGAGTCACATGGCCAAGCCCACTGCCTGAAAGAGAGGGAAGTAGACTCTGCCTCAAAGGGGAGAAGAACGGGGAGGGGAATATTTGTTGAACAAGATTAAACCACAGCAACTCTTAAAGGTGTTGTGTATTTAATGAAAGTATTGCATGAGCTAATTTCTCCTGAAAGCACTCCAGAGCTGAAAAAGAAAAGGGTGGAAAACAGCAAAAGCAGAAGCTTGCTGTATAATTTCCTGGAGGAAATCCTTCACACAAATACTAGGTATATGACAGAAAGTGGGTTGAAAGTGATTCTCTAGGGCAGGGTAGATCCTGGTTTTGAGGGGCTTCTAGCTTATATATGTGTATGAATGATTTGGGGAGCTTCATTTAAGAAAAGAAATGCAACATTACAAAAAAATAGATTTAAAAGTATTTAAAATGAGAAAATCAATCACAAATCACACATTTTGAAAAAAATTGATAATTACCAAGATTATCCCACATCCAGAAAAATAAGATATTTTAATTAACTAACTACCTGACACACCTCTATAATATGTTTTTCTACATTTTTTTTTTGGTTGCAAATATTTTGGTAGTGTATTTGACAACAATTTTATAATATCATTCTCTATAGAAAAAATAGTCATTCCTTTGGCATGGTAACTTCTGACTCTAGGTACTTCAAACCTCTTTCTCCCCACAACCCTCACACTTCTGGCACCAGGCACCCTGGGCCGTGTTCATAATATGACACTACCACTGGCCTTGGACTTTCATGTTGGATGAGTTAGCACATTGGTTAGGAAGCACATTCCAGGTAACAACCCAGATGCCCCTCAACTGATGAATGGAGAACAAAATGGAATATTTCAGCCATAAAAGGTAATCAAATACCAATTCATGCTACAACATGGGTGAACCTTGAAAACATTATACTAAGTGAAAAAATCCAACACAAAAGGCACTCATATTCTATGATTCTATTTATATAAAATATCCAGAATAAGCAAATTCATAGAGACAGAAAATAGATTAGGAAAGGATTACAAGATTAGGAGCTGGCTGATGTGTGTGTGAGGAGGGGATGGGGAGAATGAGGTGACTACTAATGGAATTGCTTTTGGGGAATGACGAAAATATTCTAAAATTAGATAGTTGTGATAGTCACACAACCTTGTAAAAATACTGAAATTACTGAATTGTATGCTTTAAAAGGGTCAATTCTATGGTATATGAGTTATATATCAATTTTTTAAAAGAGCATTCTTGAAAGCCATTCCTATATTCAAACACCGAGAGTAATTGTACCAGAAGTATCTGCAAACTATATAAATATATCACGCTGAACTTAGACTCAATGTATCCTTAATTTAGCATCCCTTTAGCCAGATCTCAAAATGCCCTTGAGTGCCATATGTTGGGAACAGCCGGTGATGGAGAGAAGTCAGGGTAGAAAGAGACACTGGTTTACTCTTGCTTCCTCTTGTTTACTATACTCAGGAGAACACATTGTCAGGGTCCTGGACTCTGCAAGGGAGGATTCTGAAGTCTAAGCACCGTGGTTAATCCCTCTGTCCAGTCACCCATCCCTACCTCCCACCATCACCTCACCACCACCTCTGTGTAGGCCACATACTTTTAATACAGATTCATGAAATGAAATAAAGCAATGATTTCTTAACTAAGTTATTAAATGCTATGTATGCTGTATCTGAAAAAACTGATATACTTACACTAAAGAGAGAGAGAACTTTGAAAGTTTTCTTTTTTATTTTTCTGGACTTTGCAATTCTTTCCCCAGAAACAGAGTAAGCCTCTGATTGGAATCTCTTTCAACAGGGTCTGCCCTGTGCAGAGGATCAAAGCCTAATTTCATTTCACCACTCAGATCTAAGGAGAATTCCAGAGCCCTTCAAATGCTCTCTGCACTGATGACTCAGCCCCTCGGGCTGGCCCACCCCCTCCTGGAATCCCTTCTTCCAGCTGTAGCCAGAACCAGGCTGAGTACCTGCTGGCTCCTCGGCTCAGCTGGATTGGACTCAGGGGTCCATAAATTCTCCAGCTGCCTGGAACTGAGGTGCTTCTCAGCCCAGAGGAGGCAGCTCTGCCAGAACCAGGGACTTGAAATTCATTCATTTGCGGATTACATAATTCCAAACTCCAAAAAGCAAGCAGAGATCTTTTATCTGACATTGAGTGTCTTTCTGACATTGAGTAACCCATTTCCCAACAACCAAAGAGTATTCTTTTGGTACAAATTTTTAACTTCCCACTCAGGTATTAAGAAGAAATCAGCTTGAAGGAAATAAATTGTCCCTGCTCTCCAACCAGATGATCACATACTCTACTTATTTCACTTTCAGCGAAGATGAATGGATAAACAGTAATCCCAGTGACCACCACAGGGTTGGCTTCTGAGATACCTGGATGGTTTAGCCAGAACTAAGATTTTCATTTCAAAACTAGAGGCCCGGTGCATGACATTCATATACGGGGGGAGAGGGTGGGGGGGTAGTCCCTCAACCTGGCCTGTGCCCTCTTGCAGTCCAGGACCCCTCGGCAGACATCCCCTGACGGGTCCTTAATGCTGCTGTGGAGGCAGGAGAAGCTCCTGCCACCTCCGCTGCACTCTCCAGTGGTGAGCTCAGCTTCTGGCTGAGTAGCACTCCCCCTGTGGGAGCGCACTGATCACCAGGGGGCAGCTCCTGCATTGAGCGTCTTCCCCTGGTGGTCAATGTGCATCATAGCAACTGACTGTTCCACTGTTTGGTTGATTTGCATATTAGCCTTTTATTATATAGGAGGATGGTGGACCAAGCACAAGCTGCGATTTCCTCCAAATTTCTAGAAGTAGTTGTGTTTAAAAATGAAATTAAGAGCTTGCTCATAAGTAACTTAAAGAATAAAAGTTGAGGAGGTTGGGTTGAATATCTGTAGTCCAGACTCAACTGAGACCTCTGAGAAAGATGGGAGCAGACTAGGGGATGTGCACTTGGAGGCTCTATAAACCTACAGCAGAAAAGGGTCCAGGGAAACAAACAGGATATAGATACCATAGCAACAGCAGTCAGGCAGCAGTAATAGGGTTTTGCCTCCAGGCTCCATCAGATCAGAGACAGGGCAGCAGGTGGCTCATGACCTTAGAAGGGAGTGGTGAGTATCAACATCTAACAGACCAACCAGCAAGGTGCATTGCTAGGTGACACAGACTGTCCTTCCTCTTACTGAAAGCAGGGAAGACCATGAGTCACAAAAGCAACTTTTGCCTCTTTCCCAGGCCAACCATGCAGGCAGATATGACAGAGAATCTAACAGCGAGTCCACAAAGATAAGCTCACACCCAAGAAACATGAAGTATTCAAAAAATCAACCTCCACAAATGAACAAAAGAAATGAAAGAGCCCTGGTTGGGTGGCCCAGTTGGTTGGAGCATCATCCCGTACGTATACCAGAAGGTTGGGAGTTTGATTCCCAATCAGGGCACATATCTAGGTTGTGGGTTTGATCCCAATTGGTATGTATATAGGGGGCAACTGATCAATGTTTCTCTCTTTTCCTCTCTCTCTCAAATCAATAAAGACATATCTTGAGAGAAACCAAGATGGTGGCATAGGTAAACACCTGAAATTGCTGCCTCCCACAACCACTTCAAAACTACAACTAAAAGACAAAACAGACATCATCCAGAACCACAGGAAGGCAGGCTGAGTGGAAATTCTACAACTATAAGGAAAGAGAAAAGCACACTGAGACTCAGAGAAGGTGCGGAAGTAAAGTGCAGAGGTACGGAGGCACACGTGGAAAGGGCTGGCAACTGAGGACACCGGTATCTTTTTCAATTGGGAGGGAGTCTCAAGCTCCCGACTGCTCTGAACTCCAGTTCTGGGCGAGTCTCTGGGGACCCAGACTTATACAGGGAGAAATTGGACTGTCTGGCAGCGGGTGGAACTTGAGGGCGGCTTTCTCTCAGAGGTGTTTGCAGCAATTACAGTGGGATACTGAGACCCAGGGGCCTCTTAGGACAGGGCTGAGGAGCAGCCATAGCTGTTTGCTCCGGCCTGTTGATTCCCTGAGACCCCGCCCCACCCAAGCTGCTAGCAGAGGCTTTTGCATATGAATGGGTTGGCCCTTTGAGATCTAAAATTACCTAACAAACTGTAGCTGGGTCAGAGAGACCCAGAACATCCAAAAGAAGGCCCAAGGCCCCACAGCACCTTGCATTGCTTCACAGCTGGGCCTCATCTGGGCACCTCCAAACCCCAAACAAGGAAGAGGAATCTGCAGATCTCTTCATAGCTCCTGCTGGGTAGCCTCAAGCAGAGGCTAAATTAGCACCTCCTTAGAGACCCAAGAGCCTGTGTACCCAGTGGTCAGATTGAGACCATCCAGATTACAACTCCTCAGATCCATAAGGGACACACTCAGGGGGCAGACTCAGTGAGCACCAAAGCCCCACTGAAGCAAGTCTTACCCCATAAGGGTATCTTCAGCACAGAAGTTCTCCCACTGTAGACACAGCTGATTCTCACAGACAATTGGCCTAGAGGTCAATTCCTCCCAGTGATACCAACAACAATCAAGGCTTAACTACAACAAGACTGTGCACACAGCCCACAAAGGGGTGCACCAAGAGTGTCCACCTCAGGTAATTGGGGAGGCTGAGCCACTGGGCCCTATGGAACACCTAGCACACAAAGCCACTCTATCAACACAGGGAAGCAGCCAAAATGCGGAGACAAAGAAACAGGTCACAAATGACAGAAATGGAGGAAAGCAAACTACTGGATAAAGAGTTCAAAACTACACTTATAAGGTTTTTCAAGAATTTTCTAGAAACTGCCGATAAATTTAGTGAGACCCTCGAGGATATGAAAAAGGACCAACTAGAAATTAAGCATACACTGACTGAAATAAAAAATAATATGCAGAGATCCAACAGCAGACAAGAGGATCCCAAGAATCAAGTCAAAGATTTGAAATACGAAGAAGCAAAAATCACCCAACTGGAAAAGCAAAAAGAAAAAAGAATCCAAAAATATGAAGATGGTATAAGGAGCCTCTGGGACCAACATCTGAATTATAGGGGTGCCAGAAGAAGAGAGAGAGCAAGATATTGAAAACCTATTTGAAGAAATAATGACAGAAAACTTCCCCTACCTGGTGAAAGAAATAGACTTACAAGTCCAGGAAGCACAGAAAACCCCAAACAAAAGGAATCCAAAGAGGACCACACCAAGACACATCATAATTAAAATGCCAAGGGCAAAAGACAAAGAGAGAATCTTAAAAGCAGCAAGAGAAAAAAGTCAGTTACCTACAAGGGAGTACCCATAAGATTGTCAGCTGATTTCTCAACAGAAACTTTGCAGGCCAGAAGGGAGTGGCAAGAAATATCCAAAGTGATGAATAGCAAGAACCTACAACCAAGATTACTTTATCCAGCAAAGCTATCATTCAGAATTGAAGGTCAGATAAAGAGCTTCACTGGTAAAAAAAAAAAGGTAAGGAGTTCATCACCACCAAACCAGTATTATATGAAATGCTGAAAAGTATTCTTTAAGAGGAGGAAGAAGAAGAAAAAGGTAAAGATAAAAATTATGAATGGCAAATACATATCTATCAACAAGTGAATCTAAAAATCAAGTGAATAAAAAAATCTGATGAACAGAATAAACTGGTGAATATAATAGAATCAGGGGCATAGAAAGGGAGTGGACTGACAATTCTCAGGGGGAAAAGGGTGTCGGGGGTGCGGGAAGAGACTGGACAAAAATCGTACACCTATGGATGAGGACAGTGGGGGAGGGGGTAAGGGCAGAGGGTGGGATGGAAACTGGGTGAGGGGAGCAATGGGGGGAAAAAAGAGGAACAACTCTAATAATCTGAACAATAAAGATTTATTTTTAAAAAAGACATATCTTCATTTGAGGATTAAAAAAAAAGAAATGGAAGAACTTACATGTGATGAAACAAAGTTAGTGAAACAATCTAAACAACACTTAAAGACTAGAACCAGTTTCCTCATTCTCAGGCTACCAGTCTTTCCCTTTCTTCACATTGTGATCCATTTCTAAATTGGGCACTCCCTATATAGTAGGAACATTTTAGAGACATTTCTTTTTTTTAAGTTATTTTTTATTGATTGATTTGAGAGAGAGGATAAGAAAGGAAAAGAGAGAAAGAAACATCAATTTGTTGTTCCACTTCTCCATGCATTCATTGACTGATTCCGACATGTGCCCTGACTGGAATCAAACCTCCAACCTTGGCAGATTGGGATGACTCTCCAACCAACTAAGCTACCCAGCCAGGGCCAGAGACATTTCTTTATTTTCCCAAATAAATGCTATTTTGGAAAAAAAAAAAAAAAACTTGCATAGGTGAGGAAGATCCAAACCAATAGATACCTACTTCATTTCCTCATTTTCTATTTCAAAGAAGGACTTCATTCATCCTAAAATGTCTGCATTCCCACTTTATCCACAGATGAGGACATCCTAATCTCTTTCTAAAATGATTGCAACATCTAACTCTTTTTCCTTTCTTCAGGCCCTATTCCCACCTCCTATCTGTGCTCTGCACTGTTAGATAGATTGGACTATCCAAAATGTAAAATCTGATTACATCACTGACGGCTCCAAAACTTTTCAACGTCTTTTCTCAGCTCTTTGTATGGAGTTCACATTCCTAAAATGACCTACAAGACTGGACAGGATGTGAGTCCTGCTTTTTTCTTTTTCTTTTTTTTTTTTTTTTTGGTCCAGTTTATCTCTTGACACACCACAACCACCCCACCCCACCCCCTTTGTTCTATGGCCCATCCTGGCAAAATACTTTTATTCCTTCCTCTTTTCTCCAAGCTGTTTTTTTTGGGTTTGATTTTTTTTTTTTTTTTTTACTAAAAACAGTTCTTTTGTCCCTTTTCACAAGGCCAACTCCTACTTATCCTTCAGGTTTCAGCCCTGAGAAGCCTTCCTGGGGCTCCAGAGTCAGCAGTGCCTCTTCTGCACTCACAGGACACTATGGGCCTCGTTGCATTCCTGTCTCTGGACCTGAGTTCTCTTGTCTGTTATCTCCTCTACCATATAAGCTTCAGAGTGCAGACTTCTTTGTTCTTTGCTTTATCTGCAGGTGAAGAAAGAGAAGAACACAACGACAACCTTTTGAATAGATGAGCTGCCTGATACCTTTATCTGTGGTTTTGTAGTACACTGTGGCCAGATTGGGAGCCCAAGAGAAGAATGGCCATTTTCTTTTACAGAATGGATTTGCAAACTGTTGGCATACCTACCTTGATTTATAGATCATCTATCCATTTAATAAATTCATTCAACAAATACCCTGGAGGGCTCAGAAGATTCCATATGCTGGGTATAGCAATAAATAGAATAGATATAAATCTTGTAGTATTTATTTTATAGGAAATTACATGGCTGTCAGCCACCTATTTCCCACCAACCCTTTCCAAGACCAACTTGCCATTCTGTTGGAATCTTCCAACTACTGGTATAGGATGCCTTGCTTCATAACTATACTTCTAGCATATATTTCTTGTTTAATACTAAACTGTTTTTAATGAAGATTTCAAAAATATACAAAAGTAGAGAGAATAGGATAATGAGCCCCTATATACCGAACACATCAACACACGGCCAAGTCATTCTCATTTATACCTCCCACACACTTCTCCACTGTCCATGGGATTATTTTAAAGCAAAACCAAATATTCAGTCATTTCATCCATAAATCTCTTCTGAAGGCAGAAGGTTTTGTGTGGACTTGGAGAACGGATAGGTCATGGACAGATGGAGAAGAAGCAGTGTGGCATCCTAATGAGAATGAAAGTACAAGGAGAGGTGTGGTCAGATATAAACATTGTAAATACAGAATCTGGATGGAGAGAAGGTTGGAAACGATTATGAAAAGTCAAATGCCAGCCCGATGACATTGGTTCCTGAAGAGAGGGTTTAGTTAGATGGTCATGCCAGGTTTGACATGAGTCAAGCAGTGTTCAAGTGAGAATCATCTGGGGGTGGGAGACACTGGGTCCCAGGGATCCAAGGATATAAATGAGTAGAGAGAAGAGCATAAAGGGGTCTATTATTATCACTCAGCATGACAAGGCCCAGATCACCTGGGGATGTAGAAGTGGAGAGGAGGGAGGGGCAAGGATGAAGGGAGGAAGGGATTAAGGACAGAATGAGAGATGGCTATGAGGCTCCAAGTCTGGAGACTAGAAGTGTCACTTACAAAATCAAAGAAAATGGGAGGGAGTATCTCTTTGGGAGATTATAAGTTTTATTTTAGATGTCATAATGGAATACCCAAATATAAGTGTGTACTAATCTGTTGGAGAGGCAGGATTGGAACTTGGTGAAAGTAACAGAAAAGGTTTGCACTTATCTACCTAAAATTAATAGTTGAGGTCAGGCATATTTATTAATTTTATGCATGGAGAATGGAGAGAGGATGGGAAAAGAAGAGGAAGGAAAGGGGAAGGGAAGAGAGAACAGGACAGGCAGGGGGGGAGAAAAGGAGAGAAGAGGAGAAAAAAAAAGGAGATCAGAGGAAAGGAGATGAAAGGAGGGGAGGGGAGGGGAGGGGAAGGGAGGGGAGGGGAGGGGAAGGGAGGGGAGAGGAGAGGAGAGGAGAGGAGAGGAGAGGAGAGGAGAGGAGAGGAGAGGAGAGGAGAGGAGAGGAGAGGAGAGGAGAGGAGAGGAGAGGAGAGGAGAGGAGAGGAGAGGAGAGGAGAGGAGAGGAGAGGAGAGGAGAGGAGAGGAGAGGAGAGGAGAGGAGAGGAGAAGGAAGAAGAATCATGATGGGATGAAGAAGAAGACAGAAAAAAAGGTAAAAGTACCAGGACGGTAAAACGATCTCAGAAGTCAAAGAGGAGCGCCTTTTTAAAAAGAGCCATTCTGGCCATTAGAGACTGGCGGCTGGAAAAGGCCGCTGAATATGCATGATGTCATGTACTGCACTTTCACAGCACACACAAGGCCACATTGAATCTGCTGACCTCGAGGGCAGAGCACAAGGCTCATTTGTTTCCCCCCAGCCCTTGCCTCTCAAGAGGAGAAGTCTGTACTGGGAGCATTTCAATTCTTGAATCAAGCTAGTTGTTAGCTTCTGTTGTGAAATAGGCTAGTTTTCAAAAACCGGAAAAAAAAAAAATCGTCAGCTTATAGTCGCTGTAGTAAGTAGATGGGAGAAAAATGGGTCCCCAATTTGGTGTCAGAGATGAAATGACAAAGCCACGACTCGCCCAGGGAGAAGAACCAACCTAGCTTAGGAGAAATGAGTTGTGCCCCAGCCTGAACTGTGATGCAAACAGGGCTTCCTTGTGCAATTCTGGGGCCTCCTTCTGTGACGTCAAGAAAAAGAAATCTAATATATAACCACGTAAAACAAACCGAAGTCCTGCAAATCCTATTAATCATGGAGAATTTCATCATGGCACGATTAGGTGCCATTACAAATATAAACAGGAGGAAGATAGCTCTAAAACAAATGATTCATAAAAATGGAATGCTGTGTCCTACCACATCATGTGGAAGAGAGGTGGTTAGGATGCTAGAAAATTGGTAGTGACCATATAGAGACATGGAGCCCTAGACAGGAGTTGGTGAGTTCACTGGATTATTTTGTTCATTGAAATTTTCTTTTAGAAATATCCAGTTTCCTTATTCTATGTTTACCAAAGTTTATTTTTCTTTTGTCTTTAAAACTCTGCTTATTTAGAAAACTGACATTTTAATTATTTACCAATAATTTTTCTTTATTTTTAAAACATTTAATGATAGAAATTTTCAAACTTAGAAGTAGGAAGAATAGTATAATGAACTCACATATACCTATGACCCAATTTATCAACAGTTTTTTAAAAAAATCTATTCTCTTTCCTTTTTTTTCTCCCTCCTCCCTCCCCCACCCCCAATGGAGTGTTTTAAGGCAAATCCCAGACATCATATTAACTCACCTGAAAATACTTCAGTATGCATCTATCTTTTACTGCTATGAACTTCTAAAAATGCAATTACACCATTATGTTAATAATACAACTTAAAATAATTCCTTTATATAATTGAATACTAAGCACATATTAAAATTATTTCCCTAATTATCTCAAAGTTGTATTTTATACTAAATCTGTTCAAATCAGGACCCAAATAAGGTCCATACATTGGATTTTGTTATCATATCTCTTATGTAGCTTCTAAACATCTATCCATCTATTTTTATGCCTTTTTTTTTGAGACATTAGCTCACTTGGCTTACAGAATATTTCATTTAGGATTTGGTTTACTGCATCTTAGTGGCCTTCTTTAAAATGTTCTCCACCCTCCCCTCTTATTTTCTGTAAACTGATAGCTAAACCTACTGACTTACAAGATTCAGGTCTAATTGTTTTAGGCAAGAATACTTCCTAGTGGTGTTGTGTTTTTTATATTGTAAGACATTATTACATAATTCAGTTGTTCTAATAATACCAAGATTGATCAGTGAGTTCCAATGATAGCAGTCTAACACTTCTATTATAAAGTTCTTCATTGACTTTAACCTAATTGTTCTATATACTAAAAAGGCCAGATAAATTCATTTTTTTCTTTTCTTTAAAAAAAATTTTTTTATTGTTTTTTTTGAGAGAGAGAGAGAGAGAGAGAGAGAGAGAGAGAGAGAAACATTGATGTGAACTCAAACATCAATCCACTGCCTCCTGCATGCTCCCTACCAGGGATCAAGCCCGAAACCCGGACATATGCCCTGACAGGGAATCCAATCAGCAACCCTTCAGTGCATGGGATGACATCCAACCAACTGAGCCACACTGGCCAGCACAGGGTAAATTCTTGATATTTTTCTTTTCAATAAATTTTCAAGTAATGAGCTGGTGCCTAGGCAATCTCCAACGTAACTAATGAAATATTTTAAAAATTGTAAACACATGAATTTTCAGATATCTGATGTGTTCTAATTCTTTTCATACCCACATTTCCTCATCTTTGGCCAGTGGGAGCCTCAACAGTGTCGTTTGTGTCCTGTTGATATGACCCCATTTGTTTTTAAAGGTTTGCTTGTTTCTTCTTTGACATAAAACAATGTCAGGCTTACTTTTCAATTTCTTGCCCTAGACTTGGAATCAGACATTTCCACCAAAAGTTCTGGTTCCTCTTGGTGGGGAATGTAATTAGAGACCATAATCTAAATGTTTGCTGTGCTTACTACTACTGAATTATCATTACATCCAGGCCTTTTCAAGAGTAATGAAATACATACTTTTAATTTATTTTAAGAGAAAATATAAGTTCTGTAAAAAATAATATAAATGAAGCTACTTCAACATGGAGTTGGAGCTGCCATCCCAAAGTAACTGCCTTGCATGTCTTACTCTGCAAACCTTTGGGATGTTAAGATGGAGCACTATAATCTTTGGACTGGGTGGAAAGCAGCATGTATTCCCAATAACTACATGCAAAGCTAACAGCAAAGCAGACATGACCACGACTGAAAATTAAAGACACTCTTTAGAATTAACATCACTACATTAGCTTACGGTACCTATAAAATGTTTTCTACACATGTAATTGTTCCCCTTCTCTTCCTCATAATTACCCCATGCCTTCACCTCCTAATTGGAACACTATTTGGGTTTCTGCCTGAGTCAGTGCTTCCCAAATAGCTATTCTTTAGATCTCAAATAAATGCTCGTTGCTTCTCACTTTGGCCTTTTATTTTTAGGTTAACAGTTCACACTGATATTTCCTATTCATATGAGAGATTATGGGATTTTTACTTCACTTCTTTGATTATATTCCCTTATTTCAGTAACCTTACTAGTATCAGTAATATTATGCTTTACTATCTCTTTTTAAAATTTTATCGATTATTTTATTTTTTTAGTATCTCTTATTTTGGAAGCAACGGCCAAAGGCTCACTAGATATTTAAGAAAATCTGAGCAGTGAAAACAAATAATAATGGGAATAAATGAAAAACCTCAGTGCAGAAAGGAAGTATAATTAATATCCTCAGAAGTCTAAGAGACATATTGCCTCCATGGAATTATTGGAAAGAAATGTTAACCTATGCTCTATATATTATAAATTAAAGCTAATAAGTAATTATGTTATTATCATAGAAGCCAAGTTGTTTAGCAAAGGAGAAACAAGATACAGACATGAGATATAAATTAAATTAAAATTCTATAATCATAAGCTTAAGTTGGAAGTATCAATATGAACTAAATCTTTCATTTTCAAAGGTCTATATTTCTTTACTGTTTACTCTGAAAAATCTTCAAAATGAAGACATTTCAGTAGCAAAGAATATCCTTCATATTCAGAGGGTGGTCACAAAATACCCTTTTCAAGTTAAAAGAAACTAATGATTTTTGAAAAAAATATCAAGGCTGTGTCAATGTAAGAAATGTCCAAACCTGTAGAGAATCCTATGAGTTTATTTGAACCTAAGTGATGATGGATTGAGAAAATGCTGTGGAGAACGGCAGTATTGTAGTTCCTTTATACTTAGAATAAAAGGAGGAAAGGAAGGAGAGAGGTACATGAAATCCATCAGTGATAGATTAAGGGGGTGGGAGAAAGAAAAGTGGGGAAATATCTAGGATTGGATAGAAGTAAAACAGAGAGACACATATTCCTTTTACATTGGTGGCTATGGAATAGTTAATAATTAACATTACAGCATATAGTGATCATATGTGGGGAAACAGATAACAACAAAAGGTTCTGTGGGCTGTGGTCTGTGGTCTGTGCTCTGGTACGTGTGTGTGCCCTGAAGGGTATGGGAAAGAAGGTTACTCTGACATTTGAAAGCTATGCTATCACCCGGCTGGCATGGCTCAGTGGTTGAGCATCAACCTATGAACCAGGAGGTCACAGTTTCCGGGTCAGTGCTTGATCCCCAGTGTGGGGCATGCAGGAGGCAGCCAATCAATGATTCTCTATCATCATTGGTGTTTTGATCTCTCTCTCCCCTTCCTTTCCTCTCTGAAATCAATAAAAATATATTTTTAAAAAGGAAGGAAGGAAGGAAGGAAGGAAGGAAGGAAGGAAGGAAGGAAGGAAGGAAGGAAGGAAGGAAGGAAGGAAGGAAATTAGAAAGGAAGGAAAATAGAAAAGGTATGTTATCCCTCTGGCCTGTGTAACTCAGTAGTTAGAGTATTGGTCCTCACACCAAAGGGTTTCAGGTTCTATTTCTGGTCAAGGGCATGTACCTGGGTTGCAGGTTGGGTCCCAAGCCCTGTTCGAGGCAACCCATTGATGCGTCTTTCTCATACTGATGTTTCTCTCTCTTCCTCTCTCCGCTCCTCCCTCCCGTCCACTCTCTCTAAAAATCAATGGGAAAAATATCCTTGGATGAGAATTAAGAACAACAACAAAAAAGGTATATTACCCACCAAGGTTGTGGGTTTGATCC
Source organism: Myotis yumanensis (assembly GCF_028538775.1). Classification (NCBI taxonomy): domain Eukaryota; kingdom Metazoa; phylum Chordata; class Mammalia; order Chiroptera; family Vespertilionidae; genus Myotis; species Myotis yumanensis. Next base: position 46,984,678 of record NW_027223752.1, on the reverse strand, counting down.
CCCATCAGGGCATGTACAAGAAGCAACCGATGACTGCATAAATAAGCAGAACAGCAACTCTCTCTCTCTCTTAAATCAATCAATAAAAAATGAAATAAAATTTAAGGTATGTTATCTTACCTTATGTCCAGACCATCCTATGTGGCTACTTTTGGTCTCTGGGTTTGTAAGGTCCACCAAGCTGTCCTCCCCTGAGTTGGTCAGGTTTACTATGTGACCTCTTTTTTGTCCACAGATGCATTGAGCCAAATCTAGAATGTGGGAAAGTCTACAGAAACTTATGATCTAATTTCATCTACAAATAAATGGCATGAGTGTGTAATGTGTAGATCCTGTTTATGTTCTGTAGTATAATAAGAAATGATGTACTATTTGGTCTTTGTCCGTGGTTAATGACACAGTTCCTAAAACCGTTGGAATTTCCTGGATGCTTGTGTCTTTTATCATTCCAAAAGAGACACTTTTGAGCATCCCAGAGTTTATGCTAATGAAGTGACTTAGAGTGGAGGCCTCTAGATAGCCTTAAGATGGGGATGGTCACCAGAAGACCATCAGAGGGTGGGAACTTCCAGCCACACCCACTGAGCACAGGGAAGGGGAGAGGGGGGCAGTTGGGCTGCAGATTAGGTTCTATAAAAACTCTTGAACATCAACAAAAACTGGTAAGCTTCCAGGTGGGTGAAGGCATCCACATGCCAGGAGCGTGGTGCACCCAGTTCCACGGGGACAGAAGCTCCTGCTCTCGGGACCCTTCTGGACCTTGACACACAAGTGTATCTCTTCGTTTGGCTGCCCATCTGTATTCCTTTACAATATCCTTTATAATAAACTGGTAAACAAAACCAAACATTTCTCTGAGTTCCATCAGCCTCTCTAGCAAAGTAATCGAACCCGAGGAGGGAGTTGTGGGAACCTCCAATGTATAGCCAGACAGGAGCACAGGTGACAACCTGGACTTGCAATTGGCCCTGGAAGTGGGACTGAGCCCTGACCCTGTGGGGTCTGATGAGATCTCCAGGTAGATAATGTCAGAATTGAGTTAAATTTCTAGGGCAGCCACTCAATGTCTGCTGAGAATTGCTTGGCAATGTTGGAAAAACGCGCATGTATCTGAGACCTCCATTCAAACCAACTTCACAAAAGACATGTTTAGACACCTGGAGAAAGTGGAACATTGGGTATTATGCGATATTAAAAATTACTAATCTTATTATATATGATAGTCATATTTTTATGTTTTTTAAAAGCCCACATTTGCTAGCAATGTATTCTGAAGTTTTTCCAGTTGACATGATATGATACTTGAGATTTGCTTTAATATATTCTTGGGCAGCGGCAGGGGAGAGGGGGGCGGATGGAGGAGATATAAGTAAAACAAATTTGGTGAAATATTGTAAATACTGAAGCTAGGTGGTGCAGGTTCATCATACTTTTCTGCCAATTTTTTGTATGTTTGAAAATGTCCTTAATGAAAAAGGTTTTTTAGAAAGCCTTTGTTGAGAAACACTAAAGACCCAAATAAATGGAGAGATACAGGATGATAAAAAAAAGTCATTCATTCATTCATGGAGCACAAGAAAGCAAGAAGGGACCCAGCTCACCTCCCATTTCCCAGGTCCAGCCAGTTGCAGGATGTGCCTGGAATTCCCCCCAAGCCCCGCTTCAGGGCCTGGACTGGCTCCAGGAGTCTCCTGACCCTCGGGCCTCTCAGCCTAGGGCAGCCGTTTGCGCTGGGCCTGCTGCTTGGAGGCGCTTTGTGCAGCAGGCTGCATGCTCAGCCTCATAATTCACAGAGCCCTGTGGACACCCATGAAGAGTTGGCCACATTCTCCACATTTTTATGCAGATGACATTGCATGGGGTGGAGACTGGAGGCTGGGGCCGTTTTTTTCGGAAATCACTAGGGCAGCTCAGGAAAAAAAGCTCCCTAAGGGATACCGCAGGAAACCAGGCATGAACTACATCCCTCTGGGCTTGTTCCCTCCCCACAGGTGCCAGCCTGCCAGGCTGCAGTGTCCCCTTCTCCAGCTGTGTCCCCCACCAGCTGCTGTTTCCCCTCCCTCCCTCTCCTCCCCCCCCGCCACCCCCCCTCTCTCCCCCCCCCCCCCCCCCCCCCAAGGTACAGGAGGACTTTATTCCATTTAGGGAACTCCTGGTGTTTCCTGGCAGTGGTGATGACTCATTTTTATTCCCTTGAATCTTCTCTATGGCCAAAGCATTGTTTTCCATATCCTCCCCACCCCCTCAAAAAGAACAAAAGGCAACATTTGGTCTTCTGGCTGGAGTCTACACTGGACTATCACACCCCATACATGGCTTGGGCTGAGGGCTCCTCCAGCTCCCTTAGATCCACACAGCATTTTGATGTGACCTTTAACCGTAGGATACATTCGCTTTCCGGTTGAAGTGATGGGTTATATGATTCATCTGTTCCCTAAAATTCCAGTTAGGGTCATGAAGTCTGACCTCTACCCCCGATGCAAACTCTTGTGTTTATAAGAAGCAACCTAAGTAATTTACCACATTTTCAAAGTTGAAATCATGCTTCCCGTCCCATGAGTTTGTCAACTCAGCAAGATAAAATTTTCTCTGTTGCAAAGCAACTATGCTTGAAAAGTTGGTAGCGTTGAAATAAGGCTAATAAGGGCAGGTTTGAATGCATTCTAATGCAAGAATTTCATTTTTTTCGCTTCTACCCCAAACTATGGCCAAATCAGTGGGACCTTCCATTGTATCTTATTTCATTTTGCCATCCCAACTGAAACCACAATTACTTTAGCAGAGCTGAAGGATGAAAAGCTGACCTAAACCATCCAGAATTATATTTGTAGCAGAGGGCAAATAAAATTCTCAGAACCCCAGAATGTTAGGGATAGACAGACATTAGCTAGCATCTACCCTCCCCTTCACAAGTGAGAAAACTAAAAGCCAAATAGAGTCATATTTTGCCGAAGGTCAGAGAGGTAAGTAAAACCAGGTTCAAAACCAGGTTTGCCATGAAAGACCCAAAACCCATTCTTTCACTCATGTCAACTTCTGAAGTGTCCTCCTCAGTGGACTCTTCTTGTGCTTCCCACTTGGCCTTCATACTGCCACCTGCCACAGCCACCTTCTCTGCAGCACACTCCTGATCATGCCTCTCCTGGCTCAGCACTGTTCCAGAGTTCAGGGCTCTCCCCAGTGGCATTCCAGCTGTATCTCACATTGCACTCCTGTGTTCTTCCCAGATCACACAGAAAAGTAGCTGCTCCCCAAGCAAGCCCTGTGCTTACCTATATCTTTCCCATGCAGTTTTCTCTGCCTAGAACAGTGGTTCTCAACCTTTCTAATGCCATGACCCTTTAATACAGTTCCTCATGTTGTGGTGACCCCCAACCATAAAATTATTTTCGTTGCTACTTCATAACTGTAATTTTGCTACTGTTATGAATCGTAATGTAAATATCTGATACGCAGGATGTATTTTCATTGTTACAAATTGAACATAATTAAAGCATAGTGATTAATCACAAAAACAATATGTAATTATATATGTGTTTTCCGATGGTCTTAGGCGACCCCTGTGAAGGGGTCGCGACCCACAGGTTGAGAACCACTGGCCTAGAATATCCTTCCTCTTGCTTTACCAGGCAATATCCTCCTTCCTTTTAGAACCAGTTCAGATGCCACTTCCTCCACGAATCCTTCATTAACTCTCCTAAGTGAAGCCCATTTCCTCCCCTTGTCTCCCTACACTGTATACCGTGTAACTAATGTTACTACCATGTTCTAGTAGATACCACATTCCATCTGGTGCAATACTGCAGCTAACTATGAACCTTTGGCTTCTTCCCACAGATTATACATTCCTTTAAAATGATGACCAGCTCACATTTATAGCCCCAGCAGAGTTATTTACTCAGAGTAAACATTAAAAAATATATATTAAATTGGGTTAAAATCATTATCTTTGGAAACCCATGAGCAGTTAGACAAATAATTCTAAAGAGCTGAAATAAGTATTTTTACACGTGTCTAGCCTTGATGTTCTTAGGTATACTGAAGGAAACTTCTATTTCCTATAATGTGTCATAAATAAAAAAAGAGACGGTATTTTTCCTTTGCTATTTCCTTAGATCATGCCCAGCAAAAGTCCAACTAAACATATATTAATTGAACTCTTAGTAATAATTGCCAGTCATCTCTGACTGCTATTAAAGAAAGTTACACAAGGCTAATGATTTGAGGAACTACCTTTGATTAGGAATCAGAAGATCTTGGGTCTACTTCCAATTATACCAAATTTTTATCAAAGTGATATTGGTCAAATAACAACCCTTATTCATCTTTCTCATCAATGAAAATAGCTATTCATACAAGGTGGGTTCTTTCATGGACATGGATGCCACCCATCTAACAATAAGGTTGCAGATCAACTCTGCAAACATCTGTAGTGTGAGTTCAAGCAGTGGTTCTCAAAGTTTAGTCCCCAGACCATCATAACTATTGGGAATTTGCACATTCTCAGGCCCCACCCTGATCCGACTGAATCAGAAACACTAGTTCCTTGGTCTGAGGAATGTTGGATTCTGGAGCTTTCTCTTCTCCAGGTGGAAGGTGGTGCTGGTCCTGTGGGGAGCCACCTTGGGTAGCTCCTCCCCATCCTGCCAGGTTATTGTCTGGGGTGATATTGTATATTATTTTAAAACTTACCAAAGGCACCATAAGCTTACTTTGCTCACAGAGGTAGGTTCTGTCTCAAGTTCAAGGAACATGATAATTGTGAAAATACTTTGAAAACGGAGAGGGGCTGTACAAATGTAAATATTGTTAAAGTTGCCAAGTCTATAGAGAGGAATTGTATAAAGGAGGAAAATGGAATAAATGGAAGAGATGCTGATGACAGAATATATAAACTACTCTTAGCTTCTGTAGAAATCATCATTTTGACTGTATACATAGCTTCCCTCTCTTGATGTCATTTTGCTTGTCTGTTTATACTTAAAACAAAGATATAACAATGGATGGAGTGAGGACACCAGAAATTAAAAGGGAGCCCAGTACCCCATGACCTGTATCAGGCCACCTCACTTGTCAAGACAGGTTAAAACCTCTAGTGCCCCCTTGGGGGCTCAACTGGAAGGAGCACTGCCTTTGATTCTGAAGCAAATGGGATTTACTCCCTCTTCCCACTGCTCTCTGTCACTTGGATAAAGAATCTGAATTGTTTGCATGTAGTTGGGACTGTCACCTACCACACACAAGGATCTCACCCTTGTCGGTCAGCTCTGCCTAAGCGAGACAGACTCTCTACCAAATACAGAATTGACTGGTCTCTAATTTCTTCCCTTCCTCCTCTAACAAACTACCAAAGTGGAGAACTGCTTTCCAGAAGTAGCAGTGTAATGGGGAAGCCAACCTTGAATCCAAAAGCCAGTTGGTTAGGCTTCTGCTATTTTACTCTATGGCTGTGGGTAAGTACCTTCTTGACCTCATTTTTCTTAGGGTATGTGACTGGACCATATGGTGTTTATAAACTACAAAATACAAGGTGATATAATCAGACTGCTGGTGGCAAAGCACAGATAACCAAGTAAAATTACCTTGGTCAAGATCTTGTTTTCTAAAGAAGAGAGTTTGCAGACAAAGGTGGAAGTCATGTTTATCCGTAGAAATGAAAGGACAAGGGAACAAATCAAGACACTGACTTCCTCAAATGTCTATTTAAAATATGGGAGAGTTGGTGGTTAGTGGCTGTCAGAGTCTCATATATCTGCTTCGGCATTCAGTCTGTTGTGATATATTGTTTAAGTGGAAGCATGTGAAGAAAATTCAACCTCACACAGATAAGCAGTTGGAAAAGGGAGAGGACTTCAGATATGTGTGTAGCTACTGACACTGCACCAAATTTCCAATATTAATTAGTATCTTAAAGATTAGTAACAATGTGGAATCTAAAGCCATGTCAATGAACCTTTTTTACTCTGTTACATTAAAATCTATTGGTCTATCTTGCATTTTGAATAGGTCTTTTACTCATGATTCACTGAGTTTATACACATCTTTAAATTTTTGACACATTTCATGACACAATATCAAATTCATGAATGTTTCTATCAAATTAATAAAAAACTTCAATAATAGAGAACTTGTGAAGCTCATGGTTATTGATTCAAGTTTTCCAAATTTCTAGTTTTCACTGGAAAGCTCAAAATTTATCACTGACACAAATATTGCTAGTTGGTTTCCTCAAAGGGATAAGCTCACCTTACTTTTGAATACATATCTGCCAAATACTAAAATATGAGACACTATAATTCATTTTTCCAGACATTTTAAAAAGTAAAAATGGTATTCAAAAAAGGGGAGTCTTGTTGAGGTCGTACAAGTGTTTTTCTTCAAGAAGACCACCTACTTTGATGTGCAGAACTGTTTTATATGTACTCCGACTTTGTCTCACTAAATATGAATTCAAGGGTCGAGATTTAATAAACCTAATCATTATACTGCTTGATCAAGGACATTCATAGGTGAAACTAGCTAATTATTATTATTATTATTATTATTATTACTACTACTACTAAAATGTGATGGTGAGGAAACAGTGATAGTTTGGTTCCCATATCCTGGTTCATGCAAAGGTGTCAGCTGTTTTAAACACAATTGCTTTTGCATTGTTGGTGCAGATATATCAACCCAGAGAGAAAGACTATGTCTTGGTATTAGTCTGAAAAGAGGTTGACTCAGTGTGCTACCTGAAAGAGTCTCAGTGACTCCCAGGAATCTGGGAACCACACTTTCAGAATCATTGACCTAGATAACCTTTCTGCCTCAAAGAGTTCCCTGTAATTGCCTCCAAAACATCCCCTGAGAGAATTAGCCTGAAACAAATTGTAGAAACACAGCAAGAAGAGAACCAGAAAGGCCTAGCACTCCAATTGAGAGATCCATCTCAGGAAAACTTTTATCCTCGTCTTCCACCTAGTGGTCAATCTTAGATCTACAGCTGGTTATGCAGAGGCAAAGGAGGAATGTGGTTTCCTTCTTGACACGCAGTGGCATTCTTTTCTTTTAATCCCATTTTAATTTACACAGGAGAATGAATGAATCCTACTTGGTGTAAATAGATTCAGAATTTATTTTTTAAATCTGTTTTTATTGACTTCAGAGAGAGGAAGGGAGAGGGAGAGAGAGAGCTAGAAACATCAATGATGAGAGAGAATCATCAATTGGCTGCCTCCTGCACACCCCCTACTGGGGATTGAGCCCACAACCCCAGGCATGTGTCCTGACCAGGCATGGAATTGTGACCTCCTGGTTCATGGAACAATGCTCAACCACTGAGCCACACCAACTGAGCAAGAAGTTCTTTTTTTTTTTTAATTTGTTTTTCAATTACAGTTGACATGCAATAGTATATTAGTTTCAGGTGTACAGCATAGTGGTTAGACATTTGTATAACTTAGGAAGTGATCCCCTGATAAGTCTAGCAATGCAAGTTGCCCTGGGGCCTTGGGGCAGCTGCAGTTTGTTAAGTTATTTTCAGATTACAAAGGGCTAGGCCTTTCACATGCAAAAGCTTGGGCGGGGCGGGTCCCAGGGAATCAACAGGGCAGGTGGAGCGAACAGTATGGCTGCTCTCAGTCCTGCCTTCAGAGGTCCTGGCAATCGCCGAGAGTGCCTCTGAAAGAAAGCTGCCCTCGAGTTCTGACCGGTGACAGACAGTCCCATTTTTCCTGTATGAGTCTGGGTCCCCAGAGGCTCGCCTGGAACTGGAGCTCAGAGCCTGAGACTCCCTCCCGATTGAAAAAGACAACCGCATCCTCAGCCGCCAGCCCTCTCTGCATGCACCTCCGCACCTTTGTATTTCCTTCAGCACTGCACCTCATCTGAGTCTCGGTATGCTTTTCTCTTTCCTTCTAGTTGTAGAAATTCCACTCAGCCAGCCTTCCCGTGGTTCTGGATGATGTCCGTTATGTCTTTTGGTTGTATTTTTGAAGTGGTTGTGCGAGGCAGCAATCTCCGGTGTTTACCTATGCCGCCATCTTGGTTTCTCCTACCTTCACATTTTTTACCCAGCCTCCACACCCCTCCCATCTGCAATCACCAGTTTGTCCTCTGTACCTATGAGTTTGTTTCTGTTTTGTTTGTTCATTTATTTTGTTTTTTAGATTCCACATATAAGTAAAATCATATGGTATTTGTCGTTCTCTGTGTGACTTATTTCACTTAGCATAATACCCTCTAGATCCACCCATGTTGTCACAAATAAGATTTCATTATTTTTATGGCTGAATAATATTCCATTGTTTATATGTACCACCTCTTTCTAATCCAATCATCTACCAATAGACACTTCCATAGCTTGGCTATTGTAAACACTGCAATGAACATAGGGATGCAAATATCTTTTTGAATTAGTACTTTGGATTTCTTGAGATAAATACACAGAAGTAGGATTGCTGGGGCATATGGTGGTTCTATTTTTAATATTTTGAGAAAATTCCATACTGTATTCCATAGTGCTACACGATTTCTAATCAGCAGTAGCATTATTTTACCCCCATACTTCTACATTCACATTCAAGATCAAGTGTGTTTGATCCTTATTGGTTAAATCCCAGGAGAGCAAATTGTTATCATGATGAAGGCTGAGGATACAGTCTATGGTGAAAATAACTGTGCCCACTTAATTCTCAGGGGTATTCCTGCCACTCATTTTCTTCCAGTGGCCCAAAGGTGTGGCTGTCTGTATCTGTGAAAACTTCTGCTACCTTTTCATTGAGGAACAAGCTATAACCTGAGTTTTTCTCTTACTTTTCATCCCCAACGAAAGCTTAAAAAATGAATCCTCAGGGTCCTCATGTACAGTAATAAAGGGGAGGAGGACCAGGGAATAAAAAGCTGTCTTCTGTGCCTCATTCTGTTTTCACCGAGCTCTCGTGGAGAAAGACAAAATCTACACACAAATCCACCAGTAGCGGCCCTCTCCACATTCAAGATGGAGAGGCACATCTGGATATTTTGTCAAAACCCAAAATTCAGCCGAGTACATTGGAAGACCTAAATGGCTTTATTGAGTGACTCATGAATCCGGCAGCATCTCATCTAGCAACTAGAAGGAGACTCTATGAGCTGTACAAAATGGAAGGTTTTTATAGGCAGAACGAGGGTGGGGCTGAGAAGCTAAAAGAGCGGATTGTTTCAGGCAGGGGCCCCTTCTCGTAGGGGAAGGCAGGGGGTCTTATCAGGCAGATGATCCACTGTGTTGGTCAGGAAATCCCAGACTAGTTTAAAATTCTACTCCTGGAAGAGGCTGGAACGCCAATCAGGCTAGGTATTGAGTTTTGACTTGGTGGTGCCGTTTAGTAAAAGTGACTCCATTCTGGTCTGCTGTTTCGTTTTTTAAGAAGAGGTGTCCGTGTATCATACATGCTGGTGCCAAACTGGAGACCTGCGGGGAAATGGCAGATGGGAGAAGAGGCAGGCTGGGGAGACAGAGAGAGAGAGAGAAGCAGAGGTGTTGGTGTTTACCCTCCCCGATTCACTCTCTCTTCCCTCTTGCCAAGCCATCCATCCCTGGGGGAGGTGAGAACTAAAGCCCACCTCAGGCCAGGAGTGACTGCTGTCCACGGGGCTCAGAGAAGATGGGCAGAGAGAAAAGGGAAGAAATGCCATGAGGTTGGGGTGGATACTTGCTTTGCCATCTCCAGGAGGCCATTGCTGCGAGGTTATTCACAGGTAAGGGAGGGAGCTGGGCCTGTGTGTCACAGATCATGAGAAGGAGATGGGAACTCAGAACTCGGTGAGGATGCACTGCGGACGAAGGGATTAATAACTAGAGCTAGAGAAACAACTGGAGTTCTTCGTCACAAGCCTCTAATCCATTCTGCTAGATGTGAATTCTTCACTTTTTTTAATTTTTATTTTTTAATATATATTTTTATTGATTTCAGAGAGGAAGGGAGAGGGGGAAAGAGAGATAGAAACATCAATGATGAGAGAGAATCATTGATCGGCTGCCTTCTGCACGCCCCCTACTGGGGATTGAGCCCACAACCTGGATATGTGCCCTTGACCAGAATTGAACACAGGACCCTTTAGTCTACAGGCCGACACCTATCCACTGAGCCTAGGGTGAATTCTTCACATTTAGCTAATGCTAATGCCAGAGGGTGGGGTTCGTCCTATCTCCTTATTGATCTCAATGCTGGTCTCCATCAGGTCCCTCCGTATTCTCTCACTTCATCTCCTGGCTCCAGCCTACGCAGAAATGCTCTAGCAAACAACCTGCCATTCCCTAAATGACACCTTTTCACAGGTCTCCAGGACTGGCCTCCATTGCGCCATGGTCCCTAAGCAGGGACTCTGCTACAGGGTCCCAGCACCTTGCATTTGCTTGAGTTTTACACTCATTGCTCTTCACTGCATACCCTTGTTTTGTCTCCACCAAACCATAAGCACTGTGAGGGTGGAGACTCTATCCCTGATGTATTCCTGGCTCCCAGCACAATGCCTGCAGAGAGCAGGCAAGCAATGAAACCTTGGAGTGTTCCAGGATCCAGCTACGTGAACTCTTAGACCACCTGGGTCTGCCTTCTTCTGAGGAATTCTTTCCGTGCCTCAACACTTTGCTCAACACTTTTCCTTGAAACCTTTCTTCCCTGATGTACCCATCCCCATCAGTGCTGGAACCTTCCTCTGTGGCTATAGCCCTTTTTTTTTTTTTTTTTTTTTTTTTACCCTGATGGCAACACATATCTAACTGGCTTGCAAGAGATGTCATTCATTGTATTTGTATCTTCCCCACTGGAGAGCAAGCTACTTGAAGGCAAATGCGACTCGCAGCCCTGTCTCCTCATGGTTTACTTTGCACAGAAGTGGCTGTGAACTATGCACTAATTTCGTGTTTCCTAGGGGAGAACATCAAGCTTTTCTCTTGGAAATAAGGCTTTTGTGTGACTGGTGGGGTACGGGGTAGGCAGGTTGGGCTTGAGTGAGACAATATAAAGCACCACTTCCAGGTGTCATTCTCAACAAGAATCTGGCCCACAAAAGACATTTAAAGTGAACTTTGCTAAATTAACCCATTTATTCACTGACTTTTATCATGCACTCAGATGGAAAACGTTTTCCCCCAAGGTGAGGAAGGGCTGAAAACTCAGATTTTAGTCAGAAAAACTTGAGTTTGAGTCCCACCTCTGCTCCTTATTCTTTGAACAAATTACTTAACCTGAACATTGTTGTCAGACTGGCAGGGAGCTCAGGCATAGGTGGAATTATTATTACCTTTTGCAAGCTGTGAGCAGACTAAAATATCCTGTAAGTAATAAAATACAAAATTGGAGTATACCTAGGATTTGGAGATGTGTTCAAATAGCATTTATAGCTGTATCTGGAATACTCTTTCAATTACAAAGATGGAAACTGAATTCAAATAGGTTAAGCAAAAAAAGAGAACTATTAAAATCCCAAGTCAGGGGCATCCAGGTGTGCGTCCAGTTCCAGGCACATCTGGATCTGGAGATTCAGATGACCTCCTCGGAGCTCTGACTCCTCTCCACACTTGGGCAGATCTCCTCCCAGCATGGGGAAGAGGACTGTCAGCAGCCCGGCTGCTCATCCCCAGAGCTTGGCAAATCCGGAGGGAAACAGAGAGGAGTCCCTCTGGCCTGGATGCGGGGGAACCAGGTCAGAACCCCATGGAACGGGGAGAGCCATCTCCAGTAAAGCTGGGCAGTTTCACCAGAGGAAGAGAGAGTGTTTGCTGTCCAGGCAAAAGCAAGAGGGGCATACTACAACCACTCTGAATTAATTATGTTTCGGTTCTTTGTTTTCCAGGTATGTCCAGAATGTTCTATTTTCCTATCTTCTTAAAACCTGGAGATTACTAACCCCCTAATGTCTTTCTAACAAGTACACAGTTCATTTGAAGTATGGCTATAATAACTAATATATAGTGAGCTTACTACATGCAAGTGCTGTGCTAAATGCTTCACATTGGTTATCTCCTTCATCATCCCAACTGTCCTATGAGGAAGGCACTCTTATTTCCTTGATTCAGATCAGAACAGGGAGCACAGAAAAGTTAAGTCAGTTGCCCCGGGGGGGGGGGGGGGGTGGAGTCAGCCGTGTAGCCCAGGAATCCCAAATGAAAGCTTGTACTCAACCACAACAATGCCTGCACACGACCCCAAGACTTATCATACTACCTATAACATAGTGCACGTATTCCTTTCCGCACTAGTCTCAGCATCTAGCAGAGTTACTGAGCAGAGCAGCTGCTGTTAACACAAGTCAACATATAATGAATAAAAGTGCTGGTGACCTACTTTTACCACTACCCCTTCAGGGACTGAGAAATGGCAATCTCCCTGGATAATGAACGGATTAAGCAAGGCAATATTTGTAGAGCACTTGATATGGTGCCTGACACCGTTAAGTTCCTGTTATTAGCACAATCATCATCATCATCATCATCATCATCATCATCATCATCAGGCTAATCAATGATTGACGCTGGCTGTCCTGGAATTGGAAGACCTGGATAAGGCGGGGTGCCTTGCCTAAGGGGGAAAAAATGAGTATGAGTCTCCACCCAGAACTCAGTTCTGCTTGTACCGTTCTTGGCTTCTATCAAAATAGACAGTTAAAGACAGCCCGTCAAACATCTGGAAATATCCATTGTTGGCAGAGCCTTCTAGTTTCTTTCAGTTTCCACTTGCTGAAATGAAGGATCAAATCTCAGCAGAGTGTTTTCACAGGGAGCATTCCTATGCCTTGCTGGGCACACTTTACAACACAATGCTTGGTTGCAGTAGGAACTGAAGTACATTCCCAAGGCAGAGAATTCAGAAGCCACTGCCAGTAGGGAGTTCAATCCAGTCTCATTTCATTTCCGAGACCTGAGAGCCAACCCTCAGCTCTCCCCTCACCTCTTCTGCTACAAACCCTGACCAGTCACTGCCTGTCCCCAATAGGATTTACACCAGGAGTTAATACTAGTAATCCTTCAGAAATGTCATTCCAAGTTTTTATTTATTTACTCCGTTATGGAAATAAAAGGGCAGGTTCTTCAATCCCCTGCTAAAGGGTAGATGAGCCTGAAATAACTAGGGCCACCAAAGAGTCCCCCTCTCTCCCAGGTCCTCTGCAGTTTGCGAGGAGAGGAGGCAGTTTGGGAAGTGTGCCTCTTAAACCTCTGGGCCTTGAAAGTAGAGATGCACTGATGGCCTGAGGGAAGGGAGGGAGAACCGGGCAGGGCCTCCAGTGCCCAGGGTGAAGAGCACAGCCCTCCCTCCCAGAGCTTGGTCCTTTGGCCAAGCCTTGGGTGTGGATATTGCTAGAGGACCTCTACTTGGAAGGATGCATCTGCTGTCCCACCTTTTGTGATTAGACCAGCAGAGACTTAAAAAAAAATCTTGAAGGTTTTTCTCTAAACCCCTTCCTTGAGGAGACAAATGTTCCCAGCTCTCGTATCATGTATATCAAATACCATATTCTGAGCTGTCATTGGTACATACACCAAGGTTATCTGTTAACCTTCTTAAATTTCTCTCTACTTCTTTTGAACACCAGGTATGTATGTATGTGTGTGTATATATATATTTGATTTCAGAGAGGAAGAGAGAGGTAGAAACATCAATGATAAGAGAGAATCATTGATCGGCTGCCTCCTGCATGCCCCATTCTGGGGATCGAGCCCGCAACCAGGGCATGTGCCCTGACCGGGAATTGAACTGAGGCCTCCTGGTTCATAGGTCAATGCGCAAACACTGAGCCAAGCCGGCCGGACCACCAGGTTCTTAAAGTAGTAAATTCTTGATGCCCCCATCTCCTTACACACCCCCTCCCCACTTCTTCCCTTTCAATCAGAATATTCTTTTATCACAACAAACTATTTCCTAAAAGGAACAACCTTTTCTAAACTCCACAGCCCTCACCTCTGATTTCTGCAGCATTTGACAAGTTTGATTCTACTTTCTGAGGTTCTTAGGAACCACAGCACCGTGTCAGTTCAAATCTTCCCTCCCTATGGCTGGGCTGCACCATCTGCTTTGCAGGCTCCTCCTCCCTTTCCCACCTGCCTGGGGGAATGTCCCATTCCAGTCCTGGCTCCTTTGCTTCATGATCTCTGAGTCTCTGAAGCCAGAGCCATGTTTGGGGAAACCTGGCAGATGATAACAGTGATAAAGAAGAAGGCCCAAACCCAAGCTCATAGGCCCTAGGAAGGTGAGCTCTCCTTCAGGATCGCCCTCCTTGCCCAGACATTATGCTTGGCCATGAGAAGTGGACAGTGGCCTCGATTGGTCTGGAAAGGCTATGGCTCATGGGACCATCTTCAGACAAGTTATCAGGCTCCCGGTGGCACCCGTCATCCTTGCAGCAGGAATCTGCCCACCAACCCTAAAACCAGTGACCCTTCAGGTTCCTTCTGGATTTGCTGCCCTTTCTCACCCAGAACTGTGCAATTTTGCTGCCATTAGGTGCTGGGATCCAACCCCAGCGGGTCCAGGGATCCCCAAAGGTGTGGACGGAGTCGGCGAAGAATGAATGACATGGAAACTGGTTTCAGTTCATCAGCACAGCGAGGTTCTCCCTCCAGGATCTCCAGCGAAGTTCTGGTTAGGAACTCCAACCAAGTTCTGGTCAGGATCTCCAACCAAGTTCTGGTGCCATGTTCTCTCGCTAGGTTCTCCAGCCAGGTTCTCCAGCCAGGTTCAGTCACCAGGTTCTTTAGCCAGGTTCTATCCAGGTTCTTTTGCCATGTTCTGTCTAGGTTCTCCAGTGAAGTTCTGTAGCCAGGTTCTGTCCAGGATCTTTTGCCATGTTCTCTGGCTAGGTTCTGGTTAGGATCTGATGTTTATTGTCTTGTTACATCCGTATTTATACCAGCCGATTTTAATCCTGTCAATTTCTATTCCAAAAGTTAGGGCATTTCTTATCTCCATTCCAGGGAGTAAAGATTATGTAGCTCAAGCATGATTGTTTGTAGTTAAAGTGATTAACTACCCTCCTGGCACTTAGTTAAGAGGTTTTATCCCCTCCTTAACTTCAGGGAAAAATCCCTACCTGGGAAAACAACCTTTCTCAGAGAGGTGACCTTGGTTAAAACACATGGCGCTAAGGAGAGCAAACATATTAAGAACAATATGCTATATATGCCAGGTCCATTGAAACATATGCTGTGCAGATGTTTCTTTCCTGCAGCGACTGTGTCAAGCAGCAAGGATGGACCGGCTTCCGGCAATTAGGTATGTCTCCTGTTTCCTTAACTCTCCTTTCACTCCTTTATTTTATGGAGTAGAAAGAATAACAAAATCAAGGTGAAGATTTCTGGGGTTTAGATTTGAATCAACCACCAGCTAACTGCCTGCATAGGCCTGTCAGTCATCCATGATATAAGAGGTGGGGCTATGTTCTCACTAAGACACTTCAACCCGTGGTAAGGACACATCATCACCTTTAGGAATGGTAAGATATCAGGACAGACCTCCAGCAGCTGTTGGCCAAAGGCTGACAGAAGTGTGTGCAGGTCCTCAAGGGAGGAGATCATAAAGCTGGAGAGCATAAAAGCTCTATAAGCTTACTCATACAACTTAACAAAAGGAAGATAAACAATCCAATCAAAAAATGGGCAACAGACCTAAATAGATACTTCTCAAAAGAGGACATACAGAAGGCCAAGAGACATATGAAAACACTCTCAACGTCACTAATCATCCGAGAGATGCAAATCAAAATGACAATAAGGTACCATCTCATACCTGTCAGAATGGCTATCATTAAATCAACAAATGACAAGTGCTGGAGAGGATGCGGAGAAAAAGGAATCCTTGTGCACTGCTGGTGGGAATGCAGACTGGAACTCCCATTTGACCCAGTGATCCCACTTCTAGGAATATATCCCAAGAAACCAGAAACACCAATCAGAAAGGATATATGCTAGCAGCACAATTTACAGTAGCTAAGATTTGGAAACAGCCTAAGTGCTCATCAGCAGATAAGTGGATTAGAAAATTGAGGTGCATCTACACAATGGAATACTACACTGCTGTAAAAAAGAAGGAACTCCTACCATTTGCAACAGCGTGGATGGACCTGGAGAGCATTATGCTAAGCGAAGTAAGTCAGTCAGAGAAAGATAAATATCACATGATCTCACTCATTTGTGGAAGATAATGAACAACATAAACTGATGAACAAAAACAGATCCAGAGACAGAGAAGCATCGATCAGACCGTCAAACCTCAGAGGGAAGGCAGGGGAGGGTGGGGGGAAGGGAGAGAGATCAACTAAAGGACTTGTATGCATGCATATAAGCATAACCAATGGACACAGACACTAGGGGGTGAGGGCATGAGCGGGGGCTGGGGGGAGCAATGGAGGGATGAGGACACATATGTAATACTTTAATCAATAAAGAATTTAAAAAAAACACCTCTATAAGCTCTTAGAAATCAAGAGTCTAAGGTCAACCAAAAGAGCGATGGGATGCAGAGAGAAGCCTGCGTCCTTTCACAGTGCACTGGTGGAAGCAGTGGGAACAGCTGAGCAAACACAATTACAATAACCTCCAAAGTTTGTAAGATAATCATTTATAAGAATAAACAGCCCACACCCCTGGGGTCTCTGTGGGTAGAATCTGTGCCAAAGAATTTGATCCTGGATTATATTAAAGAACAACTGTAGTTTCAAAACTTCTGCCAGTTCTTTGTATTTTTTTTCATGATAAAGTCATAAAGCAAATAATTCCTTGTTTAGCGGAGCCTCAGTTGAATTTCTGTATATGCCAAGGCAGGATAGAACCTCATTAGGGATGGTTGGAGAGAGCTACAATGCTTTAGACACACTGGAAAGTGTGTAGTCCTCAGATAACCGGGTAGAAAGATGGAGGCAGCCATTCAAGTGACATGCAGAAAACAGTAGGTTTTCTTCTGTTCTCTGCATTAGTGTTTCCCCTGAAGGGTTTCTTTTTCTGTTTCAATATGTTTTTGATGAATTCTTTCCTCACATGTCTGGGGAGTTTTGCCTGATTCTTCTGGTTCAAGAACAAAACCTGAAAAGCTAACTGCCGACTCTGTGTGTGAGGGTGGGGCGTATCAACTGACCAGCTTTGTTGTGAGGTGATTGGCTGACAAACAGGCTTTTGCATTTGGAGACTCACAAATGTCAGTGGCTAAACATCAGTTCTTCAGAGAATGAACCGTCACTTGTTTCTTTAGAGAAAGGGTATATGCCTGGCACAGGGAAGGCAAGAAAAAGAAGAGGGCTGCTTGGAGTGCTGTTGTATATGGATGGGGGGGGGGGGGGGGCGGAGGGGAGTGTTCCACTCTTCAATATGTGAACTTTGACCTACCCCCTCCTTTAAAGTTTTGTTTCTCACTCCTCTACTCTTCTATACCTGGACTTTCCAGTTCTGTAGTTCTCCTTTCTACACATCACAAAAAAGCAAATACATGTCTAATGCCCTGGAGAAGGTAGGTGGAGAAAGATGCGGGGGGAGGGGGGGGAAGGGGGAGGAGTATGGTCCCCTTGGTCACCCATCTACACTTAGCTCTCTCTTCCTGTTGCCTCACACACCACCACCACCTTCTGCAATACCACAGGTGTCTCCAAGTTCTGACTCTGTCCAGGAATCATGGGGCTTACCTGCCTTGTCCTCCTCACAGATCCTCTGCAGGCATGCAGGTGGGAAATTCCTCTGCCTTGCTATATCAGTTGCCTCTCCACAATCATTTCCATCTCCCATCCACTGTTTTCTAATCCTCAGATCTCTTTAACAATATGTTGAAATTTATCTTCAGCTTCGTTATCAAAATCTACTCTTTGGCTTTAGTCCTGGCCTTTGAAAAGATAAAGATCCAAACACCTATTTCAACACAATTTCTGTCCTCCCGGTCTGTGTATGACCAATGAGCAGGAGACCAAATAAGTTACCATCATATCAAATGAGGTTAACCATGCTAATAACATAAGGCTAGTCATTAAGACGTATTGTTAATCTGAATATTCACTTTAAAATATATAGATGTAACTTGAGAAACAAAATTTCCTTATATACTTTATACAGACAGTCCCTGAATTATAATGGTTCAACTTCTGATTTTTTGACTTTATGATAGTGTGAAAGCATTCAGTAGAGATCATACTTCGGATCTGATATTTTCCTAGGCTAGCAATATGTACTATGATACTCTCTCATGGTGCTGGGCAGTGGCAGAGAGATGATTTTGCCCAACTTTAGGCTAATGTAAGGGTTCTGGGCATGTTTAAGGTAGGCTAAGCTAAACTACGATGTTTAGTAGGTTAGGTGCATTAAATGCATTTTCAACTTATGATACATGTCACTTACGATGGGCTAATCAGGATGTGACCCCTTATATGCTAAGGAACATTTGTATATTGAAATTCTCTCAGTTTACCACAGTATATATGTATATGTTTTTAAAGATTTTTTAAAATTTATTTTTAGAGAGAGAAAGAGAAAAAGAAATATCAGTGTGAGAGCAGAACACCGATCAGCTGCCTCCTGTATGCCTCCTACTGGGCATGTGCCTGACCCAGAATCAAACTAGCAACCTTTCGGTGCACAATTGAGCCACATTGGCCAGGCTATGTATATTTATTACCACAAAAGCAAAGTGCTACAATAATTTATGATTGTGAAAGTGTTCATCTTATATAAAAAAAATTTAAGAATTTTCAAAAAATTAAACATGTAAATAGATTAACAATTAATGTGATTAAGAGAAGATGTATTAGAGAATTTTATAAAGTAAAATATCTCATATAATAAAAGGCTAATATGCAAATTGACCAAATGGCGGAACCAAATTACGTTCTAAAGGCTATAAACAGAAGAATAGAATGCCTGTGGTTCCTAAATCATCCACAGCCTCCATTGTGGTTGTCACATTGTCAATGACAACTGCCTGACACTTTACTTCACTAATTTTCCATTACATAAGTATTTCTTCGGTCAGATTCACTGTGATTTTAGTCATGTGAGACCTAAAACTCTCTTGGCAGCCAAGTAAAGCAAAGGCAAAGTTCGAAAATAATCAGCACTCATCCAAGCGGTCACTGGGGATGTATCCAAGTGTCCAATACAAAATGCAAAATCAGCACATTGTAAAATAACACAGGGAAGAGTATAACTCAGGAACATTTCTATGTTTTTAGCAGCTCAGCAGGACCAAAATTCCACAGCTGCTTACAGAGAAAGCAGTCAGCATCCTGGCATATGCTGAAGAGGACCCCACACTGACACACCTTGACAGGAAAGTATCTTTTATAGGATCTCTGTTGTAAAGAGCCTTCTGTACTTCTATCCAGGGCAGATGCTGAAAGTAGAGGGCATGCAATGAAGGTTGAGATACAGATAGCAACTCAAAGACTTTTTAAAAAACTTTCAGAGCCAATGGCATCAGTCTATTGCCACATTTCCAGATGAGGATTTAAGGACACATTTTTTTCAGGCAAAAAACCATCAAATGACTGCTGGCACCCAGAAGAGAAAGAGAGGGAGCGGGGAGAGAGAGAGGGAGAGGTGACTATTTGCTCATTGCTTATCTCCAGTGCCTACACATATTGGCACTCAACAAACACTTCTTACATTAGTTAACAAATGGTTCTAAGTTGAGATAATGTGGTATTTATAGATTTGTATTTCCCTTTGTTTACCTATTTCATATAATAAACTAGTCCCCATGTGACTCAATATTTTTCTGAAACATTTTACATCTACTGATAATCACTTATTTAACTACTAGAGACTCAATGCATGAAATTTGTGCAGGGGGGGTTGTGCGTCCCTCAGCCCAGCCTGCACCCTCTCCAAACTGGGACATCCCTCTCACAATCTAGGACTGCTGGCTCCCAACTGCTCGCCTACCTGCCTGCCTGATTGCCCCTAACTGCTTCTGCCTGCCAGCCTGATCACCCCCTAACCACTCCCCTGCCAACCTGATCAACGCCTAACTGCTCCCCTGCTGGCCCAATTGCCTCTTACTGCCCTCCTCAGCCAGCCTCGTTGCCCCTAACTGCCCTTCCCTGCTGGCTTGGTCGCCCCCAACTGCCCTTGGCCTGGTCCCCCCCAAGTGCCCTCCCCTGTAGGCCTGGTCCCCCCCAACTGTCCTTTCTTGCAGGCATGGTCATCCCTAACTGCCCTCCCCTGCTGGCCATCTTGTGTCCACATGGGGGCGGTCATCTTTGACCACATGGGGGTGGCCATCTTGTGTGTTGGAATGATGGTCAATTTGCATATTACCCTTTTATTATATAGGATTTCTCTCTTGTAGCAAAGTTAATTTTTTCTAAAATCTCATTTTTATAGATATTCAAGGGACAGCCCTATGCATAAATCTACCTGCATATCCACGTCTGATTATTTCCTCAGAATAGATTCTAAAATGTAGAATTACTAGAGCAATGAGCATGAATATTTTTAAAGTAGCATGATTTAGTAGTTTATGATAATAATAATAATACAATTACAACCTACATTCATTTTACTAAGAACGTCACTTACATTGTCTCAGCTATTATAGAGACCTTAGAATGTTAGTACTGTTGTTATTCCCATTTTACAGGTAAGAAAACCTAAGAGAGAGAGAGAGTAACTTTTCTGAAGTCCCACAATTAATAAATGGTGAAGGAAGAATTGGAAATGAGCAAGACAACCCCACAGCCTAAACTCCATCCTCAAATGTGAAGCTTTGGGGATAAAGTTGCTTGGTTTGTACCTCACATCCTTCATTTACTGAGTGTGAGATCTATGCAAACTACTTACCCTCTTTGGCTTTTGCCTTCTGTAAAATGAAGGTAACAACAGTAGCTTCTATTAAATGTGTATTAAATGAGATCATGTAAATAAAACTCTTGCAGTGCTGAGACCTAAGAAAAGCTCAATGTAAGTTAGCCACCAGACTGCCATCTTGTTATTTATAAAACCCTGAGTATACCTGGCATATTTTCTACAAAGCCCTCACAAATTACATTCCCATCAGGAGTGTTGTCAGCAGGTTTATGTAGCTGCAGATTATATGGGGCTCCAAGAGTGCCAAGAAAAATAACACCACACAGAAACAACCTACATACAACAGCCCCACTTCCTGTTGTTAACACATCACATATGCATCCTGAAGGTGTTATTTGGGGTTTCCCCACTAAATTTCCTTTCTATTCTCTGCCATAGTATTCATTTTGGAAAGAGGGATGTAAATAAGTGAAGTGGACAATTGGCAGAATAATTTTGGAAAATCAAACTCTGAAAATTAATTTGATGTGGAACTTCTGGTTAATGGGGACAAAACTGAGATTGTTTGAAAAAACACATTACCTTATGTGTTGTTTTTTCTGTATATACAAGGTGTTGGAGGAAGAGAAAGGAGGAATAACTGGGTACTCTCAAGACTCTTCTTGATGTTTGTGTTATTTCATTCCATTTTGATCAGATTCTTCTGCGACACCAGGGTTAGGTACTACTTAGCGTTCCACAGCATGGATAAATAATATTTTATTTACTAAATCTCCTATAAGTGGACATCTAGCTCATAACTAGTCTTCTCCTATTAAGCAATCATGAGCTGATCCTAATTATAGCCTATCTTTGTGCCCTCTGAAGAGTTCCTTGAATTTCGATGTGCATTGTAACCATGAACACTTAGACTCATCATAAAATGAAGCGCTGACCTCCCTCCTGCCTTTGGGGCAGGCCCCCCCCAAACCACACAGCTGCACAGGGAACTACCAAGTTCCTGTCCTGAGGTGTCACAGCCCTTCCTTTACATCCCCACAGTGCTCCTCCCTTGCTCACTACTGAACAACACCGTGTACACACGCAGCCATTTGTCTTACTTCAACAGACTTCTAAGTTAGCAATGAGAGAAGCTGGAGTAACAAACCAGGTAAATCGCAGGCTCAGAGCCCCCCATTCCTAACTGATGCTGTGTGAAGCACTTCCCAGCTTTCCTCAGAACTCCTGTCCCATCTCCTTCAGATGCCACCTTTCTATTTCCTGCCCGCTGTCTCTTCTATTAGGTTGAACCACAGGGGCCTGCTGATAGTTAACCACTTTTGACCTACAAAACTGGACACTTCACCTCGTTCAATGTTTATTTACCCATTGGGGACTGTGGCAACCGTGTGTCATGCTATGGAGCTATCTGACCTGCGTAAACCTTTCCTATACTGGTGGAAATTTCCACCTTTTAAATCCTATTCTCCTCATATAATATCAAAAAAAGTCACTTTCCCAGACTTCCTTGAGGCTGGAACATATAAATGTGACCCAGGTTTCTCCAATCAGATGCAAGAGTGTTGACTCAGAAGAGGACAGGAAGGGGCTACTGTGCCTTTGAGAAGAGGTAGAGACTGGAGGGGGAGGAAATTCTAGGGTGCTTTAAAGTTCCATGTCTTGACCTGGGTGGTATTTATATGGAAGCTTGCTATGCAATAATTATTTTGTTTTGTGCATTTGTTTGCATGTGTGCTATTCTTTATTTTTTTAAAAAACTTTTAAAAATTCAATATTGGCAAAGATAAGGGATCTTCAAGAAGACTGGTGAGACCGTCGATAAATGTAGTGAGATCCTCAAGAAATCTAATGAGACCCTCGATGTTGTGATAAAGGACCAACTAGAAATTAAGCATACACTGACTGAAATAAAGAACATTATACAGACTCCCAACAGCAGACCAGAGGATCGCAAGAATCAAGTCAAAGATTTGAAATACGAAGAAGCACAAAACACCCAACTGGAAAAGCAAAATGAAAAAAGAATCCAAAAATACGAAGATAGTGTAAGGAGCCTCTGGGACAGCTTCAAGCGTACCAACATCCGAATTATAGGGGTGCCAGAAGATGAGAGAGAGCAAGATATTGAAAACCTATTTGAAGAAATAATGACAGAAAACTTCCCCTACCTGGTGAAAGAAATAGACTTCCAAGTCCAGGAAGCGCAGAGAACCCCAAATAAAAGGAACCAAAAGGGGACCACACCAAGACACATCATAATTAAAATGCCAAGAGCAAAAGACAAAGAGAGAATCTTAAAAGCAGCAAGAGAAAGAAAATCAGTTACCTACAAGGAAGTACCCATACAACTGTCAGCTGATTTCTCAACAGAAACTTTGCAGGCCAGAAGGGAGTGGCAAGAAATATTCAAAGTGATGAATACCAAGAACCTTCAACCAAGACTACTTTATCCAGCAAAGCTATCATTCAGAAGTGAAGGCCAGATAAAGAGCTTCACAGATAAGGAAAAGCTAAAGGAGTTCATCACCACCAAACCAGTATTATATGAAATGCTGAAAGGTATCCTTTAAGAAGAGGAAGAAGAAGAAAAAGGTAAAGATACAAATTATGAACAACAAATACACATCTATCAACAAGTAAATCTAAGAATCAAGTGAATAAATAATCTGATGAACAGTATGAACTAGTGATTGTAATAGAATCAGGGACATAGAAAGGGAATGGACTGACTTTTCTTGGGCAGGGGAAAGGGGTGTGGGGGTGAGTGAAGAGATTAGACAATAATCGTGCACCTATGGATGAGGACAGTGGGTGGGGAGTGAGGGCGGAGGGTGGGGTGGGAATTGGGTGGAGGGGAGTTATGGTGGGAAAAAAGAGTAACTAATGTAATAATCTGAACAATAAAGATTTAATTAAAAGAAAACTTTTAAAAATTCAATATTGGCAAAGATAGGGGAGACAAGTGGAGTTTCCAGACGGAGGCAGATAGAGACCTCGGCAGCCATCTCCAGCCCTGCCTCAGCGACAAGCCTTGTGTTCAGCACGCTCTGCAGGAGCAATGCCTCAGGCCCTCCGGGCATTGTTCTTGGCATATAGGCTCCAAGACTGTTTTGCTGGCTCCCCTAATGTTCTGTGAGCCACCAAATATCCTTTTATAAATACTCTTCCTGCTCTAATTGGCTAGAGAAGGTTCTGGTTGGCCACTAAGAGCTGTGGCTGATACAAAGAAATTCAGGTTCTTTTCAGGCCAGACCTTGACTTGATGCTAAAAACATTGTCCTCAGGGCCACCAGAATGCTGGCTTTGTGGAACCTCCAGACTGTTCTACAGTCAGAGCACATAGGGTTGACACTACACCTAACATGTTTTGCTGCTTTAAATTGGCTATTATTACCTTCTATGAAAGTCATATATTTTCTGTATTAATCTCCACTGTTTTCTTCCCCCACCGCTCTTCAGAAAATACATATAGACACACAATGCCACCACCACCATCACACCTGGATACCCAGGAATGTGTAAAAGTCATGCATACTCATCTATCACTAGAAGGCAAGCTTCATGGGCAGAGGTGTTTGTCCATTTTTTTTTTTTTATAAATGTGACCCAAGGTCCTCCAATATGATGCAAGATTTATTTATACAAACAGATTTATTTGTACACACAACAATGAAGGAAAGCAGTTTTCTGTCAAATGGAGACGCTCTACATTCTTCCGTAGCTGATTTTGGAATCTACTACCATGGGAAGATTTGTTGTGTTGCCTTCAATGGTATGTCTTTACCTGACAATTCAGCAGGCTTTTTAAAAAGTCTATCTTTTTATTGATTTCAGAGAAGAAGGGAGAGGGAGAGAGAGAGATAGAAACATCAGTGATGAGAGAGAATCATTAATTGGCTGCCTCCTGTATGCCCCTTACTGGGGATTGAGCTCATGACCCGGGCATGTGCCCTGACCGGGATTTGAACCATGACCTCCTGGTTCATAGGTCAATACTCAACCACCGAACCATGCTGGCCAGGCACTCAGCAGACTTTTTAAATGAGTCTTCCTGCTGGGCCTGCTTTTCTAATCCCTTATCCTATATAATAAAACCCTAATATGCAAATCAACCGAACAGTGGAATGTCCAGTCCCTATGATGCACACTGACCACCAGGGGGCAGATGCTTAATGCAGGAGCTGCTCCCTGGTGGTCAGTGTGCTCCCACAGGGGAAACACTGCTCAGCCAGAAACCAGGCTTACTGTTAGCAAACACAGCGGTGGTGGCGGAAGCCTCTCCTGCCTCCACCGCAGCACTAAGGACCTCTCGGAGGGATGTCGGACTGCAAGAGGGAGCAGGTCGGGCTGAGGGACCCCCACCTCCCAGTGCACAAATGTCGTGCACCAGGCCTCTAGTGATATATAAGTAGTGAACGTGACAGCCTGTGTCCCTCTCCTGTTTATCCAGGTACTTCCTGGTGAAGTGTAAAAGATCAGTTGCACTGTTGGCAGAGAATGGTGTCTGGCACATATTAAGTACCCAATAAATTCCTATAAAATGAAGAAATGCCCAACAGAAAACAAATGCTTGTGGAGACTGACATTAGTGAAGGCACTGGCCTAGTTGTTGGGGTTGTCAAGGTGATTAAGGCACCACTCTGCCCATGAGCTATTCAGAATGAGCTGCTTATACCAGAAGCATTACTAACAACCTGCAGAAGATAGTCTGTCACCTCTCTGAGCCCACTTGGAACTTCTCTTTATGGAAGCTCTGAAGCAGGGCAGGTAAAAGGTTTTTTATCAAGAAGCAATGCCTCCCCTCTATCGATCTCAGTGTCAATGCAGAGTGCCAGGTATGTGCCCACATTTGTTGTCCAGGCCAGTGCCCTGACTCAATGGATGTAAACCAGCTTTGACCAGGAATAAGGCAAAATCAGGATGGTGGACAGCAATCAGATGCTATCACTCCCCAATGCCTTTTCTTCAGACTTAGAGTTAAGCCCACACTCCTCACTCCTACATAATCCGGGCTTGCCTGCCTCTGACCACCCTGCAGTTGCCTCCTTTGCTACAACCCCACTGGTTCCAGCAAACCAAGCCTGACCCTACCCTCAGTACTTTCCCTGATCATTCCCTATTCTAGAAATGTCCTCCCACTAAACTGTTCTCGTTGGTTCCTTTTTCATCATTGCAATTCAATGTAAATGTCACCTCCTCAAAAAGGCTTCCCTTAGCCATCCAAACAACGGTAATCCTTCTACCATTTCTTTCACATTACCTTGTCCAGCATGCAGCAATATAAGACACAGCTATATCTGATATGTTTCTGGTGCTTAATATTCTTCCTCCATCCTCCTTTCCCTTCATGCCCCCCCACCCCTCCCCGCCTTCCGTCCCTGCTCTCTTTTGTGCCCACCTTCTCCACTAGACTCTTAGCTCCATGAAAGCTTATGCAGGAGACTGAAGAGAATGAGGAGACAGGGAAAGGGGTTGTTGGTGAGGGAATTGTCCAGGAAGAGGAAGGGGAGTTGTATGGCCCCACCTCCACCCCACTTGTTTCCCGGTAGCCCACTAGCACTGGCCAGGATGGGGGTGAGAGTGCACTAAGCCATGGAGGAGTCTGCAGAAGCAATGAAAGAAAGAAGAAAAGACAGGCAGGCATGCCCAGTTTGAACAAGGGGACCCCCCGTGGAATGGCACAGCTGCTCCTGACAATAATTCACCTCTAAGGGACAGCAGAAAACTCCCTGAACGTTGCTTTTAATATCATGATATTTGGATTATTTAATTTTCTAAAAAGTCAAAGAAGCTTTAAAATATTAATGAAATAACAAGAAGCTAAATGCTCTTTAATATTCTTTTACCATGGTAAGTTTACTATTATAAAAAAAACCCATAATAAATCCACTTGAATTAGTCCTTTTTTAGGGTTCTGGTTGAAAAGGGCATGTTGTATAATTACAGGGGATAAGAAAGGGGAGAAGATTTAATATAGCTGTATTTAACTTTGTATCTTAACTAGAACAATTTTTTTCTGAAACGCTCAAATAACGGTCATGTGTTCTCTCCTCTAGGCCAATCATACGTTAGTATCAAGTTTTATAGGTCCCCAGAAAGGTCAAGCTGCCTGCCTAACTCGTTAAGTCCACAGCAAAGCTGTAATTCAAACAAGTTGGGTGTTTCGTGTTACCTAAATAGACGTTTTATTTCTTTGCTATGTTTGTATAAGAGGATGGAAGAATCTGAGATCCAAATGAAAATTATAATCATTTATTCAGTACCACCAATTTAGGTCTTAGGGTCCATAAGCAAATCAAGGTATCAGTATAAATCTAACTATTCAGAAAGCCGGGAATATCATTACAAAATGGGTTAGGTAAAAAATATGCAGTTAGGAAAAACTGCAAAGTTATCAACAAATATAGGGTGTCCCCCCCAAAAATGTATACACACTGAATAACTATAAAGATGGTGTTTATTAAAAATACATTTCACTTTCAAAATTGAGCTACCAGCTGTTAAAATGTGTATACATTTTTGTGGGACATCCTGTACATATAAGAAGGCTTATTCTTAGCTACTCTCCCTGTTCTCTGGCCTTGTGGCAATCTATTTAGGAAGGTAATTTTTTAGCTGAGATCTTGTGGGTTCAAAGTAGTTAAAATTGGTTCAATATCCTGTTTCAATTCCTGTGGAAATGTCAGAGTAGGACAAACCTGTCACGAGTCATCTCAGCAATTTTCAATCTTTGTCATCTCATGGCACGCATGAACTAATTACGGAAATTCTGCAGTACATCAAAAAACATACTGCATATTTTGCCGATCTGACCAAAAAATAGGTATAATTTTGATTCATTCACACTGGATGGCTTTTGTTGTATTGGTTGTTATCATTTTTTTATTTGATCATCTAAGGGAAAAGAGGTCAGTGACCCTGACTAAATAGGTGTTGCATATTTTAAAAATTCTTCCTCCATCCTCCTTAGGTGTGGGCATACCAGTTGAAAATTGCTGTCCTAATGCATCAGTAGATTGGGTGGTGAGCCAATATGCAGTATACCTTGGTTTTGATACTGTAATTTTCACTCATTTGTAAAAAATGAGATATAATATGGCTCATCAAAAATAAGATTTGTACATGTGCTTATTTTTGTTAAATGTGCTTGATTTTTTTAACCTAAAGTTACAATTTCATAGGGATTTAAGAAGGCTCTGCTTTTCATGCTACTTATGCTCAGACACCAAACACCTAGCCAAGGCAAAGGTTCACCTTCCGCTTGAAAACTCGACAGGAAACAGAGCTGTTAAATGGTTCCAACCTAGATCTTGGTAACAAGAAAAAGCGGGGAGGAATCCACAGCAGCTCATAAAGATAATGTTAACTTGGAGGAAGTGTCTCACAATCTTAATTAATATGAGTTTCTCTAAAACATATTAAGTAATTATTTAGTATCGTAAGCTGAGCAGCCTTGTGCTAGGAATCTTTTCAATTTTTCTAATTTTCAGCTACTTGTTTTAGCAATGGCTTATTCAGTACCACTAACTTAGACTTCCTTTTATGAGATCTCACTCCACTTATTTTGCGATTTTTGCTGGTCCCTAATTCTGCTCCAAATTCCCAAATGCATACTTCAGTGAATACTTTAACCATCGACTCCCTCCATCAGTATCCAAGAACAATAAACTGACCAAACCATGTTTTTTCCTCATTTAAAAATAGGAAATAAGTCATGATGTTTTTTCCCATCTCTGTCCACTGAAAAGGCCTGGAAGCAATGGTCAACCCATTGAAAATGAGAGCCAGCATTCTCACTATCCACTAAAAGTAGTCAGGGCTCCTTGGATAATTAACTGGCAGATTCCAGTTCTGACTCAGGGAATGCATAAGATGATGCTAGACTATCTTGTCACATCAGAAAAGAAACAATCAAAGAATATTAGAGACAAATTGAAAATCTTCCTACTGGTTAAAGACGGGCCAGTTTAAGCATCAAAAATAATTCCAGGTATGAAATGTATCATGTTAGAAGCCATAAGTACATAATAATATTTTTAATAATATCAATGGTCACCTTTGGAGATTGCTAGAATACTAATTAAATAATATGAAAAAAATCCTATATAATAAAAGGCTAATATGCAAATCAACTGAACGGCGCTATGATGCACACTGACCACCAGGGGCTGCCCTGGTGGTCAGTGCGTTCCCACAGAGAACGCTCAGCCAGAAGCCCTGAGCCAGGCTCACGGCTGGCAAGCACAGCGGCAGTGGCGGGAGCTGTTAAATGGTTCCAACCTCTCCTGCCTCCACAGCAGCACTAAGGATGTCCGACTGCCGGCTTAGGCCTGCTCTAGGTGGACATCCTCCGAGGGCTCCCGGGCTGTGAGAGGGCACAGGCCAGGCTGAGGGACCGCCCCCCACTCCAAATTTTGTGCACCAGGCCTCCAGTTGTAAATAAAAAGATAGAAGCAAGCATTTATTCTGCCTTTCCTATGTTAACTGAATGCCAGCTAACACAGGTAGAAGAAACCATATAATTAA
The DNA here is from genome assembly GCF_028538775.1 of Myotis yumanensis. Lineage (NCBI taxonomy): Eukaryota > Metazoa > Chordata > Mammalia > Chiroptera > Vespertilionidae > Myotis > Myotis yumanensis. The sequence continues at coordinate 46,955,412 of NW_027223752.1, read as the reverse complement.
AATATCATCCATTTCTAACCCCTAATGAAATATTGGATCCACACTGCTAAAGTTCTTAGATGAAAAACTGATGGAGAACATCTTAATGGATGAATTTGTCTGACAATATCTAAACCTACAGATCAATCTTAACATCACAAAGAGACCAACAGGCATCATTGTTTCTAATTTAATGCAACAAGAAATACAGAGGCCCACCTATGAACCTAAATCATAAATTCAGAATGTGGGCAATGCTACAGGACAGATGACTACAGGGGGAACTGATGTAGGTGAAAAGAAATTTAAAGAAACATCAACAAAATGCAATGTGGGAATGTTGTTTGGATCTGGATTCAAACCAACCAACTGTAAAAAGACACTCATGAGATAATTGGGAAACTTGAACAGTAAGTGGCTATTAGACAATATTAAGTATAATAAAATGAGGGAAATGAAAAATATGTTTTAATATGTTGATTTTTAGGGACAATAGCATTGTGGCTATATTCAACAAAAGAGAGCCCTTGCCTTGATATAGATATTGGTGTGTTAATGCAAGAAATGATGTCTGAGATTTGCTTAAAATAATGTAGTTGAACATGGAAAGTGTGAAGTTAGTTAGATAACATGGGATTTGTTATACTGCTTTCTCTCTTTTACTGAATATGTTTGAAATTTTCCATAATAAAAAGTTTTGAAGATGGACAAAATACTAACTCATTCACTCCTTCCTTTGACAAGTACTTAGGTGTGGGCCATGTGTAAGTTTCTAAACCAGATGCTGGGCATACCAACAGGATACAAGCTCTAGGCATATTCCCTTTTCTTAAGTGCCGCACATTTATTTTTTTGTGAGAGGAGAAGAATGCTCAATAAGATGGTAAAAATAGATAAAAGTAAATGTCTAGAGAGACATAGACAAGCAAGTAACTGTGATGGGGGATGGCTCATGGGGGTTGGAGAATGTTCCACAAGAGAGACATTTGATGGGGCTGTGAGAGAGCAGTTGAATTTGAAAGGTCAAATCTTGTGTTGTGACAGTTGAGAGACATTCCAGGAAGTGTCTCTTTCTCTTTCTTCTTTACTAACATGCAATAAAATTTATTATTTTTGATGTTCAGTTCTATTAATTTTGACAAGTGTATAAAATTATGCAACTACCATATCATCACAATGCAGAATAGTTTTATCACCTCAAAGAAAAGTTCCCCCATGTCTCCGCTTTGTAGTCAAGTCCTCCCCAACTTTTAATCACTATCTAGTACTGATCTGTTCATGTCACAACAGTTTTGTCTTCACTGTAATGTCGTATAAATGGAACCATATAGTATGTGGCCTTTTGAATCTGGCCTCTTTCACTTAGCACAGAGGTTTACCCGTGCTATTGAGAAGACTATCACTAATGCATTCCTTTTTATTGCTGAACTAGAGGCCCAGTACATGAAAGTTGTGCACTTTGAGGGGACCTTCAGCCCAGTCTGTGCCCTCTCCCAGTCTGGGAGCCCTCGGGAGATGTCCAACTGATGGCTTAGGCCCGCTCCCCACAGAGAGTGGGCCTAAGCTGGCAGATGGACATCCTTAGTGCTGCCAGGGACGCGGAAGAGGCTCCCGCCACCGCCGCTGTGCTTGCCAGCCATGAGCCCGGCTTCTGGCTGAGCGGCGCTCCCCCAGTGAGAGCGCACTGACCACCAGGGGGCAGCTCCTGCTTTGAGCATCTGCCCCCTGGTGGTCAATGGGTATCATAGCGACCGGTCATTCCGCTGTTCAGTTGATTTGCATATTAGCCTTTTATTATACAGGATAATATTTTATTATATGGATGCATTACTGTTTATCCATTCCCCAGGTGACAGACATCTGGGTTGTTTCCAGTGTGGGGCCATAACGAATAAAGTGCTGTAAACATTCATTTGCAGGTTTTGGTGTGAGCATAGGTTTTCATTTCACTTGGGTGAATACGTAGGAGTGGAATGCCTAGCTTGGATTGTAAGTATATGTTTAACTTTAAAAGAAGCTGCCAAACTGTTTTCCCAAGTGGCTGCCCTATTTTGCATTCCAAATATCTATGCGTGAGAGTTGCTCTGCAGTCTTGTTAGCCTTCGGTACACATTTATTTTATTTTATTTTAGCCATTCTGATAGGCAAGTGCTGGCATCCATTTGTGAATTGATTTGTGGTTTTAATTCGCATTTCCCTAAGGATTTGTGATGCTGAACCAAGCAGATTGTTGATATTATCAATGTTCTCTTTTTCGAAGTCTACACGGGCTATTCCACAAGCCTCCAACTCCACTCCATCCCCCATCTACTCACCTATTTCTCCAAGAACACTGAGGCAGTCAATTATGATAGACTCAACTTTCCTCCCTTATACTTCCAAACTCTAAAAATGTTTTATCCCCAAATCTTTTTCAGAAAGGGTAATGCCTCTCCCTCCCAAGCCAGTCTGTCCTCTCTTATGCCTGGACCCTTCCCAGCTTCCATTGCTAGGACTCTCAATACTAACAACTTTTCTGTTCAGAAATATAGATTTGTTTCTTAATTTTTCAAATATTTGTAAAGATTTTTTAAAAATGTAACACATAAATAGGGAAATATAAATAAACAGGAGACTGGTGCAAGAGAAAGCAGCACAGATAAAGAAAGCAAAAAGAGGATATTTCCTAAGATCTGATGATAATGGATTGAGGTCACTTGTAGATCCACATACTATTAATTGTTGTAACCACACAACACATTTTGCTCTGCACAGAATGGGATTTGGGAGCAAAGGTCAGTCCCCAGATCCATCAGGCTTTGGAAATATCCTCATTTTCAGTGAAAACTGTAGATGCATTCTGGAAACAACACTGTTTTAAGCACTCTGTGCACTTTAAAACATGCGTGCGACACAGGAAACGGGTACTGTTAAAATATTTAGTTATCTATGTTAAAAATGTCCATGCTCCAACGGAGCTTATTTAAGCCAATATTCTCTTCATAAGGAAATATTTCTATCAATTTACAATTATATTTTTAATACAATATTTGCTTTGGCAACATGTCAAAAGCCTTTGGAAAAATCTAAATACAGCAGTTATGTTGACCAGTTCCTCTTTGTCTACATTTTATTTATTTTTTTAATTTATTTTTTTTAAATAAGCATTTGTGGGAAGTTTTATTTTTTTAAATATATTTTATTGATTTTTTCATAGAGAGGAAGGGAGAGGGATAGAGAGTTAGAAACATCGAAGAGAGAGGAACATGGATCAGCTGCCTCCTGCACACCTCCTACTGGGATGTGCCCGCAACCAAGGTACATGCCCTTGATCAGGATCGAACCTGGGGCCTTTCAGTCCGCAGGCCGACGCTCTATCCACTGAGCCAAACCGGTTAGGGCTCTTTGTCTACATTTTAAAGTAACCCGTCCTAGAAGGGTAATAACATTTCACTAAAGCTTCAACACTATATAAAAAAAATGGAATCTGAAGTAGCAGCAAAATAACAGGACAAACATTCCAGTTTAGAGTTCAGAAGCCCCACCTAAAGCCATTGCCTTTGGTTTACAGCCACTATGTTATTTCCCCTGCAGCTGTCCATAAATTCACGAGAATTATGACTTTAGGGAGGGGGTATGCAATGGGTGGGAAAGAACTTGGTAAATGATTATGTCACTTATGAATAACATATGTATTTATGTATGTGTGTACGTAAAGAAGGTACAGCATACAGACCTTATATAATTAGTAAAATGTATATGTGTGTACTGTGTATGCGTATTTACAATATGTATAGATCTTGTATGTATATATACAATGTGTGTGTGCGTATGCTGATTATGAGTTCACATAGGGAAGGACCAGAAGCAGAGAAAAGGCTTGGGAAAGAATTCTGAGAGTAGAGGAAAGAAATGAATCTTATTCCCTGGGAACCTCAACTCAAAATACCCCCAAAACTGACTCATCATCCACTGCTACTCCAGTGGGAAGATGAAAAGAAGAGACATTTTTGGAAAGATACTTAGGACTTAGAAGAGAGCATGGCACAGTGGAGAGAGCAGAGCCTATAAAATTACACCTGACCTTGAAGCCCGGCTCTGCCACTGAGCAGCTGTGTGGCCCTGGGCAAGTTAACCTCTTAAAGCCTTCATTTTCTCATCTGCAAAATGTGTGCAATAATAACTCCTATCTCTTTGGCCAGTGGAAATATTAGCGTCGCCCCTAGATTCCACTGATCATCCCTTTCCTGTGACTTTAATCTCATCATCTCTTTAGGCTTCTTCACCCAGCCTATAAACACACTCAAGCGTCTCCTGCCAGCCCCCCTCCCCCTGCCTTTTAAATTAAAAATAAAGACTCCCATGAGCTTTGACTTTTTCTAGCTGTATGCCTCTCTTTGTTTCACTATCCATCACTTCACCTTGGAGAAGTTGATGCGAAATGCTGAGCCACACTTTCCCAAATGATTTTCATGGAGCATAAATTCCACAAAATGTCAATGGAATAGGATTACTTGAGAAAAAAGTGGGTCCTATGGTCAAATAAATTTAGGTAATGTTGGGTTAAGGAAATTAAATAAAGTTCTTTTACTAAAGAATTTCTCAGCCCTAGCTGGTTTGGCTCAGTGGACAGAGCGTTGGCCTGTGGACTGAAGGGTCCCAGGTTCGATTCCGGTCAAGGGCATGTACCTTGGTTTCGGGCACATCCCCAATAGGGGGTGTGCAGGAGGCAACTGATCGATGTTTCTTTCTCATCGATATTTCTAACTCTCTCTATCTCTCTCCCTTCCTCTCTGTAAAAAATCAATAAAATATATTTTTTTTAAAAGAATTTCTCAGAGCCTTTAATATACTAATGTGCATTGTAAGTCTCCAAGAGAGGCGAATAGTATGTACTTTTTCACAAATTCAATAGACCTTGTGACTCTTTCTCCTGAAGAATCATTTAGCATGTATAATATTTTCCCCCAAAACATTTTTTTTTTTTTGGAGAGGGATACAATGACGCAAACTCTGACTTATGGTTACCATATCCTTTCTCTGCTCTACTACCCACCTTTACGGAAATCCTAATCTGGAGTTTCTGACTCTTCAATTGCCCCCTCATAACAGTCAACTGGGCCATAATTGCCTGAGTTAAAAGATGTTCATTTAGTATAAGAAATCTTCTATGAATATAGGAAAGTGAGATGAAGATTTTCCATGATTATTAATAAGGATAAAGATAGTTCAACTAAATGGCAAAGGCTTTAAAAGATCGAACATTGTTGATTCATAGTCTTGGGAAGCAGTATGACAGCAGGACAAATGCATCACTGGTAGAGGATGTTGATAATGCGGGAAGTTACGCATGTCAGGGGCAAGGGTGTATGGGCCTTCTACTCAATTTTGCTGTGAATCTAAATTGCTCCAAAAAAAGAAAATCTATCTAAAAAAATAATTGAAAAAAGTTTACACAAACAAACATAAGGAGAATTCTGACATTCTGAAAAATGAAGACCATTGACGCTAGTAAATGTTAGGTAAACAAAAGCTCTTGATGAGTTATTTTTAAATCACGTAAAGATTTTTGTAATTGTCATCAGAGCTCTACATCATGACAACTTAATTGTCCTATGTATAACATTATTAATTACTACTAGATCATAGTTAGAATTTTGATTCTTGTGGTCTAAATCCTAGGGGACTTCAGAGATCTAGCTAGTAGAACTGTTCCAAGTCTTTAAAACATGATCCTGGGATGATATGAAGGAATAACTTTTTATATTTTAAAACTGATTTTACCTATTTTGGTGTGCTCTTATGATGAGTGATTTATATATGTAAACATGTTTAACATGTTATAGCTAATTTGATTCACTGACATTTAGATAGGATAATGAAAGAGTTGGTTAATGACTTTCTCAACTCTCTTAAATAAATAGAGTTTAATGAAAACCCAAACTCCTAACATTATTTACCTTTTTTCACAATATCCCTATAGGCATATTCTATTTTCTCTGTCCTGTGGATTTCTGGGCTAGTTTGGGGAGAGAGATTTAACTCGCCATTGTTATAGGTGTCCAGGCTTGGAAAGAAGCTGGGATTCAGGATCTAGGGATCAGTAACACCTCTCGGTGCACCTGCCTGAGAAGCTCCTCTCTTCTCCTAGTTCTTCTCCCTTTTTTCTTGAGCCCACGGAGAATGAATCTCAATCTGGTTTGGTCAGCTGTCAGGCACTGTTTCAACCAAGTGTTTGAGTAGGCAGAGTCACAGGGTTTAGAAGCTATAAGGGGAAGACTCTCTTTCTTTTCAACTCCTCTTCCATCTGGGCTTCAGTCCTACACCAGGGTCTGTTCCCACATGGGAGGACATCTACTTTTCCCCACCTTTCACATGTTTGGGCCAGGATGAGGCCCCCGCTGTGGCCTCAGCCAGCTCCATGCTGGGGGCAAGCACATTTGTGCCGTATCTCTCTGTGGTGTCATCTAACCAGGTGCTGGCAGGTGTGTGCTGGCCAGTCTCCAATCAGAGTTCAGATTGGAGTTACAAGCTACCATCCAAGGGAACCAAGGGTCTTCTGGGGGATGGTGGAGGAGGAAGTAATGGGTAAAGACAGAGAACCAGATTCACAGCTTCCTTGACTTGAGGCCACATTGCCTAATGGCTTACATAAAAGGAGAGCGCCACAAAGCAGCCCAAACATTGGGAGAATGAATCAAAGGTACCAGTGTCCTATAAAGACTAACGTGAGCGCACCCCTTAGCTGACAGTAGAAGGGGAAAGAATTAGCTGACTTGTCAATGACCCTCAGTTCACTGGAGTCTGAGCCAAGACTTGGACCCAAGCATTTTGGTTCTCAAGCCTGCATTCCACATACTAGAGAATTCTGACAAGATAAGCAATCATCTCAACAAACTGCTGACCCCTGGGTACATACATTAATTGTAGATGTATGTTAGTCCTTTATCATAGAATGTATAAAAAAATATCAGAATTGTAGTTTCTAGACACTGCTGTTTTGTTGCTAAAGGATAAATGGGTATTCATTAGCATTGCTTATAATGGTGAAAAGTTTGAAAACACATATCATGAAGGGGATGAATAAATGAAGTGTGGTATACTATATGATGGAATACTGCACAATAGTTAAAAGGAACAAATTCGATCAATATATTAAACATGGTTAGAGTTAAAAAGTATGTTTAGTGGCAAAAGCAAGTTTCCCATCAATACACATGGCATGACATATTTACTCCATTTAAAAAGACACAATACAGTGTATTGTTTGTGGATAAATACATGCATAGGAAAAAATGTAAGTGTGTACTAGAAGGATCTACACCAAATTCATGATAGTAGATGTGCTTGGACAGGGAAGGAGATGACTGGGACTGAGGAGAGGGACAACTTTACTTGTAACACTTGAGTTTTTGATTGAAATATTTGAAGCCATACCGGTTTGGCTCAGTGGATAGAGCGTCGGCCTGCGGACCGAAAGGTCCCGGGTTTGATTCCGGTCGAGGGCATGTACCTTGATTGTAGGCACATCCCCAGTGGGAGGTGTGTAGGAGGCAGCTGATCGATGTTTCTCTCTCATCGATGTTTCTAAATCTCTATCCCTCTCCCTTCCTCTCTGTAAAAAATCAATAAAATATATTTTTAAAAAAAGAAAAGAAATATTTGAAGCCAGTATGATAAAATATTAACATTTGTCTACTCAGGGTGGTGGAACATATATACTAGTAAAGTGTTTTCTAAATAAAAGAGGATATAGGAAAGAAAGAGGGGAAATGGAGAAGGATGGGAAGGGGAAGAAGAGATAGATCTTATTTACGAGGGAATTTCTCCCAGATGGCCTGTGTACACAGCTCCTTTAAGCCCTCATACCCAGCTCAGACACACAATTCCTATCTGAACAGAAACTCCAGCCCGAATGCATCCTCAGCAGCCTTAATTTTGAACAACTTAATTTTTTCTGCTTTGGAGCCATCAACCCTATTCTTCCTTGACAATGGCCTATGTTGCTATGCCCTTAGAGGCTGGCATGTCCTGGCTTCAACTGATTTCCTTGATGAAATCCTGTTTTCCTCCCTGGCAGAGCTCTCTGCCACTTCTGCCCGATCCCTCTGCCACCTCCCTGGTCTCCCAGGTAGGGGCTTCCACCCTCCTCCCATCTGACTTGAGAGGGAGTGGGCTGCAGTCAGGAAGTGGGACTTGGGGCAGGACTTCCCTGACACCCCTCTTTGGAACCCCACCAAATCAGTTGGGAGATGCTGGCTTTTGAATTAAAAATGCCCATCACTGAGGAAAATCTATTTAGAAAAATGTAATTATGGCATATTTGGATTAGGAATGAGTTGTATACTATGTGCAAGCAGATGAGGTTAGTAAATGCTCTGAGAGAAAGGGAAATGTAGAACACAAGCTAATTTAGTATTTTCCTTTCTCAATGAAAGGAGACCTCTACCGAGGCTGCTGTTATCTTAATAGCACCAAGCAAAATACAAACAAACAAATAAACAAACAAACAAAACCCATCTATGTTTTTCTTATATTTGTTTTAATTGTCTTAAATTTAAGCAGCAACATGGGTTAAATAGGATTTTGCGGGTTAGGTTGGGAAGTTAATAACTGTTTAAAGTAGTTAATGGAAAATTTTTTTTCAAATTCCAGGGAAGTAAGTGACTAAACAATTGGTAAATTCAATGCTAAATGACGAAGACAAGTTATGGCACAGCATCACTTCTCAAAAAACTTGTTTCTGTGCCAAAAAGACCAAATGGAATAAATTTATTAGATATTGTGGAGATTAGTTTGTTTTCTTGCCTTGGATATTTTCAATGAAGACTTCCTGGATTTAAATTAATCCTGTTTCTGAGCATCCAGTGTATGATGGGGGCATGAACAACGGGTAGATGGAAAACATTAAATAGGATCCCAGCCCTAGTAACACTTCTAAAAAGTTGTTTTCAGGCACGCAAAACTATAGATGGCAAATAAAATAAAAATCTAGCTAAAAAATAAAATAGATACTACTGAAGCTCTTGCCACCCTTCCTTGAAACCCACTTCCATCTTCAAATGTAACCACCATGTAGAATTTGGTGTTCGTCCCCATGCATGTTTCTACAATGAAACACATGTATCTGTCCATAGACATACTGCATAGATTCACCTGCAATTTTCTTTTTCTCCTTCATATTTCTGTGTAATTTAGCCATGAGGATAGATCGGTTATACTGCTATATACTAGTGCTATTACAGCTACTACTGTTACTACTACTATTGCTGCTGCTCTTAATAGATTTTGTTTTGTGCTTGACACTGACTTAGGTATTTTACAGTACAGACTCACTCTATCCTTACAAGAATCTTTCCTTATCAGATAGGTACATTGCGATCATCATCATTAGATCAAGAAACAAAGACACAGACGGTTAAGCTTTGGATCACCTGGCCCAAAACTTCATAGGAAGACACCACCAGTTATCCATTCTCCTGTTAATTGACATCAATGTGATTGCCAGGTATTTGCCATTATTAATTATGCTGCACTGAGCATCCTGTATCACTGAGCATCTTATAGGTGCCTCTTTGTGCACCTGAGCAAGAGTTTCTAGGGTATATACCTTGAAGTAGAATGGCAGCATTATAGGGAGCATGTATTCTCAAATTTACTGAATTTTGTCAAATTGCTCTATGTGACAATTCTCATTTACACACCCTTCTCCAACCCCAGCAGTGTTATCTCCACTCACTGATGTGATCAGACTTTTAAATTTTTACCAGTACTACAGGTATGGCATGCTATAGGTATGTGATTCTCATTTGCATTTCCTTTATTTCTCTTTCTTAAAAAAATATTTTTATTGACTTCAGAGAGTAAGGGAGAGGGAGAGAAAGACAGAAACATCAAATGATGTTTGAAATCATTGATTGGCTGCCTCCTGCACACCCCACACTGGAGATCAAGCCTGAAAACCAGACATGTGCCCCGACTGGGAATTGAACCATGCATGACCTCCTAGTTCATAGGCTGACGCTCAACCACTGAGCCACACTGGTCAGGCCATTTCCTTTATTTCTCCATGATTTGTCTGCCCATACTTTTTGTTGCTGTTTATTGATTTGTTTTTTAGAGAGGAAGGGAGAATGAGAGAGAGAGAAACATCGAACAGTTGCCTTCCATACATACCCCAACCAAGGATCAAACCTGCAACCTGGTATGTGCCCTGACCGGGAATCAAACCAGCAACCTTTCAGAGCACAGGACAATGCCCAACCAACTGAGCCACTCTGGCTGGTCTAAGCTTTCTGTCTTTTCCACTATGTCCTCTATTTTATTATTGACTCATCTTTACCATCCCTGTTGTTAAATGTTTTTTAAATTTTATCTACTGTGTTTTTCAGAGTTACGTATATTTGCAATGAGTTGTAAATACTATATAAGTCTGTAAGGTAAATGCTATGTAGATCTGTAAGGTAATATCTTTAACCCATCAATTCAATACTTTTAAAAAGAAAATAGTATAAAAATATTTAAAATGAAAGACATCCAGACAGTTCAAGATAGATCTGTATAGCTTAACTAGCAAAATAGTTTTACCTTTTCTTTTTTATAACCAAATGTAAATATCCAATATAAAATTTAATGTACAACAGTAGCACTGATATTTGAAAGTTTATATATAGATAGATATAGATATGTATTGCATTTTATAGACAGACATTTGTTATTATTTAAAATTTATATATTAGAGTCTTTTTTTAAAAATCCTCATTTGAGGATATATTTAGAAACAGGAAGGGGAAGAGGGAGAGAGAGAGAGAAAAGAGAGAGAGAGAAGGAAGGATGAGGAAGAGGGGAAGGAGGAGGAAGAGAAGGAGGAGAAGGAGAAGGAGGAAAGGAAGGGGAAGGGGAAGGGGAAGAGGAAAGGGGAGGAGAAGAGAGAAAATAGAAGAGAGAGATTGATCAGTTGTCTCCCATGCACACCCTGACCTGACCTGGGAATGAACCTGCAACCCAGGTATGTGCCCTGACCAGGAATCGAACCTGCCACCTTTCAGTACATGGTACAACACTCCAACCAACTGAGCTACCTGGCCAGAGCTAGAATCATTTTTAATTTTATCTGCAAACTACCGGGTCAGTGAGGTCACAGTCAGCTGGTGAGTTAGTCAATCTTCTAAGGCAAACACTACAAGTGAACAAACCCAGTTTTTTACAGCACACATTCTAACAGATGTGTTTGCCAGCATTCATCTCTCAACAGTCCTTGAAACTATCAACACAAACTTTCAATATTAAAGGAAGCTCTTTGCCCTTTTAGTAAACAGACTTAGATGAAACTGAAAACTTATTATAAGAATCAGGGTAATAATAGACTTACCTTACTTTTCTGGCCAATTACATTGTAAATATTCACTCACCATCTTTCTTATCTAGCTAAACAAAGATAAATTGTTAATCCAGTGCTTTCAATTTACAAAAGCACTAAAATCAATGGCTTCCTAAAGCTCCCCTACAATTTTCTGTTTCAAAACAACTTGCCCTCTGATATTAACTTTATTTTAAATCAAGGTTGAATGAAAAACTTTTGAGCCAGGTTATTTATTTTCACAGATACAGTCTTCAAACAATTTACCAGCACAATAGTAATTTCATTAGTTGTGTCTCTAATTCTGGGAGTACATTACACAAGACTGTTTACCTTTACCTTGTCCCTGGGTATTACATGTGCATAATGCTATGGTTAAGAGAACTCAAATATTGATGCTGTAATTCTATTATCTCTTGTGTTCTGGAGAGCCAGGAATTTATGTGTAGACAAAAGGGAATACAGACATAACAAAATCAAGAATCAAGTAAAAACACGAGAGACCTGAATTTGAACCAGAAGTATCATTATGAACACACAAGTTATTTTTTCTTTACATTATATATAGGATGTTCCAAGTTTCAGAGCAATTTTAAGGCATAAATGCTATAGATTTACAAGTATATCATTTAAATATTTACTTAGTTTTGTGAGTTTTGAACAGTCAAATTGCCATGCTCAATTAGAGGACTCCTGATGAAAGGACTACACCACCTAGACTAGAGCCTTGTCCAGGGGTTTGAACCTGAGACAGATCAAGTCTCCAGACCCAGCTGCCAGTTTGCAGGAAACACAGAGGACAGAGGGACATGGGTTCACTGTGAGCATGCAGCCAACAAAGTCCAGACTATGCAAAACCATGTCAAATGACTCAGTTCTTCAACAGATAAATTGCCAGGAATAAAACAGGACAGGAGACTGTATAGATTATGAGACTTAAATGATAGCAAGTTCAAAAACAAACAAGTCTAAATTACAGTGATGAGGAATGCACATGAGTGGTAAAACTATAAGGAAACACAAGGAAGTGATAACTATAAAAGTCCAGATGGCAGTGACCAATGGTGGGAGGGAGGACTTGTGATTGGACAGGGCACACAGGGGCTCCTCCATGACTGGGAAGTTCTGTCTTGACCTGCTTGTTACAAAAAGACTCATCTTGCAATAATTCATTAAGTCATGTGTTTACTTTGTGTGGTTTTATGTATCTGTGTTTTATAATAAAAGTAATATAGTAAAAATTAAAATAATCTACACTAATAAAAGAGAAACATGGTAATTGGCGTACGACCGCTACCCTTCCCATTGGCTAATCAGCGTATCCTTATGCAAATTAACTGTCAGCAAAGATGGCGGCTGGCAGCCAGGCAGCTGGAAGCTAACAGGAGGCTTTCTTGCTGTGGACTCCAACGTTCCCCGCCTCACTAGCTGGCCTCTGAGCTTCAGTTGGAAACATAGTAACATTTATAGAAGATAAACAAAACTCCAGAAACCTCCTGTCAGTCAGCCGGGATCTCAGAGCTAGAGTCGCAACATTGATTTGAATACAGAAAACAAAGGCCAGAAACCTGCTTTCAGCCGAGCCTCAGAGAGAAAGCCGGCTCTCAGCTCCAGTGACAGCCATAGAAGGTAAATAAATGCCAGAATAAAAAAAAAAAAAAAAGAAAAAAAGGAGAGGTTTGGAGCTTCAGTCACCCGCCAGCCTGAAAACAGCCCTCAGCCCCTCACCCAGACTGGCCAGGCACCCCAGTGGGGACCCCCACCCTGAAGCAACAAGATGGCGGCTAATTTGCATACTGAAGGCAGGCGGCAGCAGGCAAGGCTGTCTGCGGTCTGGGACCGGGATCTGTGACCCTGCCGGGCGGGATCAGCGGAGCCGCGAGGCCTCCCGGCACCGGGATCAGCGTGACAAGGGGCAGCACCCAAACGCCCTGATTGCCCTGCGGCTCTGTGTGTGACAGGGGGCAGCGCCCCAACCCCCTGATCAGCCCTGCGGCTCTGTGGGTGATAGAGGGCGGCGCCCCAACCCCCTGATCGGCCCTGCTCTGTGGGTGATAGAGGGCAGCGTCCCAACCCCCTGATTGCCCTGCGGCTCTGTGTGTGACAGGGTGTGGCGCCTCAACTACCCTCCACCCCCACCACGGGCCCTGCTCTGTAAGTGACAGGGGGCGGTACCCCAGCTCCCCTATTGGCCCTACTCTGTGCATGACAGGGGGGAGCTCCCAAAACCCCTGATTGACCCTGCTCTGTGCATGACAAGGGGGAGCTCCCCAAACCCCTGATGGGCCCTGCTCTGTGTGTGACAGGGTACGGAGCCCCAACCCCCCTGATCGGCCCTGCTCTGTGTGTGACAGGGTACGGAGTCCCAACCCCCTGATGGGTCCTGCTCTGTGCGTGGCAGGGGGTGGCGCCGCAACTTCCCTACCGACCCTACCTTGAGTGTGACGGGGGGGTGCCCCAACCGGCCCTACCCTGAGCGTGACTAGGGGTGGCATCGCAACCTCCCCATCCGCCCTGCTCTGTGCATGACAGGGGGCGGCGCCCCAACTCCCCAATCGGCCATGCTCTGAGCCCGACCAGGGGCTGCACCTAGGGATTGGGCCTGCCCTCTGCCACCCGGGAGCAGGCCTAAGCCAGCAGGTCGTTATCTCCCGAGGGGTCCCAGACTGCGAGAGGGCACAGGCAGGGCTGAGGGACCCCCTCTCCCCCCGAGTGCACAAATTTTTGTGCACCGAACCTCTAGTTTAAAAATAAAATTTAAAAAGAAAAGAATATCCATGTATAGCATCTGTCTTATAGCTTGCATTCTTACAAAATTTTAATTTTACTCAATTTTTAGCTTTGGATTTTTCTTTTTCTTTTTAATTGACATTTTAATTTCCATACAGTCAAACCTATTTTTTTTCAGGTTAAAGTGCTATGAGTTTTGACAAATGCCTAGAGTTGTGTGACCATGGCCAGAATCAACATCAGAACACTCCTGTTACCTCCCAAACGTCCCTCGTGTTGTTCTTCGTAGCAAATCCTCCCTTCGCTCAGTCCCTGGCAACCACTGATCTTGCTGTCCCTATAATTTTGCCTTTTCCAGGATGTAAAGTAAATGGGAAAACATAGCAGATAGCCTTTAGGATCTGGCTTCCTTTGCTAGCATAATGCATTTGAGATTCACCCCTGTGGTTGCATGTGTCGACAATCATCATTCCTCTTTGTTTCTGAGTGGTAGTTTGTCCTACTTTTATTGCTGAGTAGAATGTTTATCCATTCAGCAGTTGAAAGACTTTGGTTTGCTTCCAGTTTGGGGCTATTATTAATAAAACTATCCCAAATAGTCACATACAAGCTTTCATGTGAACATGTCTTAAGTGTTGGAGGGTTTCCTCAAATATATGAGTGTCTCAGGATGTCCACTGATGTTGAATGAGACGTTTTAAAAATAAAAATGAGAGTGATGGGAAGCTTCCTGTGCATGAGCGGGGCTGCTTCCCTGAAGGGTGACCAGGGAACATTGCTTCCGTTTCAGAGGATCACCCTGTGTCTGTGTTTGTAGGTCTTTTCTCTTGAGTCTGTGCTTGGATGAGATTTTGTGTTGTGATTTAGAAATGAATATTGGCCTGGCTGGGTGGCTCGGTTGGACTTCATCCCGTATGCTGAAAGGTTGTGGGTTTAATCCCCTATCAGGGCAATGCAGGAGGCAACCAATTGATGTCTCTCTCTCTCTCTCTCTCTCTCTCTCTCCCTCTCTCCCTCTGTCCCTCCCTCCCTTCCACCATCCCTCTCTTTCGCTCTTCCTCTCTCCTTTTCTTTCTCTAAAAAAGTCAATAAACATATCCTCTGGTGAGGATAAAAAAAAAGAAAAAAATGAATATTCTATAAACTCCACTGTATTTTTCACTTACACAGCTATGAGGAGGAAATACCTAGGGAATTTAGATGGCTTTCATATTGGCAGAAGTAACTGAACAAGATAAATACAGTGATAATATATAGTTTAATTATAAGAAAACAGGGAGAAAGTCAATTTCCCATAAAATATAACTTAAGTGAGCAAACATATTCTCTCTAGCAAACAGAATTTTCTACAGTATACATAGTATCATGATTACAAATTATAACAATTGTAATTAGAAGTTAAATATCATGGAGTCTCTGCCCTTAGTAAGCAAATAAGTGAGAGGAAGTATAATTATATTTTAAAGAGTTGAAGCATATGTAAACTAAAAAATAAACTTAAAGATAACTTAGCCCCTTTGGTTGAAATTTTCATCCATTGTACTCTTGGTACAATTAACTATACAAATCCCCTAATTATTCATATTTCATTAACATGAGGCAGTGAGATCTGAATTACTTGTTTCAACCAAATTCTTCTTTCTCTGTGTTTCTTACTACATATATTTACACCTCGTGACCTATTTTTCTATTTTAATTTTAATCAGGGCTAACCTGAAGTATTTTCAAGTTAGTATGTTTTCACAAACCAGTTCTTTTCTCCAGCTATCAGCTATTAAAGTATGTATACATTTTGGGGGGACACCCTGTATTTCAACTACCTTGTGACCTTGAAGAAAAGGTTAAGACAATTATAGAGATGGAGACTTAGCCTGACACTGTTGGACCACTAATATAACTCTTGAATCACTAACCCTTAGGATTCATATTAAATGGAATAGTTGAATATTTTTAGTTTAAGCAACTGTTAGTAGGGTATTTTATTACTTATAGCTGAAGGCATTCCCACTGATACATGCTTCTAAATAGAAAACTCTCAGTTGAATATCACTGGGTTCTGTTACTTGCCTAAGAATCCTGACTCTTAGAAAATAATTTCATTTCCAGACATACAGGAAAAAATCATTGGTGATTTAATCTCAGAGGAATTTGAGCTTCCAGGCTCATGTAATAACAAGCTAATTTTTAAAAAAAATCTTGTTTCATGCTCTTCTCACCAAAGTATACACATATGACCTCAATTACACCATCTATAGGATGGTAAACTAAACAAGGCAAGGCCTGGAAAGTACCTAGAATAGGGCTATATGTAGTAGGTGGTCAATAAATTGTAGCTACTATTAGCATATATTTCCTACACTTGATGGACAGCATCTTATTTCTGCAGATTAAGTCCAATGATTAATAATAGTGTCACCAAAGCCCTACCTTGAGGTAAACTGGATTGAGAAGATGCCTTCAACATACTCTGGCCCCCTCTTGAAGGATTAATTATCACACCCAACATTGAGGACGTTAATTTCTGCTGAAACTTCATTTATTTTTCCATCAGGCTCTATGTTATAAATTAATTATAGATATTTTGCTCAATACCGAGTTAAAGATGGGTATTTCCTATAATGTTGAAGCCAAGCATCTCTCTCTGACCCTCAGAGAGATCTGGGTGAGTGCCCGTTTATACCCTTAGCCACACTGCCCTCAGACTAAGAGGAAACAAGAGGGCTCTGAACTCCATAAAAATCTGTTATCAGGTGACAGATCACCTGATAAAATGCTCTTCTAAAAATAAGTCTTGAGGGAGGCTTCTCCAGGCTTTTATACCTACAGACTATTGACAGACTGAAATCAATATTGTCTGTCCCTCCTTAGGCAAACATGGGCCTTGTCCTTGTGATTCTAAGTTGAATAAAGACTGGTAAGAAGAGTCCATCACCCCATAATAAAATGTGGCAAGGATGTCAAACAGCACCCAGAGAAAAGGCTGCTCTGTGCCCTGCACAGAAGTCTAACTGGGTTCTGGTTTTATGGAACCAGATCACTTGGTCACTGTTCCAGGAGCAACGACAAGAGAAAGGACATCAGCCCATTTCAGAGAGCTACACCCAAGTCAGTGATGCTGCAATACTGAATAGCTCTCATGGCTGCTATGTCAGGGCCTACAGTGAAGTTCATGATGGCAAATAATGAACATCTTAAGACTTAGAGGGACCAGGATGCTATACTATAGAAATAGCCTAGAGAAAGTAAACTCTGAGACTTAGAGTCTTCTTTCGAGGTAAACAGAATACTGTATCACTATACTATTTTAAACTAATATGTTCTAAAAGTTTTCTCATTATTGCTTAACTCCTTTGCTAAATTATCTTCAATCCTTTCATTTCAATTATACTGCATTATCCCTTAAAGAGAAAAGCTCTGCTGAACTTTATATATTTCATGCTTTTTCATTTTCTGCAAATCAAGTTTGTGTGGCCACTGGATAAACGGACATTGCCATTCATTTGTTGATTGTATATTTCACACAGCATGAACAAATCGTTTGAATTAATTTTTCTATGAAAGTGGCCTGCTCGAGGTAGCACATGGCAATATACTCAATAGAACTGGAACTCCATCTGCAATGTGCTTGGCAATTTAAATTCAAAGCACTTAAAAACCTCTGCACCCCCTCAGCAAAGCATGAACCCAACAGATAAGCCATGTAAAGAGCATCATTTAGCTGAGGCCAGAAGAGAATCCTTCCCCACCCATTTCTGAGGGTGCAGCTCACAAAGGATTGAGCAAGAAGGCATTTCTCAGGCCGCCGGCAACAGCTGGAGTGTTGTCAGTTCCAGAATGGTAGGTGTACAGTCCCTGCTTAGCAGCCCCACCACCGTTGCAGGCATGGAGGATGCCTGGTCCTGGCCCAGGAGCCCTGGAAACTGCTGGAGAGGCCCTGTTCTGTGGCTGAGAACAACGAAGTGGCGGACAGCCACCCAGATATTGGTGGTGTGATATTTTGGCCACATGAACAGTCCTTTAATCAAACCCTAGCCCAGTGATGGCGAACCTATGACACGCGTGTCAGAGGTGACACGCGAACTCATTTTTTTGGTTGATTTTTCTTTGTCAAATGGCATTTAAATATATAAAATAAATATCAAAAATATACATCTTTGTTTCACTATGGTTGCAAATATCAAAACATTTCTATATGTGACACGGCACCAGAGTTAAGTTAAGGTTTTTCAAAATGCTGACACGCCTAGCCCCTTGCTGGCTGTGTCCTCGCAACCAAGATGGGTATTTATAGAGCTCAGAATGCAGCAGCGTGTAAAACACAACTTTTCCTCTTTTGCTGTGTTAGAAATCTCTAGGCTCAGCCTTAGGGGGATTAAAATTACTTTTTCTCACCCTCTCAGGGAATTTAGCTTTCATGGGCTTCCAGGACAACCAATAGAGTTTATGTGTGAGAAACCAGGGCTCCTTTCAGACCCACCTGTTATAAGGGACTGTGACATTAAGTTTTCCACTGGCTCCCCTTTATTTCTCTGCCCCAAGAAGTTTGGCGCAGCTACATGACTTGTTTTGTCCAAAGAAATGGGAGCAGAATGGAGTGTCACTTCCGGGAGACAGCACTTAAGTTCCGTTATCAGCTCCAGTCTGCTCCTCTCTGCCTCAGACCTCGGGTGGTACATGTGAGAGGAAGCCTTCCCCAGCCTCAGCCCAGGGCCCTAAGTGACTGTGACAAGCAGAGGTCAGACAAGAGGGTCTAGTGAGAAATGAACCTTTGTTACTTTAAGTCACTGAAATGTTAAATTATTGAGATGTTCGTAACCGCATCACCACCTAGTTCAGTCTAATAAAGGAACATTAAGAACTACTGCTGGAGGGAGGCACAAAATAACAGATATTGTGGATGAGCAACTAAAGAGAGGAGAGGTGGGCCTGAGGGAGAGGCTGTGGAGCAGGTGAGGAGTGGGTCCTGGTTCCTAGGATGGGCACTTGGGCTCCGTCCCTGTCAGTGGCCACCTGGGCAGAGAGTGCTGAGGCCAAGAATGGACACTTGCTGAGCAGGGACTGTACACTTACCATTCCGGAACTGACAGCACTTGTAAGAGAACTGTCCACGTGCCCAGGGACTGAGTAGAACCAGAGAACTGCCTTGTCCAGGAAGCACGTGGCCAGGGAGCTGCAGGCTCTGGGGGACTGTCACTGCCGACAGCTCTGGGCGCTGTGGACACTCACAGAAGTTGGATCCATGGCCTGCATGACTCCAAGTCTCTAAGAAGCAGATGCTAAAATGGGATTAAGACAGCAAGGGGTTTGTCTTAAGAGATAAAGACAAGGAACACCAGGGGAGGGGGGAATGAGGAGGGAGGTAGAGACGGCAGGGGGACCATGGACGACAATGAGCTCTGAGTCCTCAGAAGGACAGAGGGAAGGGAAGGTCTGAAAGTTCTCTGAAGTTTCCAGGAAAGTTTCAGCAAGACTAAAGAAGAGCCCTCAGCCCAGATCACCCTCTACAAGCCCGTGTCTCCCAGGTCTCAGAGCCCCTGCCATACTGCGCCACAGGCAGGGAGCGGTCCCTGGAAGACACGGACCTTCAGAGCCGGCAGCTGGGGCAGGGGATTGTGGGAGGAAGATTTTCACACCTGCCACACGGCCGCCACACCATCTTCCACACAGCTTATAAAAGGCTAATGGGGAAGAAGATCAACAGTTACACATAACAGGTGGAATATTATTTCTTGGTGGTAACAGTACCGTCTTATATTTGTGTCAGGGTTCACCACTCGCCAAGTGCTTTGACATATCTCCTCTCGTTGTCAATAGTCAGGGTGACTTTATCCCTTTAGATTCTAAGGTTTAGAAGGAGAGGAAGCCTGAAGCTCACTAGGAGCTGAGCCTCACTCTCAACCCTCTCACTCTTAGTCAGGCTCCGTCCACCATACAACGAGCCCTCCTGCTGAAACCCACTGCCCCAGAATGTTTATAATGTCCTTAAATGAGAAGTCATCTCAGGCCACTTGCTTAAAGACTGTTCCAGAAAGAAATGCTCTCCAGAGAAGGCCCGCCCTGTGCTTATCCTTTCACTGAGGCAGCATTCATAGCATGCGGACGGGTTTGTCTCCACCAGAGAAACCCAAAGAGACGGGTCACAGTGTGTCCTGTTTACTAGGAAACACCTTCAGGAGGTATCCACAGGCTGACGTCTCTGGCTGCCAGAGCAGCCCAGTGTGGCTTCAGGACCCGGGAGGAGAGGGCCTGGGATCAGATGCCAAACTGAAGGACAGGAAGGGTCCAGCTGTGAGATGCAGATACTGCGGAGAAAAGCCCTCCTTCCTCAACCTTACTTGTTTATGTGGGATGAGACCGGCATATACTTTTCTTTAACATAAATGGAGATTATTTTCTTCTTCCCAAAAAGAAAGAACCAACAATGATGAAGCAGAAATTACTCACACTGCAGGAAAAATCCAAACCACAACCCCATTCTCTGAGTTGGCACCACTCTGTACGTAGGAATAAGGGGCAGATTTGTGTCAAGTTTCAGTGCTTCATCTAAAATCAAGGAGACCAGGTGAAGGCTAGCCCATATTGTAGCTGTGGCACACACAAGATGAAAATAAGCATGAAGGCTTCAGTTCTAAGAAAAGATGACAGGTCCATTTTAGGGTTGTGGATTGTGTGGGAATCATTGAAAGCACCAATGTTTTCATTGGGCATCAGAAAAACACCCAGGGACAAAGTCCGTTTAAACTATGAAATTATCTCCCAGGGGCATATAATGGGAAACATTTCCATTTCCATAGTGCACTTCTCCGAGCAACTTCCTCTCAGAGTAGGGTAGACACAACGTGCTTTAGACCTCTTAGGGCTTGCTTCCAGCAAGAGGAAATCTTCTAGGTGGACTGACACCACATTAAACAGCACTGGGCCTGCTTTTATTTTATACTTAAGAATCATTTATTCAGAGATGGGCATTGCTTTGCTTTCTTGGGGGAAGCAACTGCCCCAGGCAGCCAAAGAGGAAAGAGCGGGGTGGTGGGCTGAAAAGGGGTCTTGGAGTTCCAGTCCTAAAGCGTCATTTAACTAGAGCCTAGTGGGCAGGTCACGTAACCACTCACAAGCTGTTTACTTATTTATGAAATGAGTTGATTGTTAAAGGTCCAAAGCCTTTTTGCTCCAGCAATTAGCCTGGAGCTTTGAGAGAATGTAGATGCCTGGGAGCCAGATTGTCTGGGAATCCAGGGTTTTAAAGCTCCTCCTCTGATTCAGGCTCGGTCCGTCAGTCACTCCATAGACCAGTATTTCAGGGGACACTAAATGTTCAAGATCCATTCCAGTTCTAAAATCCTATGACGGTCAGGGGGTAGGAAGATAAGGTCAGGGAGAGGTCATTCTCTGTAACAGCATCCGCGGGACCTGGGAGTTTATCAGAAATGCAAAATCTTGGATCCTATTCTAGACGTCTACTGAATTAGAATCTACATTCCAACAAGATCCCCAGTGGTTCATAAAAACATGAAAGTTATTGCACTTAATCAGGAGTGGACCTGCCTACCTGTATGCCAATGGGTCCTTTTCTGATCCAGTCTCTGTAGCGTGGCCAACCAAGGTACTACCACAAGGAAAACACCCAGCTCTTTCTGGCGGCCGTGCTCCTCAAAGAATGGGAATTTGGGACTTTGCCACCTCTCTGCAAGTCTCCTTTCAAGAAGGGAGAAAGAGCTAGGATGTGTGTGTGTGTGTGTGTGTGTGTGTGTGTGTGTGTGTGTGTGTGTGATTATTCTTCCACTTATTACTTGGGCAACATTTCCCAGATGAAGTTCCAGAGGTAGGATTGACAGTCTTGGGGCAAAGGCAATTTTAACTTATACTGTCTTCTAGTCTTTGATTGTGGTAAAGAGAAATAAAACACATTGCAGCTCACTTTCTTAGGTGTTTGCTATCCTTACCCATATCCTGTCTTGAGAGCTGATTCCCAAAGGAAGAGAAAAAGCACCTCTACACAGACAATACTTATTTCTGCTATTTGAGGGGGGAGAGGATTCCAATTTACCAAATTCAAGTAGAACATGGGAAAGCCACAACTTAAAAACCATGGGGAAATTTTTGTTAAAAATTCTTCCCAGATAGGAAACAATCTATTTTATTGGTTTATTTTTTTCTTGAAGGAAACACACCATCATTCTTTTATAAGATTCCCCTGAAATAAAATGTTTAGAGAAACCCTAAGGTCTCTGGGAGTTTTGCTGGTGAGCATTTCTTCCTCTGTAAACAAATATTTCTTCTCCGACTTTGAAGATATGCCCTTTTTACTTTCTCTTCCAAGCTAACTTGAACTTTATATGAGAATTTTCCCATAAATTTGGCTTATTATTCATAAGAATTATTCCTGACACAACACAAGCATAATGTGTATCATTTGCCTATATTCATAAAAGAAAGAAATCTGTGGCAAAAAAAGAAATCTGTAACACATTTTTGAAAAATCTCTATGCCCATAATTAAAAATGTGGTAATCTTTCCATGTGGGCTTGCAGGTTGTCTGGCCATAAGGACTGAGGACAAGAAAAAGCCCCTCCCCAGGCCTGCTCATGACCTCCTGACCCACTGTACCTATCCCACCACTCCCACCTATATTCTTGTTTCCTAAGAATAGGGGAGCCAATGGTCATAACACTAACATATATTTCTCAGGTTTTTATGTTTGGAGACTAAGCAGAATGGAAATTTTGAGAGAAAATCTGGTGGGGAGGACGTTGGAGAGGGGAAGGGCAGAGTAATGGACATACTCCCCCTCTCCACCTCTGGATGCACATGGTAGATTGCCAATCCCATCCTAAGCCACTTTTCCTAAATGACACTGAGCAGTAGCTATAAGCAATGGAGATGTAAAGGAACGTCACCCATGTCTTGACATTTGTGAGACCCAAGCCTCAACCTTGACTGTGTTCCCTTTTCTCATTTCAGGTATTTTTTTTAATGAAGAAACATATATGTTCTATTCTGTTTAAATTACTGGTAAGTATGTGTTTTAAACATATGTATGTGCTTAACCATGAGCATTCACATCATATTGGCTTATGGATGCCATGAACCCTTCCTTCCTACCATTTGTCACATACACACATCTCTCATGCAAAATAACTACTAACGGATTTAATTTGATTTAATATTTTCTGAGTCAAGAATCTCACTACCATTAACATCGTTAAAATGTTCATACTACCCAAAGCCATCTACAGACTCAATGCAATTCCTATTAAAATACCAATGGCATTGTTCACAGAACTAGAACAAATAGCCCTAAAATTTATATGGAACCTGAAGAGCCAAAGCAAGAAGGAAGTTGGAGGTATCATGTTCCCTGATATCAAACTGTACCACAAGGCTCTAGTAATTAAAACAGCCTGGTTCTTAGATTAAAAAAAAACATCATGTAGATCAATGAAACAGACTAAAGAGCCCATAAATAAACTCACACCTGTTCAGTAAATTAATCTATGACAAAGGAGGCAAGAATATACAATGGGGTAAAAACAGTCTCTTCAGTAAGTGGTATTAGGAAAACAGGACAAATATATACCAAAAAGATGAAACTAGACCACTTTGTTACACCATATATAAAAATAATCTCAAAATGGATTAAAATTTATTGTAAGACTTACAATCATAAAACTCCTTGAACAAAACATAGGCAGTAAACTCTCTAATATCATTCTTAGCAATATGTTTTTTTTCTGATATATATCCTTGGGTAAGGGAAACAAAACAAAAAATAAACAGATGGGACTACATCAAACTAAAAATGTTTTGCAGAGCAAAGGAAATCAACAAAATGAAAAGACAGTCTACTGAATGTAAGAAAATATTCACCAATGCTACATCTGATCAGGGGTTAATATCCAAAATATATAAGGAACTCATACAACTTAACACCAAAAAACAAACAATCCAATTTAAAAATGGGCAGAGGATCTCAATAGACTTTTCCCTCCAAGTGACATACAGATGGCCAGTATACATATGAAAATATGTTCAACAACACTAATCATCAGGGGACTGCAAATTAAAACCACAATGACATATCACCTCACGTGTCAGAATGGCTATCATCAATGAATCAACAACCAGTGTTGGTGAGGATGTAGAGAAAGGGGAGCCCTCATGTACTGTTGGTGAGGTTGCAAACTGATGCAGCCACTATGAAAAACGGTATGAAATTTTCTCAAAAAAAAAAAAATAGAATTACTTTTTGACTCAGCAGTTCCACTTCTGGGTAGTTACCTGAAGAAATCCATAACACTAATTCAAAAAGACACATGTACCCCTAAGTTCAATGCAGCGTTATTTACAATAGCAATATTATGGAAGCAACGTAAGTGTCCATCAGTAGACAAATAGATAAAGAAGAGGTGGTACATATTCTAGCTAATAAAAGACAAAAAGGGTAATTAACCATACCTTCGCTACACTTCCCATTGGCTAATCAGGGCGATATGCAAATTAACTGCCAAGAAAGATGGCGGTTAACCGCCAACAAAGATGGCGGTTAATTTGCATATGCGCAATGATGGGAGGCGAAAGGGGAAGGATGGAAGAACGGTGATTGGAAACCCAGGCAGCAGACAAGAGCTGGGGGGCAGGCCGCCTTTGCCCGCCCCCCAGCCAGTGATCGCCATCAGAAAGCCGGGCAGCAGGCGAGGCAACATCCTCTGGCCAGGGTTGCCGGCTGGCCTGCGGCCCCATGATCCCCATGGCGATCAGAGGGAGAGAGAGCCGGGCGCAGGCCAGGCGGCACCCGGGCACCCCAGCACCTGACATGCAAAGGTCAGGGATGAAATGACTTTTCCCAATCACATCTGCAAATAACCTGGGAAAGGCATCACTGAAGAGTTCACAACTCTTGCTTAGCAAGGAATAAAAAAGTTGGCAATGGAAACAATCCCTTACATAAAGGTTAAGGTCCCTCTGGGTAAAATAGAATATTTCCAACGTAAAGTAGGGAGCAGGCAAAAATAATAGGTTCTCATGACTTCCACTGAAGACTGAGCATATGACAGAGTCAAAACAAACATAAAAATTAAAACAAACATTCAAATGACCTGAGTCAACTGCCACTGTTTGTCCCAATAGCAGCAATGCTTATGTGATAATATAGTTTAACAGACATACAAAACAAGTCACATGATAAGAGAGGTTCGGCTTCTAAAGTAAATTGAATATGTTCTTTAAAAATTCTCATGTCCTCCCCTCTGACTATAATTCTTAATTTTCCAATCAGAAAATTACCCTAGGTGATCCAGTAACATGTAGAACTCCAGTAACCTAATTTATTTTAAAAACAAACATCCAAACCATTTTTAAAATATTTAAATTGATATTTTAGGGTTAAAATTATAGAAGATATTTAGATTCAAATATATTTTCGGAATAGAAAATATTTCAGTTTTTGATTTAAAAAAATATACATAAAAAAATATAAGTGACACATTTTCCCAAGGAACTCTGAATTTTAGTACCTTTCCCTCTAACTTTCTTCAAATTAAGAGAATCTATGGAGTTCCCTATACTGCACAAGTTTTAATGAAAGAAAATAAGACTTTCTAAGAGCATCAAATACATGTTTTCTAATTTACAAGCATATATACTCTTATCTCTCTCTCTCTCCCTCCCTTTAAAATATATTCTTACTGATTCAGAGAGGAAGGGAGAGGGAGAGAGATAGAAACATCAATGATGAGAGAGAATCATTGATCAGCTACCTCCTACATGCCCGGTACTGGGGATCAAGCCCACAACCCGGGCATGTGGCCTGACCTGGAATCAAACTGTGACTTCCTGGTTCATAAGTCGATGCTAAACCACTGAGTCACACCCGCCGGGCTCAATTCTTATTTATAAATTCATTCCAAGGACATATACAGCTTGAAAAACTTTGGAAGCAGTTTCAAAAGAAACACTAGCTTTTAAGTAACAAGAAAACAGTTATAGAAGAAAGTTTAAATTAAAAGAAAAAAATTGTTTTAATTTATTCAAAAGTGGGAACATCCTCCATGAAAATGTGTACCTTGACTGTGGATGGCTGGGAGGCCTTATCACACCTTAGGAATTCAAATGCTTTTTACAATGAAAAGAAAGAGAGTTTCATCTCATTTCTCTCCCAGGGTAGATGTCTGTCAATAGAAGGTGGACATCAATAAAAGGAGGGACTTGCACAATCAATCCAGAAAGTCAGCAATCTATGAATAATCCAGAACAGAGTATTTATCTCCTCTGCCACACACCCTCCCTCCCAGCCAGTGAGCAAGATAATTACTCTCAAGTCAAGCTAAGTGCCCCCAGTCACAGTGGCCCAATGCTGACATACAAAGCATACAAATAATTCTCACTCTGGCATAAAAGTGACAACTTTCTTGGAAGAAAAGCAGATACTGTAAATTTCTCAAAGTCTTCCTGAAACATTTTTTAAAGTAATTTTTACTTCTTTAGAAAAAATGCATACATGGCAAATCATCTGTAATAAAAGGCCCATTCTATAAAATTTTACCTGGTCCTACACATATCTGCAATCATAGTCATATTTACAGACAAATATATCTATACTAATAAAAGAGTAATATGCTAATTAGACTGGGAGACCTTCCAGATGTTCTTCTGGACAAAGCCATGGTGGCGGGGCCGAGGTAGAGGCGGTTAGAGGCCAAGAGGGGAGGACAGTTGTAGGTGATCAGGCTGGTGGGGGGCGGGGCCGTTGGGGGTAAGCAGACCAGCAGGGGGGCCAGTTGGGGGCAAGCAGGCCATCAGTAGGGGTCAGTTGGAGGTGATCAGGACAGCAGGGTGGGAACAGTTTGGGATGAGCAGGCCAGCAGGGAGACAGTTTGGGATGAGCAGGCCAGTGGGAAGGGAAGGTAAGGGCGAATAGGCCAGCAAGGGGGGGGGCAGTTTGGGGTGATCAGGCTGGCGAGGGGGCAGTTGGGGGCGAGCAGGCTGGCAGGCAGAGTGGTTAGAGGCAATCAGGCAGGCAGGCAGGCAGGCAAGCGGTTAGGAGCCAGCAGTCCCGGATTATGAGAGGGATGTCCGACTGCTGGTTTAGGCCCAATCCCTGTAAACTGGCAGGACATTTTTCGAGGGGTCCCAAATTGGAGAGGGTGCAGGCCAGGCTGAGGAACACACCCTCCCCCGTGCACGAATTTCATGCACCCGGCCACTAGTCTATAATAATAAAAGTGTAATATGCTAATTAGACCGAACATCCTTCTGGACGAAGTTGGGACTGCGAGGGAAGCCCAGGTCCCGGGTGCCAGAGGGAAGCTGGTGCCAGCAGCAGGGGAAGAAAGGCCTACTCTTGCACGAATTCCGTGCATTGGGCCTCTAGTATACAATAAAATATTACTCAGCCATTAAAAAAAATGAAATCTTGCCATTTGCAACAACATGAATGGAACTAAAGGGTATTATGCTAAGTGAAATGTTAGACAGAGAAAGACAAATACCATATGATTTTACTTATATGTGAAATCTAAAAAACAAACAGAAATAAACACAGATACCCAGAACAAATTGATAGTCACCAGAAGGGAGGGAGTGTTGTGAAAGGGAGTAAGACGTACAAATTGCCAGTTATAGAAATAGACACAAGTGTAAAGTATAGCATAGGGAATATAGTCAATAATATTGTAATAACTATATATGGTGTCAGATGGGTACCAACTTTAACAGGTTGATTACTTCATAAGGTACATAAATGTCTAATCACTATGCTGTACACGTGAAACTAATATAATATTGTATGTCAACTGTAATTGGAAAATAAATTTAAAAAAAATGAATCCCATTACTTTTTGGTGTTGCTAACTCCACTATTGGGCAGTGTTTTGTAAAGATAACATCTCACCCCCTTAGACTGAATGGAAATATTCTATAATGCAACATTTCTTTTTTAAAATATATATTTTTATTGACTTCAGAGAGAAAGGGAGAGGGAAAGTTAGAAATATCAATGAGAGAGTATCATTGATTGGCTGCCTCCTACATACCCCTTATTGGGGATCAAGCTTGCAACCCAGGCATGTGCCCTTGACCGGAATCAAACCCAGGACCCTTCAGTCCAGAGGTTGATGCTCTATCCACTAAGCCAAATCAGCTAGGCCTAACATTTCATTTTTTATCTTAATTCTTTCCTCTGGCTTCAAAGAATAAATCTAATTTTCATTCCATGAACAACCCTTTAGCTATCTGAAGAAGGTAATCAACTCCTCATAGAACTATCTGTTACTATTCAGCTAATCATGTATTAAACCATCCTTTGTTCATATGACTAAATGAAGGGACCTATTAAATCATGTAAAATGTCTTATAAAAGCCTGTGCAGGCTTTCTCCTGATAAATCCAGCATGGGCAATGCTTATTTATAACTCTTTGCCTTCTCTTAGGCCAACTTTATTCATGAACTATAACAACCTGTCTTAGTCAGTTCAGTCTATAATATACACAGACCAAGTAGCTTAAACAACAAATTTTTCCCCCTCACTGTTCTGAAGTCTGGGAAGTCCAAGCTCAGGGTTCCAGAATGCCAGATTCTGTTAAGGGCCTTCATCCATATTGTCCTCTTTTTCTTTTCTGTTTTTAAATATGTTTTCTTATTGATATCAGAGAGAGGAAGGGAGAAGGAAAAGTGGAAACATCAATGATGAGAGAGAATCATAGATCAGCTGCCTCCTGCATGCTCCTTACAGGGGATTGAGTCCACACCTGGGGCATGTGCCCTGACCAGGAATCAAACTGTGACCTCCTGGTTCATGGGTTGATACTCAACCACTGAGCCATACCAACCAGGCAACTGTCTTCTCATTGTATCCGCACAAGGCAGAAAGAGGGTGAGGAATCTCTGTGGGGTCCCTTTTATAAGGGCACTAATTCCATTCACGAAGACTCTACCCTTATGACCTAATCAGCTCCCAAAGGCCCCACCTCCTAATACCATGGCATTGAGAGTTAAGATTTCAACATACAAGTGTTATCAGAACACACACATTCAGTCCATAACATCGCCACAGAATTAGCACTGTGTTCTAGACGAGGTTTCTACTAGACAACTCCATATTTGGACTGGAAAGTCTATATTTACAATAGTTCTAAACCTAATGTCTATGTAAGACCTTATGATTCTAGTTTAAACTTACGATTTTTTCTGTTGTTTTTTTTTTCATTTATTTATTAAATTGTGGTGACATTGATCAACATGAACATATAGGTTTCATATGTGGATTTCTATGTTACAAAATCTGTATATTGCACCGTGTGCCCACCGCCCAAAGTCAAATCTTCTCCTGTCACCTCATAAGCAAACCAATGAAGATGATTAGCAGTGTTCTCTCCCCTTTAGTGAATTAGACGGGGTGGGTCGTACTTATTTTTTAGATTAATGAGTTTCAACCTTGTTGCTTATTCTAATACATGAGGATTACCTGGCAGCTATAAAAAATCATCATGCCCAGGCGCTTCAGACTGTTTAAATCAGAATCTCTGAGGTGAAAGCCACGTATCAGTACTTTCTAAAACCCCCCAAAGAATCCCAATGTGCATCCAAGGTTGAAAACCACCCAGAAGGGAAAAAAGTGGAGGAAGGGCTCTGTGTGAAAGGCCACACACTGGAGAAATGTGAGTTTGGGGCGGGTTGATTTGATAGCTGAGTGAGTGAATGGTTGCTTGAGGGGAGGGGAGGCGAAGCTCTCCAAGAGGCTTAGGGCTTAGACCAAAGCTGGAAAGCCTATCAAAACTCCCACTTTCAGAGCACGTGGGAAGAACATGGCTACAGAGATCTACACGTATCCCTCAGCAGGGCCTGTCCCAGCCTTACCTGGCTGGGAGGATTTCTCTCTCTGCTCCTTCTCCCTCCACTGCAACTGCAGGCCTTTCTGCTGACATCTCCACCTGCCAGCTGAGGTGGCTTCCACAGAGGCGCCCGCTGCCCACCCTGGAAACCGCAGTCCATGTAGTGGGTGGCTCTAACGGTTGCAGGCAGTAGGAAGACAGGAAGGAAATTTCTGATACTGCCTCTGTGGTGACCTTTGGCTCATGCACCAGAGAGGCAGCTGGTTCACCCAGGGTGTCAGGAAGCCCCTACATTTGAGCGGACACTCAACTCCTCGCACAGGCACCACATGCCAGTTCATGTAACTTCAGTGCTTTGCACAAAGCAAGAGGTGGTTGGGAAATGTGTGTTGAATAAATAAATTGACAGCTTTTTTTCCCATAGTATGTGTAACACTTATGTCTGCCAATCCCACCAGACAGAAAACCTTATGTCTAGTTTCTTCCCAGCACCTAACAGATGGCTCTCAATCAGTATTTGCTGAATGATGAATGAGTAACTCCACAACATCTCACACGACATCCGCTATAATACTAACTCTAGATAATACTGGGTGAATTCAGGTGAATCCAAAGCAATGCAGTTATTGGAAATGGAAACTCTGCTGGAAACAGCATGCCACGAGTCTCCCATTATTTTCTTAGTTTCCAGCTCACTGGTCATATTTTGCTATTGCCTAGAATGTAAAGTAGCATCCATCATGCGCATGAGGCTGGGAGGAGCATTAATAAAATTAGTGTGAGTGTAACTTAAAAAACTATGCTGCAAAAGAAACCGCAGAGTGCTAAATCATGGTGGTCAGAGAAGGGTCATTCCCTGCTGCTCCCTGCCCCATGATTTATGTGCAGAAAATAAACAAGGGAAAAGCCATATTTTCAGAGAGAATGGGAATAGAAAATGACTCAGTAGAATGCTTGAAATACTAATGACAAAGCAAGAAAAACTGATTAAGAAAAAGGAAATAAGTGTTTTAAGATATGTATACTCCTGGGCAGAACTACATTCTTAAGTGAGACTGATGGGGGATGGTGGTACTATGGTTCCTGACATGCCTGGGAAAAGGCAGGCTAGTCTGCATTAAAGGTTACAGCTCATGTAATTATAAGTTAGAAGGCCCCTCAAGCAACCGACTGGGTTTTTGCTCCCTTCCCCTCAGCAGGATAAGAGAAGGAAGGAGGGAGTAGAGCAAAAGAGTCCAGACATTTTTTTAAAATCCTCATTTGAGGACATGGTTAGAGAGAGGAGGAGGGAGGGAGGGAGGGAGAGAGAGAGAGAGAGAGAGAGACATTGAACATTGATGTGAGAGAGAAGCATGGATCATTTGCCTCCTGTACACATCCCAACCAGGGATGAAACCCACAATCCAGGTATGTGCCCTGACCGGAATCCAAATAGCCACCTTTCAGTATACAGGATGACGCTTAACCAACTGAGCCACTCTGGCCAGGTCAGACATTTTTAAAAACCCTGCAGAATAGTATTTAACATTTTCTTTGGAAGTAGGCTTCACTCCTTAATCAGGCTTATATCTTTAAAAAAAAAGTCTTTATGTTTGCTTAACTGAAACCCATGTTGCAATTTAAACCCATTTCCTCATCTGATTCTCAATTGCAATGAAAAATAATAGGCTAATTTCTTTCTCATGGTACATTAAGCCAATAAAAATACCCCTAAGCCACTCAACATTTTCCTATGAAATTCTTTGCTGGTAATCTTTTTTTAAAAAATCCTGAATTAAGATAACAATCTGGCCCTGAACAGCGTGGTGCAGTTGCTTGGAATGTTGTCCCATGTACCAAAAGGTGGTGGGTTCAATTGCAGATCAGGGCACATGTCCAGGCTGTGGGTTCGATCCCCTGTCAAGGCACATGTGGGAGGCCACTGATGTTTCCCCCTCTCTCCCTCTCTGCCTCCCTTCCTCTCTAAAATCAATAAATTTTTTAAAGGATTACATTCTGAATACAAAAATCCTAAATACTAAACCCTAAAATACTAAAAAACATTAGAATGTTTTTATCAGAGCTGATGACTTGCGAAATAGGAACAATGAAAACATTATTATACGTTCAATAAAAAAGGTGTTAAAAATTACTTATAAAAAGTTAAAGTCCACACAGGGGATTTTGCCTATTTGATATTAAAACATTCTATCAAACCATAAGAAGTTAAAGCAGTACAGTCCCAGCATTGGTATAGACAATCAGGATAACAGGATAGAATAGAGCTTCCCCAAATCCATTGATTCTATTATTCCTACTAAGTCCTAATGATACCCCCCACGATGCCACTAGGAAATGCCCCTTTGGTACCAGTGCTGCACAAAAGTTGCCTCCAAGAATCCTCATGACAGCAGAGGAGAGACAGAATTGGCATTCAACATGCACACCCAGGCCGCTCTGCCCCCCAATAATAAACATATGCCAGAGCCTTTGTTTCAAATCAATAATATTTAAAATTGAAGAAAGGGCATTGGAGCAATTGGCTAAAAATGTAAGAAGAAGTAAAGGTAATTACTTACATCATTTTTAAAAAAGTTTTAAGTAGACTAAAATCTGAAATGTAAAAAAGGTAAAATAAAACATACTGCATTAAATATAGAATAGTTTTATAATCTTAGAATGAAGAAGGCCATTCTCAGAATGACACCAAGGAGAGAAACCAAAAAGGGAAGCAGACATATTTGATGAGTGAATATTGGTGTTTCCTGAGGCTGCAGAAGTGAACAGGTTTTATGTTCTTCTGAGAAGCCTGGATTTTGTTCTTAGAGTAACTGTAAACCACCAAAGGATTTTAAGTAGGGGGTAACCTAATCAGATCTTCACTTGATAAAATCACCCTAGCTGACTTCAATTTGCAGTAAGGTAGCCAGAAAAAAATCCAGGCGCAAAAACAAGAAATGGGTAAAAGTTATAAAATTTGTTTAAAGCATAGTTGAAATCACAAAAAGCAAAGCAAAATTTCTGGATACCAAACGCAAAAAAGGGAACTGAAAATCAGATTGGTGAGTGTCTGAGCTGGAGCAACACTGTGAGGAAGGGTGGGGACTTGTGTCCTATTTCACCCTTGACCCCAGGCTTGGGCCTGGGAGAAGCAGGGAACTGAGGCAGAGACTCACTGAAGAGCTTCCCCCTCGGTGACCTCATCCTCTATCACCTACTCAACATCATTCCAGCAGTGCTTCACACTCACTCTCTGCTTACATCATCGATTTCTTACCTTCACTGGATCATTCCTTTCAACATACCAACATGCTGCTATCTCTCACGCCCTAAGAATCCTTTCTTTGGCCTCAGTTGCCCTGCCAGCTCCTGCCCCATTTCTCAGTTCCCCTTTGCAATAAAACTCCTCAAAAAAGTTGCCTGTACTGACGTATCTCCAACTCCTGTTCTCCTATTCTCTCTTACTAGTAAACAAAAGATGTGAGACTCATCCACACCCATTTCTAAAACTGCTCTTGTCAAAGTCACCAATGAGCATCACCCTGTTAAATCCTGTGATCCTTAGCCTACATCACCTGGCAGCATTGGGGACATAGTCAAGCGTTCCTTTTCTTGGGTACACTTTGTTTGCTTGGTTTCAAGAATGCCGCCTTCTCTTGTTTTTTTTCTCCTATTTCACCCTCCATCCCTTGTCAGTCTCTGTTGTTAATTATTTCTCTTCTGTTTCCATCTAAATGTTAGGGAGCCCTGGTGCTCAGTTCGCTTCTGATTCCCATCTGCGCTCACAGCCTTGACAATGTCACCCCATCTTATGGCTTTAAACTGCAAGTGCTAGTTAGTCTTCCAAGAAGGAGATGCGAAGATGGGATTGGCTGTGTAAGAGCTTTACACGTTGTGAGGCATAAAAGAAGCAGGAGTCGACTGAGAGACCACGATGGCACCTGTGAAAAGAGGAGAGGAAGGAAAGAGGTTTGGGTAAGAAGAGTTTCAAACAGTCTCACAGTTCTTTGAAAGTTTGACCAAGTTGATGGGAAATTCCTGGAACCAAAGTTTCCCATTAGAGCTGTTCCATGACCTTCAGGAATGGGTCTGCTCTAGTACCCCAGCCGTGCTCAGCCATGCCTGGAGCAGCCCAGGGGCATCGAGGTTTCTGTGTGAACATGGTGGTGGATCTAGAGGGGTTGTCAGTCAATTAATTACACTCCCCACAGCAGGAGATTTGAGCAGTTTGTTTCCATTCTGCAGCTCTGTCCTCTCAGTGCTCCGCCCGCTAGACGCTTGTTTTCTCTTCTGTTTCCTTCTAAATGTTAGAGAGCCCTGGAACTCAGTTAAGCAGCCACAGCCCCTTAAGGAACATAGATCTACTTCTCCATGTGGATTCGGGGAACAGCTCTTCCATGGTTCCCAGGGCCTCTGGTCTTAAAGGAAAACTTAGAGAACGGAGCATTGTTGGAGTTGCTACCAGGGCAACTGGTACTCATCATCTCCCTCCTTCATTATCTATTCTGAATTTCCTTCACCTTCAGCTATCACTTCAATAGGTCTTGGTGGTTTTCCTGGTGGTATGACCCAAAGGTTCATTTCTGAGGTAACTTCTCCGGTTGGGGTTGCTACATGTGTCCGTTTACAGTTATAAGAGGCCAGGGAGCACCAAGAGACTCCCAAGTGGATCATCTGTTCCCACAGGTACTTCTCCGGCCTCCTGGTATAACAACAGCCCGACCTTCTGCCAAGATAGTGACACCTCTTCTTGCCTGCGTGGCTCAGGACACAAGGAAACCAAAGGATTTTGATGGTAGCTATGGTTTGCAGTTCAATAAGCCCCCAGAGGAGGATGCTGTCCGAGGCTCATTCTATGGGCAGGGAAGGGAAGGTGTGCCAAGAATAAGCATCTGTTATCATAAAAACCAATTGCTGATCCTTCCGGGAAGAAAGTAGCCTAATATCATTGACCTGTCACTTGGTGGCTGTTTGGTCTTCTCGAAAGAGAATGCCCTATTCAGGACTCAGCATTGGTCTCTATTGCTGACAAGTCAGACATTCAAGACAGCTGTAGGTAGATCTTACCAGTAACTTCCATCTTGATCACCCTAGCCTCTCCTTTCGTGTGTCCATCATGCCAATATTGGGGTGGCTGATGATGAAGGCTGGCTAATGTCAGCTGGTCAAGATAGCTTGTATACTTGGTGGTTCAAAGCCTCTTTTATGGTGAATGCTTTCCGATGGGCATTACACATGACATAAAGATTATCACACTCGTGCTCACTCCCATAGATCCATCCATAAATCTCTACACCAGACTTCTTTGTATCTGATCTCCCAGTATATTTCCTGTCCAGACAACCAGGTCATTGGCCACTGCCCGGAAATCTATGTGCATTCTCACTGAAGGCCACTTCTTCGAAGCAAAGAAGATGATCAGGGGCACCTCTCACCGTTCCACCCATTGGGAAGATTTTTATTTTCCTCTGTCTTTCAAGGTCACTCCTGAGTGGGGCTATATAATGCAGCCACTGTTCACTTTCAGCTTACACAACATACTAAGCCAATTCATCTGTAAACCAAGCTTGGGATTATGCCTCCTCCTTCAGCTGGTCATATGGCCCTACGTGTGAGCTGCGGCAAGGGCACTGATGCAATTGTGGAGGTGATGTGAGGTCTGGATTACCTGCTCAAACTGCCTACTTGTGCCCTCTGGTGCTGCTTGGGCTTGATCCCAGATGTATCCGTTCCCTCTTACAAGGGACTGCTGGTGGGCTTATCTGGCCTTAAGTCTTGGTGGGTTTGATGGCCAGAATCTTGACCAGTTCTGTTCCCTGGTTTATTTCAAGTGCCTAAAATAGTACCTGAAATATGATAGGAATTCAGCAAATTTATTGAGGAAATAAAGAACAGAAATGAACACAATAGAAAAGAAAACTTAAAAGGATGTTAAAA
The DNA here is from genome assembly GCF_028538775.1 of Myotis yumanensis. NCBI lineage: Eukaryota > Metazoa > Chordata > Mammalia > Chiroptera > Vespertilionidae > Myotis > Myotis yumanensis. The sequence goes on along the minus strand of NW_027223752.1, from coordinate 46,919,624 downwards.
AGTTAGTTGGCTGAAAAGACTACTAAAATCAATAAAACTTTAGCAAGTTTTATCAATTTAAAAAGGGAGATGGTACAAATCAGCAATATTAGGAATCAAAAAATGAGACAGAGGCACAGAAAATTAATAAACTACTTTTCATCTTTACTGCCACCATTATACTCTTCCAAACCACCTTCTGTGAACTTCTACTTGCTTTCCTTGCGTACAGTCTGCCCCAACCCCCCATCTGCTCTCTACACAGCTATGAGAATGATCACTTTTTAAAACTTTTTACTATAAACTAAGTTTGCACTTCCAGAAAAGTTCCAAAATAGAAGAGTTCCCATATACCCTTCACGTGGCTTCTCCTGTATTACATAACCATAGAATAATGATCAAAACAGAAATTAACACTGATTGGTCCAATACTATTAACTAAACTGGACACCTGATTCAAACTTCATCTGATTTTCCACTGATGTTCTTCTGTTCCAGGTTCCCATGCAGGCTTCCACACTGCATTTAGTTATTTTCCTTGGTCTCCTCCTACCTGTGACAGTTCCTTACTTGTATTTTTTTTGGTCTTTTTTTTAATTTAATTTTTCAATTATAGTTTACATTCAATATTATTTGGTATCAGTTTCAGGCGCACTTACTTTTATGACCTGGCACTAAGCAGTTAAAGAAGTAAATTATATATAGAGAGAGAGATTGAGAGAGATGGGGTGGGAGAGAGAGAGGAACTTAGATTCAGGAACAATTTCTAGAAAAACAAACTAGTCAAAGCAGATTTAAGAAGAAACCCTGACTAGTTCTATGGCTATTAAAGGACTTAAAAATCAAAATCTACCCTTTAAAAATAAAATAAAATAAGCCCTACATCTAGTCAGTTTTATAAGTGAGTTCTAGCAAACCGTTAAGAAACATGTAATCTTAATATTTTACAAACTATCCCTCTGAGGAAAACAATAGGGGTAAGTTCCTCACCTCATGTTATAAGGAAAGTAAATGCTTGCTACTAACATGACAAGTACAATATGAGAAAAGAAAAATATAGAACACTTTTCCAAGTGAATAGAGAAGAGGAAATTCTTTCCAATTTATGTGGGTCAAAAAGTATAATCCTCTCAAGAAAAACATTTGATAAAAGATGACAGGCATGTATGACATTTTTAAAAAATTTTAGCAGGCTAGAAATACATCAGAACTCCCTTAATTTAATAGAGAGTATTTACCAAAGACCTAGAGCAAACATTATACTTAATGATGAATCACTAGAAACATTTCCTTTTGGAAGGAAATGAGACAAATATGTCTGACATCGCTATTTCCATTTAACCTTTTACCAGAGGTCTGAGGGACAAAAGGAAAGAAACAAAACTGTCCTTGTGCACAGATGACACCATTCTCCTCGGAAGTAGTCAAGAGAATCTATGGGTAAACTATTTAAGAGAAGAAAGTTCAGCCCTAGCCGGTTTGGCTCAGTGGATAGAGCATCGGCCTGCAGCCTGCAGGATCCCAGGTTCAATTCTGGTCAAGGGCACATGCCCGGATTGCGGGCTAAATCCCTGATGAGGGGCATGCAGGAGGCAGCCAATGATTCTCTCTCATCATTGATGTTTCTGTCTCTCTCTCTTCCTTCCTCGCTGAAATAAATAAAAATATATTATAAAAATACGGAGTAAAAGAAGAAAGTTCACAAATTTTAGAAATTAAGGAGCAAATCTGATTAGGTGATTAAGAAAGAATGATAATATCTGGTGTTCTGGCTTGGAGAAAATATATGATGAGCTACCATTTACCTAGCTTGCTAATTCTGCAGGAAAGTGACTTCAAGTTAAGGCAGAGCGGTAGTAGGTGGGTAGCTTCCTGGAGAACTTATCTATTGGGAGCCCCAAACATCACTGGACATATAAAGAGATAGAAAAAACTGTTCTCAGAACCTGTAGGAAAGAGATTACTGCATGTGGTTCTTTGATAAGCTACTTGAGAGGGGGTAAGACTGCTATTACCCCTCAAAGGAGCATGCAAAGAAAGGTGGCAACTCACCTGACTGAATCCTAAGGAGGGAGGTTCTGATTAGCCACAAAGGTTTTGTTTTTCTGAATAAAATACCTAAGTACAATACCAAGCTGATTTGGTCAGGAAAACAAAGGAGAAGCAAGGTTTTGGGAAGAGTTACAATTCATTCTCCATCCTTCTTCTCAAAATCTCTTGCCTCTATTCTAAATAAAGATGGGAAAAGTGGAGTGAGTGGCAAATGCATAAGTAAGAGGTCCATGTATCTCAGTCTCATGCTGGGTGGCAGAAGTCAATGAGTTCAAGTCAGTAAGGGATATGTGAGGTGTAAATATTTCAAGTAGTTGGTTGTATATGGGCGTCTAGAGCTTGGAAATGCATATTTGAGAGTTACCAGCATATGAAACCTTGGGTGTGGATGGGTAAATCAAGTAGAAAGAATATAAAATGAGAAGAAACACACTCCAAGAAAGCATGCTGAGGAAGAGGAACTGAGACTGGGTGGCAAGAGAAAGAGGGAGAAAACCAGGGCAACCATGAAAAAATAGGAAAAGAGAGAACATGGTGGAAAAAATGTGAATCAATGACAAATGTTAACTGAATGAAAAGTGCACACTATCAAAGCCACATAGGCAAATTTTTCACATTCAATATACTCTTGCTGAACATGGAGATCTTGAAGCAATAAGGTTTGGCCCGAACAAATTCACTTCTTAATTAGTTGTTCACTCATATTTAGTGAAGATCCCCTGTGTACAAGATCTCTTTCAATATCTATCTCTCTTCCCTTCTCCTTTCCTGTTGAACCAAATTCAAATTCTCTCTCTTGGTTATTTCCTGAGCTTCTGAGAACGGACATGGACTCAATATGTAAAATTTCATTTTTTTACTCAATTCCTAAACTCCTTTTGCTCTCTCAGGACTAACAAAGGTATTGCTAGTCTCTGGGTGCTTCCATATCCCTCTTATTTTCTCTTAACATCTTTATAAATAGTCCATTGACCCCTCTCCAATTTGATATATCTAAAATCAAATTCATGATTGCCTTTCCCCTATCCAAATGTGCTCCTCCTCCAGACTTCCCCACTTTCCCCCCCACTCATTCCTTAATTTATTTAAGTGTTCACTATGTATAGAATGCTTCCTACTATGCTAGGCACTACGGACTCAAAGTTCCATCTCTCTAATGGGAAGGACCACGGTTGACTTTTTCTTTTTTTTTTTTTTTAACAGTAGGAAGTACATGCTGGCAAAGCATATAGAAAGGACTCAGGAGGTTGGGACATAGGCCAGAAGGCTTCCCAAGGAAGTACTGTATGAACTGAGCCTTAAAGAATAAGCAAGCTTTCAGCAGTGGAGGGAGTGAACAGGTGGGAGAACATTGTAGGCAGAGACGCATGAGCAAAGGATGCAGGCGAGAAAGTGCACAGCATGTTCAAGAAATGAAAAGCTGGTGGTCACTTCATAAGTTATATAAATGTCTAATCATGATGTTGTACACCTGAAACTACTATAATATCGTATGTTGATTGCAATTAAAAATAAAAAATAAGTTTAATTTAATTCTGTTAAAAAAAGAAAGAAAATTTCAATATAGCTGGACCACAGGATAAATGGTGAGTGGGCAGGCCAGCCAGGATGGGCATATCAGGTGAGGGAAGGAAGGGAACAAGTAATAAGGAGAAAAAAATATAGGCTTGGCCAGATTATGAAGGGTGTTAGTTGTGAAAATACGTTGGATTGTGATGATACCTAATGGGGTAAGACACTCTTCGGAAGTCTTGTACCTTTTGGTCTCCCCCCAGAACAAACAGAAAGGGTTTTCTCTTTGCCTTGGGGAAGGGATGTAACAGTAAGAGTCAGAGAACAAACAAAGTAAGGCCTGGCTTTGAGGTTCTAACAGGATTCTGAAACTCATGTTAGAGCCTGTAGCTCTGAGAAAAAAAGTCGGGGAGGAGTGAAGGGGGCGTTCTGAATTTCGAACCTCTTGGGCCCCAAAGGGTTAATGATATAGTTGATGTTCTAAACTCTGCTTTGAATACAACAGCTGGAGGGTCATACTGGCTGGCCTTAGAGCTTTTCCTTTTTCATTTCACAGCCAGGAATGGGGCGGAAGAAGAGGCCTGAATTCAACTGGGAATGGGAAGAAGAACAGAGGCCTCGTGTGGAGCACACAGCACACACTTCCCCACCCACAGTGACATTCACCAGCTGGGAATACCCAGGTGAATGGAGCAGGCAGCGAGCAAGACTTCCAGCAGGGCACAGACACGTACATGAAGGAAGAACGAGAAATCACGAGATCAACTCTTTTCACAGGTTGCTTTCTTTCACATTTCAAATATCTAATCAGAAAGTCATAAATTACTTAAAGCTGGTGTGAACTTCACTAAATGTGCAAATACACATGTTTGGCAGTAACTATAACTGTCTGCTGAAAATAAACAGGGGAATATAGCATAGGCTTAGTGCCTTTCTCTTTTTGTTCCATAACATTTACACTAACTTACTAATTCACAGAAAATATTATGTAATAGCAAAAGCATTTTAGTCAAATCACATTGTGCTTCTTTTCATCAAAACTTACTAAGTGTAAAGGGGGTAAATGGGAGATACCTGTAATACTATCAACAATATAAGACACATTTTGAAAAAACCCTTACTAGTTATTTTAAGTAATATTTGTATTGTTTTTGATCCCAAATGCCTATAAATAAAGTGACTTGAATAAATAAAGAAGTATGTTAAACAAGTTTATGTCTATTATGGGTCAGGATTAAAGGACTACATTAGATGAGGCAGCCTAAATTCCAGCCTTCATGGAGGTTCTGATTATTTTCTAGGTCTTCTACTCTCTCTGCTCCCATCTTGAAACCAAGAAGGTTAATAAATGTTCACTGAACATATGTGTGGGGTTTGGAGAAAGCCTGCCTGAGTCGCTGTTAAATAGCATCTATTCTCTATCTGGCCCCTTTGTCTTGATGCTTACCACTCAGACCTGCTCTGAATTAGACATCTAAACAGCTCATGTTTTTGTTTAGAGTTTTTATTTCTACAAAATTATTATTAAACTAGAGGCCCAGTACATGAATTTGTGCACAGATGGGGTCCGGCCGGCCCACCCTGATCAGGGCGATCAGGCCGGGCCAGCCAGGGGGAAGGGCCGCAGGCGGTTGGCTGGCCAGCCTCACCCCCTGGTCAAACTCCCGGTTGAGGGGACAATTTGCATTTTAGGCTCTTATTATATAGGATGTACACTTACTGAATCATAAGGCCCTTTATCATGTTTTTGTTAATGGACTGGCCCTGCTCTTTTCAGTTACTTTGCCTCATAAGCTTCTTGAAATTTCAAAACTGCAAGTTTTGAAAAGTCATAGCTATAACTGAGGTTTCCATAAGAGACCTACCCATTTTCATCCCCATTTTCTCTGAAAACAGCAGTAATAGGAAAGTTGAAAAGAAGCAACTTCTAGCCCATAGACATCCCTTTGTGCAAATTGCAAAGAACACCTTTGAAAAGCCACAACAGAGAATCGTCAGCATTATGTGTTGTGTTGTTTTCTTTTTATAATGCATTCATTTTAAACCACAGATCTAGTATTTTGATGGCCCAAAGTACAAATTTAACAAATAAGTCTCTATTGAGTTTTTACTACATTCACTGCTGATAAACTTTGCAAAGATGGTATGCAAGATCTTTAAAGAGCATCTACTCAAAATATTAATATGGAATTAGCCATTGCCTTGAAGTTCTATTGGGTTCTGAGGTCCTATATCACTGTACGCCATATAGTAAAAAGACTTAAGGGAGTCTGAGAAATGTCATCTAGCTGTGTGCTCAGGAAAAAGAGGAAACTGGTGAGCATTTAGTCTCTAACACAGTAATTAATGGGAATCAATTGGAAATCATTAACTTTTTCCAAACCAAGCTCAATAAGTTAAGAATTCTTAAAGTACATTCAATTTGTGCTCAAATTAACTCACATACAATAAAATTTAATGTTCGCTAAATACCAAAGTGTAGTTTATCCCTATTAGTGTTTTTCTTTCTCTTTAATAAAAATAATAACACTGGTGGCTTTTAAATAGTCTATTGCATTGAATGTTCACTTATTTGGACCATTATTTCAATATGTACTACATTTAGCATTATAGACAGAATACTTCCTGGATTGACCCAAGTATTTTCTTTTATTTCTACCTAGAAATTGTGTTTTCTTTCCATTTCTGCTTGGGGCCACAGAGTATGGATGCTGAGAAAATAAAGAACTATGCTAAGGGACCCACTATGCATTCATGCAAACTTCAGCTATCCTTTTACTGTTGTTTGGAAACCACCATCACCACATCACCACCACCAGCACCCCACTACTACCATCCTAGCATCTCCTGGTGGAGCCTCGGGGCCTTCCCCCCATTGGGCACTTTTTTCTCCAAAGTCCTCATGCTGCAGACATCCTTCACTTTCAAGATAAATTCATCACTTCACTCTTCTTGTTTAATTTTATTTTTTTTGCTCAGATGACTATATCTCCCCTTTATATGAATGCAGGAAGCATTTCTTTCATGTTTACAGCTCTATCTCTAGTGAACACCATTGGGGTTATTTAGAGTCAGCTTTATCATGTACCTGACTTTTCACCTCAAAATAGCTCTGTCTCTATATACAACACCTTCAAGTTCTTAACTCCTGTCATGGAAGATCCTTCTTTTCTATCTATGGCTTATTTCTTCTTCATCATTATGTCTCATCCCAAGATCTTCAAGTCTTCCTTCCTCAACCATTCTCCTTCTCCAGCATCTTTACTCTCTCTGTTTCCAGTGTTTTTCCTTTGTCACCTCTCAAAATATGAATAATTTCTTGCCGGGTTGAAAAAGTTTTTGTTTTGCCCTTCTGTCTCTCAAACTTTTAATTTCTTTTTTTTTCTTTTCATAACCAAACTAACTGCTGGCTCCAATGACTCATGTCCCATGCACGCCTTCATCTTCTGCAATCTGATAATTGCTCAGTTCCAGGCTCTCAAAGGTCATCAGTGACTTCCTAGTTACCAAATTCAATGATATTTTCTCAGCTCTCATTTTCCTCGATCATTTTGCAATATCTGAACTAGTACAGACTATGGAAGAGAGACTGCTGGTTGACCAGCACATATCATATTCTCCCCTTCTTACCAACACAACTCCAATTTTATTCCAAGTGATAATGTGTACACCTCAATGACAATATTTCCCAGCCTCTATTGCAGTGGAGATGACCTTATGAGATGTAGGCTGACATACTTAGTATATTCATTAGGTTAAGGCCAGTTACTATAACCAATAAATTCTAAATTCCCATCAACTTAGACAGTAGTGGTGCGTGTGTGTTTCTCACATAACACCCAAAATGTGTTCCAAGCTTTCTACATGGTCATTCTGGGACCCAGGATCCTTCCGTATATTGGTTCCTTCTTTCCTAGGACCTCAAAGTCCTCTACACTGATCTAGCAGATAGGAAGTGGGTATAAAAAAGAGCATGCTGGAGGCTGGAACTGAGCTATGTGTTGACACATGACTGCAAAGAAGGCAAGGAAATGTAGTTTATATAACTGCTCAAGAGGAGGAAATAAATTTGGTGGGCAGGTAGCCAGTCTCTGCCCCGCAGCTAAACCATTCCATAACGAATTCTGGCCTAGCCAAATCAGCAGGCATGATTGGAACAGGCCATAGTCACACCTCCCTAACTGGGTGCTTTCTAGGGCAGAACATCTCAACTGATCAATCCTTAAGGCAATGATCAGCATTTCTTCTTTACTCTCTTTCATAACAAGTTTATTACTCTTAACATACTTTTCTTCGTATTTTTGTTGCCATAAACCTTGAGTTAATTTACATCCTGTCATAACAAGAACCATTGCCAATCACAATCAGACTTGTAAGTCTTTACAGCTGTGAAAAGTGAAGTTTGAAAAATATTGAGATAATGAAATACATGAGGTAAGGTAACATTAATTTGTATTTTAAATCCCCAAAGAGCGCCATAATTGTAAAATTTGAGTCACATCAGTTGCTATCAACATAATGTTTTTTGCGAAGTACAAAAGAAAGTACAGATGAGGTTTATCAGACACAGAAATCACAGTGTCTCACTGCTCATACCAACAAACCTCCTTTTAGTTTAATTCACTCTGTAGACACGACATCAAAGTTCTTCCCAGCCTTCCTACACCATGTATACCGATGTGGAAACACTTACTGTCTGCTCTTGATCCTCTAGTTAAAAGTGGCATGCCTGTGGATTTCCCTTCATTCAGCTCAGATTCCTCTCTATAGGAAGACATTTATCTGTATTTAATTTCAAGGGAATCACATAAACATTTGAACCAGATAATTTCTCCGCCTCTCTCTCCAATATAATTAATAGTAATAATAATAGTTCATTTGAGGGCACCAAGAGAATGGGTCACTTTGGGGATGAGGATGAGGATGAAACTCTTGGAAGAATCTGAAGAAAATCACTGAGTGAACAGAGAAGTGAAATAAGAATCCAAGATTATGCTGAGAAAAGCTAGATCAAAAATTGTGTGAATAAAACAATAGAATTAGATAGTTGTGCCCTAGGCATTGGCCTTACTTGCCTGGGTCACCAGAAAGGTGTTTGGGGAGGCTCCTTTAACCTGAGGTGAGTACAGGTGAAGCAGAAGGACCCACTGCTCTGGGCCTCAGCTGAGATGCCCACTGGCACCATCTTGGTAGTGGATGCTGCAAAGCACCTCCCAGCTCCTGTTCAGGACTGAAGATCACAGGCCTCCAGCTGACGGCACACAGGTCTTCACTGTCAGCGCCTCCAAGTATCGCCTTGTTTCAAAGAGTTGCTGCACCCAAGGCCATGTACCCTCTCCTGCCCATCACCTCCTGGGTCTGGTCCCCCCTTGGGGTGTAAAGACCCTCACTCCCAACCCAGAACAATTGTGAGGACCCCTCTCAGGTTAGTTAAGGCCTTTTATTAAAACTGTATCACAGCCTGACTTCTTCCTCTGCTCAGTCCTGCTTCTGTTCCTTCCCTTTCATGGGTGTGAATACAAAAAACACTCTTTAAAAAATGTCCTATAATCTCCATCTCAGAGTCTGCTTCACAGGGAACAAATCGGTCACATCTGCTGACACCCCCCTTGGAAGAAACTGCTAGAAAATCTCACTCATCAGAGAGCTGTCACCACCTATCATTGGGTTATTACTCCACCACTGATTTACTCCCGGTCACCAGCCATAGATTTCTTTAGAAATCCATGCTAATATTTACAGTTTAAACCACAGCCAAGCTAAAACTGAGAGTATGCTCTGGAAACAAAAAGTCACCTGAGTTTGGCCAGGACACACCCATTCCCCAGAATCTGGTGAGGATTTCATCTCTCTCACTTTGACAGCAAAAAGTATCAAAAAGGTGTTTCTTACTGAACAAAAGGTGGAGGGACCCTAAAAAGCAGGAATCGGGTTTTTACATTTACAAAATCACAATATAATTATATATTCAAATTTGTTCACATTATACCATATATATTTTTTCAGATGTCTTAGAATTAAGCAGCCTGGTACAGATCTGCAGATAACGAAGATAATTTTACCATGTACCTGGGCCCAACATATTTTCATTAAAAGTTTCCCTCTTATCCCTGGCCACGTGGATTAGTGGGTTGGAGCATTGTCCGTACACCAGAAGGTTGTGGGTTTGATCCCCAGTTAGGTGTGTACAGGGGGTAACCGATCAGTATCTCTCTCTCTCACTCTCTGTCTGTCTGCCTGTCTCTTCCTTCCTCTCTCTCTAAAATCAATTATATATATATATATATATATATATATATATATATATATATATATCCTCAGGTGAGGATTTTTAAAAAAATGTGGTGGGAGGTGCATAAGGGTATAGGAGGGATAAATGGTGATGGAAATAAATTAAAAAATATATATTTAAAAATCAAAGTTTCCCTCTTAACCATATAACCCAGCAATTCCACTTCTGGGTATTTGTCCAAAGAAATCCAAAACACTAGTCAAAAAGACACATGCATCCCTATGTTCATTGCAGTATTGTTTACAACAGCCAAAATAAGGAAGCGATCAAAGTGTCCATCATTATACAAATGGGTAAAGAAGATGTGGTAAATATATACAATGAAATAATCCTTGGCCATAAAGAAAAAAATAAAGTTGTGCAATAACATGGATGGACCTAGAGGATATTATGCCAAATGAGATAAGTCAGACAGAGAAAGACAAATACCATATGATTTCATTACATGTGGAATCTAAACAATAAATAAACAGACCAACAAAACAGAAACAAACTCATAGGTACAGAGGACAAACCGATGGTTGCCAGATGGGAGGGGCTTGGAGGAAAAGGTAAAGGGATTAAGGAATATAAGTTGGAAGTTATACAATAGTCATGGGGATGTAAACTACAGTATAGGGAATATAGTCCAGATGGGTAGTAGACTTACCAGGGGGAATCACCTCATAAGTTATATAAAGGTTTAACCTCTATTATGTATACCTGAAACTAACATAATATTGAATGTCAACTGTAATTTTTAAAAATTTTTAAAAATAAAATGTAAATAGAAGAAGGGGGAAAGTACTAATCTACAATTTTGCATGCCAATTTTTTAAAAAAGTTTCCTTCTTAGAAAAAAAAATCAGCCTTGCTATTCTGAAAGCTGATCTAAAATTTATAGTCATATAAGAGTCACATTCCCACGCTCCTTACCCCATGCCTGGCACAAAGTAAAAGCTCAAACCATACTTGATGAAAGAACAATGATATATTTCTTGGCTGAACAGTGAAGTTGTAAAATAAGATTGCTTAGAAGGACAGGAGATTCTAAACTTAAGCCTGAGAACAGGACAGGGTGAACAAGAGCGAAGCAGGCAGGAAAGCAGCCGGAAACCCATGGTAAAGGCCAGCTACGTTGGCCAGGAGGAAATGTGTGGTTTCCTGAATTGTACCCGTTCAAAGCCATGAACTTGGAAGCATACCATATATATAGCATGTCAGGTCCATAACTGTCCCTTCCGTCACACTTTGGAGTGACTTTGAAAAGGTTATTTATAATCCTGGGCTCCTCTGTCCCTGTGCATTGCTCCTGGAAGGGATATGGAGGTGGAGGCAGCTGTAACAGAAAAATAAGGCTGCAAAGAACTGGAGTGGGTACATTTCACAGAGCACCACTTACAATGTCTTTAAAGGAGGACTTTTTAAAAATCCTCACCCAAGGATATGTTTAATAATTTTTTTAGAGAGAGGAAGGGAGGAAGAGAGAGACATTGATGTGAGAGAGGAACATCAACGTCAGAGAGAAACATTGATCGGCTGCCTCCTATAAGTGCCCCAAATGGAGACCAAACCCACAACCCAAGTGCCCTGACCAGGAATAGAACCTGAGATCTTTTAGTGTATGGGATGACGCTCCAACCAACTGAACCACACTGGCCAGAGTCTTAGAGGAGGATTTTTAAGCTAGAGTGACTGGGCCTCCTCTGGGCACCATAGTGGGATTTCAGGAAACTGCACACCCTGTAATTGGTGTAAAGTGAGTGAGTGTGTGTGTGTGTGTGTGTGTGTGTGTGTGTCTGTCTGTCTGTCTGGAGAGGGAGCCTCAGATTTCATTAGATTCTTGTGTCTTTGGTTATAAGACCTTTTCCTTCTTTGGTTTTATCAACTCAAGTGGGGCTCCTCTAAACCCATCACTATCCATTAAGGGCTGAGCGGATGGCGAGAGGTGGGGACGAGAGGGGACTAACCATGTGGAAGGCTTTCTATTAACTGAGTGAATAGATGTGGATGGATTAGAGAATGCCCAGCATATACTGGTATAAGGACCTATAAATATTCACTCTTATTATTACTATTAGTCTTTTCTAAATGCTTTCTGAACTTCACAACAACACCATGAGGTCAGCATAAATCCCATGCTGTAAACCCTCGATTTTGCAGACCTTGATTTGACGGACTTGCGATTTAACGAAAAAAAAATTTCCAGTCTATATGTCATATGTGAAAATTAACACCCTATTAATTTTAAAATGCTTTTAACCAAGATTTGCTAATAACTAAATTAACAGATTAATTCTTTGTTATTAATTCACTGTTATTTTAAACAAATGTTAGCAAATAGGCCATATGTTGGAAAAAACACTGTAGTAACTTCCCTGACATAAATACATATTACATATCTACAACTATAGTCTACATATTTAAATCCAAGAGTTACTGCTCAAAAACAACGTTCAGTGAATGACTAGCATGTGATCACACCCCATGGCATAAATTGGTTCTGCAGATTTTTTGTTTGTTTGTTTGTTATTTTATTTTTTCCTTTTATTGATTAAGATATTACAAATGTGTCCTTATCCCCCCAATGTCCCCTCATCCCCCCAATCCTGCCCTCACACTCACCCTCTGTTGTCCACATCCATTGCTTATGCTTATATTCATGCATACAAGTCCTTTGGTTGATCTTTCCCCTCACACCCACCCTCCCCTATCTTCCCTCTGAGTTTTGAGCATCTGATTGATGCTTCTCTGTCTCTACATCTGTTTTTGTTCATTGGTTTATGTTGTTCATTATAATCCACAAATGAGTGAGAGCATGTGATATTTATCTTTCTCTGACTGACTTATTTCACTTAGCATAATGCTCTCCAGCTCCATCCATGCTGTTGCAAATGGTAGGAGTTCCTTCCTTTTTACAGCAGCATAATATTCCATTGTGTAGATGTGCCAAAGTTTTTTAACCCATTCATCTGCTGATGGGCACTTAGGCTGATTCCAAATCTTAGCTATGGTAAATTGTGCTGCTATGAACATAGGAGTGCATATATCCTTTCTGATTGGTGTTTTTAGTTTCTTGGGATATATTCCTGGTAGTAGGATCACTGGGTCAAATGGAAGTTCCATTGTTAGTTTTTTAAGGAAACGCCATACTGTTCTCCACAGTGGCTGCACCACTTTGCATTCCCACGAGCAGTGAATGAAGAATAAACGACATAGAGACCAAAAAAAAAAAAAAAAAAAATACAAAAGATCAATGAAACCAAAAGCTGGTTCTCTGAAAGGATTAACAAGATTGATGAACCTCTCGCCAGGCTCACCAAGAAACAAAGAGAGAGGACCCAAATAAACAAAATCAGAAATGAAAGAGGTGAAGTAACAACTGACCCTACAGATATACAAAGGATTGTTAAAAAATACTATGAACAACTCTACTCCAACAAACTGGACAACCTCGACGAAATGGACACATTCCTAGAAAAATACAAGCTTCCAAAACTCAATCAGGAAGAATCAAAAAACCTGAATAGGCCCATAACTACTGATGAAATTAAAACAGTAATCAAAAAGCTTCCAGCAAACAAAAGCCCTGGACCAGATGGCTTCACAGGGGAGTGTTACCGAAAATTCAAAGAAAAACTAAAGCCAATCCTTCTCAGACTATTCCAAAAAATTCAAGAGGAAGGCACACTTCCAAGTTCTTTCTGCAGAAGTTTTAACACCTGCTGGCCGATGTTCCCACCTGCGCTAAGCTGTGGGTATGTGTTTACTTACTATACTGACTAGACCTAGTCAGTATAAATTTAAAATTACAGTAATACATATAGGAAGCTTTTCTGTGAAATTAAACTTTTCTTACATAGTTAATTTTAATTATACAAACATGTCTACATAAGTAAAAGCAGGTAAACTGTCAATTTTTTAACATATACGTTTGGAAAACCTACTTTATTATATAATGGACTTTCGGCTTTCACAGACACCCCCTCTCCTGAATTAGTCTTACTGTATCCTACTTGTGAGGGAAGGAACTCAGGGAGTGAGTAAAGTAACCCGGGGGCTCACAGCTAGTGGTAGAGTTCAGAACGAATTCCAAAGCTTGGACTCTTTGGCTCCACCCCATGGCCAGAATTACTGGCCAGGTTTCCTGGGGAGGCAGCCTCCCTGACTAAGCTTAAGGCTTTCCCATCCAAGCTCCAGGGCCTTGCTCTCTCCCTGAGTCTGTCCATCAGAACAGGCACTGAGCCTAAAAATTAGCTTCTTGGAGCCAAGGCAGTATCTACTGGTTCATGTACTATGACCCCAATCATTCCACTCAAATTCCACACACAAAGCTAGTTCCTCTCCTAGGGCATGAAGTGATAACTAAAGAAATAAATCACGCTTATCACAGGGCCCTTGCCTCTCTGATGCAGCCAAGTCAAAGGCTGGGAGGAAAGGCATGTTTTTCTCCTAGTCACCAACCAGCGTGAGGAAGCTCTAAGTGGAGTTTCCTATCTTTTGGTTTTCAGATCCATGCTAAGAACTGCAGTTAAATATCAGCTACTAAAACAGCCTTCCTAAAACCACGTAGGAACCCTGACAATTGCATTGTACTGAGCACTTTCTGTGTGTCTGCGCTGTAAATGTTATCCCTGTGCCTCAAAGGAGCCAGGCTGGCGGGCTAGGGGTCATATTTTGAGAGGTTAAGTCCCTCAGGTCACACAGGCAGCGAGCAGCAGAACTAGGATTTGAACCCACCCACCGGATGACAGCACCAGTGTTCTTACCCATACGCCTCCCACCATGCCCACACAGCCACTGTGATTCACGGCCAGCAAGGCCAATATCTCCCTTGGTTTTCCCTGCAGCCACTTCCCTGAGACCTGGCCGAACTCAGAAGGAGAAGCCAAGACGGATGGACTTTATAAGTAGAAGATCCGGGTTCCAGGTCCAGCTTTGCCCCTTCCTAGCTTTGTCTCCTTGGGCAGATCACTTAACCTTCCAGGGTCTCCGTTTCCTCGCCTATGCCATGCAGGTCAGCACTCGCTGGTGCACAGATCCAGAAGAGAATTCGAGCGCAGGCTTAAGTGTTCAGCAAATGTTAGTTACCACACCCCTTCCCGAACCCACTAATTCAAACACTAGGTGGTGGCCCTTTCTCAGCCTCCTCACTGCCCTCCTCTTCAGCGTTCCTCTTGGCCACCTCCGCCACCGCCTCCTCGGACACCCCTCCGTAGTAGCTGCTGCTTCATTTCCCCTCATTTCAGTAGTTTTCTGGACTCCTAGGAAGGACTGGCCGGGGTGCTCGCAGCTTTTCTTCTTCCTATTCGGCTCTGGGCAGGAGTCTGTGCTCCCGGAGGACCCGGAGCATCGGGATCCAGCGCTGCGCTCAGCTGCTCCCGCGCGCCCTCACCGCCCCGTGCCCCCTACGCAGCTGGCCCCGCGTCCCGCCCCTCGGAGGGGTGTGCCCCGAGAGAGTTTAGATAGGAGGTGCCTGCTGGGCACACCCGGCAGCCCGCGGAGCTTCCTCTGCGGCGCAGCCTCTCCTCCCGAGGCGCACGCGAGCGGCCAGGATCTGCTCAGCCCCGGACGCGGGGCCCCCGGCCCTCCCGCCGCCTCCACGCCGCCCGCCATGAAGCCGTCGTTCCTCCGCTGCCAAAACACCACCTCGGTGGAGAAGGGCTACTCCGCGACCATGGGCTGGGTGCTCTTCAGCGCGGGCCTCCTGGGCAATCTGCTGGCGCTGGGGCTGCTGGCGCGCTCCGGGCTGTCGTCCTGCTCGGTGCGCTCGCCGCGCCCGCCGCCTTCGGTCTTCTACGTGCTGGTGTGCGGCCTGACGGTCACCGACCTGCTGGGCAAGTCCCTCTTGAGCCCCTTCGTGCTGGCGGCCTACGCGCAGAACCGGAGCCTGTGGGGGCTGGTGCCCCCACCGGGCAGCTCTCTGTGCCAAGCCTTCGCCTTCTTCATGTCCTTCTTCGGCCTCGCCTCGACGCTGCAGCTCCTGGCCATGGCCCTGGAGTGCTGGCTCTCCCTGGGGCACCCCTTCTTCTACCGACGGCACATCACCCTGCGCCGGGGCGCGCTGGTGGCGCCCGTCGTGGGCGCCTTCTGCCTGGCTTTCTGCGCGCTGCCCTTCGCGGGCTTCGGCAAGTTCGTGCAGTACTGCCCGGGCACCTGGTGCTTCATCCAGATGGGGCACGAGGAGCGCTCGCCGTCGGTGCTGGGCTACTCGGTGCTCTACGCCAGCCTCCTGGCGCTGCTGGTCCTCGCCATCGTGCTGTGCAACCTGAGCGCCATGCGCAGCCTCTACTCCATGCACCGGCGGCTGCGGCGGCGCCGGCGCTCGCTCACCCGGGACCGCGTGGAGCCCGGCGCCGGCGAGAGGGTGGCGTCCCCGCCGCCCCTGGAGGAGCTGGATCACCTCCTGCTGCTGGCGCTCATGACCGTGCTCTTCACCTTGTGCTTCCTGCCTCTAATTGTGAGTCGCTCCTCGCCGAGGCCGCGGGTGCCGGGAGCGCGTAGGGCTGCGGGGCGCGGGTGCGGGGCCGGGAGGGTGGAGCGCGCTGGACGCGGCGCCAGAGACGCTGCGCCCCGGGCCAGGAGGGCTGGTTGCTGGGCTCCCCACATCGGGTTCCCTCCCTCCACTGCCCCAGGACACAGGACCAGTTTGTTGAGTGAGAAGAGGGAAAGTCAGAGCGAGCCGGGGAAAGACCGAGTCCCTGGGTGGCCCTGTGGCCCCGCGAAACCTCTCCGGTTGGCAGAACCCTTTCCTCTCTGCTTCCCTCTGGGAAGGTAGGAGTTATTTCTGCGACTACGAACTTCAACAGGGGGTCCTCTCCTGTTTCCGGGTGACTAATGTTTGATTTCGTTAGACCTGTCCATGCTTGTAATGGCATCCGTAGTGATCTAATGGGATCTGGGAGTTCTGCTCCCGGGTTTTGGCGTGGAAAGGGAATCAGAGAAGGTGTGATTCTGGTTTGCAGAGGCGAGTGGCCGAAAGCATAGGTTTAGTTTCTTCAAACTCCTGCGTAAGCTTAGAGGAGTCCGGGTGCTGTGTCTGGTGCTGCTGCCCGAGTGGGTCGTGGTGACTGAGGCGGAGAGGCTGTTGGGAAAGTACTTTTCAGTCACTGGTGTCATTTTGACAACCTGTCTGGACAGGTTGGTTTTCTTTCTGTCTTGGCAACCGGGGTGACACGAAAGCCATTATCTCTGGTTTCAATTTACTAAAGGGGGTGGGGGTGGAGATTGAAGGTATTTCCTCCTGGGGTCCCAGCCAAGACCGGGGTCCGCCAAGACACGTGGGAGTGTGGCTGAGGCTTTGAGAAAACCTTTTCAGTGTCACTCCTCTCCTTCTCCCCTCCCACCCCCACCTCCATGTACTTGTTCAACATGAGCAACATTTAAACAGATGCTCTGCCAATTCAGTGCCTTTGGAGTTCTTGAGACTTTTGTGAATAGGAAAGTTACATTTCTTGTAGCAACGTAGCAATTTTGGATGTTACTTTCAAAGGTGGATGAAAGTGACATATGATGTGATTTTCCCTTAAATGAAGGCGTTAAGGAGTGTGTGTGTGTGTGGGGGGGGGGGGGGGTCTATAGCTTCATCATGCAGAGTTAGGATCAGAGCACCCAAAAATAAGTCAATAAATCTGTAGCCATATAAATAGATATGGATAGAGATAGAGATATTCAGCAGTGGTTCTCAAATTTTACCAGGCTCCGAATCATCAGCAGGACTTTTAAAAAACATAGCAAGCTGGACCCCATTCCCCAGAGTTTCTGAGTCAGACGTTTTTGAAGAATTCTCGTTCTTGGCGAGTTCCCAGGCGAGGTGGGAGCTGCTGACGCAGGGATCACATTTGGAGAACCACAGTCCAAAGTAGGACTTGGCCAACCACAGCCCACAGGCCAAGTCCATCCTGCCCGCTGTTTCTGTACAGCCATGAAATTAAGAATAGTTTTCACAAATAAACACTTGCAATCAATTTGATGATAGGACACATGAACTCTGAACCCCCAGTTAAGCCAAACATTATTCCAAGAAAAAAAGATTCTTATTATTCTCCTTAGTAGACATGTATTACCAAAAATAATAATAATAATAAGTGTACTTAATTATTATTACAGTAGAGGCCGGGTGCTCGAATTCATGCATGGCTGGGGTCAAGCCTGCCCAACCCTCCTTGGGGTGGGAGGGCTGATCAGGGGAAGGAGCCCGGGTGGTTGGCCAGCAGCCCTGCCCCCTGGTTGAACTCCCCAAGGAACTCCTGGTGGAGGGAACAATTTGCATATTACCCTTTTATTATATAGGATTCTTAATTTCATTAATAAAAGTTGTAGGACATGTGTCTTCTCTCATCATATAAGTACCCACCAAATATTCACTATTTGCTTTTTATCCCATAAAATAGAAAATATTTACTGTCCAGCTCTTAATAGAACATGTTTGCAGACCCCCTGCTCTAAGCAACAGTCTTATTTAC
Organism: Myotis yumanensis; assembly: GCF_028538775.1. NCBI lineage: Eukaryota > Metazoa > Chordata > Mammalia > Chiroptera > Vespertilionidae > Myotis > Myotis yumanensis. The sequence goes on along the minus strand of NW_027223752.1, from coordinate 46,901,345 downwards.
TTATGCTGTGCTAAAAGCAGACAATAGCCAAGTGCCTGGCTATTATATCCTGAGTTTGAGTGCTTTAGGTAGAACAATGCCGAAAGCAGCATAACACAGTGAAAGAACATCATATCCGGATTATCTCCAAGGGAAGTTAAATGACTCATATGTGATTTCGAGGATTGATGGGAATAGTGGATTTGAAAATGATTTCCTAAAGAGCGTGTAAAATTCCAAAGATATGCAATGCAGACAGCATTCTCCACAGGAACTATCATTTTCTGGAAAGGGTAGGAAAACCGCATCAGACACAGGTGTGATTAAGGTGCATTCCTTACTAGCTATGACAGTGGCTTAGTTACCTTTCTAACCACAATTTCTCTCAGACAAGGATAGCCATACTTGCTCTGTAAGATAGCTATAACGATCTGAAGATATATATATATATATTTCCATAATATACATATACACACTTTGGATAATTATAAAGGCAGTGTTGTTAAAATACATTCAAAATTGAGCTATCAGCTATTAAAGTGTGGATACATTTTGGGGAGAAACCCTATATATATAGCTCCTACCCAGGCACCTGACCTAAAAAATTAGTGTCACTGTTATCCCTAATTATTATTATTTCCACTTATTCTTGCCTGCTGGCCATAGAACATTAAGAAATATGGTCGCTGGATGGACATGGAGAGCATTATGCTAAGCGAAATAAGCCAGTCGGAGAAAGATAAATATCACATGCTCTCACTCATTTGTGGAATATAATGAACAACATAAACTGGTGAACAAAAAATAGATCCAGAGACAGAGAAGCATTGAACAGACCATCAAACTTCAGAAGGAAGGTGGGGGGCGGGGGGTAAGAGATCAACCAAAGGACTTGTATGCATGCATATGAGCATAACCAATGGACACAGACACTAAGGGTGTGAGGGCATGTGCTAGGGCAGTGATGGCGAACCTTTTGAGCTCGGCGTGTCAGCATTTTGAAAAACCCTAACTTAACTCTGGTGCCGTGTCACATATAGAAATTTTTTGATATTTGCAACCATAGTAAAACAAAGATTTATATTTTTGATATTTATTTTATATATTTAAATGCCATTTAACAAAGAAAAATCAACCAAAAAAATGAGTTCGAGTGTCACCTCTGACACGCGTGTCATAGGTTCGCCATCACTGTGCTAGGGGGCGGGAGTGGCCGGGGAGAGGTCAAAGGGGGGAAAAGGAGTCTATGTAATACTTTAAACAATAAAGAAAAAATAATAAAATGGATAAAACAAATAAACAAAAAAGAAATATGGTCTCCTCAGGAGACAGCATTATATTCTAAGGTAATGGTTCTCAAACTTGTTTTAGTCCAAGGACCCCTTTTTACTCTTAAAAATTATTAAGGACCCAAAGAGCTTTCATTTATGTGGATTATATGTATCAGTATTTCTCATATTAGCAATTAAAAATAAGTTTTAAAATATGATTTCAAAACAAGTTAACAAAATGTACTTCGTGTATTTTTGCAAAGATGCAAGGAGAAAGCTGGGGTTTCAAAAATGATTAAGTAATGATAAAAACAGCAGGTAAAACAGAAAAACAAAAGCATGTTAAGAGCACAGAGGTACGGAGAACAGTCTCTGAAAATGCACATATGTGTTTCTTAAACCAACTACCTTAGAAAGCTCTAGAAAACGCAAGAATACACCAGCACATATTCCATTAGCCCTGGCAATGGAATGGATGTCATCATACGTCGGGTAGCCTCCATAAAACTCACTGTGTACCTACAAGAGGATGAAAGGCAAAAAGGCAAACCATGTCTTTTTTATGAAGATGGTTTTGACCCTGCAGACACACTGAAAGGGCATTAGAGAACCCCACACTTTGAAAATCGCTCTTCAAGGAATGGATCTAGGGAAAGGGGGAAACTTTAAGAAACACTTGTATTCGTGGCATAAGTATTGCATTTCATTAAGCTGATGAAAAGTGTGTTGGAATAAGCTTTTTTAAATTAACTTTGCTGTGATGCTGAATGAGAGCATGATACTTAACTAGATTGAATTTTCAAATTTCCAATTTGATACAGTAGCAAGAAAGTAAGCAAATACAATGAGCTTTAGAGGCAGTTTTCAGCACATTCTCTAACGTGGGTAACATATTTTCATCAAAATTATATTTATCTTAGAAAACCACAATGTATTGGAGGTTGGTAAGGAGCCGCGGTGGGTGAGAGAGGATGTTCATGTGTAAGTTAGAGGTAATAATTGAGAGGTCTAGAAGCCACGTGAAGATAAGTAATTGCATATATCCCAGTCCATGGAGTCAGAGAAGTGGTGCAGGACATCCTGCATGTATTGAGATAACTCCTGAGTGTGTTTCATTTTGATGCAGAAAGAACGGGCAGGATGCTCTTTCCCCAGGAGGCTCTTAGAGGCATGTAAGGATTGGTAGGCAAGAATTGGGCCCAGGGGAAAGGGTCAGGAGTGGATTTAAAGGGCTAGAGCAGAGGGCAGAGTATTGTGATGGGTGGACTGGATAGAAGAGGGCCTTAGAATCGAGAGAGCTCTCGAGAACAGAAATATCCCGCTAAGATAGGTCTCCAGAGTTGGCAATAGCAACATTTTCTCCAGGACTTCTAAATCCAACAGAGGGCACTTTTCTCACACCGATTCTCTGTGTAAATTGATCTACTTAAAAAAATGCCAGGTGTATATTCTGAGGTTATTCAGTATTTTAGCCTCTCTTATAGAAGCAGTTTATAAAGTATGTTCTAGAGCAGTGATGGCGAACCTATGACATGCGTGTCAGAGGTGACACGCGAACTCATTTTTTGGTTGATTTTTCTTTGTTAAATGGCATTTAAATATATAAAATAAATATCAAAAATATAAGTCTGCCCTAACCGGCTTGGCTCAGTGGATAGAGCGTTGACTTGCAGACTGAAGGGTCCCAGGTTTGATTCCGGTCAAGGGCATGTACCTTGGTTACGGGCACATCCCCAGTTGGGAATGTGCAGGAGGCAGCTGATTGATGTTTCTAACTCTCTATCCCTCTCCCTTCCTCTCTGTAAAAAATCAATAAAATATATTTTAAAATATATATAAGTCTTTGTTTTACTATGGTTGCAAATGTCAAAAAATTTCTATATGTGACACGGCACCAGAGTTAAGTTAGGGTTTTTCAAAATGCTGACACGCCGAGCTCAAAAGGTTCGCTATCACTGTTCTAGAGAATACTTTTGATGGACAGAGATTTTTCAAAAGTCGAAATTGTGTTCAAATTGATAATTTGTAAGAATTAATAGAATGTGTACTTTGATCACATTGATCATAAATGAAGTTGTCATATTGTTAGTAAACTAAAAAAATTAAAAATAAATTATATTAAATTAAAAGTCCAGGTATAGATCAGTACACTTCTATTACAAATCGGGTGACTTGAAAATACAATTAACCTAATAATATGCAATAGGATTAACTTGGACAAATACTGCTTAAAAATAAAATGATGTGCTTTAATTATATAAGTACCATTCATTTACCAAGGTCCCAGCTAGTCTAGTATTTTCAAATACTTGGGATTACATTTTGCTGCACTACACTTTGAGGAGAAAGAAACAAATGTAAAGATAGACTCATGTAAGCATTTGCTTTTTAAATCAACCAAATTGCATAGCCTGTTGTCAGCCATTTATCCATCCAGCACATGTCTGTTACCTACAACAGTCAATATACTGCAAGTCATTGTGGAGATATAAAATGAGAAAAACATCACATTTGCCCACATAAGCTATAATACCGGGATGGGTGGGAGTAATTAGGCCCATAAGAGAGTTTAGAGAAGGAAAAGGTCCTCTCCTAGTTGATAAAATAATAACAATAATAGCTAATTATTGAGTTCTCATTATATGCTAGGACTTGTCAAGGTTTTACTCATGCCATCTTATTCAAATTTCCTGACAATCCTGGAAGGAAGTACAAGTATCCCCACTGTGTAGTTGAGGAGATGGAATAACTTACCCGAAGTCACACAGCCAATGAGGGGACTCCAACCAGGAGGCTCAGGCTCGGAAGCTGGTGTGCGTGGCCACTCCTTCACTGGGACTCCCTGAAGCGGGTGATATTTGAGGTTGGTCCCGAGAGGCAAGCAATCAGTTTCCACTTCTAAAATGGAGATAATGGTTGTACTTCCTTCATGGGATTGTTATGAGGATGAAATGATGTTTTCAAAGTAAAATGCTTAGAACAGGGCCTGGGAACATGGGCATTAGCTATTATTGTCACTATTAGTATTATTAAGCCCTGATGATGCGAGAGGTCTTCCAGTCACGGTGTATCTTCCTGAGTGTGCTAGATGGGAGTGGCTGAGGCCACTAAAATGCTCTGTAGAGAGAGAGCAAAAAAGTAAGGAAACAATGATGGGAAAACACATCTTCTCCAGCAGATGTCCCTTGATTGCCCTAAGTGGGCCTGGCCTGTGCACTTATTCATGTCTCCTCCCACCAATGTTGAGTTAGCCTATTTCCTGTCCCATTAGGGTCCATTTTGTCCCATTATGGATTTAGAATCTCAGTAGGCACCGCGAGTATAATAGCATCACGAAAAAGTGGCTGGCCTCCAGTGGAGAGGGAGGTAGTGGTAGTGCTGGGCTAGGCAGCAGTGTTGGCTGAATGGCAGGAAAAGCCCTTCAGTAGTTTGCAGGCTCTGAGGGGGCCACAGAGACCTCAGAGAGGACCAAGGCAGTAGGAATGACTGGGCACAGGTAAGTAGGCTTACATGTCTATGTGTGTGTTTTCTCCTATGTGAAAAGAGGATGTTGGCCTCAGAAAGGTAACCATCTATGCTAAGTAATTAACATGAGTTGGCCAGGTTCTTTCGCAGGTCTCCTGTCTTTCATTGCAGTATTTCCTGTCTCTTCACAGCCCCTCGACCAGTGGTTCTCAACCTTGGCTGCATGTTAGAATCACCTGGGAATCTTTTTAAAATCCTGATTTCTGGGCCCCATCCTCCGAAAATTCTGTGTCTTTGTTACTAATGTTGTGGCTCCACCCCATAACAAAGAAACAGAATTTCCGGAGGATGAGGCCCAGAAATCAGGATTTTAAAAAGATTCCCAGGTGATTCTAACGTGCAGCCAAGGTTGAGAACCACTGCCCTAGACGCTGCTGTTTTATTGATGTCTCCGTACGTGTGACATTTCACAAGGGTGACTTATTTCTGAATTGACTAATAAGAGAGGATAGGGCCCTGGCCAGTTTGGCTCAGAGAATAGAGCCTCAGCCTGCGGACTGAAGGGTCTCGGGTTCAATTCCAGTCAAGGGCACATGCCCAGGTTGTGGGCTCGATCCCAGTAGGGGGCGTTGCAGGAGGCAGCCGATCAGTGATTCTCTCTCATCCTCGATGTTTCTATCCCTCCCTTTCTGAAATCAATAAAAATATAGGGTTTTTTTTAAAAAAAGAGAGAGAGGATAGGAAGTAGGCAGAAGAAAGGAAGGAGAACTGAAGGGAATATGGGAGGAGAACCTCAGTATTTATGGAACTGTTTGTAAAAGATTCAGTGGACTGGATTAGTCCCACCTCAGCTCCTCCTTCCTCTGTGGGGTCAGGCAGGGACCTAGAAACTCCCATGCTCACAGCAGGTAGAACAGCCTCTCAGGCAGTGGTTCTCAACCTGTGGGTCGCGACCCCTTTGGGGGTCAAATGACCCTTCATAGGGGTCACCTAAGACCATCGGAAAACATATAATTACATATTGTTTTTGTGATCAATCACTATGCTTTAATTATGTTCAATTTGTAACAATGAAATTGGGGGTCACCACATGAGGAACTGTATTAAAGGGTCGCGGCATTAGGAAGGTTGAGAACCGCTGCTCTAGGGACTTAGACCGGGACTCCCAGGAGTCCCCACTTCCACTGAGCCTCCCATGTTGTCTCTGCACCTTCCAGGCTCCTCACTTGCACCCATCAGCTGCAGTACATTTGCCCAAAATGAATATTCCAAGCCGAGCTGCCATATTCTTACAGAAAAGTGATGTATCCTGATTGAAATAAGTGAATGTATTGCTGCCATCCACCTTTCAACATTATAATGGATATATTTTCCCTTTAAAACAGTATCGTGCTTACTATGGAGCATTTAAAGCTGTCACCAAGAAAGACAGAACTTCTGAAGAAGCCGGAGACCTCAGTGCCTTGCGTTTTATATCTGTGATCTCAATTGTGGACCCTTGGATTTTCATCATTTTCAGGACATCGGTATTTCGGATGTTTTTTCACAAGATTTTCATAAGGCCGCTTACGTATAGAAATAGGCACATCATTTCCTGCCAAACTCAGATGGAAAGTCTTGCAGTCTCCGGTAAGCTGAGGAACGTATCACATTTACCACCAAAGACCCATGCTAATAACAACACTTCCATTTAAATCTTCTAAAGTTTTCTCCCATAACAAAACATCTAAATGTGTTTTCAAAAGTATTTGCTATCTTAAGGCATTGTTACTCTAGTATATACTTGAACCAGTTAGGTACATTTTCTTTTTCATTTCAAGGTATTAATAGTGACTAGATTTTAAATATTGTGAACAATGTTGAAAGTTTTAAAGCAATGACATTAATTGTTCCAACATTTGTACTTGGTGCCCCTCATTTTCTAGAGAGGTCTTGAGACGGCTGGGTCTAAACCCAGTAGAAACACCAGTGTTTACAGTTATGTGGTGGGTGTTCTTAAAATTCCTTATTCATTTCTAGTGAAGCCTGCTTTTTATTGTGTATCACAATTACCCATTTATTATTATTTTTCCAACTGATCTAAGTATGTCTGAATTATAGATGTTCCTCAGAGAAGTGCGATGGGAAATACAGCCAAGTCAGGGGTTTGGAGAGGCGAAGCTATAAATAAGTAGGTTTAAGGCAAGATGTGACTATGCCCACTACCCAGAGAAGAAAAATTAATGTTTATCGTTTGAAGTGCAGTTTCCTGTGTATTGAAGCAGGGATATCAGTAGGAAACAAAATTTGGGAGTGGCTACAAAATACTGTTTCAATTTTTGGTACCTGCATTTTATAGGTTTATCATATTAATGGATGTTGTGGAGGAAGGATTTATGCTTCTTTGAAAGCAGTGATGTGAGAATTTCCAGAGAGCCGAGCAGAGCTGAGCCATGTTTACTCCCTGTGGTTGTGCGAAGCCGCAGGGCATTCAGCAGAGCGAAAAGCCCGCCCAGGACTCAGTCAACCTCAGCTGAGGGTGGTGGCAGGGACCTTAACATCTACCTATTGACAGCCGCATTCTGCTCTTTGTGGAAACAGTAAGATCTTGTGGAGGTTCCGGAGAGCTCTGCACATTTAAAACGAGCAGGATGGGCTCAGATGGAGCACAGCTGAGCACTTTAATTGGAAATTAAATGTTTACAAAGGTTAGCAACACTATGAAAAAGGAACAAGAGGGGAAGATACGCTGCAGCTGTTAAACTAAACAAGCACACAGGTAAAAGCTTTTACCTTTGGTGAAAAAAACAGATGGGGGACATTCGGGCATTTTCAGCATCTCCAGAGTCCCTTGGTACCCCGACACACGCAGACTCTGAGATGGAGAGCCGGCTGCCCTTGAACAGACCCGAGACGCCAGGTCAGCCATCCCTTCCAAAGACAAGAGCATTGGACTTATTGCCAACAGAGCAGCAACCCCACTTTGCACCTTTGGTTTATATCAGTGATGATATTAACCTGGATACGTGTGTGTGTGTGTGTGTGTGTGTGTGTGTGTGTAGCAACACTGTGAAATGGCCAATTAAGAATACCTGAATTATAATTTTGGGAGTATGATGGGGTGAAAAATGCAGTCATTTTCAACGTTTAATTTTCATTTGTATATTTAATATGTGAGTACATACGTGTTTTATTGTGGAGGAAGTGAAGCTTTTTGTGTTCTCCTTTTGGAAGGTGTGTTGTGATCATTGTCAAGGTCACCTGAAAAGGTCACAGATGAACCAATAAACATCTTTATAATATTTTGCAGAGGAAATTACTTTTCTTCTAAAAAAGAAAGAGGTTTTGTTTTCTTTTTTGAATAAACAATTCCAGGAGTGCTTCTTTCTTTAGCAGTTTAATGGGCTGTTTTACCAGCATTTATATTACTTTAAATAAGTCAGCATAATGACCCTTTCTCTACAAAATGGAGATAAGCTACCCTGATGACATTCATGTTAAGTTAAAAATCAACACTTCCTTAATCTTCATTGATTTAGTCATTGACACGTGCATTGTACCAGGGTTAGTGCTGAGGAAAAGAACACATTTGACTCAGAGCTGGCCCAGGAGCCATGGGGGACATGGGCTCCTACAATTACAGTAGAGGGTAGAAATCCCAATAGCGAATGTGCACACAGAGCTATTAGAAGAGGAGCCCTTGACTAGGGGGACGTGGAGCGTTGTCGGAGCTTCTCGGTGAGAAGATGCTAAGGCAAGAATTGAAAATGAGTAGGAATTTTGACTCCAGTTCAAAACTGGACAATGGACACAAAGCTGTGACTTACATAAGAGGCGATACGTATGGTTAATAAATGTAGACAAATGTCCTGCCTAATCAGAAAAGTGTGAAATTAAAATCAAATTCTCAAGGACCAAAAGAAGTATGACTCTCAGTAACAGAGGCTCTGATGAAGTAAGAGCAACATGAATATTCCCCTGGTGAGTTTGTCAGTGTGTCCACCTTTTCTTGATAGCAACCTGACAGTACAGTGGGGCCTTGACTTACGAGTTTAATTCGTTCTGAGACCGAGCTCGTTAAGGAGCTCATTAAGGAGCTCGTTAACTCAAATTACTCTGTCAACTCAATGCAAAAAATCCGCGGAGAGATAGCTGGTATCTCAAAAAACTCGTTAGTTGGGACACTCGTAAGTCAAGGCCTCACAGTGTAGATCAAGAGCCTAAAAGTGTTCTTTTCTACTGTTCCGGTAACCCCAACTTAGAATTCTCTCCCAGAAAACTATCAGAGGGGTGGGCACAGTTATGTACAAAACCTCATTGACAATAGTTAGGATTTGGAAACAGCCTAAGTGCCCATCAGCAGATGAATGGATTAAAAAACTGTAGTAGATCTACACAATGGAATACTATGCTGCCGCAAAAAAGAAAGAACTCTTACTGTTTGCAACAGCATGGGTAGACCTGGAGAGCATTATGCTAAGTAAAATAAGCCAGTCAGAGAAAGATAAGTATCACATGATCTCACTCACTTGTGGAATATAATGAACAACAAAACTCTTCTTTGTAGCATTATATATAGTAGCACAAAAAATGAAAAGGAAACCATCTAAACGGCCAAAGCAAGGGTTAAACAAACTTTTTAGAAATATCATACACACACACACAAACATATATGAACGTTATACAGCCATTAAAGAATGTTTTCAACTCATTTATGAAAAATGAGAAGAAAGCTTATAGTGCAATAGTAGGTGAAAAAAAAAGCATGATACAAATTGAATACGATCCATAAAAGTACATATGTAGAAAATACTTGAAAAAATAAATGAAAGTGTGAACCAGTTACCTTTTTTATGAATATATTTTACATAATTCTTTGTATTTTTCCAGGTTTAAAAATAAATCCATATTTATTTTACATGAAATTATTTTTCCTCCCTCCTACCTCCCCCCTAAAATTAATTTTTAAAAGAATGAATAGAAATGGGCCGAGCAAACAAAGGGGAAAAGACACTAAGCAAAGCTCTCCAGTCTAAGGAATGGTGTGTGCAAAGCCACAGAGGCGTAAAGGAGAAGGCCGTATCCAGGCTCCGTTAGTAACTCCATTGGCAGGGATTTGGGATTATGAGCAAAGGAGGCTGGCAAAGAAGCTGAAAACAGAGGCAAGTTTCCCATCATAAAGGGTGTTGGGTGCAGCAGGGAAGGGCTGCAGCTCTGTGAGGCCTGGATACTCACTGCAGACTTTGAAGCCAGGGTGCAATCAGAATGGAGGTTGCGGAAGATCATACTGGTGGCCCGGATTGTGGACGGGGCAGGTGGGGGCGCCAGATGGTGGATGTAGATGTGCTGGGCCCTGTGCAACTATGTGCAGTCAGGGGACTAGACCAGGGTACTGACTAAAGAAGTGAGTGGGACCCAAGTACAGCCCTGGTCCTGCTTTTCTGGCTGTGGGCTGCATCAGCTCAGAGGAAAGGGCCCCTTTTTATGACCTATTTGGAGGGGCACAAAGACCCCGAATATGCAGGCCCCGGAGTGCCCTCCTGCAAGGGAGGGAAAGAGGCGAGGAGCGGCTGAATTCAAGCAGTGGGAGGGAGGGATGGGTCGCACAGCTTTAGTAGGTACAGCTGATGGGAAGGATTCCAGCTTATGATGACTCCGTCATGCCTTTTGTTCCTTCAGTTGCATTGATTTAACCATTTCCTGCTTCTTAGTTTGAAAGTTTCAATATATTCAGAAACAAGTTAGGAAAGGAAAAGATTCTGAAAAAACTCCCATTTCCCCCAGTGTATCTGAACCAAAGATTGCAGCACTGAATCCAGGGACGTTTCTGGGTCATCTCTGGACTTTAATTATGATACTACCCAGCCTAGTGCCTAAGGGCCAACTATTAGGAAGGTTCACTTTGTTCAGAAATCCATCAAAGGTGACTGGGCCAGGCACTACTGAAACTTTAGGGGAGAGAAGGAATCCCAGAAATGCCAAGATGACCCCGGAACTCACCAGCCACGCAGCCTCCTTGCTCACGGTCTCCAGGCTCCAGGCCAGCGCTTCTCCAAGCCCGTGGTCTGGACCAGCATCACCTGGAACTTGTTAGAAATGTAGAGTCTCCGGCTCACCCAGACCCACTGGATCAGAATCTCTGGGGGTGGGGCCGGCAAGCTGTGTTTTAACAAGCCCTCCAGGTGATTCTCATGCCAGTTAAAGTTTGAGAACCACTGATCCATAAAAGAAAAAAAAAAGCCAAGAAAATAAAATATGCAATAGACTCCATTTATAATGTTCCTCTGCTCTCTGGATCTCAGATCTAATCACTCACACCTGACTCCCTCTATTCTATTCAACTATTTTTCTCCTTTTCCCCCTAACAACTAACATGTACTGGAAACATGCTATAAATATACTAGAGGCCCAGTGCATGAAATTCACGTGGGGGGAGGGGGGGGCCTCAGCCCGGCCTGCACCCTTTTGTAATCCGGGACCCCTCAGGGGATGTCCAACTGCTGGATGTCCTGATGTCTGTTCCATGTTTCCATGCCTGTGCATTGAGTGTCTGCCCCCTGGTGATAATTTGGCATATATAAAAGCCTAAGCGACCATTACAGCCACATGACCTGAATGACTGGTCAACCAGTCACTATGATGCACACTGATCACCAGGGAAAAGATGCTCAATGCAGGAGCTGCCCCCTGGTGGTCAGTGCACTCCCACAGCCAACCTCCCACGACCAGCCAGTGGCATCAGCATCCAGTATCTGTTCCTTCTGTGCTCAGCCCAGCAACTGTCGCCTCCTCTCCTGACCCCTCCGAGGCCTTTGGCCCTGGGCTGGGATGGGGAACCGGGGGTGGGCAGCAGCTGACACGGCCCCTTTCCCAGGGGGGCTGAGGGCCGGCTTCCCCCTCAGGGCCAGTGGCCAACCTCCTGCGCGCCCTGTCCCTCCCTCCGGCTGGCAAGCCCTGATAGGCCCGTGGTCCCTCCCCCGGCCCTCCCGCCGACCAACAGCCCCAATCAGCCTGGCCCTGATCAGCCTTGGGTGCCGGCCAGGCCTAGGGACCCCACCTGTGCACGAATTCGTACACCGGGCCTCTACTATACTAGTACATATATTGAATAAAAGGTGTTCTCTTCCATAATCTCCCCCAAACATAAGTATCTCCATTAAGAGGCTATAACTTGGACAGGGAGTCCTCTGTATCTGATGAGGAATGTAAGGATTTTTTCTTAGGCCATCCAAAGGTGAAAATAGTAAATGCAGGAGGGAATATTCTTGCTCCATATTTATCCCTACTGTCCTAGAAATTATGGAAATTAACTTGCTTCGATTCTATCCAGGAAATAGCAATTCACAATTAACCATGTAAAAAGTTTGTTTACTAGGCGATTTTAACGTTGTTAAAACAACCTTATCTTACTGGAGCAGAGTGTTTGGTTCCCTCTCCTGTAACTCCGTTCATGAGTGAGGCTGGAATTGCCATTCTGGGTATTTCCAGGACAGCTTCTAGGTGGAGGAAAGCTGAGCTTACAGGTAAGGGGTGGGACTGGAATTAGGGCTTGCTCTCCCTGCCTTTCCACAATTGCCTCACTCAAGGTGAAGTTTTCAATCTTCCAGACCAGCGGTCGCCAACCTTTCGGACTTCACGGACCACCGGTTGGCAACCGCTGTTCCAGACAATTTTTAAAAACTACATGTAGTCAGGAGAAGGTGTTAAGAATCCATCATGCTCTGGTTACATATATTCTGTATATGGGAGAAGAACTTAATTTTTTTTTCTTTTTGCTACCTAAATGCTAAAAACAGTAAGAACAATAAAGCACAGTCAAGTCAAATCTGGTAAGAAAGTATATTTTAAAGTCAAGGTCATCAGACCTTATAATGATTCATAGAAAGTATTTAGAATCCAATTGGAAAGACAAGACAAATTAGAAGTTAAAAATAATATAATGTCATGCAAATGTTACCAAGTGCTACAGTAGGGGTCTTAGATTTTAAGGTAGCAAAGTTCCAAATCAAAGATAATTATTTAGGATTAGTCTTATAGTGCATTGTATAGACACCTGGGCAAACAAAGAAGTTCGTAGCTTACCAACATCAATTTCTTATCAGTACAAAATAAGATGTAGAAAAAGTAAGTGCCATTCAACACAATTTATAATGAATTGGGAAAGACTTCTCTCTCTTTTTTTTTAACTACGGATACAAGGCTGGCTGCATCAGAATAATTTTGGAGAACTTGTTAGAAATGTAGATTACTGGGCCTGGCCTCTGGGCTGGGGTTTAGATTTTTTTAAATATTTTTAATTGATTTTTAGAGAGAGAGGAAGGGAGAGGGATAGAGAGAGAAATATCGATGAGAGAGGAACATCATCAATCAGCTGCCTCCTGCACACACCCTACTGGAAATGAAGCCCCCAACCTGGGTATGTGCTCTGACCAGGAATCAAACCGGTGACCTCTTGGTTTCTGGGTTGATGCTCAATCACTAAGCGATACCAGCTGGTTGGGAAAGACTTCTTTAATTCCCTCAAATTTAAAAATGACCCAGAGAGTTATCCATTTAGTTTTTTTGTGTGTTTTTTTAAAAAGTGTGCCCTAGCTGATTTGGCTCAGTGGATAGAACGTCGGCCTGAGGACTGAAGGGTCCTGGGTTCAATTCCAGTCAAGGGCACATGCCTGGGCTGTATCTCCAGCAGGGGGCATGCAGGAGGCAGCTGATCAATGATTCTCTTTCATCATTGATGTTTCTATTTCTCTCTCCCTCTCCATTCTTCTCTGAAATCAATAAAAATATATTTTTCAAAAAAGTGTAATGACTTATTGGTCATGACTGTAATGTCCAAAACAAAATGACCCCCCTCAAATGCTACAATAGAAACAAGGCTCTAACCTTCAAATGTGAACAAAACTTATTTTGATCAAATAATATGGCAATTAAAGTACAAAGAAAAAAGCACTAGAAACATGAGAAATGGAAAAACTCACTATTGTCATGCCCCACCATCAATTAAAGGTAGTACAAATAGACAAAAAGATATTTGTTTAAATATATTTATACTAGAGGCCCAGTGCACGAAATTCGAGGCAGGGGTTGTCCCTCAGCCCAGCCTGTACCCTCTCGCAGTCTGGGAGCCCTCGGGAGATGTCCAACTGATAGCTTAGGCCCGGGAGCAGACCTAAGCCATCAGTCAGACATGGTTAGCGCTGCCATGGAAGCAGGAGAAGCTCCCGCCACTGCCACTGCCACTGCCACTGCTGCAGCTGTGAGCCGGGCTTCTGGCTAAGCGGTGCTCCCCCTGTGGGAGCGCACTGACCACCAGGGGGCAGCTCCTGCATTGAGCGTATGCCCCCTGGTGGTCAGGGGGCATCATAGTGACCGGTTGTTCCACCATTTGGTCAATTTGCATATTAGCCTTTTATTATATAGGATTTCTGTTGTCACATCACTCAAAACTCAGATTTTTACTCAATATGTACACTTATAAAGGTCTGTTTTTAACCATAGGTGATGATACAGACTTACAATTCACTTTGGGGGCCTTAGAGGCACCTCAAAAAGACATGCAGTGGTCCTCCAGATGGTCAACAAGAGGCTGAGTGACTGTGAAAGGTACATCTCATATTAAAATGGTACTGTGAGCAGCGAAAATGAACAATTTTTAAAATACAAGCTCCAAAGTCATAAGGACAAACTCTGGCTGTTAGATGTTAGTCTGTGATCCAACTGCTTTTTCCATGCAAAACTCTACACTGTGATCCAGGATGAGTATCAGTCAGGATTTTACTTATTTAATAATGGTCAGAGATTCTCCAAAGCAACAAAGGAGAGGCCAGCGGGTGAATTATGTCACTGCAGTGGGCATCTCTGGTAGCATTGCTGATGATCCTTGTCTCCTGGTCTTCATGCCGTGTGTAATCTCTTCCCTTCAAGTGTGAGCTGGACCTAGCGACTTGCTTCTAGTGAGTGGATACAGAAAAACGCGCCTGGAATTCTTTACCCCAGATTAGGTAATAGAAAAGGCTCTGGCTTCTGCCTTGCTTGCCTTATGGAAGCCAACTGCCACCGTGAGAGGCTTACATGGCAAACACGGAAAGAAGCCGCCAGCCAACAGGCAGCAAGGAGCTGAAGAGCTTCATGCAACAAACCATGAGGAACGGAACCCCCCAGCAACCACATGAGCCTTCTTGGGAGTGGAGCCTTCAGGTCCAGCCTTGAGGAGGCTGCAGCCCCGGCCAGCACCTGACTGCAGCCTTGGGAGAAACCACAGGACCCACGTAGGCCGCGCCCGAGTTCCTGACCCACAGAAAATGTGAGATAAGAAATGGCTTTTTAAAAATAACTTTTTACTTAGATTAAATATTTGGAATAAATTTTGATTAAGTTTGCAATTAACAGTTAAATAATTAGGAACAACTAATGTACCAAATGTTTTACTCTATTAGTTGTGTGAACAATGTAATTATGTAAGAGTGTTGGTTGATGGTAAAAGAATGTCAATTGCCCAATAAATGTAAAAGATGAATGAACAGGACCTTAAACAGAATGTACTTAGTTGTGGATAATCCTCCCCACACACAAAACCTTTCTGGACATTAATGAGTTCATCCACTGATTGGCAGATGGGCTCTCCACTTCCTGATACCCTGGCCAACAACCCTGAGAGGATTAGCTTCCTGCCACACCAGCAAAGACTCCCAGGACACACAGCGCTCCCTCCCAGCAGGGACTCCACTATAGGGAATAAAGTAAACACACCATGCAGCTGGGCCAGCCTGGCGCTGGTCCCTCTAGCTGTGTCCACACTGAGCATCACAGCACTTGTAGGAGGTGGCCATTGGCTCGTCTGCAGAGCAGGTCTGAGCTGCGTGAAACAGGCATGAGAATGTTCACGTTTAGGACATGGCTCTGCAGGAGAGTCAACGTGCTCCCAGGCAGCTGCTCACCAGGAACATCCTCCATTTCCTTCAGCTTTGGATACTTCCGATTAGTCACCTTGCAGGTGATGTTGTGCATTCAGGGACAGGTGTTGCATGTGAAATAGGGGCAGTGCTGTCCCCCCTCCATGGTCAGCCCGTTCCAGCAGCCCAGGCAGAAGAGGAGCACGACATTGGACTGGGCCCCACAGGCTTCTGCAGCCTCTGCTGTGCTCAGGCCAAGAAGTGTTTTTAAGCAACTAAATTTTGGGATAATTTTTCTGCAGTCATAAATAACATATGCAATCATTACTATTTAATTAATGGATGTACACCTGGCTGATATGGCTCAGTGGTTGAGCCTCGACCTATGAACCGGGAGGTCATGGTTCGATTCCTGGTCAGGGCACATGCCTAGGCTGAGGGCTCGATCCCCAGTAGGGGACGTGCAGGAGGCAGCCGATCACTGATTCTCTCTCATCATTGATGTTTCTATCTCTTTCTCCCTTTCCCTTCCTCTATGAAGTCAATAAAAAATATATATATATTTTTTAAAAATTAATGGATGTACAAAGTATATGTAAATCTAGCATACTGATAAATATGAAATAGTTACAAGCCTTGATTGTATATTAGACTACAAGGAAAATCTCAACAAATATAAGAAAGCAGAAATTGAACAGTTCATCTTCTCTTATTAAGAAATATATTTTTATTTAAGTTAAAAAACTTTAATTACTTGGAAAGTTTTCTTTTTGTGTATATAATACATACTAAACAGTGCATAAAACATGACATACGTAAATTATAATTATCAAGTGAACATTTACGTAGACACCAGGTAGGTAAGAAACAGCACCCTGCCAGGACCAGAAGCCCATATGCCTTCCCTGATCACAGCTCGTGGGGAAGCACTATCCTGAGATGACCATGTCTTCGCTCTTCTTTGTTTTACTTCCTAGGTGCACCAGAACACATGTCCTCTTTAGTGCTGCTCTCTCCAGTTTAGCAATATGTCTCAGGGCGGATTCCTCAAATGCAGAGGCAAGAACCGGTCAGGTCTATGTGAGTTGTGGATCTCATGCTCTCAGGATAAAGGTGGTGAAGGACACAGGACAGGGCAGGGCCAGGAACCAAGCAAGGATGAGGCATCTGCTTCAACCCATTCCCAAGGGAGCTCTGGAATATGGATACACCACAGTGTTAGTCCCACCGAGATACTGTGACAGCAAGTCCGTAAGAAGTCTTTGGCCAGGATGTGTTGTTTGCAGGGACCCTTAGGCGAAGGGCAATTTTCCAGATTAGGGAATAGTTGTGAGCCGTTATCAATCAATACATGCAGGAGCTGAGGGGAGGGCACCCTGGCCTGGAAAAGGGGATCTGTACAGGCCAGTGCATCCACTACCTATTATGTTTGAGACTCAGTCTCGTGTATGGGAGCTGCTGTGCATACATTTTCACGGCCAAATAGTGTTCTATTGTATGAATATATCATATGCTGCCAATGAGCATTTGTGTTGTTTCCAGATTTGCGTATTTCAAATAATGCTGCTTTGATTATTCTTATAACATACTAGAGGCCCGGTGCACGGATTTGTGCACACTGAAAGGAAATTAATTAGAAGGTGGCTGGCAGGGCGGGGCTGGGCAAAATGGGCCAGACACACCCTGGAGCCATCCTCCTGCGGTTCCTCCCCAGCCGGTCACACCTGGGGCGGTGCCAGGGCTCGAGGGCGTCTGTGGAGTGAGCGGGGTCCCTCCAGCAGGTGGGGTCCCTTGGCCTGGCCTGCAGGGATTAGGCTGAAACTGGCAGTCCAACATCTCCTGGGGGGTCCCAGAGTGCAAGAGGGCACATTGCAAAGTTGCTGTCGCTCAGCATCTCCTTCATTGAGCATCTGCTCCCTGGTGGTCAGTGTGTGTCATAGCTACTAGCCGGTCGGCCAGTAGCTTAGGCTTTTATATATAGAGATTGTATTGTACATGTAAACGCCTATGTCTAAGGCATGTCCCTGGGAGTGGAATTGCTGGGTTGTAGGCTAAGTGCATCTTCGGTTTTATTATATTATAAAAATTGTTTTCCAGTTTACATGACCATCAACATTGTTTGATAGCTCCCAATTTTCCACATCCTTGCCACTTTCTAATTTCGCCATTCTGGTAAGTTTGTAATGGTCTCTCATTGTGATTTTAATGTTTTCTTTGCTAATAATAATGATGTTGCACACCTTTTCATACATTTATTGACTATTTGGAAATTGTCGTTTTATAAAACTTCTGTTCAAGACTTTTGCCTAGCTTTTTCATATAATGTCTGTCTTTTCTTATTGATTAGCAGATGTCCTGTCTGCTGTTACTTTGTCAGTTATATTGCATTGCAAATATATTTTCCCACTCTTCAATCTCTCTTTGGTGACTTCTAGCAAATAAAAGTTTTTGTTTTATGGAATCTAATTTATTAAGCTTTTTTATGTTTAAGCTTTTTTTATGTATCATTTGAGCAATTTTTTTCCTAAACTGGAGTCATGAGATGTTTTCTATATTATTTTATAAAAGCTTTATAGTTTTGCCTTTCACTCTTAAGTTTTATTTGATTTAGTTATTTTGTGTATGGTGTGATGTATTTTACTGTGTAAATAACCAGTTGCCTTCAATTAAACTTTTTATCGAAATGCTTATCCTTTCTCCATTGATATAAATATCATCTCTGACACATATCAAGTTTCCAAATCTGAATGTCTATTTCTAGTCTGTCTATGTGATTCCATTGGCCTACTATCTTAGTTACTGCAGCTTTACAATAGCTGGCACACTAAATCCTTCCACCCAATTCTTTAGCAAGTGGGCCCTCCTAATCTTAGTGCTTTGCGTTTCTATATACATTTTAAAACAAGCTTGCCAATTTCCACCAGAAACAAACAAAAGAAACTGCTGGGATATTGGGATTGCCTGGACCTATTGATCACTTTGGTATATTCTCAATTTAGTTAGGTCTTCTTCAATGTCTCTTTATAAAGGTTTAAATTTCTAGTAAAGGATAATACATACAGGAAAGTATACAAATTATAAGTAGACAGTGGTATTCATTTTCACCAGATCCAGAAACAATACCACCAGAATCCCATACCCCTCTAAAGTCCCCCTTTAGCTAATAACATCATCCACAAAGGGCAACCATTTTCATGACTTCGAATAACATATATTAATTTTGTCTGCTCTGGCCTTTATAGAAATAGAGTCAGTCTGTACTACTTGGCTTTTTTCATTCAGCATTATGCTCATGAAATTATCATGTTGTTCAGATAGTTATATTTTATTTATTCTCACTATTGTAGTGTGCTGTATTCCATTGTATGAATTTACCACAATAGATTAATCCATTCTGTTGTTGATAGACATTTGAGTTATTTCTAATTGGGGATATGATAAATAGTAATAAACATTGTTATACATGTCTTTTGCTAGGTCATAAGTTTTGTCCTTAGTAAATACTGCCAAGCTGTCTTTCTGAATGGATTGTACTAATTTATACTTCTACTAGTGGCCCGGTGCATGAAATTTGTGCACGGGGCAGGGGTGTCCCTCAACCCAGCCTGCACTCTCTCCAATCTGGGACCCCATGGGGGATGTCCAACTGATGGTTTAGGCCCAATCCTCAGGCCTAAACCGGCAGTTGGACATCCCTCTTGCAATCCTGGACCGCTGGCTCCTAACCGCTCGCATGCCTGATCGCCCCTAACTGCCTCTGCCTGATTGCCCCTAACCTCTCTGCCTGCCTGCCTGATCGCCCCTAACCACTCTGCCTGGTGGACTGCTTGCCCCCATCTACCCCCCTGCCGGCCTGCTCGGCCCCAACTGACCCCCTCTGCTGGCCTGCTCACCCCCAACTGCCCCCCCCCGCCGCCGGCCTGATCGCCCCCAACTGCCCTCCCTTCTTGGCCTGATCACCCCTAACCACCTGTGCCTTGGCCCCGCCAACATGGCTTTGTCTGGAAGGACATCCAGAAGGTCTCCTGGAAGGTCTCCCAGTCTAATTAGCATATTACCCTTTTATTAGAATAGATGGCAGTGTATAGCAGTTCTAGTTAATCTACATGCTCATCAATACTTTATATTGTCTATTTTAGTGTAACCATTCTGAGATGGTATAGTGGTGCCATATTGTGGCTTTAATTTGCATAACCCTGAAATGCACCTTTGTTTGTTTTTTTTTGTTTATTTTTATTGTTGACAGTATTACAGATGTCTCCCAATTCCCCCCCTTAGTCCTCCTCCTCCCCGCCCCTGCCTCACTCCAGGCCTTCACCACACTATTGTCTGTGTCCATTGGTTATGCATATATGTATCTAAGTTCTGCGGTTAATCTCTTCCCTTCTCCCCAGCCTCTCTGAGATCTGTCCGCCTGTCCCATGCATCCATTCCTCTGGACCTCAGTTTATTTGTTTGTCAGTTTATGTCCATTAGACTCCACATATAAGTGAGATCATGTGATATTTGTCTTTCTCTGACTGGCTTATTTCACTCAGGTCCATCCATGCTGTTGCAAAGGGTACCTTTCCGTATGTTTATTGGCCCGTGAATATCTGTGTCTGTGAGGGACCGATCTGTTCAAGTCTTTTCCCATTTATAAAAGGTTGTCTGCCTTTTGCTTATTGAGCTTTGTCATCTGAATCTATTAAGTTCTTGAGTTTGGGGCTTTGAGCAGTATGTGGCAAAATTTTGTACAGTGTGGAAATTCTAGTACACCCAGATCGACTTGGTTCCTGGAATTCTATATGAGACTTGAGATAATGAAGGATCCCGGAAGCCCCTGGAGGTATGTTTCTGCTGATTCTGGCTTATGGCACCCATTTCCTGGTGAGCTTGATACGCTAACTGCTCATATTGCTGAGATTCTCTGCGCCTACGCCTACGATAATGGGGCCTTCTCAGAAAGGATTTGCATTCACCAGCACTTAGGTCATTCCAGGACTACTTTCAACCCACTCAGGACAGAAGACTTTTTTTGGACCATCCAGCAGAGGTGAATTGGGGTGACACACTCCCAGGGACCGCCAGCGTGTGGTTGTAACTTCCCAGAGGCAGGGTTGTTTGTTTTTCTTTTCTCTTCTTTTCTTTTCTTTTCTTTCCACCCCTCCACTGTTCAACATTAAAGGCTTTTCTTTTTCTTACAATCTCCTGGAGGTGGGGGTTAGCATGACAGTAGGTCTACTTCTGGTTCATCCTCAACCTGAGGAGGTTCCCTTTGGGACCCTAACCTTATGGAGGAAGGTTTTCTATTACGCCTTCCACGTCTGCCAGAACCTAGACTTTAACGCTGAACTCATGGGCCTTGAGAGGGCATGAGGAATAAAATCCAAGTTTCCTATAACCCACAAATGAGTGAGATCGTGTGGTATTTATCTTTCTCTGACTGGCTTATTTCACTTAGCTTCTCTGAGACTCAATTTTCTTCCTCTTTGCCAGGATCGTGGCAAGGACTTAAGGTATAAGCAAACATACCGGTTTGGCTCAGTAGATAGAGCATTGGCCTGCAGACTGAAGGGTCCTGGGTTGGATTCCAGTCAAGGGCACATGCCTGGGTTTCGGGCTCGATCCCTAGTAGGGGGCATGCAGGAGGCAGCCACTCAATGATTCTCTCTCATCGTTGATGGTTCTATCTCTCCCTCTTCCTTCCTCTATGAAATCAATAAAGATATATTTTTTTAACAAGGAAAAACAAACATTTAAAAAAATAAAGCATATGCAAAGTTCTTAGCACAATATTTGACATATGAATCATAGTTGCTCAACAAATGATAGTACTAACTACTCAGTGTTAGTACTACTACTAATGGTGGTAGTCGTCATAGTAAGAGCTCAGTACATAAGAAAATATTAAACCCGCCCCCCCCCCCCCACGAAATAAATGCACACAGAATGTGAACAGAGAGTTCTCAAAAGAGGAGATATAACTAATAAACTTGGGAAAATGTTCAACCTGACCAAAAGTCAAAGAAATACAAATGAAGACAAGATAGCATTTTTTGGCCTACCAAGTTATCAACAATTTAAAATCAGTAGTGGTACCCAGTGCTGGGGCAGTGTGCGGGAACTGGCATTTTCATACATTCCTGAGAATATATAAGTTGATACAAATATAAGTGATGTGAGAATATGTACTGTCATTTCAAAAATAATCATATTCTTTGTTTCAGAAATTTCACTGCTGAGATTCATCCCTAGGACAGAGCCCCAAACATGGAAAGGCTGCAGGCATAAAATGTTAAGTGTCGTTGTCATTGAGTAATTGGAAACAACCCAGCCATCCAGTGATGGGAGGACTGAGTAGGATTCGCTCAGGGGGTATGGTGATTACACTGATACCACACAGAAAATACAATGAGAGAGAGAAAGCAGGATGCAGTATTTTCTGTGTATTGCATAGCAAACAAATTTGGAAGGATATACACAGTTCAAATAAAAACGAGAATCATATTAAAGTGGTATGATTATGGAGAATTACTACCTTTATAACTTAAAAATTATACTTCATTAAAACTGTGTTTTCCTCATTATTTCCAAATGGACTCTTTTTTAAATGACACCAAAATTTAACTTCAAAACTCTTGACAAAAGCCTATAGCTCTGATTTTTTATATTGGTCCTCTAGAGGGAGCACAAGTGCTTAAAATACACCAGAACCATAACTTAATCTCCTATGACTACACAGTAGTCAAGAATTTTAGTGCTACAAGGGGCTTCAGAGATAACCTAGTGTGTTTTCTTTAGTCTTAAGGATATACAGAAAACAACCTCTAGCTATAAGTCATTTCGTTTGTTGAGTATATAATCTTTTTGGGTTGAAGTTCCCAACGGAGAGGAAGAGAGTACAAGAAAATCAAGGCTGCAAACTATTCTCAAAGCCCTAATATTTCTGCCATGAAATTACAATCTAATAACTATCCCCTGAAATTCCAAAGAATATTGCTATGGGCCCATTTAGTGGTTTTGGTTTTTTGGTATCCTGTTAAGGTTGGTTTCCAGAGAGCCCCCAAGATAAGAGTTTGCAGCGTTGATGTGTGGTTAATTTGACGATGGGTCTATCCGGGCAGGACAAATATGGGTCTAGTTGGGGGCATGAAATGTGTGTCTCTTGCTGTGACAATTGTAAGAGGAGATGGGGTTTAGCTTTGGATGGTCCTCAAGTTACCTCTGGGCTCAGCCACCCTCTAGCTCTGAGTTCACTCTAAACTTTCTCATCTGTTTGTTAAATTCAAATTTCAAAAGCCCTAGTCTCTTTCTTGTAATCCAGTTTTGCCTCAAAGCTACTTGGAATCAAGAACAAAATGAAGAGCCATGGCTTCTTCAGAAGCATCTATTCCTCCCTCCAAGTTTATATGTTTAATGGCAACAATAGATGGAGATGGTAGGAGCTTGAGAATATAGCAAGTCCTGGTAGCTGCTTCAAGTACCCACCTGGCTCCACACATACTCATCCCCATATCACTGACCACATTCCCAATGCTGTAATCCACATCCCTGTGGTTATTCTGTAACTACTACTCTGTGCTGCTTAATTCCTTCATCTTTTCACCCAGAGTAGGAATGTACACATTAAATATGTGCAGCTTTTTTGCATGTCAATCATACTTCAATTTGCAAAAAAAAGAACACAACATTTAAAAAAGACAAAGAAAAACAATAATGAGATCATGTATATGAAGACTTTAACAGCTTAGGGGATATAGTAAGCTCTTAACAAACTGTAGTCTTTTTTTTTTTTTAAGCCAAAACTCAGTCTTTTTTAAAAATATATTTTTATTGATTTCAGAGAAGAAGGGAGAGGGAGAGAAAGATAGAAACATCAATGATGAGAGAGAATCATTGATTGGCTGCCTCCTGCACACCCCCAACCGGGGGTGCCCCTGACCGGAATCGCACCCGGGACCCTTCAGTCCGCAGTCCGACGCTCTATCCACTGAGCCAAACCAGCTAGGGCAAACTATAGTCTTTTTTATCATTATCATCTCACGATGAGCTTCATTAGGGCAGGGACCATATAGCATTGCTTAGGACCTGGCTCAGTGATTAAATAGCCGACACCTGCTGAGTGATTTGTATGAGCCAGGCCTTGAGTTCAACCACAACCTTCGAGGTAAGTCCTGTTATTGCCCCCATATTACAGATGAGGACACTGAAGCACATAGAAATGAGGCAACTTGCCCAAGGACAAAACTAAAATTTAAATTCAAAGCAATCTGACTCCAGAGCCCACGTTCTTAAAACTATACTGTGCTGCCTCAGTCAATGTATACCTTAATAAACTGTTGCCGAGCTCGGTCACAGTGGCTCAGTGGTTGAGCATCAACCTATGAACCAGGAGGTCTCAGGTTCACAGCTCCATGCCCAGTAGGGGGCATGCAGGAGGCAGCCAATCTATGATTCTCTCTCATCACTGATGTTTCTGTCTCTCTCTCTCCCTCTCCCTTCCTCTATCAGAAATCAATTAAAAATAAAAAATAAACTGTTGCTGAGTGAAAAAATTAATGGATTGTAGATTTCTGAAAATGCAATTTCTGGGTCTCAGAGCATACACATATTGCAATGTAAGTTATTCATTATAATTTTAAGTTTTTTAAAAAGCAGTATAAAATTTTTAAATAATATTATCACAATATGGACACAAAGGTGCACAGAAGAAATATTGGGAAAAAAACACCACATCAAAATGTTAGGAGTGGCCATTGTTGATGAATACATTCAGGGGCAGCTTTTTTTTTTTAATCCACCTTTTTCCAAAATTTTTTTAATGAGCTGTTATTCTGCACAGACTGACTAACCATAGCCTTATTTTTGTGTTATATGTGCTTTTCTGCTTTATTGTTCGTTCTGTCCTTAGACGCAAACCTTTCTAAGAGAAGAGAATTTTCATGATTATATTGGGATTTTTGTGCTCTGTCTATCTTAAAAAGAAAATTAGAATCACAGGTAATTTGATCTCTTAACATTATTGGAGTGACCCATTTGATGTAACTCCTGGCGCTAACAAGCAGTGTTGTGACTTTCCTTTTCTGGTAGTTCCTGTCTGCAGACAAGAGAACTGTTGTACTCGTACATCCATTTGGAAAACACATTTTATTGACTCGGGGTTTTGCAAAGGCTTTATCAAGCTGTTTCTCAAATAATCCTGTGAGGCTGTAATAAAGCCCTCGAAGCCTTGAATCCACATACACAAGCCTACATGAATGCAAAGGGGCAGGATACTAATCCAACATACTAACCTATGTTTTTTGCCCTGTACTTCCTGATACTCCAGACCTTTCCCTGGTTTTAGCAGCAGCAGGGGCGTTCTACACTTACAGCCTCAGAGAAAGGACAACGGAACAGAACAAAGCCATCAACTTTTGGTGTATGACTTGAAAGACTAGGCCTAGAGGAGACCAGGCCTAAAGGAAGAGCAAAGCTGCACCACATCTTCACCCACATCTTCCATAGGCTGTGAAGGAAGGACGGTGAACAAGAGAGTTTAGATATTAACACAGGGGGTTCCTAGATAATGTGGCTCTGTACCCCCCAAATCTCAGAGAGGTCTGGAGGGAAGAGTTCAGGAGGCCCACCAACCTGCCATTGTCGAACACCTTATATGAAAAAAATAGAACCCACTTCGTTTGACCTGGTGGGAATCCCACCCCATTCCAATCACCAGGCCAGAATTATCAATGTGAGCTAAAATATTCATGGAGAGCAAGTAGGCTCTAGTAAGGTGTGCTCTTCAGCAGGCAATCTTTCCCTTTGTTCCAAAATGAAGAATTTTTTTTCCCTTGCCAGTTCCCTATGCAGAGCAGTTCCACCTTTCTGTCCTCCTCCCTTCCCCCAATGAATGTGACCTTCCTTATAGAATACTAGAGGCCCAGCGCACAAAATTCGTGCACTGGTAGGGTCCCTAGCGGCTGCCAGCTGCGGCTGGGGCCTCTCTCCCTTCCCCAGGTCGGCCAGCCCCCTGGTCTAACTCTCAGAAGAACTCCAGTGGAGGGGACAATTTGCATACTAAGCTTTTATTATATGGGATAATTACTGCCCTGGCTGGTTTGGCTCAGTGGATAGATCGTAAGCCTTCGGACCAAAAGGTCCTGCTTTGATTCTGGTCAAAGACAGGGCTTGTGAGGGAGGTAACTAATCGATTTCTCTCTGTCTTGCCCTTTCTCTTCCACTCTCTAAAAATCAATGGAAAAATACCCTATGGTGAGGATTAAAAAAAAGAATATAATTACCCATGTTGTCTGTCGAACTGGATATCTTTTGTTTTAAACATCAGCCAATTTTCACAACTCTGCAATTATGGCAATAGAGGGTAAGCAACCATTTTTGTCAGCTTGACTTTTTAAAAAAATATATATATATTATTGATTTTTTACAGAGAGGAAGGGAGAGGAATAGAGAGTTAGAAACATTGAACAGCTGCCTCCTGCACACCTCCCACTGAGGATGTGGCCGCAACCAAGGTACATGCCCTTGACTGGAATCGAACCTGGGACCCTTCAGTCTGCAGGCCGACGCTCTATCCACTGAGCCAAACCAGTCACCGCTGTCAGCTTGACTTTTAAACTGACCACTTCACCAATAGACTTCGCCAGGACTGGGTTTTGCCGGGTAGGCCAAGGTAACTGCGAAAAAATTAATGGCTGAACAACCTTTTCTTTCGAGGTGGAGTTTGAGTAGAGAACAATGTGCAGTAATTTAAAGCTGTGTTCACAAACACAATTCTACACAAGTATAAGGAACACTGTGGTTTTTTTTCCTTTTGTAAAAAAAAAAAAAAAGAAAATGGTTGCTTAAACAAGTGGTTATCCGTTATGGTGTTGACATAGGAAAAGGTGAAATGCTGGCAACTGAATAAAAGCAACAGTGCAACAGGCAGCTCAGTGGCATGCCTGGGATGTTCCTTGGATGGACAGACTTGCTTTTCACTTCCTCCCAATTCTGGCCCCGCCCTCTTAGTGTATCTTCCTGAGAATTTTTTTTTTTAAAAAAAAGGAAAAAAGAACACATTGGTCTTACTGCAAGCTGTCTTAAGTATCTGCTGTTCCCTTCTTTTCAACACCATGGGACTGGGTCTTCCTAACTTCTCCATTGTTTGGTGAGTCGCTTTGCTTTCCCGTTGCTGCCTTCCAGCCCTCCGCGGGGGCTGAAAGCTTCCTAGCGGGGGTCAGTCGAGCACCAGACTCCCAGGGAGCACGGCTCTGGCGGCCGCAAGCAGCTCCCGGACGCCCGCAGCCCGCGCGCCTCTGCCCAGCGCCGCGCCCGGCTGGTGCCGGGACCCCTCTCCCCACCAGCTCCCCGCAGCGCCCTTTGGGGCTCGCGGTGCCTCTGGTCAGTTCGCGGGCGCCTGGACCCGGACGCGCGTAACACCGCACCCAGGACGCCCCCGGGCGGCGCGGAGGAGAAGGCGGCGGCCCTCTTCGCGCGCGGAGGGCGCGGTGGGCGCGGGTCGGCGGAGCCTCCAGCACCGCCCGGATGCTGCAGCCGAGGGGCCTCTGCGGCAGCTGCGGGCGACCCGGGCCGAGCCTGCCCTCGGTGCGCGCGGGGCGCCGGAAGGGGGCTCTGGCTTTCGATCCCTCCCTCTTTCCCTCTGGGTCCCGGAGCGCTCCAGCGTCCAGACCCTCCTCCTCCCAGTCCCAGGTGCCAGCCGGGAGAGGAGGACAGGTCTCTGCTCCCGGCACCCCGCCATGGGCAATACCTCCAATGACTCCCGGCCCGAGGACTGCGAGACTCGACAGTGGCTCCCCTCGGGCGAGAGCCCGGCCATCAGCTCCGTGATGTTCACGGCCGGGGTGCTGGGGAACCTCATCGCGCTGGCGCTGCTGGCGCGCCGCTGGCGGGGAGACGCGGGGCGCAGTGCCTGCCGCGGGAACTTCATCTCCTTGTTCCACGTGCTGGTGACCGAGCTGGTGCTCACCGACCTGCTGGGCACCTGCTTCATCAGCCCCGTGGTGCTGGCTTCGTACGCGCGGAACCAGACCCTGATAGCCTTGGCGCCCGAGGGCCGCGCGTGCAACTACTTCGGCTTCTCCATGACCTTCTTCAGCCTGGCCACGATGCTCATGCTCTTCGCCATGGCCCTGGAGCGCTACCTGGCCATCGGGCACCCCTACTTCTACCAGCGCCACATCAAGCGCCGCCGCGGCGTGGCCGTGCTGCCCGCCATCTACGCCGTCTCCCTGCTCTTCTGCTCTCTGCCCCTGCTGAACTACGGGCAGTACGTCCAGTACTGCCCCGGGACCTGGTGCTTCATCCGGCACGGGCGCACGGTGTACCTGCAGCTGTACGCCACGCTGCTGCTGCTCCTCATCCTCGCGGTGCTCGCCTGCAACTTCAGCGTCATGCTCAACCTCATCCGCATGCACCGCCGGGGCCGGAGAGGCCGCTGCGGACCCACCCTGGGCAGCGGCCGGGGCCCTGCCACCCGCAGGAGAGGGGAAAGGGTGTCCGTGGCGGAGGAGACGGACCATCTCATTCTCCTCGCGATTATGACCATCACCTTCGCCGTCTGCTCCTTGCCTTTCACGGTAAGTCACTCACTCCGTTTCCACAGCCCAGCTCTGCGCAGCCTTCTCATGCTCTCCCTCTCACTCCCACTTTTCCACCGCCACGCACACTTTTGTAACGTTGCAAAAATGTGCCCTGATTTGTAAAGGTCTGTAAACTTCCCCTGTCGCTTCTCACCTTTACCCCACTTCCACCCCTCCCTAATCCTGGTGCAAGGGCCTCCCTAGTCCAGGGTTTCTCAGATGGTAATACAGTCCCACTCACTAAGCTGGCCACACTCCTCATCCTTGAATCAAAGGCCCCTTACAGTGTCCCTCTCCAGCCACTGCTAGCCTGGCTTGGCCCCGTCCGCCTCTGAATGATGGCAATTGCATCTGACTTTCCTGCGCGGCAGTGTGCCGCCTCGTGCCCGGATCCGCACACTGGTGCTAGTTCTCTATACTTTGCCTGCTGTTTCTCCCTGGGCAACAGTACCCAACCCATAGCATTCCAGCCGCCATTGAGAATGGTCCCGGGTGAGAAGGGTCCCTGTTGCAGAGCTTCAGAGCAGTCATTATTTGTTCGAAGAGTTCAACAACATCCCCCACCCCCCACCCCCAGTGCACAGGTTTCTCAATTTACATATCGGTAGCATAACTCTTTGTGGCCATGAAAATTCACAATACGTCTGAGATGGTAGAGGAAAAGCTAGTTGCTAAGGAGCCCCTTGCTAAGCGTTGGAATCCCTCCAGAGGGGGCATTTGCACTCTCTTACAAAACATCTTCTTGACGTCACGCTCAGAAATACACTCAGGTGCTCTTCAGGTTATAATTGCGCAGCGGGCACAGCGCCACCGCAGGAATGCCTGGTCCATCTCAGGGATGGGAGAGGTAGGTGTGTCCAGCACTTGCCATGACCCGGCGGGCCAGAGCCTGTCTGGAGAACTGAAAGAAAGGAGCCTAGGTACCGGGTGGGTGCTATCCTGGTCTGGGCAACCTCAGCAGTTCCTTCCTTGATGCTGTAAGTTTGAGCCTCCAAGGCAGCGGTTCTCAACCTGTGGGGCGCAACCCCTTTGGGCATTGAACGACCCTTTCACAGGGGTCGCCTAAATACATCCTGCATATCAGACATTTACATTATGATTCATAACAGTAGCAACATTGCAGTTATGAAGTAGCAACGAAAATAATTTTATGGTTGGGGGTCACCACAACATGAGGAACTGTATTAAAGGGTCGTGGCATTAGGAAGGTTGAGAACCACTGCTCCAAGGTGTACAGAGCCTAGGATGTGTCTGAGCGCGGGCTGGCCTCTTACACAGGAATGGAAACTGGAAGTTCAGGCAGCTCCACTTCCTAATCTTCAGAAGAACAAAACTGACCCTGCAGGGAGTACATAGTTGTCAGTGACTCCCACCTGCCACCATCTTGGAGGAAAAAAGAGTCAGGCCGTGCCTGCCGTTAGCTGGTCTGAACTGTAGAAGCTGAAGAAGTAACTTTATCCTACTTCCCACCGTCATGACTGTTTTTTATTATCTTCATACGCTCATCTTCAGGGGTGGGAAAGGACACAGGGTTCTAAAAGCCCGGATATGACCCTTCCCTGCCCCAAATTAACTCCCTGTCCCAGCTACATTCTCTTCTCCCTGGTCCTCACCGTCCTCACTGCTACCCCATCCTTTGTCAGGGCAGAAGCTGGTCAGTAAGGTACACTTTGAAGGGAGTGAGGTGGAGTATGTGAAATGTACCCAGTTATCAAATGAAGCAGGACCGTGGGAGTCTGCAGTTCCCATCCCACCGACAGCAGGGAAGTCTGTGCCACAGAAATGCGATGATGTAGAAACCAACGTGGCTTCTATGGGTTTGTTATGTTTTACTCATAAAACCTATAGATTATGTTAGGAGCTAAATCAGCTTTTTAGGGTTGGGAATAGGATGCAGAATAAATATCGATGAAAGAAAGCATTTCAAGTTCCATTTTTTAAAAATATATTTTATTGATTTTTTACAGAGAGGAAGGGAGAGGGATAGAGAGTTAGAAACATCAATGAGAGAGAAACATCCATCTACCGCCTCCTGCACGCCTCCCACTGGGGATGTGCCAGCAACCAAGGTACATGCCCTTGACCGGAATCGAACCCGGGACCCCTTAGTCCGCAGGCCGATGCTCTAGCCACTGAGCCAAACCGGTTAGGGCTCAAGTTCCATTAAACAACTTAGAATTCAACTTGGGAGACCTAAGTCAGCTCGGAATTGGGGAATGCCTGTCTTGGATAGGTGGGCCTTAGGATATCTGTTCTTGGAATTTTATTTATTATTCGTGAGTATGTATATAAAAATATTCCTGACCCTCAGCTACTTCAGTAGCCTGGGAATGGGCTCAGAGGGAATCATAAATATGTGAAAGGATGGTTCTTTCCTTTCCTAAGCCCAGTAGAGGAAGAGAGCAGGAGGAAAGGGTCTCCCCTCTGAGCAGGACTGACCTACTGCATAAACTGCATTTTTCAAAACAAAGGCAGTGATTTTCAATAGTTCCCCTGTTTTTAAGTAAATTTGCCTTTTATCATGAGGACTCCATCATCGTCACATGTTGCTTTCCAAATATATGTAATTTTATATATTTGAATATATATGAATATATATATGTGTCGTCGTCCCCCCCCCCCCCCCCCCCCGCCGCCTTCATTTAATATTAAGCCAGGGGCTCATCCAGAGTTGCTACATGGAAGGGGCTTGGAGCTAAAAGTCTGTTTAGAAGGAATGGGGAGTAGGAGTTTGCTTTGCAGCTGTGTTTTTATTAGGATTGCCTGTTTATGGCATGGGAGGAACTAGATGAAGATGATTTTGTCAGTAGATTCTTGGTACTTATTAGTTCCTTCATTTACACAGCACTTTAACCCTTATGAAATGTTACGCTACCCCAATTTATTTCTTGGGGGGCTTATCTGATAATTCACAACTCATGGCTACAGTTTGGTGCATACATTCTGTTGTTTCAAAATGCTCATCATGTGCCCCTCGGGACACTTTTCCCCCGTATCCTTTTAGTTTGTTGGCCCACACTGAGACTGTGGTCAGAAATGGCCTCCACCAGTCTCCCACCTGAGGCAGGAATTATTTCCACACATCCTCCCTGGGGACACTGTTAGACAAGGCAAAGGCTTGTGGTTACCTCTGGATATTCTCGATTTCCTCTCCCAGAGCACATGCGCTCGTGAGCCACATGCACAATTTAAAACTTTCTAGTAGCCACACAACAAAAAATAAAAAGAAACAGATATTCATTTTAATCAATATATTTTCTTTAACTCATTTTATACCAAGTATTATCAATTTAAAATGTAATCAAGGTAAAATAATTATTAGTGAGCTATTCCCACTAATTTGCTTCCTTGCATCCCAGAAAATACTGGCAATTTACCCTCTCTTTGCCTGTTCCTACCAGAGCAGCTTTCTATGTCCCTTATAAGTGGCCCCGGGGGAGAATTCACAGCTGTGTGCCCACTGGACACCTGCTTATGTGAGCACTTTAGGAGTAGGGGCAGGAGAGTGGGGATTTAGGAAACCTGTAACTACTGATGTCATGGTCCCAAGGTGTAGGCAGGTCAGAATTACTGCTTCCTCCAAGGCTCTCAGTCTAGGACTTCCAAAGTTTGGGAAGTACAACTATCAAAATGTAAAATACCCAGAGCCCCGTGATGAAGTCAAGCTCGACCTCAAAAATCATTATTATCAACAGCAAAATGGTTAACATTTTTAAGCACTAAAAATGTTACATACACTAACCCATTGTCTTCATAACAACCTGTAAAATAGGTAGTATTATTCCCATTTCCTACCCACAGCTGGTGAGTGTTGGAGCCAGGATCCAAAGCCAGGCAGTTTAAGCACAGAGCTTATGCTTTAACCACAATACTATCAGCGAGAAATTGCTCATTTCAGGGGTACCATATGAGAAAAGTTAATCCAAAATTTCAAAGAGAAATTGTGAAGATGTTATAAATATCAGGACTACTTTTCCTCTTAATTCCAACTCATTAGCTTTAAAAGTAAAATGGCAAAGACCCTTTTCTCCATGTCTGATCACAGGGCGTGAGCTGGGCCAGGTGTGCGTGGTTCCTTTTTTATTCTCCACAGACCTTCGAATTAAAAGGCTGAGACTGAGGTGTAAGGAGATTGGATAATGTAAATGCTGCTCTAAATAGGAAACACTCAGATTACCTCTCAGGTAAAGTCTTCCATTGGCACCATAAAACATTTCTTAACTGATAAAAAAAAAAGGCACATGTTGTTTAGGAAATGACATTATTTTGGTTGTTCAGTATGAAATCCTTAATGGGACCAACAACATATTCCAAAACCAAACTGTTTATGTACTAAATGGATATTGTATAAATTAATAAATTCCTCATGTTAATCAGCTGTTGTCATCATTTCAGAGACAAATAGAAACTTTCTTCATGAAATGGAACAGAATGCAGGAAATATATCAGACTCCATTCTTGCCTCACATACTGTTTGTGTCTTCATTCCCAACTACACCAAGCCACTCTCACTACTTTACTAATACCTGGCGTAGCTTCTGTCATTTTAAACTGTTTTCCACATGCCATTAGGATAAAGTGCTTATGCATTTTATTCAGTTCTAAAATTTCAAGAGTGAACCATCAACTCTTTCTAAAAGTGTCTTCATCTTTAGAAATTCTTTAGGGCTATAATTTCCAGGTAATACTGATTTGTGGAAATCTGATCTTTGTAATATAGAACAAATTTCAAGTAAACAATACTGGAGTTTGGAGTTTCCTGTTCATTCCTGGTACTCTTTGTGACATGAATGGGGGTTATGAAACTGATCAGTTACATACATGGAAAGTATCACAATTCTAGTAGGAATGAAAGAGCAATCCAGAAATCTCTCTGCGCAACCCCAATGAATTTTGCTTGGTGATATTTTAAGTTAATATCCATGTAACTTAATACTTGTGCATCATTAATGATGTGTTTGGGGATTGTTGAAATAGTTTTAATACACATTACTTTCTGAGAGAAGAAAGTTTTCCTATATGAGTGTTTTTACTCGGTGTCTTTTCCTTTGCACGTTGATATTATGAAATGGTGGTTGTGAATAAAAGCACAATTACACTGAGTTTTTAAAATGTAGACAGCAAGAACCGTAGTCCTTTTTCCAAAAGGGAAGTCGTGTGTTATGTCTCCACCCTTGGTTGAGTTAATCATCACTGTTTCATATTATTAAGATCTCAACTGAAAGAAAAACAGCTTTTAGGGATGGTATATTTCTTTTTTTGACATTTCAAGAGCCCATCACAGTATTAAGTTAAAGGGGGGGTGGGGGGAGTAGAAATGGTACGTGATTGCTCTATGAAGACACAGTGTTTCAGGAAAACAATCAACGAGTCTCTTTCCACCTAAAGGCCCAGTTAACTTGCAACCTGGTCTGCTTAGTTTCCCTGGCTTCTCCTGGCTTCTATTTTGAAATTTCTGATCACCATTCCCCATCCTCATTTTGACTAAAATTTTTAAGTGTCTCAAATTATATCAAGGTGTACCAGGATTCATTTTTCTCAAACTATTCCGCTCCCTGAAATTGCACCCACTCTAACAGAAAACCAGACTTAAGACTTCTGCAGTTGCCTATGTGTGACGGGCCAGGCCGAGGGAAAGTGCATTTGGGAAAGGCTGACACTACCTGTACACCTGCACTCCATGGTCAGGGCACAGGTCACTTGGAAATCACTTGCAAAACCTTATGTTTATCTGAGTTCTGGGTGGATGGTTCATAGTGTCCAACATTTTCTCGCAGGGTTTAAAGTCACCACCCTGGAATACACAGGCCCAGGGCTCCCAACCTTAGCATTAACTCTCCTTTGTGTCTGGTGCTGGGATCACCTGGAGCACAAGGCAGGGGACACTGGAGCCACATCCATGCCCCTGTCTTTCCTTCTGAAGGGAAATGGGCTCCTGTTCCCTCTACCACAAAGCACCTATGATTTGGGGGAGGGGTTTCTTTAAAATATCAAATACCTGAAAAATAACCTCCCCGTGAATTTTTTTTTAAAGAGTGAATTATGCAAAGCCTAAAGCCAGGACACTAATGTCTTCACAAGGCAGATAAATACATAACCATCTCTGCCTGCAATTTAGTTGTAGAAAGTGGGGGAAAGAAAAGCACCCAAAGAAAGCCATGTAGCTACTTAGATACAGCCATGGTTCTTAACAGTGACACCCGTACACCTCTGTACCACCTTTCAAAAAGAGGTGTCCGACAAACCCACAATTCAGTCAGTCCCTGGGAGATGTTATATGAGTCCCTACATCACAGACTGGCAACAGAGTAATGGCTAAAAGAAAAATTTGGGGCCCACTGCTTGAACATGACTTCAGGGCTTCCTCACTTACCTGGAGTGTGATTCGGGACAAAGTAAGGAATCTTCTCCAGTGGTTCTCAACCTTCCTAATGCCACAACCCTTTAATACAGTTCCTCATGTTGTGGTGACCCCCAACCATAACATTATTTTCGTTGCTACTTCATAACTGTAATTTCGCTACTGTTATGAATCGTAATATAAATATCTGATATGCAGGATGTATTTTCATAGTTCGCGACCCACAGGTTGAGAACCGCTGTAAGCCTTGGTTTCCTCCTTACTAAAAGGGAGTAATAATGTTTTGCAGGTCCATGTAAGGACTAAATAGAATAAGACTTAGCATCATGCCTGGCACGGGTAGGTATTCAGTACATATTAGCTGCTATATCCATAGGATTCCAAAGGAAAATTAGATTGTGTGTTGAAGATCAGGAATTCAGGAAGCTTCAAGTCATTTGTTTGATTGGCCAGCCAAGTGGGGTCTTCTGTTTTTATTTCCGGTGTTAGGTAAGGTTCTAAAGCAGGGTTCTCAACCTTGGCTGCACATTAGAATCCCGTGGGGGAGAGGGGACTAACACCAGGATAGATACTCACATTACAGCCCAGTTTTAATTGATCAGAGTCTCTGAAGGAGGGAGCAAGCCATCAGAATGTTTTTAACACTCCTTGGCTAATTTCAGCCAGATAAAGTTCCCATTTGCTCTAAAATTCTGAACCCACTATGTGGTTGTATTGATGGTAGGAAAGGAGCTCAAACAAACAGTATCCAGTCAGTGCCAAGATGAAGTTTTCCACGGGAGGATGCAAGGATCCTATAAAAGATGAAACAAACAAACAAAACCCACTTATTTTCTCTGTGCAGCTTTGTAGGCATCATAGTCCTAATAAAGCCTAGTAGAGAGACCTATCCTAAGGAATTAAAATTCTCTTGACTCATTTACATTAGCACTTGGTATTTTTCTTATAGCAAATTTATTAGCAGTATGTGCAAAAATATGTATAAATTCTACCAGCCTCTGAAGCAAAATAGCACTGAAAGGTGATAATTGACTTCTATGCAATGTGTCAGCCTTTAATTAAAACGTAGGATTGGCTGGAGGGGAAGGGGAATGGGGAATTATTGTTGAATGGGTAGTTTCAGTTTGGGAAGATGAAAAGAGTTGTAGAAATGGATGGTGGTGATGGTTGCTGTTCTGTTCTTTTATGCGATTGACAGTCAAGTGTGGCCACAAGAGAAGACAAGAGAACAAAGTTGATTGTACTCCCAGGTCCTAGAAACAGGAAGGACTGAACAACACCAAGGACCACATGGGAAAGTATTAGTGCAAGTCAGGAGGCAGGAGCAGGAGCTGGGGGAGCCTGGGCACGGCCTTCCTTGGAGTTCCCGAGGGAAAGGCGAGGCAGGGCGGGGTGGCCAGTGTAGGGCTGGCTATTGGAATCATTTCAGCAGGCTCTAGGCTGCAGGACTGGCCCCGAGTTGGCTGGTACTGGGCCCTGGCAAGATTAAGGCAGAGAAATATTGTCTCTAGAGATATAAGGCCAGACAGAGGGGCTCTGGATTGGTTAGTTGCCTATCGAAGGATTGCTCCCAGGTGAGCCCTTGGCTATCTCTAAGAATTGACCATCCCTGAAGGGGCAGTCTCTCCCCAGCCAGAAGGCTTTGTAGGATGTCAAAACATCATAATGTACAGAAAATGAAAAATATAATACCGTTGCACAACAATGTGAATGCACTTAATGGCACTGAATTGTACACTCGAAAATGGGTGAAAATGGTAAATTTCGTTACGTACATTTTATAATGATAATAATAATAAACCGGGATCCACAAGATCAAAAATGGTGAACTCTAGACAAAAGACAAGAACCAAATTTTTTAAAAATGCAGAGGTCGGAGAAGACATCTTACATCAAGAACTTTAAGGGCTGCTAAAGTACTAGTATCTCTCTTTTCCAAGAATAAAACAAGAAATTGTCTCCTGCAGAATATTGACCAGCTCCTGAAAAGCGAATTATAAGCATTTTTAACAATTTGCATAGTGGATGAAATCGAAACAAATAGTACAGAATTGCTTCATAGTCTAAAAACATTTCTCACTTCTCACTGCTCTGTCATACTCCAAGGAGACCAGGAACAGAAAACCTGACTCATCTTCACGCATGAAGCCGTGACACTAGAATGCCAGGCCCTCCTCACACTGCCCATCCGCTAGCCAGTGCAGTGTTACCAAAGTCTTTGACAAAACTAGTTTATAAACTCAGACTTTTCTGCTACTGAGTGCTCGTGTGTGTGTATGTGTGTGTGTGTGTGTGTGTGTATGCGTGCGCGCGAGCATGAGCGTGCGCGCGCCCATGGGTATGGTGATTAGTATATCTTAATCTACCAGATTTATATACACTGTTATCCTGAATTTCTAAACTCCAAAATCACTCCTTAAAGACACCATATAAGTCCTGTATATTTCTCATCCAAAATAATTCAGCTGCCAAGAAAATCATTGCCTCATTGCATATCCCCACCTAACTTTCTCTTCTCTCTATAATCAGGGAATCCACCATGAGTCTTCTTTTTGCTTACTCATCTGCCAAGTCTTTTCTCCATTCCCTATGCCAAGATTCTCTGGCATAAACACCTGTGGCTGCCAAACCTTCCTGCTATTGTCCTAACATAAGCAACTCGAACAGGACCACTCTTCCCCCTCCCTGCAGTTTGCTTTGTATATCCATTCGTCAGATGCCTACAGCGTGAGCAGGAGAGAAGGAAATAAAACATTCCTTCCTCTGGTGAAGGAGAGTGGAAGAAAGAAGGAATAACTTTCTAACTCGTGGGCTCCCGTTGGCAAGAAAGTCCCTGGAACATTATGAAGTGGTTTTAAACGACTGGGTGTGATTTACATCTGTTTTCCTCTTTTCTGTACGCTGTGTGGGAGCGTTTGATCTTTATCGTGCACGTACAGTTCCGTTCCTTTGAATCTGACCAAAAAGTTGTGTTGCTCCCTAAACATCTAAGACATCCAATGAGAGCTGTGTCCCAGCATGAAAACATTGGCCCACATGTAAAGATGGGTCAGCCTCTCGGTGTTTACGACGTTGCTCTGAAGACCTTTGCTGTAACATCGGCGACCTGGATGGAGCACATGGTGAGCAAAGCACCGGTGCCAAGGGAGCTGGCACTTGTGTCTTGACTCCACCACCAAACAGCCCTGGGTACTTGGGCGAGTCGCCGAACTTCTCTGCACCTCGGGGTCCTCATTGGTGAAATGGAGAGAATAGCTAAAACTGTGGGGCACTTATTAAGTGAGCACTGTTTTACACAGCTTATACGTATTACTTCCTATCCTCTTCCCAGTTAAGCAGTGGGTATTGTTGCTATTACCACATATTCTATACAGATGTCACTGAGGCACAAAGAGGTTAGAATTTTACTTCTGGTCCCAAAGCTCTATATGGAGCCCGGGTTCAAACCAGGCAGCCCAGTGGCCAGAATCCATGCTCTGTTGTGTTTCCTCTCGCACTGAATTGTGATCATCAAATCAGATTATCTGGAAGTGAATGTAACATGTTGATATTAATTTTCCTGAAGTTCACTTCCTCATCCTCCAAAAGGAGACAGTACTTCTGTTTCAGGGTTTTTGAAAGGCATAAACCTACGGAAGAAGAGTGAGAATTTGCTATCCACCTTTCACCACCACCACACACACACACAACAGGTTTTGTTTTAAGTCTGAAGAAATTGCATAATGTCTAAGCCTGTCCACTGCAATCATGTAAGACTAACATCATTTTCCCCTTTTGCTTCATACAGATTTTTGCATATATGAATGAAATCTCTTCCCGAAAAGAAAAGTGGGACCTCCAAGCACTTAGATTTTTATCAGCCAATCCGATCATCAACCCTTGGGTCTTTGCCATCCTGAGGCCCCCTGTTCTGAGACTAATGCGTTCGGTCCTCTGTTGTCGGGCTTCATTAAGAACACAAGATGCAACGGAAACTTCCTGTTCTACACGGTCAAATGCCAGTAAACACACTGACCTTTGTGGACAATAGCTAAGAAGTGCTTAGTTAGCCAGCATCTGGAAGATCATTCTGAAATGGTTCCTTGGAGAAATGAGAAAAGTAGTTTGTAAACAAAATGAAGCTACCCTAATAAGACAGAGGAAATCAACATTTCAGCAGTGGTTTAGGCTGCAGAGGAGCTGACAAGCATTTCCTGGAAGGTGTCAGGAGGAGCTATGGAAATCCACCCTCCGTGAGCATGTTAGTTACATGGCCTTCAGAGGAACAACCAACTGCATTAAAGATCGGTCGCCTTTTGATTGAAGCTTTCCTGTTGAATGAGAAAGCAGGTGGTTTGTAATCTGTTTAAAACCAGAGTTACTGTGTGTTTTCCATTTTACTCTTCTGTGTTACTACTGTTATGAACATACAGTGCACAGTCAGACCAGGTAAAACTTCATATGTGTTCTCTAGGAAGTGGATATGTGGGAGCAACCAAGCCTCCCGTTCTGTGATTGCTTAACAAACACTTTCTTTCGGACAATGTTTTTGTGAATCATAGACACTTTGTAGTCTAATGTGTGTGTGTGTTGGGGGAGGTGCGGGGGGAGGGAGGGCGCTTTCTCCTCACTGTGGTATTACTAGTAGAAGAGTAGACTCAGTTGGTTAAGGTCAGTTTTTTCACTGGTCCTCCAGAAGCTGTGTGTCAAAGTATCAGATTATTTATTTTATAATGTCCAATAGTAATTAAGAAAGCGTTAAGAATTTTCCAAGAAATAATAGACTAGTGAGAGAGTTGATTCTGATTAATACTCTTCATTCTATTTCCAGGGGAGAGTATATGTCGCTATGTCTGAAGCCACGTATTTAGGGTTAAAAACTGAAAAATCTAGTCAATTCTTCAGATACACTGGAACCCTTTTAATGCTGGTGTTGAGGCCATGACTGACATCTACTTTATAAGATGATTGTGTTGTAGCAAAATTCATCTGCCCATATTTTTATCCAGGAAACATGGTGAACTAATACTACATAGGAAATCCTGTGTCAGTGAGTCATATCTTTATATATTTCTACATCTAAATGTTTGGCCTGGTGTAAACTCAGCATCAAACTATTTCAGTGAATTTGCACTGTTTAATCATATCTTAGATACTGTGTAAACTCATCTGAAATGTTACAAAAATAAACGATAAAACAAAAACTTAAAAATGAAATAGTATTTGCTAAATCCTCCCAAATAACATTTAATAGCTAGAATAGATATAATATTTTTTCAATGAGATAAAAATAGAAAAAAATTTAACTTGGCAGGTTTTTAAAGTATGGTTGCATTATAAATTAGAGTTTAAAATATTCAATATAGTACTTGGTACTAGAGGATTTTTTTTCCTTCCACCATGATCTTCCAAGTACTAGAACCATCTTTTTCTTTTCTAGTGAGTGCTATTACAAGATAGCTGTTATAAAAAAACCAAAAAGGGATGTTAGTTTTTTCCAAAATCTCATTGAGTTGCTTACGTAAAAACATTTCCTATAAGTAGTTATCAAACTAGATGATCACTTGGAGTTTTTTTTCAAACCATTCTAGGCACTAGTGTATTTGACACAATCTATGTCAAATCAGCTCTTATTTTAAAAAGAATAAATAAATGATTTGCTTTTCTACTAATTTAAACAAACCAGGCAAAATTTAACTTAACTAAAATCTGCACATGTAAATAAATCTTCCCTGTCTACCAAGTAGAACTAATTAAGCTCCTGGGTAATTCCTAAACATAAAATTCTGAGGTTACTTTGAATCTGGAAGATTGAATTCTTTCATTAGATGGGCTTTTTTTCCTCCAAATGAAAATGTTAACTACATTCCTTCACCCCACCTCACCCCCCACCCCCCCAAAAAAAATCTGGAATAATGCCTGATAACTTTTTTTTAAAAGCAAACTTGGACATAATATCACTAGGGGTGATATTAATAATTAATAAAATAATTCACTCTGGCGGCCCAAAATATAACAGTTTAAGCCATTTATTTAAGAACTGGTAGATCTCTAGAGCTTTATTTCCTAGTTTACTCCTGTTTCTTGCACTGTGTTAAATGACTATTTCGTTTGCACTGATATATACATAGAAGGAATTGAAGGTAAAAATCCTATGTAATAGTCATTCACCTACTATGAATGGTAATTTAAAGGCAACAGAAAAATTTACTAGGATTAGATATATGTGGATATTTCTTTTTTAAAAATCCCACCTCATCAGACATACTTGTTTAGGTTTACTGAGTCATTTTCAAGTTAAATGAAAAACACTGAACTTAGCCTGGTATATTAAAGAACCAAACTGTGATGAAAGAAGACCTAGATTTTAGTCTTTGCCCTCGACAGGCAGTGGAATGAAAAGGGAGAAAGACAGTATAGTGGATATTCACCTCAAAATGCCAGCCCCAACTTTAGGCGTCCAGAAGCGGGCCA
The DNA here is from genome assembly GCF_028538775.1 of Myotis yumanensis. NCBI lineage: Eukaryota > Metazoa > Chordata > Mammalia > Chiroptera > Vespertilionidae > Myotis > Myotis yumanensis. Next base: position 46,860,382 of record NW_027223752.1, on the reverse strand, counting down.
AAGCAGTCTGTTCTGAGCTGAATTATTACTGGACAGTTCACTGTGCCCCCAGGTCATCTTTTCTAGGAAAGAACGGGAAAATTCTCATCCTAAATTGTGGCCTCGAATCTCCAAAGATACTGTAGGGACCCAAGTTTGCTTAGAAGCTATAGAAAGCCTCTTCAGAAGACATGAACCTTAGAGAGTTTGAACCCAGAATCAGACCTAGAACCAGACCAAAGCTCTAGAAACAGCACCCACCCCAAATCGCCGTGCTGGCCGAGGCTGCAAGCCCTGAGCAGCAGGGAGGGCAAAGCCAAGCCACATCATTACATTCTCAGTGTAATTCAGTTAAACTGTTAGCGCCCCTGCCTGCTCCTGTCAATGCACATTGAGAGAAAGATTGTCCTCATGTTGATGTCATGTCATTTCTGATTTGAACCAAGAAAAAAAACACTGTAGTCAGGTTTAGAATTTGATGACTTAGAAAGTCAGGCTAAGACAATTAGCTAGCACTTGAGCAGAGGTTTATTTATTTCACTTCTCCAAATGTAGTGGTTTAAGCCAATCAAATGGTTTTCTGAATCTGAGAAGAATCCCTACTTGAGTCATTCACAGAGAGAGAAGCAGTCTTGTCTGCAAATGAGTGATTTCTATATATGGACTTACAAAGCCCTCTTATACAGGTGGTGTTGCAACTTGAATATTTGATGTCTATTTTCTGTTTTCATCAAACACTTCACTCCATTGGATTTCCTCTCCAAGGGCACATTTATAACATACCTCCAATCACTGACAGCATTATAATTGATTGCTTTTAAATTTACAAAGTATTTGATTGCCTGAGTGAAATACACTATGGAAGTAAATGTTGTTTTAGCAATTCCCCAACGCTATAGTCTAACTTATACAGGGGGCCAAGGCCATGCATTGGGCATTAATTTTTTTTTTCAGAAAGTTACTGGTTTTGTGCTGGTAGATTGTGTGATTTTTTTTATTGTAAGTAAATTTCCTTGAATTATATTTTTTTATTTACTGTACAATGTCTGTACTATTAAAGGTCTGTTTGAGTGGTTTAATTCTGCGATATTCGTGTTTCATTTGTGAAAATCTGCCAAGAGTCAAATACATCAGTGAGGATTCCAACAGACGGAGATGACACACTCAAAAGGGTGACTCAGGACGGTTGGATGAAAGGAATATTTGCAGGGAAGGAGAGGGAAGGATCCTTTGCAGCTGTTATCACTCATAAGCCAGAGGCACAAGGGAGGAGCAGTTTCTGGAAACCAGTGAGAACTGTAGGAGGTTCCTTCTACCCAGCAGGAGCTATGGCCTTCAGCAGGGAAGCACAGTTGCTGCCACCACAGGGCGAAAATGAAGGGACTACCTTCCTGGAGGATCTCTCCTCCTACCCTCTGTTAGTCTGCTTGTCCCTCCCATTGGCCAAACCCAACCTTAATCCGGACAGTATGAGGAACCTGGGTAATGAAGCCTGGAGTATGGGTGGAGAGTAGACTTAGAGGGACAAATGGAGAATATCCAGCATAAGTAGATTTAAAATACATGTCGTTTTTTTTGTTCTGTTTTTTTGTTGTTGTGGTTTTTTGTTTTTTTAGTTATACCAACACAAAAAGTGAAACCACAAAGTGGGCAGCCTTTCTTCCTGACATTTACTCCAAATAGATACCCATGCCCGGGGAACAGGAATCAGCCCCATCTGTATGGGAAGGAGTAAAATACTGTAGGTTTCTTTACCACAATATTTGTCATTGGCTAGGTGCTCTCTGAGGCTGAGCATTTATATCTCTCCTACTCTGGAGGCAGTTAATATGATCAGGGCAGAGAAAGGGGACCAGACCAAATCATCTTTCAGTTTACTCTGCCCACAGCCCTATAGCTTATAGCTATTTCTAAGGAGAACAAAGGGAGACAGCCATGTATACTATTCTGGAAATGTACCACTGGAGTGAGAAAAATCAAGAAAAAGCTCACTACGATGCTGAGGGCATGCCATATCCCCAAGTTTAACATAAGCTGGGATAGGTCTGTACAGCTGTTATCAAGAAAGAGTATATGTAACAACTCAACAATTCTGCATAGTTTAAAATGCTGATAAAAATATCATGAAAAAGCAAATTTTAACTAACTGGAAAGAGATTGGACAAAGTATGATGCCTTAGGCCATCTGTTCATGTTGTCTTTTCTGTACCACAGAATTTGTCTTTACTTTGTCTTTACTCTCTCCCCTCAGCTCCTAGAAAGTTCTTTTCCTAGCACACACTGTCTCCTGTCCCCTCCATCACTAGATCCTGTCCTCCTTCATGCACACACTCAACCTTTCCCCTTTTGGCAAATTCTAGATTTTCCAGGAGATATTAAAGATTTGTCAGACTGCTGGGCATTTCTCAGACAAGTTATTTAACCTCTCTCACTCTATAAAATAATAATAATGATGAAATTATATATCTCCTCAATTATTTTGAAGATTAAACAAGTAACTGCATGTAGGACATTCAGCATAGTGCCTGGATGTGGTAATGAAATCAGGAATTACTATTATCTTAGATGCCCAGTTCAGTGGCCTCTCTGATTTCCTCACACACATCTGACTCAAATTGCTCCCTGTTGGTGTGGGTTGAGGTGCTAGGGGTCATGGGGTCTATTTGTTAATTCTGGGTAACTGATAATAAGCACACAGGACAAGTTTGTGTTTCCGAAAATGTAGTGGAGACTGGCACACATGGGACAATGTAGAGGAATGTGTAAGCATGAAAGAGGAGACCAGGAGAGACAGAAGGACAACAGGACAGAGAACGTGGTTCATGTCCCCTCAATGGAGGCATGGAAGAGAACGGAATGTGTTTCAAACAGGATATGTCTGTGTCAGGAAACACAACTCTATCACAAAGCTAAAATCTTCTGAAGATCCCCAGAGTAAGTCCAAGCCATGTGTCACAGGTGATCTTTCATGTTCCTGAATCCAGCATCCAAGACTTCCTTCCCTTCTCCAGGCAAAACATTCCTCATTTCCTCAACTGTCCCTTATGTGATACCTCACCACTTGGTCCCTTCCTTCAGATCCTATCCAAGCTATAAGTGCCCATCTTAAGCTGCTGGGCCAGAACCAAACATCAATAAATAATTCTAGACCAGTCTTGTCAGTACTGAATGCTGCTCGTCAGTTGCTGGCTTGATCTGTACCGTGTATTTCCATTAATGCAACCTGAGATTACAAAGCTTTATTAGCAACTAGGTTGTGCTTTATAGTCTTCAACAACTGAAAGAAGCAACAGTATACATTGCATGTTACTAGAAGTAAGCTGGGTGTGCAGCGGTGAGGGAGTTGCTCAGTAAGGTCATCCTCATAAGATATCCTTATGATTATGGTGCTGATCTTGCCTCCTCTGAGACCACAGAGCATCTTGGGTTCTCATTAGTCACTTGCCTATAACTTTTCAGATTGGCCTCCGTAGACTAGGGATGGGGAGCTTTGAGTTTATCCACTGAACCTGGCCTTTTGTGTTAATAACTGGCCCCTGAAATGATGTGGAACTGGATCAGTGCCAGAGTCCAAAGAACAATGTTTCCCTTGAAAATGGAACTCACTACTTTTAGTTATCCAATGAGATTTTTGCTAGAATTAACTGGCCAATACTCATCTCACCCCTAAGAGTGTGTCTGATATATCCTGATAAACATTTAAAAATTGCTGCACAATTCAACCATTGAGGAGAGTTGAGACTATCTTTCAGCTCTTAGAGACCTTCCCAACATGCCCACGCTGGGAATAGCTCAGAGAAACAAGCCAGAAAGCCCTAGACGTTTGAAAACTCAACATTAAATTTTTATGTTTTTAAAAATAAGTGTCCTCATATGACTTGTAAAATGGAAGACATGATAACCAAAACACAGCGAGCGGCATGCTGTGGTGTACCACTATTTGACCTGTAAAAATAAATCTTCCTGCTGTGAGTAGGCGTTCAGATAAAAGAAGAGCACGCTTTACCATAAACGAGAGATCTCTAGTCTCTTTACTACCTATTATGGTGATCGGAGAAACACTAGCGCAGATGGTCACATCTTTCCATGAAATGCCAGTTTGGAAAACTAAGGAAGATGGAGAGTCCGCTTCCTGTCTTTCTTCTACAAATAGCTTCTGTGTTCTCAATTAGGTTACAGTGAACCTCAACAGTTGCAAAGAAATGCTAAGTAAGGAAACACAATTATCCTGTGTTACCAGAATTCAAGGCTCTTTTAAAATAAGGTCTTGCCTTTTGTTTAGCTACTGGAGCATGTTAAAAATACTACTGTTTTCGATCCTTTGTAATAGGAATTTTGGGCTAAGAGAAATATCACATGGGGGAGGGGGGCTCATAACTATTTTTAAACCAACGCTCTGAGAGGTGAAGAAAGCTGAAACTGGAGTTGGAATGCAGACATCTAATCGGGGAGAACTTTTCTCACATGCTCTGTTTCTGTTCCCTGGGCCTTCTCTCCCGTCTCTCTCCTCCGCTCCTTGACTCCAGCCATCAAACCCAATGGTCTGGACCTGAAGCATACCAGCAAGCTTCCATCTCAGGGTCATTGCCCTGGCTCTGTCTCTACCTGAGATAATCACTCTTCCCCCAGACAGCCATGGTTCACTTCTTCATTTTCTCACCTCCTTCAGAAGTTTGCTCCAGGGATGCTTTCTCAGTGAGGCCTTTACCGACCACCTTTCCTAATGGTGCACCCCTGTCCCCCATTCTCTGTACCCTACTCTATCATTTTCCAACATGAATGACCTTGAACATACCTAAAGGTTGATGTAGTTATAACATGGTCTGTCTCTTCACACTAGAATGTGAGTTCTAGGAGGCACAGATTGTTGTCTAATGTCATGGTAGCTTACAGTTGCCAGATGTCCCATATACTTAGGATTGTATCTTATACCTTTCAGGGTCTTCTTTTGTCTTTTTACTTACTCAATATATTATTCTTAGGATATTGTTTTAAATGACCCCATACTGTATTTTGAGTATTTTATATATAAATCTCATGTAATACTCCCAATAACACTGTAAGGTCAATGTTGTCCCCATTTTAGAGATGACAAAATAAATGTTCAAAGTTAAGCAACTAGTTCAAGATCACACAGCTTTTAAAGGAAAGTTAAAAAAAATTAAACCATTTTCTGATTTCAAGCCCAGGAGTCATTCTACTGATCCCACAAAATGGACATCTATAATGGCCCTCTATCTCTGACTACAGTCCACTGGAATAAAGACTCCATGGCATGTACCTTGCCTATCTTTATGGCCACCATACTTATAGTATCTAGGATAATATCTGGTATATAGTAGGTGTTTCTAAATATTTGTTGAATGAATGAATAAATGAACAAATTGAAAGGCTAATGTCGATGATATGACTTTGTTCATCTCAGAAAGACTTCAAAGAGTTCATCTTCTTGCTTCTCTTTCTCTTTCTCTCCTTTCTATACAACTCAATCTAAACCATTTGGTGGAGCTGAGGAAGGTAGGCTTCTGAAGGTACATGGTGTGAGAGCTTGAGCAGGAGGAGGGAGCCATGCAGGGGAGTCTGGTGTGGGGCCAAGCAGGGTGAAAATGTATCTACACAGGGGATGGTGCTTTGTGGCATGTGGAGCCCTAGTGGACTGAGGAGGGTGTCCCCCCCACCCCCCGACCCCACACACACCAAAAGGCAGGCTGGAGTGGGACATCAGAGCCCAAAGAATGTAAGGAATTTATCCACACAGGGGACGTGACCCAGTGTGGGGAGTCAGAACCCAAATGGTGAGGGCAATCTAGCATCAGGGTTTAGGAGCCTAAACAGAATGAGAAGTAAGAGGGTGTCCAATGAGAAAGGCAGCCTTGCATGGTTCTCAGAGCCCATAAGGAAGGAAGCTATCCACACAGTAGGTGAACTGTGTACAGTCAGAACCTGATTCAGAAGGTAGGACATCCTTGCAAGGGGATGGCTCAGTGACGGTTTAGGAGCCTGAGCAGGATAAAAAGGGTGTGTACTTGTAGGGCATCCTGACATGGGCTGTCAGAGCAGAGAGGATGGTGTCATATGGGGTAGTTTGGGGCTCAGAGTGGGGAGGGAGAGCTGGAGCAGGAAGATGGAGATGTAGAGAGGAGTAATGTTGGGGATGATTACATACTGAGGGATTTAGCAAACAAGTGAATAGATTAAGGATAATGGCTAGTGCTCATATCCTCCCCAGCCCATCCTCCACGCTGCTTCAGCAGCATCACCCATGAAGGCAGTGACTGAAATAAAGTTTGGACTTTGATGTTAGACAAAACCTCATCTCAAACCCTGCCTTTTTGCTGTGTAACCTTGAGCAATTTACTCAGAATTTTTTTTTGCATGACTTTTATAGCCAGGTTCTACTTTTTATTTCTTTTTATTAAATTTATTGGGGTGGCACTGATTAACAAAATTATACAGATTTGGGTGCACAATTTAAGTTACACTTTCCAAGCCTCTTTTCTCACCTATATCATGAGTGTAGCAGTTGACAACCTCACAGAATTTCTGAAAGAATCAAATGATATGTCACATGAAATACTTAAAACAATTTCTGACATATGGTATATGCTTCAAAATATGCTGATTGTTATTATCATTATTGATATTTTAAGTGAAAATCTGATGTTCATCTTTATAGTGTATTGACTTCCAACCCTCTGCTGTTCAAATCTTCCTTATCATAAAAGGCACACACAGAGAGAGAGAGACCATCAGCACCACCAACACCACCAATACCACCAATACCAACACTACCATCACCAACAGCAACACTGATGACATCACAAATATCATATTTGTGTCTACCTGATGACTTTGACAGATGTTACCAATAAGTCACGTTGACTTGTGGGGAAGCATGGGACTTGGTTGGAAAGTCTGTAAGGAGGATTCTCCAAAAGGTCAGAGGTCTCTAGGAAGACCTTGCTGAAGGCAGCAGGCCCTGCCTTAACTTCTCCAAACAAGTCCGAGCCCCCAGGTGTTTTACTGGAATCTCTATGTTTAGTCTTAGACCCACTCTTGTAGAACTTTCTCAAGGATACTTACCCTGCTGATTATATCTAGAGCAGCGGTTCTCAACCTGTGGGTCGCGACCCCTTTGGTGGTCAAACGACTCTTTCACAGGGGTCACTTAAGACCATCCTGCATGTCAGATATTTACATTATGATTCATAACAGTAGCAACATTACAGTTATGAAGTAGCAACAAAAATAATTTTATGGTTGGGTCACAACATGAGGAACTGTATTTAAAGGGCCAGAAGGTTGAGAACCACTGATCTAGAGGCTCATTTTGGTTCAAGCTGTTGTTGCAATAAAAACCTAAGGAGGCAGGTGAACAGGGCCATTTGGTCCCAATAGCCAAGCAGCCTCTTAGCCCTCTCTTTCACAGAAGTATGTGTCAGAGTAATCTATTCATCTGTCACTCAGGGTCTGCAGGTCAGTCCCAGCATTGACTGGGGATGCTGCGGGGCCCAATAAAGTCAGAGGTGATACCGCTGATTGAATCTACCTTTGTGCTCACAGCAAGGAATCACCAATGAGGTAGTTACCTGAGCGACTGCCCCACCCATCTCCACACCATCCAAAGACATTGGGAGTCATTCATGCATATGTTTTCCTTCAAACAGTCTCATTGCTCATTCTCTCATTTCATTCAGGTTTCTGCTTAGATATCACCTCCTCAAAGAAGTCTGCCTTGACCTATATAGAATAAGAAACTCAATAAACATTCCCATCATTCTCTTTTCTCTTTCCCCTAGCTTAACCCTAAACCCTAACCTTAGATGTCTGTCTGTGTGTGCATACTTATGGCCTTTCTCTCCAAGTAGAAAAAAAAACTCCATGATGGCAGGGTTTTTATATTTTGTCTTTTTTGTTGTTGTTGTTTACTTATCATTAGAACAATATCTCATGCAGTATGTGTTCAATGAATAGTTATTGAGTGAGTAAATCTAATTGTCAGTTAAGAATTTAGAGGCAAATTACCCTAATTTTTTAGTGAGGCCAAAGGTCTTTGGAAAAATAAAGTATTCCCATGTTCACTACAAGGAGATTTATAAGGAAAAGAAGACCATTGCAGTACAGTTCATGCAAGAAAAACAAAACAAAACAAAAACCCCAACAAAGTAGCTTTCACTACATAACTCAATACACATTTGTAAAAGCATAGATTTTATATTTTTCTGTTTATTTTCAGGATTGGGGTTTTTCTTCTTATGAAATAGATTTCCAGGAATAAACCCCACTCTATAACATTACATCTAGAGGACCTAGCTCTCCAACCCATGACTAATGTCCAGAACCAATTCATTCCTACATCATCAGTTCCCCTAACTCGCCAGCTCCCTGCCATCTCTAGGTAAGAGCCAGGCTCCTTAGCAGACAAGTAGGGGGGACTGGGTCTACTCCATCCCTCCTTTCATCTCCTGCATACCTCCATCTCATCGTGGTGCTGAGATGCTTCTGGTTTGCCTCTGCATGCCTCGGCTCATGCCGCCCCTCAGCCTGCAGGGCCTCTGGCTCCCTGTCCTGCTGCACACCTATCCACGTTTAAGTCTCTGAGGGAAGTATTCCTGGCCTCCCCTTTCCACCATGACATTAATGAAAATCAAACCAACTCAACATTATAGTCAATAATACGTTTGTAATCTTGTGCTAAAACTGATATGAGCAACTAAAACTAACCTAACCTTTACTTTTTCTCCAGAACCATATGTACCTCTGAGGGTGTGTCTTCAAAATGTTTTCTTAAATTTACTAAAAGAAATTCATCCAAGTTCATAGCAACTATATCTTCTGAGATCCTAATTATCTACACTAATAAAAGAGAAACATGCAAATTGGTGTCACTCCGCTACCCTTCCCATTGGCTAATCAGGGCGATATGCAAATTAACTGCCAGCCAAGATGGCGGCCGGCAGCCAGGCAGCTTGAAGCTAACAGGAGGCTTGCTTGCTTCAGTGACGGAGGAAGACAACGTTCCCCGCCTGCCGCTGCCGGCCTCTGAGCTTGCAGTTTGAAACATTGTTACAAATATAGAAGCTAAATAAAACCCCAGAAACCTGCTTTCAGACAGCCAGGATCTCAGAGCTGGAGTTGAAACAGTGTTTCAATTATAGAACCCAAACAAACCAGATACCTGCTTTCAGCAGCCAAGGCCTCAGAGCTGGAGCCAAGCCTCAGAGCTAAAGCTGGCCCAGAATTAAAAATAAAGAAAGAAAAGAGCGGTTGGGAACTTCAGTCACCTGCCAGCCTGAAAACAGCCCTCAGCCCCTCACCCAGACTGGCCAGGCACCCCAGTGGGGACTCCCACTATGAAGGGGGTGTGACCAGCTGCAAACAGCCACCATCCCCTCATCCAGGCTGGCCAGGCACCCCAATGGGGACCCCCACCCTGATCCAGGACACCCTTCAGGGCAAACCAGCTGGCCCCCACCCGTGCACCAGGCCTCTAGCCTATATAGTAACAGGGTAATATACCTCCCAGCACTGGGATCAGTGGAGCCATGAGGCCTCCCGGCACCAGGATCAGTGTGACAGGGGGCAGCACCCAACCCCCCTGATCGCCCTGCGGCTCTGTGTGTGACAGGGGGCGGGGCCACAACCTCCCTATCCGCCCTGCTCTGTTCATGACAGGGGAAGGCGCCCAAACCCCCTGATCAGCCTTGCTCTGTGCCTGATAGGGGGGAGCTCCCCAACCCCCTGATCGCCCTGCTGCTCTGTGTGTGACAGGGTGCGGCGCCCCAACCCCCTGATTGGCCCTGCTCTGTGTGTGACAGGGTGTGGAGCCCCAACCCCCCCCCCCCCCCCGGGCCCTGCTCTGTGTGTGACGGGGTAGAGCCATAACCTCCCCATTGGCCCTGCCCTGAGTGTGACAGGGTGCGGCGCCCCAACCCCCTGATCTGCCCTGTTCTGTGTGTGACAGGGGCCGGTGCCCAACTCCCCTATAGGCCCTACTCTGTGACTGACAGTGGGGAGCTCCCCAACCCCCTGATCGGCCCTGCTCTGTGCGTGACAGGGGGGAGCTCCCCAACCCCCTGATCAACCCTGCTCTGTGTGTGACAGGGTACGGAGCCCCAACCCCCCTGATTGGCCCTGCTCTGTGAGTGACAGGGGGCAGCACCCCAACCCCCTGATTGGCCCTGCTCTGTGCATGACAGGGGGTGGTGCTGCAACCTCCCCATCGACCCTGCCTTGAGTGTGACGGGGGGGGGGTGCCCCAACCCCCCAATCGGCCCTACCCTGAGCGTGACTGAGGGTGGCATCGCAACCTCCCAATCCACCCTGCTCTGTGCATGACAAGGGGCCACGCCCCAACTCTCCAATCGGCCCTGCTCTGAGCCCGACCAGGGGCTGCACCTAGGGATTGGGCCTGCTCTCTGCCACCCAGGAGCAGGCCTAAGCCAGCAGGTGGTTATCTCCCGAGGGGTCCCAGACTGCGAGAGGGCACAGGCCGGGCTGAGGGACCCCCCCTTCCCCCCGGAGTGCACAGATTTTTGTGCACCGGGCCTCTAGTGATAATATAATATTCATCTCACTAAGACCTATAGAATTGTACCATGATCCAAATCTACAACAGAAACATACTTGTGGTAGATTATAGATAGAAAAATATACCACAGACTAGTTGCTTTTCCCCTGCAGATAATCTTACAAACAGTTCCCAACTTTTTTTTTCTTTATTGATTAAGGTATGACATATGTGTCCTTATCCCCACATTGCCCCACCCCCACTCATGCCCTCACCCCCCTAGTGTCTGTCCATTGGTTATGCTTATATGCATGCATACAAGTCCTTTGGTTGATCTCTCCCCCTTCCCCCCACCCTCTCCTGCCTTCCCTCTGAGGTTTGACAGTCCAATTCCCAACTTTTAAGAACAAAAACAAAGAACACGTAACACTCATTTGGTCAGATGTGTCTCTGTGAACTTACCTTTTAACTAGCCATAACTTTAAATAAGAAAGTCCAGTTTTGTAAGTCTCAAAATTATATATTTCAGGAAATTTTTCAAAGGATAAATTATATCTAAGAAATAATGGTGTTATACTAAAATACATTATTTTATATGAAATTTTCCCAAGATACAACATAAAACAAAACTGATATCTGATAAACATTTGCATTTCTTATGCCAAAGAATAATACCCCAGAGGTTAAAGCTAAAAGTTGTAGTTTGGGTTTCTTAAAAAAATCAAGATATGATCTCAAAATAGTGACGTAAATAATAAACTAGGTCAGATGCCATATTTTAAAAACTTTTTAGTAGATTTCCACTTTACATCTTTTCCCAAAAGTTTTGTTTTGCGTTTTAGACTATTTCTTTTGAGTGAAGGATTCTTACCCAAAAATCAGGACCAACAAAGGCATCTAGTTTTAACTGAAAAATAAACATAGAAGAGAAATTAGCAAATACACACATAAGAAGAGAACTAGTACTTTTATTGTGAAGAGATTATTATGATTGTATATCTGGTTTGTGAACATTAGTAAATAGAAGTGTTCACTGAGAGGATTCTTCTCCAGAACTGCACCTATTAAGAGACGTCTTTGGACTTTTATTTGGAAAGTCCTGTGAAAATCAAAATTGTGGAGATTAATTTTATTTTTATTTTTTGTGTCCTACATGCTTCCACCAAAAAGGATTTGAGGAACTTTAACAATGGTAAGTGACATATGCAACACAATAATTATGTATAATTTTGGGACATTATCTCTAATTTTTATGTCTCAAAAAAATCTGAAGCAAATAAAAAACATTGTTAACATTAATTCTGAATAGTGGGCACCCACGTCTTTGTTATATTACCTTTCATGCTTCCTGTGAGTCTGAAATTTTTCAGAATAACATAACCAATAAATTTTTCAGAACAGAATAACCAACAGTCTATTAATGTGTAGAAATAACGTAAGAAGCAACTCTGTAAAGACAACATAAATGTGTAGATTTTGCTATGGTGAGAAAATTGAGAGAAAGTTTCATGCAATGGAAGCACCTAAGTTGTGTTTCAGGAGAGACCTCATGACAATTTTGGTGACATTCCCTAGTCAGCGATCCCTGGACAGTGCAGTGCCCAGAGATTTGTACATCTGCCCAGGACAATGTGTACTGCAATTGACTAAAGGCACTTCCTGTTGCTCTTCCAGAGAGGGCAGCCAAATGACAAATCCAGAACAAAAACTATCACCCATTCCTGGCTCACTGACTATTTTTCATAGGTACCCTGGGTTCATTTATTTGCTTATTGATGTTATTAGTTGGATCATACATTGTTTTTTAGATTACCTTTGTTATTCTAAGTACAACTGGGGGAGGAAAGAAAAAACACGTGATCTCCAGCCCATTTACTTTTGAGGCTGTTTCCTGACACCAGCTGGTGTTTTCTGAAAGCTAACAAATGGACAATGTTATCACCGCTCATTTAACAGATGATCTGCTGTTGATTTTTGGGGTTGCATATTCTGAGTTAACATCCAAACAGCCACACAGAAATGACAACTTCTTAACAAAGAGGCTGAGAGGTTTCGGGAACCCACAGTTCATATCTCTTTCCTGGTGGGTTGTCTCCAGATGGCCCGCCTGCTCATTACATAGGAACGCAACTCTTTCAAACGAATAAACACTCCTTTCTAATTCAGGGCTGCTGGCAGAAGACCTGACAGTGTCCTCGGGTTTCTTGAACCATACCACAGGAGATAAGGCAGGGAATTCTGTTCCCAAGAATCATCACAAATTTATAAATATTGCATGTCAGTAAATGCTACATGAAGATAGGATTTCTATTTGCTCAGATTGGTGACTGCTATTTGCACAGGAGGCTTTCTGAAATAAAGAAAGAGAACTGATCCTTAAACGGAGGGCACAATAACATTCTCAATCCTTTTCCTGCATCTCATCATGCAAAATTTTCTAGAACACAGCCTTCCCGATTAGCATATCAACTTCTCGTGAGCAGGTATTTGGTCCTTATTTCTCACAGGGCCTGGCACCTGGCTGGTCCCTGTTGAGAATAGTGCAAACAGCAGGTGATCGCAGGGATCACACATTACATTATCTAGCATGATTAAGGAAACAACATTTTTAAAAGGAATTAAAAATGCTACAATTCTAATCATTCTCAATCAAGAAAACCATCGTATCACAGGTAAAGAAACCATAAGTACAGTGATTGTGATTTTAGCAAAAGGTCATTTCACACTAAAGTCTATAATGATAAATAGCTCACGAACCCATTAATCTTGGAAGAACAATCTTTTATATTGAAGAAGGACCATGATAATGTTGATATGTAGACATGCACACACACATACAAAACAGCAAACGTACTTTTATTTACAACCTTAAAGCTTCTAACTTGAGGGTTCGACTTTTTACCCGAGTTTCTGCTAAGCAGCTGGATGGGCTTGGGTATGTAAATTTGGGCACAAGCTCAGTGGCAGAGCTGATTAGTTCTATGCAGTAGTAGAAAGAGAAATTTGAGATCCGAAGATCAGTACACAGCAGAGATACATTTGGAAAGAGAAGAGCCAGAAACACTGAGCGTACTGCACACAAGAAAGATCAGAGAGAAACCCAGGAAGTGGAGCCAAGGACCAGGAAAGGGCTTTAGGAAACAGCGTCTAATTAGTGTGTAAGCTGTTTGCTATGAGATTTATGACATAAAATGCCTCCCCCACCTCCCAAGGAAAATCTTCAGTTTACATTGCTCACCAAGGCTTTTCTGTATGTGAATTCTACTTAAGGGTCTAAGCCAGCGGTTCTCAACCTTCTGGTCCTTTAAATACAGTTCCTCATATTGTGACCCAACCATAAAATTATTTTCGTTGCTACTTCATAACTGTACTGTTGCTACTGTTATGAATGATAATGTAAATATCTGATATGCAGGATGGTCTTAGGCGACCCCTGTGAAAGGGTCATTTGATCGCCAAAGGGGTTGCGACCCACAGGTTGAGAACCGCTGGCTCTAAGCGCTATGCTGGGCTTTTCTTCTTGGTTTAAAAGAGAGAGAGGACATACAGACAATGGAGACAGACAATGATGGTTGTTGACACTTTGGTAACCCCTCTTGGGTGACTATTGAGCATCTCAAGTCTATTCTGCTTCTTCCCCAGGCTTCCTCATGTTATTAAATGGTGCCACATCCACCAAGCAGCTCAAGCCAGGTATCTGCTTTAATTTCTCACTCTCTGAATCCATCAACAAATTCTCCCAAATCTACCCCCACAAACATTCCCCAAATCCATCCACTCTGCCACCCTTGTCCACTACCATCCCTTCAGGAACTACTGTAATAGCCTCCTAACTGGTCCCCTTACTCTCACTTTTATCAACCACACCCACCCTACATGGCTCATGGTCTCTTCCTCACAGAGCATCCATAGTGAACCTTAAGACACAAAATCAGATCATGTCCCTCCTATGGTTAAAACTCTACAATATCTGTCCATCCTACTGAGAGCACAATCCTCCTGCCCACAGCGCGCTCTGTGAGCTGCCCCTCAGGCCACATCTTACCCCTCCCTCCCGCTACCCGTCCAGCTCAGCAGCATTGCATGACTTCTGTTTCTCAAACACCTTTGCCACAAGATCATTCCCTTTGGCTGGTGTGTTCTTCCTCCAGATCCTTGCGTGGCTGGCTCCTTTTCCTTAGTAGAGCTCAACTCATACGTCACTTCCTCAAAAAATGGTTCCCCATCTAATGCAACCATCCTCCCACTAGAAACTCTCCATCATATGACCCTGCTGTATTATCTTCGTAGCACGTATCTCTATTGGGACATTCTTTTTACCTTCATTTTCTGCCTCTCCTCATCAGAACGCATGCTTCACAAAGGCAGGAACTGTATTGTCACTAACAAATCCCAGGACAATGCCTGGCACGTAGGACAGCCTGGGTCTGAATTGCAGCACAGCCAGTAAGTGGCTGTGCAAACTTAGGTTACTCACTTAATCTCTCTGTTTCCACATCTGTAAAATGAGGTGATGACAAATGGCTTTTACCTCATATGGTTTTTGTGTGGATTAAATGAGTTAGCATTTTAAATGCTCAGAAAAATCCCTGGCACATAATAAACACCATATGGACTAGCTATTATTCATTTACTCTAATCTGCCCTTCATTTCTTAGGCAGAAAAAAATTCTGTATCCTCAGACGTTTTAATTCATTAACAGCCAGCGATATACGCCCAGTGATTTGTATACTTTCCACTCCTCTTTAAAGCAACCTAGAAAAGGAGTCAGCAAGGGGTCCCGGATGCTCCCACTGTGTAGCTGGGAGAATATCCCAAGAGCATATGACCAGAGTCATTTGAGGTCAGAGACCTTACAAAGAGTTCGACAGTCTTAGGAGTGAGAGAGCAGGGCCTCAGCATCCTTCCCTTGTAATCCCTCAGAAAGTAGGGAGTGCGTGACTTCTGCAGGTGTAACAATCAGTTCTTTTCAAATATACTCTACACTTACCACGTACAGATCCGTCCCCACCAACAAGTCAGCTTTATATTGGTAGGGTTGCCAGATAAAATACAGAACACCAATTACGTTGGATTTCAGATAAACAATTTTTATCTGAAATCAGATTTAACTGAGAGACCTATATTTTTATTTACTACATTCTACATACAGGGCACTGACAGGTGGCTTTTCAGCAGACAGATCTGGGACTAAATCCGAATCCTTGGTTGTACTATGGAAGCAACTTTGAGCAAGTTACTTAACTCCCACTGAACTTCAATGTCCTCATCTATGAACAAACCTGCTTCACAGAGTGTTTATGAGGTTCTAATGAGGTAGGCTCTGGGAGGGTACTTTGCATAATGCCAGAGGGCTGGTTAAATAAAGATCTGCAAAAATCCATTCATCTTCCTTCTGTTCCCTTCTGATGCCTCAGGTCTGATCTCTAGCTGAGATGCTGAAAGCCATTTTTTTTTTCGAGGGTAATTAGAATCATTCTTGAAGGCAATCGAATTAAGGAAATAAAATTATGTTTAAACAGCACATTCTCCTGTATCAATGACCTATTGCCACAACAATGCTCTGTAGCAAACAACCATGAAACCTCAGTGGCATTCAACAGGGAAACATCTATTCTTGCTCATGAGTCTAGGGGTTGGCTCAGCAGCTGTCATGGTCTGAGCTGGGCTAGTGGGACTCACTTATGCGTCTGTGGTCAGCTCTCAGGTCTCTCAGGTCGTCTGGGAACAGGCTGGTCTAGGGTGGCCTCAGCTGGGAGGACTCAATTCTGTGCTACATGGTCTCTCATCCTCCAGTAGGTGGCCTAGGACAAGGTTTCAAGAGAAGAAGCAGGAATATGTAAGTGCTTTTACAAGACCATTTGCGTCAAGTTTGTTATTGTCTCATTGTCCAAAACAAGGCATGCAGCCAAGGTCAGATCAGGTTAGAAGGGCACTCCCAAAGGTATAAATATATAGAGGCATGAAACAATGGGCTCACTAGTGTGATCAATCTACAACACCCTTGATACATGAGATTTGTAGAAGAAATATTCAAATTTAGGAAGTCAATAAATAAAAGCATGAACACTGTAGTAGACACTGATGAAGGTCTACCCTGCCCCTAGCTCTGGGAGCTAACCAGCCCCTCACAGAGCTGGCTTCCAGTAGTCTTGCTTATGCTGTGTGACCCTAGTCCAGCTGTGGGCAAACTATGGCCCGCGGGCCGGATCTGGCCCGTTTGGAATGAATAAAACTAAAAAAAAAAAAAAAAGACCGTACCCTTTTATGTAATGATGTTTACTTTGAATTTATATTAGTTCACACAAACACTCCATCCATGCTCTTGTTCCAGCCCTCTGGTCCAGTTTAAGAACCCATTGTGGCCCTCGAGTCAAAAAGTTTGCCCACCCCTGCCCTAGTCCCTGGTTTTGGCTGGCCAGCCATAGGGGGAGCCCCTGACCCAAGTTGACCTGGTCATATTCTATTTCAGGAATTTAGAAATGGAACCAAGAGAGCCAAGTTAGAATCTGTGTGTGACAGGACCTACAACTTGTAACCTTGGGCACTCTGGGGAGACCATGTTTTGCTACATGAACCAAGGAGCAGAAAAAAAAAGCCAGTCTCTCAGCCATTAGAGACAGACAAATGAATAAAGTGCTGTATTCATTTCCTATTAATGCCGTAACAAATTACCACAAACTTAATGGCTTAAACAAGCAAATGTATTATTTTACAATTCTGGAGGTCAAAAGTCTAAAATGGGTTGGCAGGGCTGTGTTCCTTCTGGAAGCTCTAGAGCAGCGATTCTCAACTTGTGGGTCACGACCCCTTTGGGGGTCGAACGACCCTTTCACAGGGGTCGCCTAAGACCATCGGAAAACACATATATAACTACATATTGTTTTTGTGCTTAATCACTATGCTTTAATTATGTTCAATTTGTAACAATGAAATTGGGGGTCACTACAACCTGAGGAACTGTATTAAAGGGTCATGGCATTAGGAAGGTTGAGAACCGCTGCTCTAGAGGCAATTCCATTTCCTTGCCTGTTCCATCCTCTAGACTCAGCTGCCTGCTTTCCTTGGCTTGTGGCTGCATTACTACAACCTTTTTCATTGTCACATCTCCTTCTCTGACTCTGACCCTCCTGCCTCCTTATTATAGGGACACTTCGGATTACTCTGGGCCCACCTGAATAATCCAGGACAATCTCCCATCTCAAGATCTTCATCATATTCACACAATCTTTTTTGCCCTATAACATAGAATTTCCACAGGTTCTGGGATTAGGACATTTTGGGGAGCCTTTACTCTGCCTACCACAAATGCTCCAGGAGGAACAGAAATGGAAGGTAAAGAAAAGGTCCCGACAGCCTTCTGCCTCAGACTAGACAAGACCTTTCTGCATGGCTGCCCTTGGGTGCCCTGACACACTCTCATGTCCTTACAATAAGTCTTTTGTGTGTAGCTGCCTGGAGTGCTCTGTTGAGAAGAATTCTGAAGGCTTATTAAAATGCATGATCAATTAACAATAGGTAGAAGCCAAACTGGAGAGTTATATACCATATGTGTCACAAAGTCATCATCTTTGCTCTAGATTAGAAATTCTAGAATTGTCATGGCTGAGTGTAAAGAATAATTTTTTCCTTATAAAAATGGTAAACTGACCTAACCGGTTTGGCTCAGTGGATAGAGCGTCAGCCTGCGGACTCAAGGGTCCCAGGTTTGATTCCAGTCAAGGGTATGTACCTTGGTTGAGGGCACATCCCCAGTAGGGAGTGTGCAGGAGGCAGCTGATCAATGTTTCTCTCTCTCATAGATGTTTCTAACTCTCTATCCCTCTCCCTTCCTCTCTGTAGAAAATCAATAAAATATATTTTAAAAAATGGTAAACTATGAAAATGTAAATCCTTAATAATAGTAAAAGAACTTGAATTAAAATATATCCTTTAGGCCCTGGTCAGTGTGCTCAGTGGTTGGAGCATCATCTTGTGCACCAAAGGAGTGAAGGTTTGATTCCCAGCCAGGACACGTGTATGGGAAGCAACCAATCAGTTTCTATCTCACATCAATGTTTCTCTCTCTCTCTCTCTCTCTCTCTCTCTTCCTTTCTTTCTCTTTATTCCCTCCTCCTCTCTTCCTCTCTTTCTAAAAATCAATAAAAACATATCCTCAAGTGAGGATTTTTTTTTTAAAGAAATCCCTTAGGAGTCTACCTATAACAGGTAACTTGGGGACAAGGGGTAGGCTGCATATTATCATGTACCAAATACCTAGCACTTAGAAGAAGAAGAAAAAAAACCCAACTTGGTGATGTCGCACCCAATACCTTTCCCTTTGAACAAAGTTGCTTTCCAGGGCCTGATCACAAACCCGCATCAAATGGTCATCATGTTCTATTGCCTCCTCCAAGTTAGCGAGTTAGCATGGCTGCAGCCAGGAGGCAATCCGCATCACTAAGCAAAACATTTTTCCTTGTCAGAGCAACCAGTTTCTCTCTCACAGGAGGAGGTCATTGGTTTTAGGAGCTCCAAGTTTTATTTCTGTCAGTTTTGTTTAGTACCGTGAGCCAGGAGCTCACTTATGCCTGGATCCTTGGCTTGGCTTTTATAGGGAATTCTGCCCTCAAATGACACTTAATAACCTCTTTAATCGCTCACTCCAGTGTTCTTGGTGACCTCAGAGTGCTGAAATTACAGTCACATTCACATAAGACAGGAAGAAAGATAAGATGAGCCCGTCTGTCACGTCCCAGGATTTATGAGGAAACAAAGGGTAGTCTGGAGGGTGTTGCTCTATTTTTTAAGTGGCATCAAGAATTCAGACTGTCACCCTAGCCAGTTGGGCTCAGTGGATAGAGCGTCGGCCTGTGGACTAAAGGGTCCCAGGTTTTATTCCAGCCAGGGGCACATGCCCGGGTTGCGGGCTCCATCCCCTCCCCCCCAGTGGGGGGCGTGCAGGAGGCAGCCAATCAATGATTCTCTCTCATCATTGATGTTTCTATCTCTCTAACTCTCTCCCTTCCTCTCTGAAATCAATAAAAATACAGTGTATATTTTAAAAAAAAAAAGAATTCAGACTGCCTCTCAATCTAACACTTGGAAAGAGAGGAGCTGGACCAAGCGCCTTTACAAAGAGCCTCCTTCCTGTTACCTGCCCTGAAATTCTCTTTTCATGAAGAATTCTACTCCCTCACAAGACTTAAGGAGGCATATGTGATTTAATCCCCCACTGTAGCTTTTAAACCCTGTGGAATGAGCGTTTACAAAGTAGGATCCTTTACTGTGTGTAAAAGAGATGTCTGTGCGTATGTTTTGCCAAGAAATTAACAGCCAGTCTTTGCCAACGAGCATAAATATACTTGGCAGAATCCAGAGGCCCAGTAGCAAAGATAAAAGTAGTTGTTCTACTCAGCCAACTGCTCACACTTATTACAAAACACTTGTCTTCCCTCGGGGAGAATGTTCTCCCCTGGCGCTGTCTGGCTCTGGGAGACATCACCCTCCAGCCCTGCCAGGCCTGCGAGAGAGACTCAGAGTGAGATGCTCTGAGTCACGTAACTCCTTTCTGTGCGGCTGCAGAGAGATGCCTGGCAGACCCAGGGCCTCAGCTTTTGCCAGGCATTCCACCTCTCGGCTCTCTGATGCTTTCCCCTCTAGGAATAACCCATTTTTTAAGAAAGTCATTTATATTTTAACTCTGTCATTCTTTTTACTGCTTTAAAATCTGATTCCATTTTCTTCAGCTGTCTGGGCTTTATACAAATGTTAGTAGGCTGAACGGGTTGCCAGCGCTTGGACCGATGATCAGTGCACTGATGATGTCTTAGTTTCACATTCAATAAGGCAACGACCGCTTATGTGGACATCCTGGTAAAGATCTTTCCGTTCGCCTTTCTCTATGTCCCCAAAGGGTTTCACCCTGGGAGCAAAACAACCACAATGGTCTGATTCTGACAAAACTTCCTTGTTCTTCCTTTTCCTGTGACATGTACCCCAGACCAACCAACTATGAGAAAACTGAAAATTTTCATACACCCCAATTTAAAAATGATTCTTTTGAAACTAGTTCAAACATGTTAACATGCTTTAAAGGTTAAAAAAAAAATCTGACATTTCAGCAAAAACTTGAATTATCATCAATAACTAAAATTTGATAACACCTCTTGGCCTTTAATTTAATCTATGTAGTTGAAAATACAACCGCTGTATTTCTTTTAAAAATAGCCTATAAAACTTCTTAAATTACTCAACTGCTCATTTGTTTAGAACTAGAGTTGTTTGTGTACTTACCTCACCTTCCTTCTGAACTGTGGGTTTCTGGGAGGGAGGCACCTCAAAGCACTGCCCCAGGAAACCAAACACAATCCCTGCCCTTGGGAGCTCAGGCGAATGCAGGGGTGGGTCCTGCACAAAGAGCTATCTGCACCTTCTAATGGCCTCTTCTCTTTCTGTTATCCTTGAAAAAAGAAAAAAGAAAAAAGAAACAACCATTGTCCAAACGGTGTGGCTCCACCGTTTGGTTGAGTGTCAATCTTTGAACCAGGAGGTCACAGTTTGATTCCTGGTCAGGGTCAGGGCTCAATCCCCAGTGGGGTTCATGCAGGAGGCAGCCAATCAATGATTCTCTCATCACTGATGTTTCTTTCTCTCTCTCTCCCTCTCCCTTCATCTCTGAAATTAAAAAAAACAAACCATAAACATTTCTTATTATTTAACTTTTGTCAAAAGTTTTTAGCAAAAAAGCAGTCACCTCAGATCCTTTTTGAAAAAGAGTAATGTGCATTATAAGTATATTCCTATAAATCATAATAATATACAGTAAGGCTATTGCTTGGAATTCTTGAGTTTGGGAGGTGGAGTAGAAGGAGGGAAGAGGAGATTTCTCTTCAGAGAATGACTAAAGGAGGCCATCTGGCACTACTGTGGCATTGTAGTTCACACTTTAAATAAAAATGGCACATTTCAGATTTTTTATTATAACTTAGTTTGAAAAGTCAAACATCCTGGGCAGACACTTTTAGTTTACTAATAATAAATATTATTGAGATCTTTTCCTGCAAAACTACAAATAAAATGGCATGCAATGTCATGGTTCTGCCCATCCCATTGTCTCACAAGTAGTTATACAGACCAGAATTTTTAAAAAATAAACCAAGCAAGTCAAGTTTAATTCAGGAAAAATAAAAAGTGAATTAGAAACAAGTTGAAATCTACCATTAAGATTTTCAGATGATAAACCACTTCAGAGTAACTACCTCCCACCTTTCTTTGGCAAACTTAGTACACAAAGTTGTATTTTTACAAACAATAATCTAGAAAATACTTCTTTGATAATATGAAGTAAATTTTCTTTAGGTTTCCAATTTTTCTACCCCTATTCAGCAGTTTATAAACATAGTTTAGTTCAATGTGTGTTAAGCAAAACAGAGTATAGCCTAATGGGGAAAAGCCTCCATTGAGTAAAACACAAATTTTCCAAGATTTTAGCAGAAAACAAAAGTCCCAAGAAAGTCACTCCAGAATGGGTATTTCATGAGTTTTAGCATGTTAATGACCACTGAAGCTCTGACTCCAAAATAGACACACCCTCCCCATTACCCTTGACCCAACTGAAACTGATTTAACATCTTTTTTATACTTGTAAATGCATATACTCATGTGCTTTTTTATTTTGTTATTGTGGTTTATTGTTGAACTTTTTAAAAAGTGACTAAGTAAGGAAGAACATAAAAAATAATTATGAAAAATCCAAATTCAAAAAATAGGCACATTTCCAAAGAACATATTTCTGATCCTAAAATAACCTCCCTCTAGGCCTAAAGGACCAACAGAATTTTGCAGACATTTTGCCCAGCTTCGATTTCCTCTGGTTTTCTGCATTTCTCAAGGTCACCAAAAAGTCTTGGAATCTATACCCATGAGAACTAATCTAAAATGACTTCTCTTACACACCAAATTTTACCTTTTCCTTTTATTTCCTTTAAATTTTCTCCCCCTTCAGACTCTCCACTTAAGCCTGATTTCCCATCTGAGGGACGCAAATGATTTGTAGGAATATAATGATTAAAATAATGAATTGTCCCACCCCTTTCTAGCCTAGGTTACTAGCTAGATCTGTCCACTTTTGGAGGAGTCTGTGATTCAATGACAGTTCACCAAGTAGAGAGAGACCCAACTGTGTATTATCCCTGAACTGGACAAGAGCCATTGCATACACATAATGTTATGGCACGGAAGGCATAAAATTCAGGCGGACTCAGGTTGTCCAGGTCTTATCCATAAAACCATTCATATCAGCTGAGTGTAGAGAGAACAAAGCCCTTCAAGACTGCAGGAACAAATGGCATGAAAGCCTTAAAAATAAAGGAGCTAGCCTAGCCGGCATGGCTCAGTGGCTGAGTGTCAATCTATGAACCAGCAAGTTATGGTTCGATTCCTGGTCAGAGCATATGCCCAGGTATGGGCTCAATCCCCAGTGTGGGGCATGCAGGAGACAGCCGATCAATGAGTCTCTTTCATCACTGATGTTTCTAATCTCTCTCCTCTCCTTTCCTCTCTGAAAGCAATAAAAATATTTTTTTAAAAAAGAAAGGAGCTATAAGTACTGACCATTTGAGCAGCAAAGGCAGGGGGTCATTTGAAAGTGAAACTTCTGATTAACAGCCCAGGAAAACTGAAGTTTGGCTACATGTTGTTTATGACTCAATGTGGAATGTTACCAGATTCCATGCATGGGCTTTTATTCATATCTGAAACATAAACGAGGGAAAGGAATCCAAGAAAACAACAACAACAACAAATAGCAACAAACTCTCATTAATAGCAAGAGGTTCTATATTTCCACTCGTAGAAAAACTGCAGTTCAAGAGTGATAGTTTCTTAGAAACTAATTTACTCTAAATATCCCAGAGAATATAGCAGAAGCCAAAGATCAGTGTTTCCATTTTTTCATATGGGTTCTTTACTCTCTTGTCTTCTCTTTGCTGCCATACTTACCCTCTTGTTAATGAGAGATGTGTTACTGAGAGTACAGGTGCCTTCATGAGGACGGTCTTTTTACAAATGGGTGTCCTGATCTTCAGAGACCTGCCACAAACACAATCCCTGCCACAGGAGTTAAGACAAACTCCCCCCATGCTGAACATCTCTCTCCGTAAGCATCCCACCCACTGCCCTGCAATTCTCATGGGCAACTCCAAACCAGAGCGTCACATTTGCTGACCTTCAGAATTATTTACAATAAAGTACATATGGCTAAAAAGACCTACAGTGTTTATACATGGCATTTCTGAACGAATCGGGTGTTTTTCTTAAATGGCCTGTGACATTTAACATTGAAAACTATCTTCCATGTGATTCAAGTGTCTCTTGAATAGGAGTTGAATAGAAAAGAACCCAAAGTTAAGATTTTTATCTATTCAGTGATGAGCCTCCAATACATTTAACTAAATTATGATGCTCCATAATTTCTCCTGCTTCCAAGAATCATTTTACTCGGTGATGAAATGAGAGAGAGAGAGAGAGGCACGCTCTGAACAAAAGCTGGCACAAGAGAATTTGGATTCAAGTGCTGAAGCTTTAATCAAAGTTATTCATCATGAAAGGACAGACATGAAATCCTTGGGCTCTACACTGCCTTTTACTTCCAAGAGGCCCACATTCTTGTGTGGCCTGTTTCTTAGATTGCATGATGTGTTAAAGAAAACAGGCCTCATTTCTTCTGATCACTATAACAAGCCAGATTCCAATTAATGTCAAGAACTTTCTGGCAAAGAATTATAATGGCAAAGAATTCTGTTCTTGCCATAATCATTAAGGGAATTCTTTGGGTTTGCTTATTTTTTATTGTTTTGTTTTCTTTTCTTTCTGAAAGGTGCTAAATATGCCAGGAAGTACTATGCTTTGATGCTTGTGGCACAGTCCCTTTATTTTTATCACGGGCATTTTTTGCATGCACAGAGCAAATTCCCTCACCGGGTGTCAAAGTGGCCCTGGATGTTTACTGTGGGAGCCGAGGAACCCTTCAGCCAGTTTTCACAACGTGTGCTGCTCCTGGGCCCCTTTGGGGGCCCTTTCCTCAGGACAAGTCTCTATTCTTTAAGGACTCACAGCCCTGGAGTCTTTTCCCCAAAAACACATGACTTTGAGTGTACCCACAGGCCTAAGCAGAACAACGTGAAATACTGACACCCTGACCCAGTGGTCAGTACCTCTCTTCAGTGTAGGCACGCTCAGACAGAAATAAGGCTCGACGAAGCACACTTCTGAGGGGAGAGTTGTTATTTGGAACACAGAACCTTGACTTCTGTAATTAAGGCTTCCCAGAACTGTTATTCTAACAAAAATACTTAGTGTTTATGGAGTACGCATAATATGCGAGGCATTTCCATAAACTTAGTTCATTTAATCTTCACCACATTCCCACGGGGTAGGTTCCTATTCTTACAGATGAGAAAACAGGAGCTCAGAGAAGTTCAGAGAGTTGCTCCCAGCCAGATAGATAGCAATCAGTAGAGGGGCTCAGATGCAAGCAGTTTGACTCCAGAGCCCTTAGTCCCCTTTTGGACGGTAACTTACTTTTGGAATGAAAGAATATAGATAGATAGATGATAGATAGGTAGGTAGGTAGATAGATAGACAGATAGATGATAGAATAACATGGATAGAATAACAATAATAATGCCTACAAAAGTTATTTAACTCAGGACTTTATATGAAAATCTTAGAAGTAGTAGTTGAGAATGACTGGGGCTAATTTAAAATATATCATAAGCTGTAAAAAAAAATGTACAGTGAGGTTTTTCTGATTTCTCTCTGTAGGGAGTTGATGAAAACCTTTCCCAGGTGGAGTTAAGAGAATCATCTTTCCTCTTGTCTAGTCTGAATGCTCCCCTTGCTGTTCACTACCAGATTCTATTTACCTCCCGGTGTCCTTGCCTAAGGTGACTTGAAATTGCTCAAAGTTGATTTTAAGAACCAAGTCATTATCAATAGGATACTAAGGAGGTCCTGCCGTAGATTTTTTTTTAACTCAGTAAATGGTGTCTCTCCTGTCCCTCTCATCCCCTCCCCTACCCCATTTGCACAACCCACAATCCTGTTACACTTCATTTATATCTCTATTTCAAGAGCTTCGTGTCTTGCATCAGTTTCTGTGCACGTTCTGCCCTGTGTGGCAATGTCAACATTATTTTGTTTGGCTCCTTTGGGCATGAAGTGATCTATAGCCGGCACTGTTGGTGCCCCATCCATATCCTCCCAGCGTTCACTCACTGACGACCGAGAACACTGTAACTCTCCACCTCAGGACTTCCTTCCTGACAGGGAGCCAGAAGTGTCAGAGTTAATGACCCTGAGAGCAGAGGTCAATTCATTGACAGATTGGGAATTGGAAGAGAAATACTCTAAGCCCCTCACTCCTGGTTGATATAACTCTAGGGCATATTCTACATCGTTTCCTAGAGGTATGCAGGTGCCATGGCCAAGCCATGCAATACCATCAGACATACCCCTAGCCAGAGCAGGCCTGGTGTGCTTCTGTTCAATCATTTCACATGAAGGCTCAGTGGGGACTAGAGAGGAAGCTAAGGTGGGCTGATGCCAATGTAATTAAAGCATCTATAATAATCTATAATAATAAAAGCATAATATGCAAATCGACTGAATGACCGAACAGCAGAATGACTGGACGACCACACTATGATACGCACTGGCACCAGGCCAGCCAAGGTGGGTGCGATGCGATTGGTCGGGAGGGCCCCACCATCGTCACAAGATCACCCTGCAGAGGGAGGCCCAGGCCACCCTCTGTAGGCCGATCAATTGGGGGGTGGGAGGGAGTCTGCAATAGATCACCCCAAAAAGGGAGGTCCACTTTTAGAGATGTACCACAAAGGAAAAATATTATACACACAAACTCTATAATAATTATTACTATAGAGTTATTGTGATATTATTTACAAAAATAAAGGATTAGAATTAACTCAAATGTCCATCAGTAGGACACTGTTTTAATTTAAAAAAACAAAAACCCTGTAGTGCATCTACACAGTAGAATCTCTGCAGCTATAAAAATATTAAGGTAGCCCTTTGTATATTTGATATAGAATTATTTTCAGTATACTCAATGTGCAGCATAATATAAATAGTATGCTGTTTTAGGTAAGAATGGGGAATACATATATATGTGTATATATATGCTTATATTCTCACATTTTAAACATGAAAGTTTAAATCAGTCATCATTAAAAATGGTTATGCACAGGAGAGGTAGAAAACAGTGGAAGGATCAGAGTTGGAGGCAGTATTTCTCTCAAGATTGTTGCTCTAGTTTGATCAGAAGTACTTTGAGCTGGCCGGTTAGCTCAGTTGGTTAGAGCGTGGTGCTAATAATAAGAAGTACTTTGTTAACTCATTCAAAAAATAAAGTCAACATAAAAAAAGAAATCTCTATAAGCTGAAATAAATAAAATTAATTGTTTGAGATCCTGGTAACATAACCTCACAGAGAAAGAAAACACTTCAAGTAACTTCAGAACACAGTAGTTTGACCACATATCCTTAGTGGGATATAGTTAGTAACTGCAAATAAACTTCAGCATCATTCTGTAGTTTTGTTAGTAATGGTAAAACTCATGTTGTTATTATGGTTATTTTAAAACTATTTTATATATTGCAGGATAAAATAAGTAAGCAATTATGTTACTATTATAGAAAACCAATACCTTTAGAATAAAAACAGATATGGGAATAAAATTAAACAAATTAAGTAAAAGTTCTCTAATCATATTTTAATCGGAAATATTAGTATAAACTCATCATCTTTAAAATATATTTTTCTGCCTCTGCTCACTGAGGAGTCCAATAACAATGAGCATCTCAACACCCAGAGTTAGTTTTCTAAATACCATCCCCACCCCTTGGGACAAAAACCAAAAACACTAACAAAAATTCTTGGAAATATGACTAATTCCAGTTTTGCAGAGAAAACAACTTTTAAAAAGAAAGAGAATGCACAATATGACCCTGAGACATTTTGTTGTGCCAGAAAGTAATGAAATGTTTTAAAGATGAATGGAGTCACATATAATGGACAAGGGAGCCAGCTTGGCAGGGACCGCAATTTAAGAATAAAAAAAGAGCCCTAATCGGTTTGGCTCAGTGGATAGAGTGTTGGCCTGAAGACTGAAAGGTCCCAGGTTCGATTCTGGTCAGGGGCATGTACCTTGGTTGCGGGCACATCCCCAGTAGGAGGTGTGCAGGAGGCAGCTGATCGATGTTTCTAACTCTTTATCCTCTCCCTTCCTCTCTGTAAAAAAAAAAGTCAATAAAATATATATTTTTTAGAAGAATAAACATTTATTGAAATTACATGAAATATTAAAATATCCAGGAGTTTATGACGATACTCGTCATTATAAAAAAAGAGAAAGCACTTAAAAATAATCTGCATCCATTGGAAATAGCTGTGCATAGACTCTATTTCTCTGATGGTCATTAAAGGGGGAGAAAGGCATTTAGGGTGCTGTTCTTACACAAATGCTATTGAGAGCATCCAAGTAGCCCCAACTGATGTCAGAAAGTGCTGCTTTATAGACCACTTCCCTGATAAGTAATGTAGAAGAAATGGCAGGATCCAAAAACATCTATTTTTCGATCCCTAATGAAATAATGGATCCCGGCTATGGTCATCAACTGATGCTAAAACCCTAGGAAAAAGGTGCATGAGAACTAGATATTTGCAGAGTGCCCAGAACTGATTACTTATTGGTTAAAAGGATAAAAGAAACACTTTCTGTTGGAGCAACCAGGTTGTCACTTGGACCACACTGATACATCTTGTTGACATTAACAGCAGGACAACTAGCTATGGTAAACCTTAGGTGATGCAATCTGAAGGACATGGTTCCTCCTATGAAGTATTCTTGCCAAAAAGTTGATTCTGAATCTAATCAACTGTAGAAATACTTTTCTTACAATTGTAAAAAGGCGATCAGGGAAACTGAAAATAGACTGAATATTAGATGGAAGGATTATTGTTAATTTTGTTAGGTGTAATTAGGTGCAATGGGCTTTTTTGTGTGGAACTGAAATACTTAGGGGTAAAATGTCATAACATCTAGGATTTGCTTTAAATACTTCAAAAAAATAGATTTAAAAAATATATATGGCACAATTTTAATCACTATTAACACTCAGAGGTACTAGCACAATGAGTTCATTGCAATCTATCTTCTGAATGTATGTTCAAAATTTTTCAAAAATTTAATAAGGTACAATTTGTAAAAACTAAAATTTTAGTGTATTCCATTTTTATTCTTTTTAAAAAATATATATTTTATTGATTTTTTACAGAGAGGAAGGGAGAGGAATAGAGAGTTAGAAACATGGATGAGAGAGAAACATCCATCAGCTGCCTCCTGCACACCCCCTACTGGGGATGTGCCCACAACCAAGGTACATGCCCTTGACCGGAATCAAACCTGGGACCCTTCAGTCCGCAGGCCGACGCTCTATCCACTGAGCCAAACCGGTCAGGGCCATTTTTATTCTTTATATATATATACATACATATAATTGTTTGTGTATGGATAAAATTTACTCACTTATTCATTAATCAGTATACATATTCTGACTGGTGCTGTTCGTCATGATGGGAACATAGTCCAAGTCCTCACGGAGCCTACATTACAGCAAAGGAAGCAAACATTAAACTAATTATGAAATTAATGACTTAACTGCAGCTGTGATGAGACTTCAAAGGGGAAGTCCAGGCTGTGAGGAGGGCATCCAACACCAGGAGATCTGGCCTCATCTGGTGAGGGTCAAGCCAACTGCAAGACAAATGTATTGTTTCCCAGAAGCAACAGAATGCCAGGAGCTCATGAAAAGAAGTGGCCCCATGACTGGCAGCAAGAGAGGACTTAAGGTTGGGGACCCGGGGTCAGTCAGGTGTGGGCAGTGTCCAAGGACACAGATTTTCCAGGGATCTTCACAGAGACCTAGTTGTGTGTTAATCTGGCAGGAAAACTGGCTCCTCACCAAGCCCGGCCAGACAGAGGTGCAGAGGAGGGAGAGAATCTGGTCAGGGACTTCTGCTTGGAGATGGAGACAGTGGAAGGGCCAGCTGGGAAAAGCTGGGGAAGAGGAGAGCCAGGGAAGTTGGGCAGGCTCACCCCAGCACACATAAACTTGGACGAAAGGTCAGACTCGAGTTTATTTACAAACAAAGTGCATTACTTGCATTCCCTAAAGTAATACTACTAGGGAAGCATTCACTATTAACCAGAAGTCCCTCAGGACTGTAAACTCCTCTCAGAGCAATGATAAAGTATCCGGCCCCTTCTGTCCAAAAGAAGAGATTGGATTGTCCCTTGGCTTTGGCTCAGTAAATGTAGCCTCCTTGGAATAGCCAGGTGGAACATGCCTTTCTGTTTTCTTTAACATGGAACAAATGTGCTGAGTCTAAAAGAGATTATACCTATCAGTTAATCCTTTTTAAAAAATTATGAAACATTTTAAGTACATGAGAAGTGCAGAGAACAATAAACAATACCTACCACCCAGAATTAAAAAGGTTTAACATATGATTAATACATTTATTTCAGAATAAAACATTACACATACAGTTGAAGTCCCTTTATATCTTTCCCCAAATCTATTCCCCTTTCCTCCTGGAGGTAACTACTTTCCTGATTGACATGTAACCTTCATATAAATGGCACACATATGTGAAAACTACATGTATATGAAAAGTATATATCCACAAATAATATAGAATGGTTTTGCGCATTTTAAAACAATTTTTACGATAGATTACCCAAGTCTTATTGTACTATCAATTATTAGTCTGCAATTTTTTTGTTACTTACTATCATTTTTTCAAGATTCATAAATATCAACCTAGTTTATTCAGTTTGCTATTGGTTGTATTCCATTATGAGGATACACTAATTTGTTCAGCCATTTCACCTACTGGCAGGCATTTTAAAACTGTAAACTTGCAAATATCACAGACCATGCTGCTGTAATGAATCTCTTTGAGCATTACTTTAGGTTTACATGTGCATGAGTTTCTCTAAGATTTATACCATGCAGGGGAATTTCTGTGTTTCTAGTTTTTAATCTAAATATGACTCTATCATCTTTAAGGGCAGAATTTATCTTCAAACAGCTTTGATCTTGGGGGTAACAGATTTAGTAGGACCAAGGATTGCTAATGGGTGATACCATCTTGTGAAATAAGTAAGATACATTTACTTCTGGGACATTTAGACATTGAAATTTTTTTAAAAATATATTTTATTGATTTTTTACAGAGAGGAAGGGAGAGAGATAGTTAGAAACATCGATGAGAGAGAAACATCGATCAGCTGCCTCCTGCACACCTCCTACTGGGGACGTGCCTGCAACCCAGGTACATGCCCTTGACCGGAATCGAACCTGGGACCTTTCAGTCCGCAGGCCGACACTCTATCCACTGAGCCAAACCGGTTCTGGCTAGACATTGAAATTTTTAAATCAGTTAATAACTATAACGCATCAGTTTGTGTATTAGAACTTACCTAGCAAAAATAACTTTCATTACAAGCTCCTATTTTGTTAGTATGCATTCCCTTCACCCTAGTGTTTTAGTAAAAAAAAAATCTTAGTTCCTCTAGAGAAATCTCAGAATTATACCTCTTCCCATCTTTTATAACCCAAAGGCTATTTTTTCTATCATACTGCATATAAATTAATTATATTAATAATAACTGCTCAGTGCAAGTTTTAGATCTTTAGATAATAACTATTGTTACCATTCTGTGTTTATCTAATTTCAGCCAAGAATCTTTATATTTTAGCTATACCATGATTTCTTCAAGGAAACCTGCTAAAATTATATCACTGGTCTAAAACCCAGCTGAGCTCACCTGTAAAACCTAAACTTTTGAATTAATAAACATTATTTTAGCTATTAGCATATTAAAACATTTCATTTCAACTATTTATATGTGTAAATCAGATGTTAACTAGAAAGGTGTGAGACAAAAGAATCAAATGTTAGGAGCAAAGTAAATCAATGACCACTACAAATGATGTATTGTTATTGTCTTGTTTTCCATCCACAAAGGAAATAATGCGATGACTCGTTCATTCACATTTGCTTGGGAAAGATGTGAGAGCTGATATGTAGCTTTAGCCATGTTTACTGAACTTATTTAATTCAATTAGTTTAAATAAATCAGGTTATCTCAACTTAGAACATAAGATGGTATTATCTGGGGGGGGGGGGGGGGGGGGACGAGATAAATTGCCAAACATAGCAGAAATAAAAAGTCTTTTTTCCATTCCTGACTTCATAGATATCCTCTAAACTTTAGAAGACCTGATATCCTTCCAGAATGGGCCAGAAACCCTGGATTCTCCCCGACTCTGAGTTGTACTGCTGAAGCTGATCAAAAGGAAGCAACCCACAATTTGTATATCTGTATCAACAAGTACCCAGGTGTTCATATTTCAAGTTCACCAGATAAAAACAAAAGTTTACTTTTGCTGAAAAGAAAGTGTATGTTTGCAGGCACTTCCTAATGATGTCACTTATGGTGGCCAGTTTTGAAGGTCAAGATTACAGATGGGAGAAAATTTTGTTTTTAATTTGAACTTCAACCGAATCCACCAGTTGAGCGCTACTGACTTAGGCCAATGCTGAGGCCAAGGGCTTCCCTGTCCACCATCTCTCTATATGGGGCAGCCTCAGAAATTAAGTCCAGATCTAATGATAGCTAATGGTTTTTAGCACTTGCTGTGTGTCAGGCAGTTTTATTCATTCTGTTAATTCATTGAATCCTCATATAACCATTTGGGTCAAATGCTATTATCATACACATTTTACAGATGAGAAAACTGAGACATAGGTTAAGTACCTTACCTAAGTCACTTAGCCCCAGAGCTTGGGCTCTTGAGCACTAGACCACACGGCACATTTTACATGGCTCCGGTACGGCTATACATTGGTTGTGTCTAGAGCCCTCCATAACCTAGGAAACTGGATCTGTTCTGGAGCCATTCCAGGTTTGGGGACCCCACTGCCAGATCCAAAATCCAGAGGACAAGACAAAGGAAACCAGGAGTTGGACCACCCATTCACTCTGAGGAGGACATCAAAAAGTCCTTGGAGATTCTTCAAATCAAAGCCAGTATAGAGCAAGATCACCTTGGGTTTTTCTCCAGGCTATCATTTCACAAACCCATTAATAATCCTTCAAATGCTACTGGCTGAACTACTATCAGCACTGATAGTATGATAGTGATGAGAGATTTCTTTGGTCAAATAAATACGTAAAAGGCAACTAATTCTACTGAAGATTAACTATGAACCATAATAAGTATGAGCATATTGAAGGCTCATAGAAATTCTGCAATAAGGAGACACATTTAACTTTGTGCCCCTTAACATTTCCATGGAACAGAATTTGGACGGTGCTCCAGAATGAAACTGACCAGTGGCACCTTAAGACTGCTGAGAAAAGATATAGATGCTCTCTGGTCCACCTTGTCCTGAAAACATTCCACAAGGGCAGTTATAGCCCCTGCACCCCTCGCTCCTCCCAGCCTGGCCTCAGGGAGGCCTTCTCCTTTGAGAACTTTGGCAGAGCCTGGGTTCTGAGGTTGGTACACCACACTCCCAGGCCTAGGCTTAACTTCGTAAGTCCCCTTGGACTTTTCTATCAACTTCTTAATGTGTGGCCGTGACCAACTTGAAAATGAGCCATTCAGTTCTGATCCAAAAACCAGGCAGCAAGACATTTTGTTTGGATTTTTAGATGATCTTTGGCAACTTTCCATATAAGTGGTTCCTCAAAAGGCAGTGAGTCATAAACATCCATTATGGACAGGAGCAACTGGGTAATAATAGAACGGACAAATGCTGTCCTTATGGCCTTTTCTCCAAAGGAGGGCTAAATTAAATTAAGTTTGTTCCCACAGTACATTACTCAGTGTTTCTTATGGGTATGAGAAACCTGGAAATCACAAAGCAAGCCACAGCTGAATTACTGTTAAGTCAAGTCACACAACTAACAGAAAGTTAAATTCTTCTGTGGCCAAGCACAACATTTAGTCCCCAGTCTATCAAAGATCACCAAGCCAGGAAGTGACCACTTTAGAGGTACCTACTGTTCCAACCAACTAAAGATCTCAAAGCACTTTACAAGTGTAAACTGATTAGGATTTTCACTCACTGGAGCAGAACCACACATAGGGTAGTGAAGTTGTTTTATGAGATCCCACCATCTTCTCTTTTTTTCAGTTGCTAGGGAAGATAGAGTTAAGACTGACTTTTTTTAACCACTTAATTGAGGTATGATTGACATATATACATTTATACATATTTTATGTGTAAAGCTTGATGAGTTTGGAAAAATGTATACAGCCATGAAACCATACCATAATCTATGCCATTAATATATCTATCACCTCCAAAAGTTTTCTCCCATCCTTTTTTATTTTTATTACTATCATTTCGTGTGTGTGTGTGTGTGTGTGTGTGTGTGTGTGTTAAGAACAGTTAACATAAGATCTACCTTCTTAGAAAAGTTTTAAAAATTCAATACAGTATTGTTGTCTTCAGGCACGATGCTGTAGATTAGACCTCTAGGACTTATTCATCTTATATAACTGAATTTTAGTAGTAATCTTTGACTAAGACCTCCGTATTTCCTCCTTCTCTCAGCCCCTGTTCCACTCTCTGCTTCTATTAGTTTAACTATTTTAGATTCCTCATATAAGTGATAACATGTAGTATTTGTCCTTCTGTGTTTGGCTTATTTCACTTAGCATAATGTCCTCCAGATTCATCCATAGAGTCACAAGTGGCAAGATTTCCTTCTTTTTAAAAGCCAATAATATTTTGTTATATATATATATATATATATAATACTTTTCCTCCATGCATCTGTTAATAAATAATTAAGTTGATTCAATGCCTTAGCTATTGTTCATAATGCTACAAATATCTCTTTGAGGTCCTGATTTTTATTCCTTTGGATATATACCCAGATGGAAGATTACTGGATCATATTATGTACTTGCTATAGTGCTATCCATGAAAATCATAAAGATGATTAATGTCATTTTGAAACTTTTCATTAGATTCTTACAATAATAACCTGAAACTGTTATTATTGTAAGAATCTAATGAAATCTGCACAAAGAAAAGGGTGATAACTATGTGACCTTGGCCATAGTTCTCTGTTTCTGACTTTAGTTGCCTCAAATCAAAAGAGAGGATTAAAGAAGAAAAA
The DNA here is from genome assembly GCF_028538775.1 of Myotis yumanensis. Lineage (NCBI taxonomy): Eukaryota > Metazoa > Chordata > Mammalia > Chiroptera > Vespertilionidae > Myotis > Myotis yumanensis. The sequence continues at coordinate 46,825,623 of NW_027223752.1, read as the reverse complement.
TTACTAAGTTTCTTTTAAACTTTGAAATTTTATGAATATACCACAGCTTATCATAAGATTGGAAATAATCCATTATGCAGAATTACATAATTTGTATTGAACTATTCATGTGAGTTTCCCTTAAAATTCCTCAAAGAAATGGTAGACTCCCTTTCACAGTAGACTAGAAGAAGCAGAGGAACAAATTAGTGAGTTAGAAGATAGGGGACAGAAACACACCCAATCTAAACAACTGGAGAAAAAAATTAGAAAGCAGGAGAAGAACCTAAGGGAGCTTTGGGACAACATGAAAAGAAGTAACATACGTATAATAAGGGTGCCAGAAGGACAAGAAGAGAAGCAAGGATTAGAAAACCTATTTGAAGAAATAATGACAGAAAACTTCCCTGATTTGGGGAAGAAAAAAGTCACACAAGCACAAAGGGTCCTAAACAAGGTGAACCCAAAAAGACCCACACCAAGACATGTGGTAATTACAATGGCAAATGTCAACAACAAAGAGAGAATCTTAAAGGCTGCAAAAGAGAGACAGAGAGTTACCTACAAAGTATCTCCCATTAAATTATCAAATGATTTCTCAACAGAAACACATCAGGCCAGAATGGAATGTAATGAAGTATTCAAAGTGATGCAAAGCAAAGGACTGAATCCAAGAATACTCTATCCAGCAAGGCTATCATTCAAAATTGAAGGGGAAATCAGGAGCTTTGCAGACAAAAAAAAGGCTAAGGGAGTTTATCACTACCAAGCCAGCAATGCAAGAAATGCTAAAGGGACTGTTGTAAAAAGAAATAGAAAGGAAAGAAGGAACACAGACATATAGAATAGAAATGGCTACAAACAAGTACCTATCTACACTAATAAAAGAGAAACATGCAAATTGGTGTCACACCGCTACCCTTCCCATTGGCTAATCAGGGCGATATGCAAATTAACTGCCAGCCAAGATGGCGGCCGGCAGCCAGGCAGCTTGAAGCTAACAGGAGGCTTGCTTGCTTCAGTGACAGAGGACTCCAACATTCCCCTCCTGCCGCTGCTGGCCTCTGAGCTTGCAGTTTGAAACATTGTTACAAATATAGAAGCTAAATAAAACCCCAGAAACCTGCTTTCAGACAGCTGGGATCTCAGAGCTGGAGTTGAAACAGTGTTTCGATTATAGAACCCAAACAAACCAGATACCTGCTTTCAGCAGCTGAGGCCTAAGAGCTGGAGCCAAGCCTCAGAGCTAAAGCTGGCCCAGAATAAAAAGAAAAAGAAAAAAAGGAGCAGTTGGGAGCTTCAGTCACCCGCCAGCCTGAAAACAGCCCTCAGCCCCTCACCCAGACTGGCCAGGCACCCCAGTGGGGACCCCCACCCTGAAGGGTGTGTGACCAGCTGCAAACAGCCATCATCCCCTCATCCAGGCTGTCCAGGCACCCCAGTGGGGACCCCCACCCTGATCCAGGACACCCTTCAGGGCAAACCAGCCGGCTCCCACCCATGCGCCAGGCCTCTATCCTATATAGTAAAAGGGTAATATGCCTCCCAGCACTGGGATTAGCAAAGCCGCGAGGCCTCCCGGCACCGGGATCAGCACGACAGGAGGCAGTGCCCAACCCCCTGATTGCCCTGCGGCTCTGTGTGTGACAAGGGGCAGGGCCACAACCTCCCTATCCGCCCTGCTCTGTTCGTGACAGGGGAAGGCGCCCCAACTCCCCAATCGGCCCTGCTCTGAGCCCGACCAGAGGCTGCACCTAGGGATTGGGCGTGCCCTCTACCACCCAGGAGCAGGCCTAAGCCAGCAGGTTGTTATCTCCCGAGGGGTCCCAGACTGCGAGAGGGCACAGGCCGGGCTGAGGGACGCCCTTCCCACCTCGAGTGCACAAATTTTTGTGCACCGGGCCTCTAGTCCTTATATATAAAAAGCCAGGGGGAGAAATCAAGATGGCGGCATAGGTAAACACCGGAGTTTGCTGCCTCGCACAACCACTTCAAAAATACAGCTAAAAGACAGAACGGACATCACCCAGAACCACAGGAAAGCTGGCTGAGTGGAAATTCTACAACTAGAAGGAAAGAGAAAAGCATACCGAGACTCAGGAGGCACAGTGCGGAAGTAAAATACAAAGATGCGGAGGTGCATGAGGAGCAGGCTGGCGGATGAGGGCACAGTTGTAGTTTTCAATCAGGAGGGAGTCTCAGGCTCTGAGCTCCAGTTCCGGGCGAGTCTCTAGGGACCCAGACTCATACGGGAGAAGCGGGACTGTCTGACAGCGGTCGGAACTCGAGGGCAGCTTTCTCTCCGAGGGGCTTGCAGCGATTACTGGGACATTGAGAAGCAAAGCCTCTGAGGGCAGGACTGAGAGCAGCCATAACTGCTAGTCCCACCCAGTTGATCCCGTGGGACCCGCCCCGCCCAAGCCCTGCAGGGAGGCTTTTGCTGGATAGCCTCTGGCAAAGGCTAGATTAGCACCTCCCTAGAGATTCAGGAGCCAGGAAGCCCAGAGGTCAGAGTGGGACCATCTAGCTTGCAGCTCCGTGGAAACATAAAGAACACACTCAGGGGGAAGACTCAGTGAGCACCAAAGCCCCATTGATGCAAGTCTTGCCCCAGAGGGGTGTCTCCAGCACAGAAGTTCTCCCACTGAAGACACAGCTGATTCTCAATTGGCCTGGAGGTCAATTCCTCCCAGAGATAACTACAATAATCAAGGCTTAACTACAACAAGACTGTGCACAAAGACACAAGGGGGATCACCAAGAGTGTCCTCCTCAGGTAATTGGGGAGGCTGAACCACTGGGCCCTAGAGGACACTTAGCACAGAAAACCACTGTATCAACACAGGGAAGCATAAAAAATGCGGAGACAAAGAAAAAGGACACAAATGACAGAAATGGAGGAAAGCAAACTACTGGATATAGAGTTCAAAACCACACTTTTAAGGTCTTTCAATAATTTTCTAGAAACTTCTGATAAACTTAATGAGATCTACGAGAAATCTAATGAGACCCTCGATGTTGTGATAAAGGACCAACTAGAAATTAAGCATACACTGACTGAAATAAAGAATATTATACAGACTCCCAACAGCAGACTAGAGGATTGCAAGAATCAAGTCAATGATTTGAAATACGAAGAAGCAAAAAACACCCAACCAGAAAAGCAAAATGAAAAAAGAATACAAAAATACGAAGATAGTGTAAGGAGCCTCTGGGACAGCTTCAAGCGTACCAACATCAGAATTATAGGGGTGCCAGAAGAAGAGAGAGAACAAGATATTGAAAACCTATTTGAAGAAATAATGACAGAAAACTTCCCCTACCTGGTGAAAGAAATAGACTTCCAAGTCCAGGAAGCGCAGAGAACCCCAAACAAAAGGAATCCAAAGAGGACCACACCAAGACACATCATAATTAAAATGCCAAGAGCAAAAGACAAAGAGAGAATCTTAAAAGCAGCAAGAGAAAGAAAGTCAGTTACCTACAAGGGAGTACCCATATGATTGTCAGCTGATTTCGCAACAGAAACTTTGCAGGCCAGAAGGAAGTGGCAAGAAATATTCAAAGTGATGAATGCCAAGAACCTACAACCAAGATTACTTTATCCAGCAAAGCTATCATTCAGAATTGAAGGTCAGATAAAGAGCTTCACAGATAAGAAAAAGCTAAAGGAGTTCATCACCACCAAACCAGTATTATATGAAATGCTGAAAGGTATCCTTTAAGAAGAGGAAGAAGAAGAAAAAGGTAAAGATACAAATTATGAACAACAAATACACATCTATCAACAAGTGAATCTGAAAATCAAGTGAATAATCTGATGAACAGAATGAACTGGTGATTATAATAGAATCAGGGGCATAGAAAGGGAATGGACTGACTATTTTTGGGCGGGAAAGGTGTGTGGGGGATGCGGGAAGAGACTGGACAAAAATCGTGCACCTATGGATGAGGACCGTGGGTGGGGAGTGAGGGAGGAGGGTGGGGTGGGAACTGGGTGGAGGAGAGTTATGGGGGAGAAAAAGAGGAACAAATGTAATAATCTGAACAATAAAGATTTAATAAAAAAATAAAAATAAATAAAAATAAAATAAATTTAAAAAGCCAGGGACCCTCACAACCGGACGGATGACCGAACAGCAGGCTGTGTGAGGTGACCAGGCCAGCAGGGGTGGGGGTGGAGGGCAGTGAGGGACAACCAAATGACTAAACAGCAGGCTGCATGGGGCAACCAGGCCAGCAGGGGGGCAGTGAGGCACGACCAAACGACTGAACATCAGGCTGTGTAAGGCGACCAGGTTGGCAGGAGGGGTAGTGAGGGGCAACCATATCAGTGGGGGGGGGGGGGGTAGTTGGGGGCGACCAGGTTGGTGGGGGGGGGGGGCACTGAGGGGCGACCTGGCCAGCAGCAGAGGGCAGTTGGGGTGACCAGGCCAGAAGAGGGGCAGTAAGGGGCAATCAGGCCGGTAGGCAGGTGAACGGTTAGGAGCCAGTGGTCCAGGATTGTGAGAGGGATGTCTGACTGCCAGTTTAGGCATGATCCCCGGGATCGAGCCTAAACTGGCAGTTGGACATCCCCCGAGAGGTCTCAGATTGGAGAGGGTGCAGGCTGGGCTGAGGGGACCCCCTGTGCACAAATTTCGTGCACCGGGCCTCTAGTCAATAATAACCTTAAACATAAATGGACTAACTGCTCCAATCAAAAGACATCGAGTGGCTGAATGGATAAGAAAACATGACCCATATATGTGCTGTCTACAAGAGACCCACCTCAAATAAGGAACTCACACAGACTGAAAGTGAAGGGTTAGAAAAATATTTTTTCAGGCAAATGGAAATGAAAAAAAAGAAAGCTGGGGCAGCAATACTTATATCTGACAAAATAGACTTCAAAGTGAAGGCCATAACAAGAGACAGGAAGGTCAATTCATAATACTAAAGGGATTGATACAACAAGAGGATATGACTCTGGTAAACATTTATGTACCCAATGCAGGAGCACCCAAATATATAAAAAATCTTCTGGAAGATATCAGGAGAGAGATCAACAGCAATATAATCATAATAGGGGACTCTAATACCCCATTGACATCACTGGATAAATCCTCTAGACAAAAAAATCAGCAAAAAAAACACACACACAGCAATCCTAAATGACTCACTAGATCAGATGGACTTAATTGATATCTTCAGAACATTTCACCCCAAAGCTACAGAATATACATTCTTTTCAAGTGCACATGTGACCACATATTGGGACAAAGGCAAACTCTTCAAATTCAAAAAGATTGAAATCAGATCAAGCACCTTCTCAGATTACAATGGCATAATATTAGAAATAACTACAATAAAAACAATAAAAAAATTCAAACACTTGGAGGTTAAATAGAATGTTATTAAGCAATGATTGGGTTACCAAAGAGATCAAAGAAGAAATAAAAAACATCCTGAAAACAAATAACAATGAAAACACAACAATCCAAATCTATGGGAGACAGTGAAAGCAGTCCTGATAGGGAAGTTCATAGCATTACAGGCTTACCTAAAAAAAAAAGAAAGAAAGAAAGAAAAAAAAGAAAAACTGGTAATAAATTATCTAACTCTACAACTTAAAGAATTAGAAAGACAGCAACAAGAAAAGCCCAGAGTGAGCAGAAGGAAGGAAATAATAAAGATCAGAGTGGAAATAAATGACATAGAGACCAAAAAAAAATAAAAAAAATACAAAAGATCAATAAAACCAAGAGCTGGTTCTTTGAAAGGATAAACAAGATTGATGAACCTCTAGCCAGACTCACCAAGAAGCAGAGAGAGGATCCAAATAAACAAAATCAGAACTGAAAGAGGCAAAGTAACAACAGACCCCACAGAAATACAAAGAGTTGTAAAAAAAAAAAAATACTATGAATAACTCTATTCCAACAAACTGGTCAACCTAGAAGAAATGGACATATTCCTAGAAAAATATGACCTTCCAAAATCAATCAAGAAGAATAAAAAAATCTAAATAGGCTGATAACTAAAGATGAAATTGAAGCAATTATCAAAATACTTCCAGCAAACAAAAGCCCTGGGCCAGACAGCTTCACAGGGGAGTTTTATCAAACATTCAAAGAGGAACTAAAACCTATCCTCCTCAGACTATTTCAAAAAATTCAAGAGGAAGGAACACTTCCAAGTTCTTTCTATGAAACCAGCATTATCCTAATCCCAAAACCAGATAAAGACACTACAAAGAAAGATAATTACAGGCCAATATCTCTGATGAACATAGATACTAAATAATCCTCAACAAAATCCTAGCAAATCGGATCCAGCATTATATTAGAAAGATCATACACCATGACCAAGTGGGCTGCAAAGATGGTACAATATCTGTAAATCAATAAATGTGATACATCACATAAACAAATTGAGAGACAAAAATCACATAATCATATAAATTGATGCAGAAAAGGCATCTGACAAATCCAACATCCTTTCTTGACAAAAACTCTCAGCAAAGTGGGAATAGAGGGATCATACCTCAACATAATAAAAGCCCTATATGACAAACCTACAGCCAACATCATACTAAATAGGCAAAAACTAAAACCATTTCCCCTAAGAACAGGAACAAGACAGGGATGCTACTCTCGCCACTTCTGTTCAACATAGTACTGGAAGTGCTAGCCATAGCAATTAGACAAGAAGAAGAAATAAAAAGCATCCATCCAAATTGGAAAAGAAGTAAAACTGTCATTATTCGCAGGTGACATGATATTGTACAGAGTAAAGACTCCATCAAGAAACTACTAGATTTAATAAATGAATTTGGCAATGTAGCAGGATACAAAAGTAACACCCAGAAATCTATGGCTTTTTAATATACCAATAATGAACTCACAGAACGAGAAACAAACAAAAAAAAAGCAATCACATTTACCATTGCACCAAAAAAATTAAGATACCTAGGAATAAACTTAACTAAGGAGATAAAAGACCTGTACTCATGTGGGAAGAGCTCAGGAGATTTATCTCAGTGCTGCGGCAGATGCAATGGCGTGAGCACACTCCGCCTGCACAAGCTTCCTCGGCACACCAGGAAGTGGCATCGCCCGCCTGAGCTGACCTCCTAGAGCCTCTACATAGTACCCTGATCTTTCCTACTATTGGTTGCCCTATGGATGTTGTAAACTTCTGATTGGTCTGGAATGTTATATATACTGCTGCACTCACACAATAAAGTTGGATTTGCGTCACTGAACCGTCCCCGGAGTCGGGCATGCTTCGTTAGGACTCCGTTCGGCCTCACCCCCGCGGACCCCCTGTATCATACTCAGAAAACTACAGGACATTGAAAAAAGAGATAGAGAAAGACATAAACGAATGGAGGAATATACCGTGTTCGTGGGTTGGTAGAATCAACATTATTAAAACGTCCATACTACCCAAAGCAATCTACATATTTAATGTAATCCCCATTAAAATACCAATGGCATATTTCACAGACCTAGAACAAACTCTCCAAAAATTCATATGGAATAACAAAAGACCCCAAATAGCCATAGCACTCTTGAGAAGGAAGAACAAAGTTGGAGGGATCACAACACCAGATATCAAGTTATATTACAATGCCACTGTTCTCAAAACTGCCTGATACTGGCACAAGAACAGACATATAGATCAATGGAACAGAACAGAGAACCCAGAAATTGACCTAAGCCAGTATGCTCAATTAATACTTGACAAAAAAGGCAAGAGCATACAATAGAGACAAGACAGTCTCTTCAATAAATGGTGTTGGGAAAATGCATAGATACATGCAAAAAAAAATGAAACTAGACCACCAACTTACACCATACACAAAAATAAACTCAAAGTGGATAAAGGACTTAAATATAAGACTGGAAGCCATAAAAATCTTAGAATAATCCATAGGCATCAAAATAGCAGACATTTGTCATAGCAACATCTTTATCGATACAGCTCCTAGGGCAATGGAAACTAAAGAGAAAATAAACAAATGGGACTTAGTCAAAATAAAAAGCTGCTGCACAGCAAAAGAAACCATCAATAAAACAACAAGAAAGCCCACTGCATGGAAGGACATATCTTCCAATGTTATCTTTGATAAGGGTTTAGTCTCCAAAATTTATAGGGAACTCATACAACTTAACAAAAGGAAGACAAAAATCCAATCAAAAAATGGGCAAAGGACCTAAATAGACAGTTTTCAAAAGAGGACATACAGAAGGCCAAGAGACATATGAAAACATGCTCAAAGTCACTAATCATCTGAGAGATGCAAATCAAAACAATAATGAGGTATAATCTCACACTGTCAGAATGACTATCATCAATAAATCAACAAATGACAAGTGCTGGAGAGGATGTGGAGAAAAAGGAACCCTCTTGCACTGCTGATGGGAATGCAGACTGGTGTAGCCACTGTGGAAAACAGTATGGCATTTCCTCAAAAAATTAAAAATAGAACTTCCATTTGACCCAGTGATCCCACTTCTGGGAATATATCCCAAGAAAACTGAAACACCAATCAGAAAGGATATATGCACCCCTATGTTCATAGCAGCACAATTCACCATAGCTAAGATTTGAAAACAGACTAAGTGCCATCAGCAGATAAGTGGATTAGAAAACGGTGGTACATCTACACAATGGAATACTATGCTGCTGTAAAAAAAAAAAAAAAGAAGGAATTCTTACCATTTGCAACAGCATGGATGGACCTAGAGAGCATCATGATAAGTGAAATAAGCCAGTCAGAGACAGATAAATATCACATGATCTCACTCATTTGTGGAATATAATGAACAACATAAACTGATGAGCAAAAATAGATCCCAAGTCATAGAAGCAGTGAACAGACTGTCCAACCTATGAGGGAAGGTGGGGGTGAGGAAGTAAGAGATCAACCAAAGGACTTTTAAGCATGCATATAAGCATAACCAATGGACACAGATGGGGGGGTAAGGGCATGTGCTTGGGGGTGGGGGTGGTCAGGGAGAGGTCAATGGGGGAAAAAGAAGACTTATGTAATACTTTAAACAACAAAGAATTTAAATTTTAAAAAAATGGAACTCCCATTTGACCCAGTAAACCCGCTTCTAGGAATATACCCCCAAAAATCAGAAACACCAATCAGAAAGGACATATGCACCCCTGTGTTCATAGCAGCACATTTTACAAAATTTGAAAACAGCCTAAGTGTCCATCAGCAGATAAGTGGATTAGAAAACTGTAGTACATCTACAACATGGAATACTACGCTGCTGTAAAAAAGAAAGAACTCTTACCATTCGCAACAGCATGGATGGAACTGGAGAGCATTATGCTAAGCAAAATAAACCAGTTGAAGAAAGATAAATATCACATGATCTCACTCATTTATGGAACATAATGAACAACATAAATGATGAACAAAAATAGATTTAGAGACAGAGAAGCATCAAACAGACTGTCCAACCTAAGAGGGAAGGTGGGGTGGGGTGGGGGGTAAGAGATCAACCAAAGGACTTGTATGCATGCATATAAGCATAACCAATGGACACAGACAGTAGGGAGGTGAGGGCATATGTGGGGGGGTGGGGGTAGGAGGGGAGTAGGGGTGGCCAGGGAGAGGTCAATAGGGGGAAAAGGAGACATATGTAATACTTTAAACAATAAAGAACTAAAAAAGAAAAGAAATGATAGACTCTTCAAGGGCAGGGCTGCAGCTGTCATTTCCTATACCTTTTGCAAAGCATCTTGTACCATGTCTGTTTGGTTCTCTACTAGGTCTCCAGGCCTAGCACAGGGGCTGTTAACCAGCTCATCTCAAAGGAGAAACAATTCTTGCCTTTGCTAAACTACTAAAACATCACACCCAGTTCCACTAACCTCCTAATGTCCAAGCAAAATGGCCTCTTTTTGGTCCTTATTCTTCTTCACTGCTCTGTAACTTGACCGCTCTATAACTTGAACCATGGGATTCAACCTTCTGTGTTTCTCTGAGCCATCTGTATGTGTCTCAATGGTTTTGACCATTAATCACTCCTTTAAAGGAAAATAGCCCTTTCTGAAGAAGTGGGTTGAGAGCCATAGCTCCTCTGCTTAAGTAGTTAGGTGAATAATGGTGCCACTTATTTTGATGTGAAAGACTGGGAGAGAAATGCATTAGAGTGATAAAGAGCTCCATTTTGGGTATTAAAACTTTAAATTATCTAGGTAAATAGTATATTGATTGCCAAATAATGGATTTGAGCAATAAGGATGCCACTGGTTTCTAATTGGAAACGTGGTCTGTGGTAGTTCCATGGATATGTCCTTATAGCCACCTCCCTTCTAGCTACAACAGAAAGTCTCTGTGAAGGATCTGATCAGTGTGACTTGGACCCAGTGCCCACATGCTAATAGATTCCTAGGACTGGATCAGACCTGTCACATTTTCATTCCTGTGGCTGGTGGCCACTGGGGCCAGAGAAAGTATGCAGGGTACTTACTAGAAAGAGAGTAGAAGGGTATGCCTCCCAAACAACAAAAATAATCACTAAAGGCAGAATATTTGGCCCTGCTCCTGCCCACATAGCAACTTTTTTTTTCAAAATACAATAATCCGTATTTTGTTTCATGAGAGACAAAAGTTACACTGCAAAATGATAGCTCTATATAGGCATCTTTGCAAAATAAGCTGATTGATGATACATCCAGTTGTCCACCTCTAAGTAATTCCTACTTAGTGGCAGAAAGACTGAATAATAAATTGGCTACTTGATCTAAGTTGTATTCATTTACTCATTAAACAAGCATATCTTAGGTACTTAATATGTGCCAGGAGATGTGGGATATATAGCAATGTATAAGACAAAGTCATTAATCCTGTGGTGAGATTGAACCCCATCACAAATGTAAGGCAAAAGAGAATGGGTTATGTACCATTTGAAACAAATCTGCTCTGGGAACCTGGCTGTGATCATTTGTAAGAGGGGGTGGTGCCAATGTAGAGGAAAAGAAAGATATCCAAGAATAGGCTTTGCCAACATATGGAGACAGGAGGGACAAGGTGGGATTGTAGAATGGCCAAATATCCATTGACCTGAATTCTAACTGTGCATTATGAAGTGCTAGGATACAGGGGTTGAAAGGTAGGTTGGGCCAGATGATAGAACATCTTGCATGCCAGGCTTGAAGGCCTGGGTTTGATAGGACCCCTCTCAGTGTTTGAACGGAGGAGTGGCAGGCTCCATACTGTGCCTCAGGAAGACTGACTTGGTGCTGTGTTGGGGAAGCATTAAAGGTGGGGTGACAGGGAGGAGTCGAGAGGTCGCCACACCTTCTGTGCATGAGTGACAGAGCTGAGCTAGGGACAAGATGGTATCACTCGAGAAGAAAGGGTGGAAGAAAGAGATGGTATGAAGAAATGTCTGACCGGACTGGAGGAAGTGGGGGTAGGGAAGAGTTTCAGAGAGGAAGGGAAAGAGGACGTAGTCAATAGTGACACGGTTTGAACGTAGTGAAAAGGAAAAAGGCAGCTTTATTATAAAAACTGGAAGGTCTGGGGATTTGGGGAAGACAAGGCTAGTTGATTTTAGACATAGTTGATTGAGTCAGCTGCACCAAGGGGACAGCCTGGAGCAGATTTTCAGCAGTGGGTTGGACATATGGAAAGCCACTGGATTGGAGATGAGCCTTCAGGTGCCATTAGCTGTCAGGTGAGCTCTGAAGATGAAGAAAGCAGAAAAGATGTCTGGGCAGAAAATGTTGAAGGAAAGGCTGAGGTCAGTACCTTGGGGAGACATTTAGAAATGAATTGGGTAGTGTCAAGAGTCAGAGCAGGAGTCTGAGAAGAGGTCAAAGAATAAAAGAGAAAAAGTGGTTGTGGTGGGGCCAAAGAATCATCAACAAATCTTTCATGTTGCTTAGCTTGACTTCAGAGAAATGGTTACCTTGTGGCAAGTTGAAAACACATCTTTTATCGTTACAGAGGCAGATTCACATCGTTACAGAGGCAGATTCACATCGTTACAGAGGCAGATTCACATCGTTACAGAGGCAGATTCTTAGGCTGAGTAGTGATTTGCATGTGTTCTCAGTGAAGCAAGATTGGGCACCGTAGTTTGGGAGTGCATTTGTCACTTGAGTTAGAGTGAAACTCTCCCTGTCTCTCAAAAGAGGGCAAGCCTTGACCCCACAGGCAGGGTCTGGACTGCTTTGGGGGCTTCCTTCCAGACTCTATTCAGGAATGGAGTGGGAACTGGGAGAAAGGGAGCCAAAGAACTTGAGATTCAAAGAAAGGAAGTTCACATAGAGGCAGAAGAAGGCGTGGATTATGTAGGGAAAAGAAGGATTTTGTGGCAAAAAAATTAGAAAATCACATCTAGAAATAATTCACTCTTAGTCTCTCTCTCTCTCTCTCTCTCTCTCTCTCTCTCTCTCTCTCCCCTCCCCCTCTCTCTCGTGTGTTTTACTAGAAGATGGGGAAAATGGGAAAATTAAAAGGGGAATTAAAATATAAAACAATGATGTCAGATATTCAAGTTAGTACATTCCATTCCCTCATCCAGAAACTTGGACATTACATTATATGTGAATTGCTCACTTTTAAAAATAACTGAAAGTCACTTATGTCTAAGAAAATGCATGCTGAACCTAGAAACACAAAAAGTACAAAGAAAAAAATCAGTTGCCTCTAACCCAGGGGTGGGCAAACTTTTTGACTTGAGGGCCACAATGGGTTCTTAAACTGGACCGGAGGGCCGGAACAAAAGCATGGATGGAGTGTTTGTGTGAACTAATATAAATTCAAAGTAAACATCATTACATAAAAGGGTACTGTCTTTTTTTTTTTTTTTTTTTTTTTTTTAGTTTTATTCATTTCAAACAGGCCGTAGTTTGCCCACAGCTGCTCTAACCCCTAATCCAGAGAACCTCCTACTAATTGTTCCACCTGTAATTGGACATTTCCACCTGTAATTGGACAATTAGGCTATTTTTTATCTTTTACTCTTATAAACAACTGGAGGCCCAGTGCATGAATTTGTGCATGGGTGGGGTTCCTAGGCCTGGCCAGCAATCAGGGCCAATTGGGGCCGTCTTGCCCAGTTCTGATCAGGGCTGGCGGCCAACCTCCTGCGGCCCCTCTTCCCACCAGCCAGGGGGAGGGGCCACGGGAGGTTGGCCGGCTGTGGAAGGTTGGCTGTAAGAGCGCACTGACCACCAGGGGGCCACTCCTGCATTGAGCATCTGCTCCCTGGTGGTCAGTGCATGTCATAGCGACTGGTCGACCGGTTGTTTCAGTCGTTCTGGTCATCTAGTCGTAAGGGTCACTTAGGCTTTTATATATATAGATATTATGATGAATACCATCATACATTAATTTTTAATACTTGTTTGCATATTTACTTACCATCAATCTCTTTAAGTAGATTTGTTGGGCAAAAGGAGAAGCCCACTTTTTAAAGCTTTTGATAAATAATACGAGATTACTCTTCCAATAATTCTTCAAATCTGATCCTTGGCCAGTATTGTAACACCGTGTCTATTATCCCCCACATTCTCATCAAATCTTTCATATTATTTGTATTTCACTTAATACATAGCTGAGTTTAGTTTTTTTCCAAATATTATTAACCATTCCTAATTCTTCTTTTATGAGTGGTTTATGTATGTCTTTTGCACATTTTACTTTTGGGGATGTTCATCTTTTTCTTATTTTTTAAAAGTTTATTATAAGGTAAAGATATTTATTTTTTTAATGTGTCACATTGCAAATGTTTTATTCATAATCTTTTATCTTTGGTGTTTAAGTTAATTTTAGTTTTTTTAATGTATAGAAACATTTTACAAATTTACATGTATATAGTTAAATATGTCAATAGCTATGGTTTCTTCTATGCATGTGATACTTACAAAAGTCTTCCCTGCCACAAGGTTGAGAAATATTCACTTATATTTTCTTATAGCTTTTTAAATTGTTATATATGTATGTATATATGTAAGTGTGTGTTTTATATAAACACTTTGATCCATGTTGATTTTATTTTTTGTATCTTTACATGTGAATAGTAAAACAGCTAGGATTAACACAACACATAACACATTTTGTTCTGAGGAACTTTGTTCAGGAAGACACAAATTGGCCCTAAAATCAGTTACATTTGGACTGACTCTCATACTATAATGCCTCTTTTAGGAATTAATAATAACCATTATCAATCTACTAAGGAACCCTGATTAGTTTCAACTTGGGGCTGTATAAATGTATTTGAGCATGGAACACTTTCTTTGCAACTCAACTACTAAATTCAAACATATACCTATTGAATGCCTGATATTTTTAAACATATAGAATTATAGAAATTTATAGGTGAGCAAGATATGATTCTTATCATTAAATATGTGAGAAGTAGACATAATCTTTAGGGCTCATCAACTGAATGTGTAGAAGGATGGGGGAAAGGGAAAGCTCAGACAAGAGTCCCAGTGACTGGCAGATGGTGCCATGTTGGGTCTGGACGTGCTCAGCTTGGACTGACAGTGACATACCCAAAAGGGGGAAATGAAAGATGCAGAACTAGAGTTTAGGTGAGAAGGACAGAGGTACAGATTGGAAGACATCAGCACAGAGAAGATATATAAAGCTCTTAGAGTAGATTAATCCAATGAAAGAGAAGAGCAGAGAGCCATAACGTGAGCCCTGGGGTATGACTACCTTCAGGGAGCAGCAAGAAGAGCTAGGGGAAGGAAAAAGATGATGGCATCAGAGAAGAAGAAAGAAGAGACTTGAATAAATTTAGAATCATTCTGAGGTCTTTTATTAAAAATTAATTGATAATTTCTTGAATGAGAAGCTTGGAACAGAGGATCAAGTGACTTGCTCAGGGGACCATGATGAATCAGTCCACCACACATGAAATGCAACTGGAAATGCAGAAGCTGAGGAAGGAAATCAAAATTCTATAAATTATATGCAAGAACTACATCATTTAAAAATGCAAATAATTTAAAATAATCATCATGATTATAAATGCAATTGGCCCTTCTGCTCTGGGAAAGGAGAAGTAAACAGGCTAGTGGCAGAGAGAATGGGTGGTAGGTGCTCTGTGAACCGGGATAATCTGAGGTTAGTGGTTAACTCCAGTGTTGAAGGTGGTGAGAGGGCAGGAGAGTTTACCAGTAATGAGTAAAACCACAAGAACTTCCTTAAAGAGTTGTCAGTCACAGAATGTTAGGATTTGTGAGAAATGTTTTGTAAATCATAGGCAGAGGAGACACTGATTCTGAGGTGGGAATTGAATATTCAGTTGGGTCATATATAAAACATCCTTCTGCTTGAAACTGTTCTCATGGCTTCCATAAGGGCATCGTATCTGGTTCACTACCTTTCTTTTTGGTTGCTTGTTCTTTGTCTTTTCTTCCTCTCTTCCCGTTCCTTAAATTCCATGTCCATAGAACTGGTTGCCCAAGTCTAAGTATCACCTCTTCTATCTATAGAATCAGTTGCTTAAATTATTTTCAGAAGATGTTTTCATCTTATCTTGTCTCTGTTCAGTATTTCTTTTTTGCCCATAATTAAAACCAACCTTCTCAGTCCTCTGCTCCCAACTATCACCATCTCTGGAAACATTTCCTGAGGTTGTGGGAGTTGGACAGGGTCATTGTGTAGGGACAACACTGGTACTGGCAGAGGCTATGGGGATACACCTCAGCTAAGCCCCCATTCCAAGGTCTCCCCATCACCCAGCCTCTCTTCCCCACACCCCGCATTATTAGTGCCTCCAAGATTATCTCATATGTCGCTGGCTTAGTTTTTGAAATGGTCCTCAACACCAATCAAGGAATAATTGACATTATAGCTAGCACTCATTGATTGTTTACTATGTGTTAATCACTGTTGTAAAAACTTTATATTCATTAATGAGTTTGACCCCTTATTATCTCCTCTTTAAAGATGGAGGAACTGCCGAAACCGGTTTGGCTCAGTGGATAGAGCGTCAGCCTGCGGACTGAAAGGTCCCAGGTTCGATTCCGGTCAAGGGCATGTACCTGGGTTGCGGGCACATCCCCAGTAGGAGATGTGCAGGAGGCAGCTGATCGATGTTTCTCTCCCATCAATGTTTCTAACTCTCTATCTCTCTCCCTTCCTCTCTGTAAAAAATCAATAAAATATAAAAAAAAAAAAAAAAAGATGGAGGAACTAAGGCACAAAGAAGTTAAATAATTTGCCCATTGGTAAGTGGAGGAGCCAGGATTCAATCCAAGTAATCGAACTCCTGGGATGGTATAAAAACAGCTGGTGGAGAGAAGGAACACAATATTCAGAATAAGCAAATGGTCCAGGCAGCACTAAGAGATGGAGTTGGGTATAAAGCAAAAGCAATGGGTACAATAAGGCAGATATGGGCACAGAAGCAAAGACTTCCATCTGCTAGTAAGTGCCCTGATCACTCTGACCCCATCATCCTGCCAGACTAGTCTCCTCCTCCCTCCTTTACATGCCATCCTTCTTGCTTTCTGCTGTCGCCTTCTGGAATGTACCTCTGTCCAATTTCCCTCTCCACAGCTTGTCTAGTCCAGGAAAAACACCTCCAAGCTTCACTACATTCACTTTCCGTGACCATCCATCACACTTACATATATTTCACTTATCATTTACATACATAACTACACACTGCTTTATATTGTTCCTTAGCAGTTTCATGTGCTTCCTGCTTATTCCTCCAAATCAGAGAGGGACCATGTCTTAGGTAAGATCCTTATTTAGTCCCCCTTCCCAACCTCCACCATCCTCTCCTAAAGCTGACCACATAAAAGGCAATCAATGAAGACTTGTTTACTCAAGTACCATTATTGTGGAAAACCTTCTCAGTGACCTTTGTATGAGTAAGTTCTCAATTTTTAACTTTCTATTCATGTGTGGCACGATGTGGTGATCCATTCTTTTAAATTACATCCAGAACTTTTGTTTACTAAGTATGGTTTGAGTTATTTCATACAGAAAAAAAAAGACTGTTTGGCTTCCGGAAAACATTTTTTTTAACATTATTATTGGCAACTCATACTGACATGGAGCTACTTCATTTTGGCTGAACTTTGAACACAGATTCTCCAAGTTTCTTTTGGATTCAACATTACTCTCATGCAAACTTCCTAAGATTGCCAGCTAACTCTCTCAGTATGAAACAGAAATGGCCATCTATGCAGAAAAATGACCTAGCTAAAAGTCCAAAGTCTGTTCATTTTATTGCTTTTACTTAAAATGTTCTACAAGCAGTGAGTCTAAAATTTCCAAATGGTCACCATATGTATAAGCTCAGGCAAATCAAACAAGTTTCTACTGTAATTAGATAATAATATGGGCTACCTTCTGTCTTACTATTTGGACTTGCAATATGAGCAGTAAGTAGCAGACAATATTATTTCTCATGTCTTAGGCCAGTGTCATTCCAGAATTCACAGTACACAGTACTCAGAACTCTGCACATGCCAATAATTGCCCCAATTTCCCATTGTCTTTGAAACATCATGATAGAGGTTTTTTTTTAAATGATAATACATTCTAATACTCTAACCTTATTAAGTTATTCAACTTTATTGTTTTTGAATTCTGTCTTCCAATTAGATTTCAAACCATCAGTAAATATAACAATTTTTATATTCCTTGGATCTCCTGCAATACCTAATTTCAATGTTTTAAAACCAGTAACTCAATAAATTTAATTGACTCATGAGCAAGTCAACAAAAGCTTGAGTAGCGTTTTCCATCAGATACTGCAGGTGTTTGTTGGGGGGAGGGTTGTATTTTGTTGTTTTGGTATTTGGTATTCAGAAGAATGTTATATTTATTTATAAATTTTACTTATAAATATTTATCCTATTTTCAGTCAGAGGGTCATCTAGAGTAAAAAAAAATTAGTTAATAGAGATCTTTTACATATCTTATTTTTCAAATACATTTTTTACATTATTGAACTCTTTAACTTTTGTCCCAAATCTAGTCCCATCTCAGTTTTTCTCCTTAAACCAATGCAAGGCCAGCTGGACATTTTATAAACAGCATCCTCACTGATAACTTGCAGGTTACCCCATGTCTGACAGCTAAGTCCCTGATGCTTAGCAACACACACAATGATCTCAAAGACTACTCACATCAAAAAGCTAGGAACCTACTGAACCCTACTGCCCAGATCTCTAATGTACCCCAGGTTCCTCTATCACCCTCAGGTACTGATAACCAGTGGAATTCCATTCCAGACTGTGTACACCAGCCAGTTGGCTTGCTCCTACTCCCCATCTATCTTTTCTTTTGATCTTTCTTTCTCTTCTTGTGTCTTCTCTCCTCTCTTCTTCTCTCTTCTCCTCTCCCCTTCCCTTTCATTCCCTTCCTAATCCCCTTCTCTTTCTCTTCCTTCTTTATTTCATTCATCAACTATTTAACAACACTCTATGTGAGAGAGCCCTCTGTGAGGCTTTAAGGACACTATGTTAGAGTTTATGATTGAATGGAGAGGTGAAGATTAATGAAATGATCACGAATTGTGATGAGTTCTATGAAGGTAAAGGACAGAGAGATATGATAGCAGGTTCCAGAGATCTGGTCTGATCAGAAATGTTGAGAATTCACTTAGTTTTAAACTTAGATCTGGGAGATAGGTTGAATTTACTAACTTATTCCCCTTTTGTCTTTTCTGTATTATTTCTGAGAGAAATATCCCATCTGCCAGCTGCTGACACCTAGGGCCCAATGTTATGTTTTCATAACTTCTCTCTTGCTATGCTAGAATTTTCCCAATAATCAATAAAGACATTCTGAAACTAGGGTTTAGACATGGATTTGATATTTAAAAATTGTAAAGGTGGTACCTGTATAAAACTGACCTCCCCCATAAATTGGTGTCCCCGTGGACATATATTCTCTCCTGCCCCTCTTTCTTCTCTGGTTCTCTCACATCACACACCTCCTTCATCCCCATCACTTGTTTTGGGGCTGGCCTCATCTGCTACACCCCAGGCTGGACTTGACCTCTGCGGGCTTCCCCACCCTGTTTCTTCCTCCTGCTAATGTTTCACCAATCATCTCATTAATGAAACACATCAAAAATCTTATAAAGAAAGTTTCCATTTTTGCCAACATACTTTGTATATCTTTTCTAAGGCAGAAAAGTATATTTTATTCATATTTTAATAGCAAGAGATTATTCAAATCAGTTTTACTTGATAAAGCTTAATGTTGTCAAGGACATGGGAAAAATCAAAATTATAATGCAATATAATTGACACTGTAAATTTGGGGGATTTATTGGCAGCATCTGCCAAAATTTTAAATGCACATGCTCCTTGACCCAGCAGATCCTCTTTGGGACATACTTGTACAAGTTGTACAAAGATGTATGTAGAGAAATGTTCATTGCTTCTGTTGTAGTAGAAATTTAAAACAACCAAATGGTCCATCACTGGGGGATTGGAGAAATAAACAATGGTTCAATCATATATAGGGACACTTGTTGCCAATAAAAACAATGAGATAAATCAGTGTGGACTGACATGAATAGGTGTTCACAATATATTGTTAAGTAGAAAAAAATCAAAGTATACAACAATATCATCGTATGATCCTATTTTTGATTAAAAAATCATAACAGCAATTCTGATAGAATATGTGAACAGTAGTCATCTCTGGGTGGTGGGCTATCTGGGAACATTTCTGATGCGTCACCTCTGTAATGTGTGAACTTCCATGGTGAGCATGTATTATTTTGTTCAACAAGTAATCATGGCTGTATATTTTTATATATTAACTTAGAATGGAGTTGGCCCTCCTCACCCCCATTCCCTGCCTTTATTGGAGCAGGTTCTGTCTTTCATTTCCTTAAGGAATGCAACAGAAAATAAAAATAGCCTTCCCAGTCTTTCTGGCTTTTGTGTTCCAAAAGCATAATCCCTTGGAGAAAGGAATTTATGTGCATGAACAAAATGTTTTATTGGATGGCATGAGGAAGGTAGAGTCTCCTTCAGATGAGGACAAGATACACCTGACTGAGATGATGAGAGAGAGAGTATAGGAGGCATCAGAGGGAGAAAGAATTTTTGAGTTTCTAGAGCAGAAATAACCTGCACACACCATTCTCAGTAGGTGGGGCAACAGACAGGGGTAGGAATAGTTAAGATTCCAGAAAATAAATGTTTGTATCTAGGCCAGGAGTTACAACTCAGACACCTATGGGGTCTAGATAGGTGGCCTAAATGAGGAAGCATAGCTGGTTGTAGACGACTGTGAGGAGGGAAATGGCCCACCTCAAGGGGCTGCAGGGTAACAGGACTGCTGCCTTTTTCAAATCTAAAGTTCGTTACAAACTCTTAATTTTTATTTTATTTATTATTATTTTATATTTTATTGATTTTAGAGAGAGAGGAAGGGAAAAGGAGAGGGAGGGAGAGAGAGAGAGAGAGAGAAAGAGAGAGAGAGAGAAATATCAATTCAAAAGAGAAACATGATCCTGCAGGTGCCCTAACTGGGAATTGAACCCACTTCCCTTTGGTGTACAGGATGATGCTCCAATCAACTGAGCCACAAACTCTTAATTTTTAATTGGCTCAAATGTCCAGGTCAAACTAAATGTACTTGTCCCAGTCCATTGGGGATACTAAAACAAAAATAACATCTATAATAATAAAATCATAATATGCTAATTAGACCAGATGTCATTCTCAAGGACAACCTTCTGGATGAAGCTGGGGCTGCAAGAGAAACCGGGTGCCAGAGGGAAGGAAGGCCTACTCCTGCACGAATTTCGTGCATCAGGCCTCAAGTAAACATAAACAACAGAAACTTATTTCTCACAGTTCTAGATGCTGAAAGTCCAAGATCAAGGCACCAGAAGATTCAGTGTCTGGTGAGAGCTTGCTTCCCAGTTCACAGTCATCTTCTTGTTGTGTCCTCACATGGTGGAAGGGGTGAGGGAGCTCTGAGGACCTCTTGTATAAAGGCACTTATCCCATTTCTGATGGCTCTGCCCTGTTACCTCAGCACCTTCCAAAGGCCCCACATCCAAATACCATCACCTTGGGGATTAAGATTTCAACATATGCACTGGGGGAGGTAGCATAGTCAGTCCATTGCAGTGCCTGTGGGTTAAACCCAACCTACAGGCCACACATGGGAACTGATCAAGGAAGAGGCAGCCTCACAAAATAGTTACTGTGCTCCAAGCATGGACCAAGTAGAAGGAGCTGTGGGCATCTCTCCACAGGTGCCAGTGGAGTCCAGGCCCACATGCTCCTTCCACCTCCAAGGCCCTTCTTCAGACCCAGGACCAAAGACACTAGATTGAAGAAGAGAGGTGAGAGGACAAGACATCCCAGACGACCTGATGCTATGCTTTTTATCTGTCAATACAGGTGACTGAAGACCGAGTCAGAAATGAAATTGAGTAAAGAAAGAATTTAGCCCAGCCGGCATGGTTCAGTGGTTGAGCATCAACCTATAAACCAGGAAGTCATGGTTCAATTCCCAGTCAGGCCATGCCCGGGTTATGGGTTCAATCCCATGCCCAGGTTGTGGGTTTGATCCCCAGTCGGGGGCATGCAGGAGGCAGCCAATCAGTGATTCTCTCTCATCATTGCTGTTTCTATCTCTCTCTCCCTTCCTCTCTGAAAAAAATTTTTTTTAAAGAATCATGAATACTATAGTTAGTTATAATCCCTGTAGGAAAAGCAGAGGTGCTCTGCCAGCACCCCCTTCTCCTTCCTCCCCCAGGGAGTTACCCTTCCTAGGAACCACAGCCCTGGGAGCTCCGCCCTGCACTGCCAGAGGCAGGCAGGGGCCTTTGCCTCACTGCTCCTGCTCTCTCTTCCTTCCCACCAACTACACAGATGCTTCCTTTCCTTCCTGCCCAGTCCATGCCAGGACCTAGGCCCTGGGCCCCATCTTCCACCACTGTCACCAGGCACGTGTGAAAGTCAGGCCCCTGTAAGTCAGGGGTTGGGAGTGAGAGGCTGGGAGGAGGCACTTTTATTTCGGGGATTGTGAAAAAAAATGAGTTCCTGGAATCCCCAGTTGGGACCTGGAACAAATAGAAACAACATAATAAGGAGGAATTTGTTTCTCTACTGCTGTGAATATTATAGTTTGGCTATATTCAATCATGATGTGAAGATTGCCCTGGAAAACCAAACCATCTCCTGATCTTGAAAAACATTGCAGGGAGAGGCATTTTAAGCACCACAAACCTACCAACAAAACCTTGGTTCTGCCCTGGCTGGTTTGGTGCAGTGAATAGAGTGTCAGCCTGAAGGGTCCCAGGTTCAATTCTAGTGAAATGCACATACAGGGGTTGTGGGTTCCATCTCCAGTTTGAGGTGTACAGGAGGCGGCCAATCAATGATTCTCTCATTATTGATATTTCTATCTCTCTCTCCCTCTCCCTTCCTCTCTGAAATCAATTAAAAAAAATTTTTTTAAAGCTGTGGTACATTTACACAATGGACTACTACTCAGCTGTAAAAAAAAAAAAAAAAAAAAAAAAAGGAAATCTTACCTTTTGCAAAAGCATGGATGAACCTGGAGAGTATTATAAATGAAATAAGGCAATCAGAGAAAGACAAATACCATATGATTTCACTCACAGGTGGAATCGAATGAACAAAATAAACAAATAAACCAAATAAAAACAGACTCATAGGTACAGAGAACAGATTGACCGCTGTCAGAGAGGAGGGGTGGGTTAGAGGGCTAGGTGAAAAAAAGTGGAGGGATTAAGAAAAAAACCCTCACAGACAATAGTGACCAACTGAGAAAAAGGGGGTGGGGAAGTAGAAAAGTGTAGAGGGGAGGATAAATGGTGATGGGAGAGACTAGACTGAAGGTGAACACACAATACAATATACACATGATGTATGATAGAATTGTACACATAACCTATATAATTTTATTAACCAATGCCACACCAATAAACTTAATTTAAAAAAAAACACTTATCATCTCCAAATCAGCTTAGATGTCCATTCTTTCAGAAAGTCTCTCCTGACTCCTGAGTTAGAACGAGGTGCCCGCTGCATCCTGCACTTCCTTCCTGAGTATGCATAGTGCGCTGCAGTGTAATCCCCTATCATCTGAAAGCATCTCACTCTAGACTTAGAGCTGTGAGGAATGAAGAAACTTACCCACTTTCTTTATATGCCTTTTATGCACTGATCTTATTTCATTTTATATTTATGGTTTAGACACTTGGGCAAAAAATATTGTATTTCTTTATTTTCCTCAAACCAATTTACTTGAATTCCAAGTCCCCGTCATGCCATGCTGGAGTGTATTTCGATCTCTAGTTCTTGGCCTTCCTGCAGGACTCAGACCCCAGGGAGGTTCCTCTGGACCTCGGTCGGTCGCCAGGACACCCCATGGTCTCCTGATTATCAGCTATGCCGATTCTGTGCTATGCCTGCGGGCACTGGAATCCAGGCAAAACCAAGAGCCATGCAATCCTTTCTGTGAGGTCTCGTGACTTCCAGGGAACTAGAGTTTCCACACTCCTAATCCCACGCAGCTAGCCCTGAAGACCTCGCCTCTCTTTGCAGGCCACCCAGCACCACTTCCTCAATGCAGTTGGGCCTTTAAAAATCAAAGAAAGGGAAGTGTCTTGCCAGCAACTTCTGCTTTCTGTCCGGCCAGAGGCAAAGTCAGTGAGGGAGCATAAAGAATGAAATACAGGAAGCAACACATACATTTTTATCTCAGAAAATTTCCCAGCCATTTGTATCTCACCCTTGGCCCCCCTACAGTGAATAACACCACTCCCACCTCTTTCATCCCGACCAAAGGCGTCCACATGCTAATCCCTGAACCTGTGTATATGCTACCTTATATCCAAAAAGGGATTTTGCAGATGTGACTAAATTAAGGATCTTGAGATAGGGAGATCTTCCAAGATTTGCTGGGCGAGTCCTATTCAGAGGGAGGCAGGAGATTCAAAGTCAGAGAGATGAGACATAAGGATGGAAGCAGAGGACAGAGAGGAGAGATGCTGCACTGCTGGCTTTACATGTGGAGGAAGGGGCCACGTGCCAGAGAATGCAGGCAGCCCCTAGAACAGCCGTGGGCAAACTACGGCCCTCGGGCCGGATCCGGCCCATTTGAAATGAATAAAACTAAAAAAAAAACAAAACAAAAAAAACAAAAAAAAAGACCGTACCCTTTTATGTAATGATGTTTATTTTGAATTTATATTAGTTCACACAAACACTCCATCCATGCTTTTGTTCCGGCCCTCCGGTCCAGTTTAAGAACCCATTGTGGGCCTCGAGTCAAAAAGTTTGCCCACCCCTGCCCTAGAATCTGGAAAAGGCAAGAAAATGGGTTCTCCTCTAGAGCCCCCAGGAAGAACACAGGCTTGTCAACACCTTGATTTCAGCCCAGTGAGAAATGGTTTGAGTTTCTGGTCTCCAGAACCATTAAGATAATGCAGACATTATAAGCTAAGCCACTGTTTGTGGTCATTTGTCACAGCAGCAGAAGGGTTAGCAATAGGTCGCTGAGGACTGTGGCCATCTACATATATCACGTAGGACCTTACCAAGTGTCTTGCACAGAGCACTCAAACAAATGTTTCCACAATCCTCTGCCTCTCATAAATAGAAATCTAAGACATTGAAAGACAGCATCCGGGACTTAAAATATGGTTTAATCTGCAGGACTGGGGCAGGATCATTGTTTGATTTAAAAATGCATTGCCAGTTTTTTGCCCCTGCTCTCATTTATACCAACAAATCATTATAAGCAGGGCAGAAGTGGACATTTTCTTGGGCATGAAACCCAACCTTTGTTATTTAAGATTTGTTTTTACCCACTACACTTCAAAGAAAATAATTCCATTTTATGGCTCCATACTTGAAGCATTTTCTTCCTTTCTTTTAAGAAAAAGATTGTACAGTAGTCCTACCTGTTTTCTTTTTGAGGCCAAATGAAACTAGATTTGACAAAACAAGTCTACATATTGTCATAGGAGTCTTTCCCCCTTTATCAAACATGAGTTTAATTATTAAAAAAACCATTTTTCTGTCCCACATCCTGGGAACATCCTTAAGACAGAGAGACTATAATCTTGACCCGCTCAGGGAAAGAAAGCCAGGAACTTTTATGGCATGTCAGCATGATGTAATGGAAGAGTCACCAGCCCAGGAATCAGGAGACATGGCCCCTCGGCTCCCTCTGTGGGAGTCGAGTCTCTGGGTGCCGGGTCTGGCAGCTTGTTCGCACCCTGTTTCCTCTCCCCCCAAGTGTAAAATGAGGGGCTGAGACAGACCGTCTCACACATGCTGTCTCACACATGCTGTGGGGATCTCGTCAAAGCAGGTGGCCTGGCTTCCGGCGTTCTAACCAGCCCCCGGGGAGGCTGAAGATGCTCGCCCTCAAACCACGCTGGATTCGCCTGGATACACAGGGCTCCAAGAACAGCCCATATCTGAAATGTTTTGTGTTTCATTAACTCATGTGTGTGTCCAGAGTACTATCATTATTCACATTTCCAAAAAAAACATTTTAGATGGTTCAAAAGGACCCATATTGTTCAAGGTTTAAGTTAATTAGGGATTGGGATCATTATGGAGGATTGCAGATCACTCCAAACAAATAAACCCACTCCTTTTTCTCTAGCCCCGCGGTCGGCAAACCTTAGCTCGCGAGCCACATGCGGCTCTTTGGCCCCTTGAGTGCGGCTCTTCCACAAAATACCACGTGCAGGCGCACACGTACAGTGCAATTGAAACTTCGTGGCCCATGCGCAGAAGTCGGTATTTTGTGGAAGAGCCACACTCAAGGGGCTACGCATGTGGCTCACGAGCCTCGGGTTGCCGAACCGCAGTTTGCCAACCACTGCCCTAGCCCATGAGATCTAGCCCTGGCTACACATTAGTATCACCTGGCATGATTTCAAAAACCACCAATGCCTGCTCACCCACCCACACCGGCCAGAATGCAATTCAAGGTCTGGGAAGGGCCCTGCCACCTGGTATTTTATAAAAGCTTCCCCTGTGACTCTGATGTGCAGCCAAGGTGGGGAACCACAGCGATGACACTCTAGGTACCACCAAGTTGTTTTTCATGCTACCCACAGCTGTTATCCATTAACTCAGTGCACTCTTGCGGAAAGCTTAGTTAGATTATACAACTCACGTAAACAGGAACTTGTAATTCAATAAGCGTTCTCAGCCAGGCCGACGACGATACAGAGAAACCCTAGCTTTGTTTGGTCCCGTGTAGCAAAAATAAAGACAGTTATCAAATTATAATGCACGCTGTGCTCTGGGGAGCACACTGGCTTTAAGGGAGATGTGGTCCCTTTTCTCCTTTGTAAGGCTCAGGTTCAGCCAGCACCTTTTCTCCTTTGTAAGGCTCGGGTTCAGCCAGCAAAGTGGGCAGAGGCAGTAAAAGTTCCGGAAGGTTCAAATGTCAAGAGAGCAATCCCTCCTTGGGAACGAGTGTCTCCAGAACAGGTTGAGAAGCCAGGCTCGGGTGGGAATCCTGGCTGCACCATTTTCTAGCTAGAGAACTGTGGGCAATTTCCTTAACACCTGAGTTTCCTTATTGATAAAATGGGGATTCGGCTTTGAAGGTTAAAACGAGTTCATGTGTGTAAAGTGCTTTTTGTGATGCTAGGTATAAAGTAGTTGTTATCCTCTACCCCATGAGGTTAGAAGTGGAATATGACTACTTCCCCCCTTAACATTACACGTTAGCATTGCCTCACTGAAACCATAGCATATGGGTACTTGTTTAGAGAATGATGACAAGAGGTGTGTGGCTTCTGGCAGGGCTGGGGCAGTCATACAGCCAGAAAAGTAAACTGAACTTGGTTTATAGCAGATCTTATAAGCGAGGCCCAAAAGTCTAGATTCATCCTGTTGGCAGTAGAATGCCATTTGAGATTTCTGAGCCAGAGAATGACGTGAAATCCAACCAGTGCAGAGTTCAAGTACCTCCCGTCTTCTCAGGCTGCCGAGGTTCTCTGCCCTACTTCTCTAAGAGATACTGTCACGGGATCTGCACTGCAACTTGTGGTTTCCTGAAGCAAAGAAGGGTTCTCAAACCACTGAGATTTCCATTTCTGCCCCAGGGGGATGACAGTTGAACCAAACTGAATCACCGATGTACATTCTGGCAACTACCAGCCAGCTAATTTTATTAGCTGGAGTCATTTTATTTTTCTCTTAAACCTAAGACAGATATTTGTATCATCGAAGGCACTTTGGAGACCGACATTCCGGTCCCCTAGCAAGTCCAAATCCAAGTAAAAGAGCAAGGTAACCGGGAATAATGCCATGGATCGGCCAGAGATAGCTGAGGTCCCCCAGATACTACAGGAATTTCATGTCATTGAGAGAAATTGGCAGCTTGCTCTCAAGTAGCTTGTAGGTTTAGCATCGAAGAATTTGTAACTGAGACTTAAGGGTTTGCCAGACATGATGCAGAATGTGAAAATTTTACAGGCTGAGAATTTTGCCCAAATCATCTCCTATATGTTAAAGCCAGAGCATGTAAAATTAGGTAGCCTGACTTCAGGCTCCCACTTAAGAAAAAGACAAAACACTCAAATAAGATAAATATATTCCTTCTAACTCAGGAGTGGGGGTATCTGGGAAGTGGAGTTGAAGTGATGTAAGTTCTAAACCTAGTTCTCCTCCAATTTGGGGAGAGTCATGTGGCACTTAAGTCTCTGTTCTCCCAAAATAAATGGTAATAAATTCTTAAGCACCCAGATGTGCAAAAGTTCAACAAATGTAGTCCTAGCTGGTATGGCTCAGTGGATAGAGCATTGGCCTGCAGACTGAAGTGTCCTGGGTTCAATTCCCATCAAGGACACATGCCCAGGTTTTGGGCTTGATCCCCAGTGGGGGTCGTGCAGGAGGCAGCTGTTCAATGATTCTCTTTTTTTAAAAAAAAATATTTTATTGATTTTTTACAGAGAGGAAGGGAGAGGGATAGAGAATTAGAAACTTCGATGAGAGAGAAACATTGATCAGCTGCCTCCTGCACACCCCCTACTGGGGATGTGCCCACAACCAAGGTACATGCCCTTGACCGGAATCGAACCTGGGACCCTTCAGTCCGCAGGCCGACGCTCTATCCACTGAGCCAAACCGGTTAGGGCTCAATGGTTCTCTTTTATCATTGATGTTTCCATCTCTCTTTCCCTCTCCCTTCCTCTCTGAAATCAATAAAAATATATATTTTTTTAAAAAGTTCAACAAATGCTAACTAGTGCTTAAAATGCTAGCCCTTGTGTTTTATTCTGTAAATCCTCACCATAACCCTATTGACTAGGTTACATCATTTAACCCCACTTATCAGATAAGGATACTGAAGCACAGAGAGCTTAAGAAACTTGCTCAAAGCCACAAGCTAGCAAGTGGCAGAGCCAGGATTCCAACACAGCATTGAGAGTCTGTGCGGGTACAATAAAATGCAGTCACTGCCTGAACAAGCTGAGAGCCTGGTGGGGAGAAATAGAGTTCATGCAGACATGCTTACAACACAGGTGCATCTGCAGGACATCAACAGGACACTAATGTTGAGGGAGAGAAAAAACATTGTTGCTAGGGTTGAAAAGTCTTCTGAGAAGAGTGGTGTTGGAATGGGGCTGCAAAAGTGAATGCACAGGACTCTACCTGATGGAGAGAGTGAAGACAGTCTAGAGCCGTGGTTGGCCAACCGTGGCTCTTGAGCCACATGTGGCTCTTTGGCCCCTTGAGTGTGGCTCTTCCACAAAATACCACATGCGGGCGCGCACGGACAGTGCGATTGAAACTTTGTGGCCCATGCGCAGAATTCGGTATTTTGTGGAAGATCCGGTATTTTGTGGAAGAGCCATACTCAAGGGGCCAAAGAGCCGCATGTGGCTCGTGAGCCGCAGTTTGCCGACCACTGCCCCAGAAGGAACACAGGTCTACTGACACCTTGATATCAGCCTGGTGAAAAAGATCTATTTTGGACTTCTGACCCCCAGATATGGAAGATGATACATTTTTTTAATTGCTTTATTGCTTAAAGTATTACAAAGAGTATTATATATGTCTCCTTTTTTTTTTTCTCCCCTTGACCCTCCCCTAGCCTCCCATGCCTCCCAGTGTCTTGTGTCCATTGGTTATGCTCATATGCATGCATACAAGTCCTTCGGTTGATCTCTTACCCCTCCCACCCCCCAACCCTCCCCAGCCTTCCCGCTGTAGTTTGACAGTCTGTTCGATGTTGCTCTGCCTCTGTATCTATTTTTGCTCATCAGTTTATAATGGTCTTAATTATCCATAAATGAGTGAGATCATGTGGTATTTTTCTTTCATTGACTGGCTTATTTCACTTAGCATAATGATGATACATTTTTGTTGCTTTAAGACACTAAGCTTATGGTACTTTGTTCCAAAAACAATAGAAAACTATTACACTATTCTAATTTATTTAATAAAAACTACATGTTTTATAAATTTTTATTTGAGAGAGGGGGAGACAGAGGCACAGAAAGATTAAGTTGTTTGTGCGAATCTTGATTACTTAACATTGTTCTTTCTTGGGGGCTTCCTGGTTTCTCTCCTACCTGTCTCTCCACTTTTTCCTTAGGCTCCTTGCAAGTTCCTTTACGCCAGTGGTTCTCAACCTTGGCTGCACATTAGAATCACCTGGGAATCTTTTTTAAATCCTGATTTCTGGGCCTCATCCTCCGGAAATTCTGTTTCTTTGTTATGGGGTGGGGCCACAACATTAGTAACAAAGAAACAGAATTTCCGGAGGATGAGGCCCAGAAATCAGGATTTTAAAAAGATCCCCAGGTGATTCTAATGTGCAGCCAAGGTTGAGAACCACTGCTTTACACCTATCCAATGTATAAATTGGGAATTTATCCTAAATACTCTTCTTTTTTCTTTGAATTCTCTTTCCTAGCTGATCTCACCCATTCCCAGAGTTTCAAATGCTGTTTATAAACTGATTATTCCCCAAGTAATAGATCTAATAGGGACCCCTCCTCTGAGCTCACACCAGTAAGCTTGTCCTGCCAACTTGACTTCTTTGTTTGGATAACTTACAAACATTTCAAACCTAACACATTCAAAACAATCAATTCCTACCAAACTGCTTCCCCATTCCCACATTCTATTACATTTGTCTCAAGTCAAAAAGATAAATCAGGCTTCATTCCTCTCTTCCACATCGTCCACGTGCATCCCACCACCAATCCATCCATTTTTGTCTACTCTCACTACCACCGACCTGGTCCAAGTCACCACCATTTCTCACCTCAAAAACCATAGTGGCTTCCCAAGGTCTCTCTTGTTCTTCCTTGTTCCTCTTTGGATCTATTTTCCTCACCCATTGAGAGTGTCCTCTGAGCCAGTAGATCAGATCCTGTCACATCCCTGTTTAACACCTTTCAATGGCTTTCCATACTTAGAATAAGATGCAAACCCCTTCCATGTCAATAACTCCTAACCCTCCACACAGTCCAGATCCTTCCCACCTCACCAACCTCAGCAACCTCACCTGTGACCATGGCCCCTCATTTCATTCTCCTTTTTAGAGCTATACCAGGCTTCTCTCAGTGCCTCAACCCCCAAAATTCTTTCCTGCCTCAATGACTTTATAGCTACAACTTCCTTTTTGTGAGTTGGGTATACACACACATGTTTCACCTATCTGCTACTAATTCTTCAATTTTCAGGTTAAAGAGTTCCTCCTCAGAAAGGCCAAAACCAAACCATGCGATCAAAAGCATTTTTACCCTGCCACATAACCCTCCCCTAACTTGATTCTTTATCCCAGCCCCTATTTGTTCTGGGATATGTTGGGTGGTGTTGTTTTTTAGCACTTATTACAACTTGCAGTTCTTTGTCATTTTGGTTACTTTACTTTTTTTTTTTTTTTAATTCGTCTTTCTAGAATGTTAGTTCCATAAGGGCAGGGTCTGTGTCTGTCTGTCTTGGTTACCAGTGTAACTCCAGGGCACTAAGCCTGACACATAGTAGGTGCTCAATAAATATTTGTTAACTATTGAATAAATGTTATATGTAAAAAGTTAGGAAAGTTTAAAATGATACTAATACGCTATATCATTATCTAAGAATGCTATAACTACTTGAATAGTGAATTTGAATTTAAGTCAATAAATGATCAATAGCCAGTTGAATTTACATTTTATAATATTCTGCTATTCTTTTGATTGTAATTATCTATACATTAAACCAACTGTGCATTCAAAGTAAAATTTCATGTTATGACAAATTCGATTTTTTTTTTTTACCTAAGGACCTTTTGTACCAATTAGCCTCTTTTAACCTTTACTTTACACTTGTGGTAAAAACCGCATGGTACAGATTCAAAGAAAGGAAATATATATTTAGCAATAGACCTGACCAGCACACATCTTTTTCTCCCTCCCCGAAAAGTTGGAGGGCTAGATATGGTTTATAGGAAATCCCCAATGAGAAATAAAAATAGGACATAAATAACTCAAACTATGCATAGCAAATGGCTAATGCTTCTCAACTAGCTATCTGGAGATGAGGAACAAGTGATAAAATATAGTAGGAGGAAGCAAATGAAATAATGTTGTTGATGTATTTTACCTTAAATAAGGCGATGTTTGAATTATTATAGTCAGAAAGGAGTCTACTTCTTTGAAAAATACCTGTAGAATGAGAAATACCTTTTTTCTTCATCCTTCATTCATGCAACATCCACCAAGTCCCCCAAAATGGAGAAATGGAGATCTGAGATCTGTAAGTTTGAGAGATAATGTTCAAGTCAATCAGTACACTTTTATTTTGAGGCTACAGCATGCTAGGTATTTTTGAAAACAGCAAGATAAACGAATCACAATATCTGATTTTAGATAGGCTACAATCCAGTTGGGAAACAAGGCAAATATGTGAACAGTCCAGCAACACATCAGGACCAAAGATTCTACAAGGAAGAGCAAACTAACTGACCACACATGTGCCCTCAGGAGGCAGACACGGTGTCAAGTTCTGGCTCTGACCCTGCACTGGCTGCACAACTTCTGTCAAGCTACACAAGCACAGAGCCTCAGTCCCTCCTCTGTCAGAGAGGATGATAGAAGCATGCCATGCCTCCTGGGGCCATGAGGAGATTAAATGAGATCATCTATATCAGTGGTTCTCAACCTTGGCTGCACATTAGAATCACCTGGGAATCTTTTTTTTAATATATTTTATTGATTTTTTACAGAAAGGAAGGGAGAGATATAGAGAGTTAGAAGCATCGATGAGAGAGAAACATCGATCAGCCGCCTCCTGTACACCCCCTACTGGGGATGTGCCTGCAACCAAGGAACATGCCTTTGACCGGAATCGAACCTGGGACCTTTCAGTCCGCAGGCTGACGCTCTATCCACTGAGCCAAAACAGTCAAGGCCACCTGGGAATCTTTTTAAAATCCTGATTTCTGGGCCTCATCCTCCGGAAATTCTGTTTCTTTGTTACTAATGTTGTGGCCCCACCCCATAACAAAGAAACAGAATTTCCAGAGGATGAGGCCCAGAAATCAGGATTTTAAAAAGATTCCCAGGTGTTTCTAATGTGCAGCCAAGGTTGAGAACCACTGATCTATATAGAGTGCTTTGCACTGAGCATGCACAAAGTAAGCGTTCAGTAACATTTGATATTGTTAAGTTTTGAATGAGTGGACATGGAGAAAAGCCTTTGTTGGGAAATAGTATTAACAAACTGGTATTTGTTGTAAGGAATTTATCATAAACTTAACATCATTGGGACAAATCCCACTGTAATTTGTGCCAGAAGTTTATGACTTTGAGGTGGAACGTTTTGAAGTTAGAACACTCTTTTCTTCTTGAGATGCCTTTCTTTTTGTTGTTGTTGTTGATTCTCACCCAAGGATATTTTTTCCATTGATTTTTAGAGAGAGTGGAAGGGAGGGGTAGAGACAGACAGAAACATCGCTGAGAGAGACACATCGATTGGTTGCCTCCCACATGCACCCTGACTAGGGCGGGGGATCAAGTCTGCAACCAAGTACATGCCCTTGACTGGAATTGAACCCTCATCCTTTTAGTCCATGGGCCAATGCTCTAACCACTGAACAAAACTGGCTAGGGTATGAGATACCAAGAGGTAGAGGGATATTACTTATGATCACATGGCCTAATATAAAAATGTAACTATTCAACAAAAACTTATATTAAAGGACACAAACTGTCACATATAGTCACCACCCTTTTAAAAGGCACATATATGTGCCTATATGTATATATGTGTATATGTGAAGTGGGCAGGTGACTTTAAGAACGTTTCAGTTTCCACTTCTGAAAAGTAGGCCTGCATGTTTTGTCTAACACGTTCAGGGGTCATTTCCAACCTTTCCAAACCCTCCCTGCTTCACCTGGCTCTTGCAAGGACCACGCTGGTGGTCAGATACTGCCCATTCTTCTTCTTTTTTTTAAATATATTTTTATTGACTTCAGAGAGGAAGGGAGAGGGAGAGAGAGATAGAAACATCAATGATGAGAGAGAATCATGGATCGGCTGCCTCCTGCACACCCACTACTGCAGATCAAGCCCGCAACTCGGGCATGTGCCCTTGACTGGAATCGAACCTAGGACCCTTCAGTCCATAGGCTGACGCTCTATGCACTAAGCCAAACCAGCTAGGGCTGCCCATTCTTCTTGAGAGGATTTAAAAATCAACAGTCTCTGGGAGTCAGCATGGACTAAAAATTCATCGTAGTTCTTAACAGTGGAAGCTTGATTTGTTTTTTAAAATAGTCATCTGTAATCATGTTTAAAACAATTTGGAAATTAATGGACTACCTTAAATATGCTGAGTCTTAATTTTTGCAAAACGCTTGACAAAATTTTTGATTGTGTTTTTATGGACAGAATGATGAAAGCTAACATTATCATACTGCTTAGGCAGAGGCACAACCAACTGAACAATACATTGAAAGAATACTGATTACTGGTTCTGAAAAAAAGTTTACTTAACATCATACCACCTACCCAGTTCTTGTCCTTGGCCCTGTCAGGGGCAACATTTTCCATAAATAATATGAAAGAAAATTACATATAACTGATTAACACATAAAAACCAGAGATTCAAAATGATTAAAATAAAAGTCATTTTAGCCCTGGCTGGTGTTTCTCACTGGTTAGAACATTGCCCCATGCACCAAAGGATCATGGGTTCGATTCCCAGTCAAGGACACATACCTGGATTGCAGATTTCCTCCCCACACCTGGTTGGGGCACTTGCAGGAGGCAACCAATCAATGTGTCTCTCATATCAATGTTTCTCTCCCCCCGCCCCCCACCACCAACCCTGTCTCCCCAACCCTCCCTCCCTTCCACTCTCTGAAAATCAATGGAAAAAATATATATCCTCTAGTGAGGATTAAAAATGTTCACTTTAAATAAATATTAACTGTTAAGTTTTACATTTAGTCTCAGGAGAGGGAATATTAGGCTTTAAATCAATCGATACGAGTATATAGTTAATTACAAGTACAAAATTAGTTGGGAAAAAGTGTGGTTGCTTTTTGGCTAACTTAGCTTTAGGTATTAATAGGAGTACAATCCCGAGAACCCAGGAACTAATATATCTCACACCATTCAGCACCAATGAGACTACTAGTATATCTTGTGTTATAGTCCAGAGAGAGACGTAGGGGGAAAGCTAGACTCTGTCTTGGAAGAAGACACCAAATAAGTGGTGGGGGATCTGGAAAACACGGAGGTCTAAGGAGCTCTGGGGATTTGTAACTTGATGAGGACAAAGGCTGAGGAGAGACAAGAGGCAGTCCTTCCAGGGCCTTGAGAGCAGAGGCTGCAGGCTGGTCCCCTCTACTTCACAGCACAGGCCAGGGCTGTGGGCAAGGGGACAGGGGCAGTGGGCTCCGTCTGGCTCAGGACAAGAAAAAACAACCACAGCAGACTCTCAGAGGGCAAGCCCTCTCTCACAGACTAGCCTTCAACAAAGACTGCAGGCTTCTCGCAGGGATCCTGAAGAAGGGAGGCTTTGTCTGGTAAAGCTGGATAGGTCCACTCTGAGGTTCCTTCCAATCCTACGTGTATGTAAGTTATTTACAAAGTAAGATAAGAAGTTAAATCATGGAGACACCAGCCCCTTACAATGTACATATTTTCACAAACATGAGGTAAGGCAGGAGCCGGTGCCCATGGGTGTCTTGTTGTCTCATTATTTACCTTTTGTAGCAATTGTTTTGCTTCAGTCACTACTGCAACCGAACTAGAATGTCTGTCTGCTTTTACTCAATCCGTGTCGCAGGGAAGCGCATGAGCTCTGGAGCCACAGGGCCTGTGCTTAACTTTTGGTTCTACCTGTGTAGGTTTGGGACACGTTTCTTATCC
The DNA here is from genome assembly GCF_028538775.1 of Myotis yumanensis. Classification (NCBI taxonomy): domain Eukaryota; kingdom Metazoa; phylum Chordata; class Mammalia; order Chiroptera; family Vespertilionidae; genus Myotis; species Myotis yumanensis. The sequence continues at coordinate 46,790,286 of NW_027223752.1, read as the reverse complement.
TTCAAGCCTCAGTTTTCAAACTGCAAGCGAGGAATAATAGTAGACCTGCTCATCGGCTGGTTGTGAGGATCAAATGAGACAGTGCACGTAAAGCACTTGGTGTGGTGCCTGCAACACAGCAAGCCCTCGGTGAATGTTACCTGTGGTCATATTGCTGGTAGTAATAAATCATACCTTCCTTTGCAATGGAGCTCCTAGAGTTATACCTTCACATTTGCTTTATCCTACTTCAGGGTCTGAGGGACTGACTTTGTTTTGCTTCAGGAACAGTAGAATTGGGAAATGTGAAATGAGGCTTCTTAGACAGATGATAAAGGATGACAGGATTGCGCAGTGGTGAGAGCAGGAGTCTGGTTCCAGAGCTCCGTCAGACTCGCTCTGGGACTGGAAGATCATTCATGCCCGGCATCAGTAAAATGAGAACGTTAGACCGAATGTTCTGCTCTTTCCTGGCTAAAATGTTTTGTCCTAAATGGGGCCATGGATGGAAAAGAATAATAAATCATGAGGCTAGCTAGACAGACGAAATGGGAAAACCAAAAGGCCTGAACAGTGACTATTTAAAGCAGTTTACAAAGCAAAGTACCTCCTGTACAAGCTTTGCCGTGTAGTTAATGGTCCTTGAGCACTGTATAAAACAAGGCAATACTAATCATTTCTTCCAACTGTAGATTACTAAAATTTCCCTAAATTTTTAATAAAGGTGTACCTCGTTCCACTGAGAGAACGTTAAAGGTGACATCTGCCAAATCGTATAGTCCCTTATTGTAGGCCTGCACACTGTGGAAAGTGGTTACAGCTGGAATAGAAAGTGGCCTGCTACATAACCCTGGTGTGTTGTTCCTTTGATTTGCACTGGAATTCTGTGATTGCTTACAGGATCAAGAACAGGTGGAATTAAAAGAAATCTTTTACCGCCAGATGACCACCTGAAGCTTTTTCCTTTAAGCCAGAGTCACACACTCTCTGTGAATTAAGGGCAAAGCTTCAATCTCCCCCTTCTCTCCCCCGCCCCCACTTTCTTCCCCCAAATTATCTCTGTTCAGGATCCTACTTGCCCACCGAATCCCCTTCCCCATCTACAGAAAAGCCAACATGATGGCCTTCTAGCTCAGAGACACTTTAAAACCTCATGGTTACCAGAGCCAGGTAGTAAGGGCCCAGCTTATCAGCTGTTTCCGGAAGGCCATTTCCATGATAAGGTGTATCTTATATTAATCCCAAACAAACAGTGCTACTAAATGATGAAGAGGATTTTGACATAATATCTGCTGAAAATTCCAGCTAAAAAACAGAATTCTTTTAAGCCCACCAACTCTATTCTGCTACCACAATGTTATCAAAGCTTCAACCCACAACAGCACAGGTTTTACTTCCCCTCACACCTGCCACCACTGCTGTAGAACCTCATGAGCATTAGTCCAGTTTCTCCTTCCTTCTCAAGTTCCGTCCCAAACACCAAAGAGAATCCACCCAGCCCCTGATCCTGTGTCCCCATCTTGGTTTAGTATTTTCACCAATCCTTTAAAAACAAGTTGGGAGTATGATACAAATACACATTTCCCTGCCTTTCATGATTTTAGAGATTGCTGCTCTAGTGAAAGGCCACTCAAGAAGATGGAGTGGCCTTTCACTATTTTCTTACCTATTTATAGAACTTACAGAGCTGGATAGAATCAAGCTACTAGAAAGAGATATGTCCTGAAAAATCCTTATCAGAGAGAAAATATCATTATAGGCTACAAAAAATATTTTGGATACATTTTGGGATATTACCTCATCAGGCCCAATGCATGAAATTCGTGCAGGAGTAGGCCTTCCTTCCCCCAGCTGCCGGCACCAGCTTCCCTCCAGCACCTGGACCAGGGCTTCCCTAGGGCTACCCGCACCCAGGACCTGGGCTTTTCTCCAGCTGCCCTCGCAGAGGGAGGCCCCACCCACCCACCACAGCCTGCCAGTCAGTGGCCTGGTCCTCCCTCTGTGGGGCGATCATGGGGCAATGGCCCGGCAATCACATTGCACCTGCCTTGGCTGGCCTTGCACTAGTGGGTGTCATAGTGTGGTCCCAGATGGTCGTCTGGATGGTTGTTCTGCTGTTCAGCCATTTGGTCGATTTGCATATTACGCTTTTATTATATAGGACTAGAGGCCCAATGCACGAAGATTCATGCAAGAATAGGCCTTCCTTCCCCCGGCTGCCAGCACCGGCTTCCCTCCAGCACCCAGGACCCAGGCTGCTTCGCTCCAGCTGCTGCCAGGCACCCAGGACCCAGGCTGCTTTGCTCCGGCCACCACCACCACCCACCGGACCCGGACTGAGGTGGTCAATGCCACCTCATGGCGACCGGTCGTTTGGTCATTTTGGTCATGATGCCTCTTGGCCTTTTATTTTTATGATGTCCTGAAGATGCCACACTTTGAGAAATTGGTCCATCCTAACATAACCCTCTAATTTCCAAGCTTTATTTTTAGCAGTGGAATTTTTAAAGCACCATTTACACCATCTTCTAATATATAAAATAAATAAAAGTCAAGGCTCTCTGGTTGAGACTAGGGAAGGGGAGAATAGACCCCTCTCAACACTTTAGTTGGCCCATTGTTTTAGAATAATTGATCTACTTTATTCCCAGGAGGGTGAATAATCCCACTTCACTAATAAGGCTGATAGTACATGTATTAGGCAGAATTCTCCAGAGAAATAGAATCAATGCAGTGTGTGTGTGTGTGTGTGTGTGTATAATATATACACATACTGGTACATAGAGGGAGAGATTCCTTTTAAGGAATTGGGGCCCATGTGATTGTGGGGGGCTGGCAAGTCTGAAATTTGCAAGGCAGGCAGCAGGCTGGAAGACCCAGCAGGAGTTGATGCTACAGTCCTGAGTCTGGAAGCAGAACTTCCTCCTCCTCCAGGGACCTCAGTCTTTTCTGCGAAAGCCTTCAAATGATTGCATGAGACCCACTCACACTGTGGAGGATAATCTGCTTTTGGCAATGTCTACTGGTTTAAATGTTAATCACGTCTACAAAATGCCTTCACAGTGATATTGAGACTGGTGTTTGACCAAACAGCTGGGCACCATAGGCTAGCCAATCTGACAAATAAATTAAACATCACAGTAGCTAAAATACCTTGTGCTGTTTCCTAGCTCCTCAGGTAATAAGAAAGGTTCTAAAGAGCTAGGTGATCAGAGACAAAAAAATAAACAAACATCTTGAAGTGCCAATGTGGTCAGAAGATGCTTCTTTGGAATGAATGTAACTAAAGGTAGGTTCAAGCGGGCCTAATTTTGGTGAATTTGGCTTATCTCAAAAACAAATTATAGAGTATAAATTAGTCACCCAAAGTGCCAAAAACGAAAAAACTTTTTCTTAAAAAAATGTATTCTTTTGAAGTTGATACACCAGTAGATTGGAGTTTCATGCATAACTGTGCCCTATTTCTCAGCAACGTTCTTGTTACCAAGATTGTTAATAAAGGAAAGGAAATTTTTGCGCATTGAAAGCTGAGCTCATACTTCTTCCCAAAAGAAATATTTGCTCTTTAGTCTAAAAGAAAGTAGTTCATAGAGAAGTGGCTGCATGATAACTGATTTAGGTTGTATATGCATTTAATCTCTCAAGTTTTGGGAGTGTGAGCTGTTGTCTCTTGTACTGGACAGCCCGAGTCTCAGAGTGGCCCCCTGACAAACATGACTACATCAACTGCTATGCTGATACCACACTCATTGATTTAGCCTCAGCTGTTGGATCAGGGTGGCCACTGTGTACACCAACAGCCTACAAAGTAAGTAAGCTGGCACAAAAGCTCTACCTCACAGAGGAGATGGTGACCACAGGAACAAATTTAATTCCCCCCTTGAGAACGTTTTGAATCCTAAAAAGAAAGTCAGTTAAAAGCAGCTGATAGCCCTAGCTGGTATACCTCAGTGGATAGAGTGTCAGCTTGTGGACCGAAGTGTCCGGGGTTTGATTCTGGTCAAGGGCACATGCCCGGGTTTTGGGCTTGATCCCCAGTAGGGGGCGTGCAGGAGGCAGCCAATCAATGATTCTCTCTCATCATTGATGTTTCTATTTCTCTCTCCCTCTTCCTTCCTCTCTGAAATCAATAAAAATATATATATATTTTTAAAAAGCAGCCGATAAGGGAAGCAAAGACTAAAAAACAACAGAGACAAGCCAGCAGCTAGGAATACAGAGATGACCAAAGCAGACATGACTTCACAATTTCATAGAGCTGTCTGACTAGAAAACGAGGATTAAAATACAATGTGTTAAATATCACAATAGCAGGACCCAGTGAACACCATGGGAACACAAAAAAGAGCTGCCTAAGGGTGACTTTCTAGAGACCATACCCACAGCTGAGGAGCAATAACGGCAGAGCACTGCAGTTGGGCTGCATGAACTTCTGCTATTGAGGACGACATGATGGCTCCATAAGGCTAGAATTGGATCTTGGGGAATATAAACCTCCTAGTTCTCAAATTACATTCTGATTGTCATGTAGCTCAGATATGCGTCTCTGTGGCTGTTTTTACATGACTCCCAGTTCTATTCCTGTTACATGGTTCCCATGAGGCCCTAGACACCTCTTTTCCTTATTCCTTTTCTGTGTGTATTTACAGAAAGACCCCATTACTTAAGACAATCAATGTTATTTGTATCTGCAAACCAAACATGCCACTTTTGGTTAACTAACTGTTATGTAAAGAAGCTTCACACGTTAAGGCCAAAACAACCTAAAAGTCAAAATATGATGTATCTTTAAAATTCAAATTGCTCAAATGCAAGGAAAGACTTATTCCACCTAATTTTTATTACACCCCCCTGAAAGATTTTACTTACACATATTGTGACCGGTATGTAATAGACAAACCAAGGAGAATTTACACTCTCCTCTCTGTCAGGTAGAGGCGGGAAACCATGAGTTAAGAATCAAAATGAATAGCCTAAAGTGCTGTACCTCAAACCATCTTCAAATGTTAATTAAAATTTTCCATAGATGACTGAATCAAAATGAAAATTATACATATACACATACTCGCACTGTATGAAAACCATAATTGGAACCAAATATTTTCAAATCTGTTCCAAACTGGTATTTTATTGGATTCTATCCTTCCCGTTTGGTTTCCTCAGATGTCAGACAGCTAAAAAATATAAAAGCAATACAACAAAAGAAATGTATTTCCCTTTATAGACTGGCTGAGTCATTAATTACAGTAATTGTACCAACAGTGGTGTTAGTAGCACTATCAACTGTGCAAAATTATTTATGAATAATATATTACAAGAGGTAAAATTGAGTTAAAATGCTGAGCATCCTAATAATTAGAAAGGATGAATTTTCAATTTATTATATACAATGCAACATACCTAATGCAAATATATGCAAATTAGAATTGTATTAACTTGAAAAGGCTGACATTGAAATATCAATGAAGTTTCACTTTCAATGCCTCTCCCTCTCCAGAGTACACCTGTGCCTTTCCCTTCCCCCTCTTTTTCTCCCAAGACACATACCTTTCCCTTTCCCTCTCCCAAACTCCAAGGGCCCTTCTTCTGCCTCTGTAATGTGTTTCCTTAGTCCATTTCATCTACAGCTCACTTTCACTACCTCTATGACTTTCTAAGCAAACTTTCTCTTATAATTTGAAAAAATAATAGTTTCATTTTCAGCACAAATTTAGAATTTTTATTAATATTGAAGAATTATAATTTTGAGCTGGAGGAGAGGTGAATGGATTTCCAGCTGTGTTTATGCTATTCATACATGTCTTAGCCACTCTTGCTAGTAAAACATTTTTGTCAGTCCTAAGGGAGCATTTAGACATGAAATATGCAAGTTTTGAATTTTGCCAAGTCTTTAGGAACACATCACTCTCATAAAATGACACTGGATTGTACTTTCTCTGCTTTAGTCATATGCCTGAACCATGTCAATAAAGTTTCTTTCATTTATTGACTGGCACCTAGGTCTTAAGAGGTAGAAGAGAAAGTTAGGTGAATTTATGTTTCAGGCAATTAAGTGGTGGTGTTTGATTTTATGTGTCAACTTGACTGGCCTAAGGGATGTCCAGAGAGCTGGTAAAACATTATTTCTGAGTTTGTCTGTGAGGGAAGAGATTAGTATTTGACTCGGAGGGCATCATGCCATCCATTGAGGGCCTGAATGGAACAAAAAGGCAGAGGAAGGGTGCTCTCTCTGCCTGAGTTGAGACATCTGTCTTCACTTGCCCTCAGACATAGGCGCTCCTGGTTCTTGGGCTTTCAGACTCAGATTGGGACTTAGACCATCAGTCCCCTATTCTCAGACCTTCGAGCTCAGACTGAATCACGTCACCCTCGGTCCTGGTTCTCCAGCCTGCAGACTCCAGATCAAGGGATTTCTCAGCCTCCGTAACCACGTGAGTCGATAATAAATCTCCTCCTATATACTTATACATCTCCACATGTTATAATATCCTATTGTTTCTGTTTCTCTGGAGAAACCTGACTGATACATAAGTGATGTTTGGAAAGTCTAAATTAGAGAGTGAAATGGACACATTTATCTTGTAACTTTTTACTCTAGTAGTTTACTCTGTCTTTTGGGGTTATGAAATCCTTAGACAATGTAAAGAACATGAAGAGTCTGACCCCCAGAAAAATGCATACATGCACATATACACTCCATTTGCCAACAAGAAGCCCCTGGTGGATATACAACATTTATGGAATTGAGGCCCACCACTGCCCTGACCATAGGCAGTACAGCATTCAATCTGTAGCCTACGATGTACAAGGCCCTGGGTTCAAATTACTATTTTAATTACCACTTCTTCAACACTCTTAAGTGTTCTGGGATTTTTATTTGTATGCTAAAGAATTTTAGACTGTTAAACCAAAGATGAAACAAGATTCCTGATGTCACAAATATTTACAAATATTCCTTTTGGTAACCATGAGAGAGCAGTAATAACAAGCAAAACAAGTTAAAACAGAGAAACAGAATAAACTACTCATTATGCTAAATTTCATCAATAAAAGCAAAATATAAGCAAGCTAGTTAAGGGTATATTTTTCTCTTAAAAGAGTTTCTTAAATATATTGGTACCCAAAACACACATACATAGACGTATATACACACATACATACACATGCACATACATAGCCAAGCTCTAAAATTACATGAACATACACTGAACTTCTGTTAATATATATTTTGACTGTTGTTTAAGACTATGCTTTTCTTTAAAAGGTAACAAGATCTGAAAATCCAAAAACATAAAATAAGAATGAGTGGGTGAGTTTTCATTTAGAAAGAAGTTTTTAAAATTGTTTTTAAAAGGTGCAAAATGGTTTCTTTAGAAGTTTCGTCTATTCAACTGCTTGTCATCCATACTTATAAAGGGCACTTACCTCCAAGATTACTCATTCAGAAAATATAAAATGTGAGTTGAAATATATCACCAAAGAAAAATAAACCCCATTTTAAAAAGACACTTGAAAGTGATCAAGCAAAGAACTTGTATGCATATGTGCATAACCCGTGGACACAGACAATAGGGTGATGAACGTCTGGGTGAGGGGACCGGGGGTGGGCTAGAAGGGGTTAATGGGGGGAAAGGAGGACATATGTAATATTTTCAGCAATGAAGACTTAAAAAAATAAATAAAAAGGCACTTGAGAGCTATACAAATCATTATTTTCTCTAGTAGATGAAAAGCTAAAGACCTTTCTCAGGCAGCCAACAGCAATGGGCAGCCCAGCTCCCAGATTTCCCCTTATATTAGTGGGGATGGAAAGCCTCCAATTTATGAAGTTAAGATTAGAGCAAGTGTTAACAAAATAAAGTCAGATACACATTTTTAAAAAATCTGATACCAGACCATTAAGGGAACAAGGGATTCTAGAAATAACTCTCAAATTCTTTCCCACCAATACTTAAATTCTTTTTATAACGCATGTCTTTCAATAATTATGAGAAGGAAAAGGAAAATGAAGACATTACTGTCTGGTAGGTAGTGGTTTTTTTCGGTGAGTTTCATTTTTAAAATTTTATGCTCTCAATGTTAGACATGACATCTTACATGTTTATAATAATTGCATTTGAGATGATTTCTAGAATCTTGGAAAAAACAATCATCTTCACTTTTAAAAGCTCTTTTTTAAAGAAAAATTGCTCTAACGTTTACCTTTTAAACATCAACTCACATCCATCTCTATCCACCTTCCCAGACCCTGTCTTCTCCCTGACTTGTGATCTAGGGGAAACACCTATGACTTGCAGTCAGCATCTTTGGTTTGAGTTCTAGCTCTGTTCCTTAAGAGTTCTAGAAAAGTCTCCTTAAACAGGAGTGTCCAATGGAGTTCATTCTATCAGTGTCATCTGGGCAGCTTTTATAAACTTTTAAAGCAGTGTCTTGGAGGTTGAGTAGGGGAGTGAAGCTCATGAATCTATTTTATGAAAAGCTCTCCTAGGTGATGAGAGAGAAGAATGAATTAAGTTTGGGATCTATTCATTGGAATCTCCGAATTACTTTTCTAGCTTGTAAATGTATGGGAATGTATGGGAAAGGGCATTATCAATGGAGAAACCAAATAAATACTAGGTATTATGAGGCAATATTTTTGTGGGGTTTAGAACAGAATCACTTCATTGTCGACCACTTCTGCAGCAACCACCACACATAGAGAATTAGAAATAAGCATATCAATACTGATGATCTTCTGAAATGTTAGCAGTCTAAAACCTCAAGGTAAACCAGAACATAACTTTAGAAACACATAAAGTGGTATTAAAACCAAAAGACAAAATGTTTTTACTGCATTTTAAAATAAGAAAACATCTAAAAATAAATTTCACCCTTTCTGACTTCTTGAATTACATTAAGATTTCATTGTGGGAATCTGTTTCTCAAAGATCCAGTCTTCTAGAAAAATAGAGAGATACTGGAGCTCTCTGAAGCCAAACTAAAGAAAGAAAATGGATGTGCAGACATTGGTCTCTGTTTTTCCTATACCCAAGTTGTTTCCTGGAGCTATAATAAATAAAATGCTAAGGGAAGTTTACTAACTCAGGCCCCATTTTGAGTGTCTTGCATTGCATGGAATAAAGGGTATTCTAATAGCCTGGAAAAATACTTCAGGAAATGACTTAGCCCCATACAGTTTCTAATTTGTTATAATTTCCAGGATAAAATATTCACCTACAACTTTGAGGTCCCCAGAGGGTCTAATCTACTTACGCTAACACAGAGAGGCTGGTAGAAAGGAACTATTATTCTAAAATGATTGTAATTATCATGTTGGGAAGGAAGATCATAGGCTTTACCCTCAATCCATCATAGATGTTTAATTTTTTCTCTTTCATCAAAATAGAAATATTTGAAGTTTTCTTTTTTTATTTTATTCCTGAGAGGGGGTAATCACCTAATAAGTTTATAACCTAAATTCATAACCTATGAGTCACAATTCAAGCTCATTAGTTTGATTAAAACTTTGCAGTATCTGGTTCCTGTTCCTCTGTGGCCCCCTAGACTTCCTTTCTCCAAATACCCTTCATTCCATATGTAACTCTTACTCTTGACCTGGTGCATGCAGAAACAATGCCATGGGTACCGTCATCACTCATGCTCTTTCTTTCCCCTGGAAATTCCTTTAGCAATTTATACTCGTAGTTCACTCGTATCAGCGAGATTTAGCTGATCCTCATCTGGGATTCCCTAGCATCCTGGGGCCTTCAGGTAATGGGTCATACCTGATTTGACTTTATATCCATAACACTTAGCTCAGGGTCTGGCACTTAGCAGGTGCCAGATGTTTGTTTGTTGAAGGAATGAATGTAAATGACTGAATGATGTGATCTAAAGATATGTTTCATGAAACCTCAGAGAATCAATTATGCCATTTGCAAGTATTGCAATTACTGCATATTTTCTAATTTATTATGTAGTCAGACACGAGGGGGAGTCCTCCCTCAGCAGGACATCTGGGGGAGGGCTACTCAATACTGAATGGTGCTCTGAAGCACTGCCCTCTGGGACATCACGGGGGGTGTTCTTTTCAGCCAAACAAAGGACACTGTAGGTGTAAGTATGTCAGTTTTCAATGTTCAGGTTTGAGGAGCAAGCCCAAGTATAAAAAATCAACTACAGCCCTGGTCAGTGTGGCCCAGTTGGTTGGAGCCACGTCCTGTATACCGAAAGGCGGGTTAAATTCCTGTTTAGAGCACATACCCAGGTTTCGGGTTTGATCCCCGGCGGGGGTTCTTATGGAAGGCAGCCAGTCGATATTCTCTCTCCTCGCTCTCTCTCTCTCTCTCTCTCTCTCTCTCAAAATCAATGAACATGTCCTCCGCTGAGGACTAAAAAACCTCTCCTTCCTGATCTCAGTGTAAATACTAAATATTGATTTAACACCAGAAAGTGAAGGGGAAATATTCTAATGTTATATATGAAAAGAAAAAGTAAATAAAATAGAAACACATCTACTGACATGGGCATTTCAAACCCTAATAAGTGAAATATTTACAAGATCAAATGCAAAGTGTTAATAGTGGCTACCATGTGACTGTAGAATTAGAGCTGGAGGGAAGAGAGGCAGCTATTGCATTCTTTGTATATTTCTGTATTCTCTGAATTCTTGTTATAAGAAAGTATGACTGTGCTAATAGGAAAAAATTTCTAATAAATGAACCCACCTCTAAGATGGCTTTTATCAAAGGCTTACTATAAATTCTCCCATTTAATCTTCAACACTGTGTGGTGAGCAGTATTTTCAACAAAGAAAAAACTAAAACGTAAAGATTGTTAAGTAACTTTACAATATCACACAGCTAATAATTGGAAGAATAAGGACTCAAACATTTATCAGTCCAAATCCAAAGCCCATTCTCTAACCACTGTACAATACTGCCTCTCCCGGATGTTTCTGGATATATAACTATTCTTAATTCCCTTAAGCAAACAGAGTTTCTTTGACACTTTCATTAGACTATTTTTAGGAAAACTATCTTCCAATAGATTCCTCCCCTCCCCAAGTGTATCTTTAGAAACAAGAATAATCCTACCTTACTGTCTCATTTGGGATTTACTTACTGTTCACATTGGTCAAGACCATTTACAGCTGGCTGGTGTATCCTCACAGTCCAGTCCCAGTAACTTTGGGAAGAGATTTAAATGCATTAGTCACTCTACTTACAATAAACCAGACTTCCAGGACATTCATGGAACAAAGGACTGGCTATCTGGTTATGTTGTATCTCAAACAAGAAAATAGGTTTAAATGTGAGGAAAATTAATTCTTCAAAAATAGGCTTCCTAACTATATAAAATATCCCCATGGGAAACAGAAACTCCAGGCTGCATCTGATGTCGGAGGAAGTGAGTGTTTTATTTGATTAAGCAGCTGACGTGAAGTTTTGCCTACTCTAAGTCAGGAGGGCCGTCTGGACTATTTCACAAGACTCCAGATTCTGCATCTGTTTTTTAATAGCTCTTGAGGTCTATATAAGGACGGACTCTGGGTTATCCAAATGGAATCTTGGATAAGCTTCCATTAATATATCTTATTAATAGAAAAAAAAATAAGGATGATTTTAAGAGACTATGAAATTACAACCTGCAAACCATAAAGTGTTAGAATATGAATCAGCTCAAAGTGGGAAAGATGTTTGAATTCTCTTACTTAAAAAGCCAGTAATAGGTCATTTTAGTATTGTTTTTACATGTGCAAAATGAAATGTTAGGGACAGGAAAGACTTTCTTTGGTATCATCCCTCTAAATCAGCAGTTCTCAACCTGTGGGTCACGACCCCTTTGGGGGTCAAACGACCCTTTCACAGGGGTCGCTTAAGACCATCAGAAAACACATATATAATTACATATTGTTTTTGTGATTAATCACTATGCTTTAACTATGTTCAATTTGTAACAATGAAATTGGGGGTCACCACAACATGAGGAACTGTATTAAAGGGTCGCGGCAATAGGAAGGTTGAGAACCACTGCTCTAAATAGATGTGAAGGTGACTCAGGTTTAATTCCAAGTTTTGCTACTAGTGAGCTGGATAGCTCATGAATTTTTATCTCAAACACAGGCTTGTATATCAGCTCCTTAATGCTACATGTCTAGTTATCATTTTGTTGATTTCTAGATTAATTGCACTGTGGTCAGAGAACATGCACTGTATGGTTTTAGTTATTAAACTATTGAGATCTGCTTTATGGCTCAGCACATGTCACTTCTAATACATGTCCCATGTGTGCTGGAAACGAACGTGTATTTTGCAGTTTGGTGAAGGAAGTTAGTCATTTACAAATGACATTGTTTAAATCTTCAATTATCTTCCCTTATTTTTTTTCTATTGGCTCTATTAATTACTTAGATACTTAAAAATTGAATACGATGGAAAACTTACGAACTTCTATTACTTTATGCTGCATATAATTTGAAACTATTAGGTAATTATATATTTACAACTTTTATAAATTACTGATGAATTAAACATTTATCATTATGAAGTGATCTTTAATTATGCTTTTTGCCTTAATGTCTATCTGACCAGTTTTCTCTTACTTAGAAATTGAATGATATAACTTTTTTTTATCCTTTTACTTTAACCTTTCTGTATATTTAACATGTAACTCTTGTAAAGTGTATATGATTGGCTTTTTTTTTAATCCTGCCTAACAATCATTTAATTTGAACATTTGGTCCATTTGTACTTACTTACTGGCATTTCAGTTTAAATCTGTCTTATTTATCCCTCCTATTTTATGTTTTCTTTATTTTCCTTTCTTGTCTTCTTCTAGTTATTTTTTATGCTACAATTCCCCCCCACCCCCACCCCCACTCATAGTGTCAAAGTTTTTGATTCTTTTAGTAGATACCCTCAAAATTACAAAAATGCATACTTATTGCCTTTTATAACCTAAAATCAATCAATAACTTTATCTTTTCCCAGGGATCATAAACTATACTAACTCTATTAACTTCTTCCCCTACTTACATATTTTTATTGTATTTGGTCATCTTTTTCTCCTGCACTTTTAAGATTGTCTTTGATGTTTTGTTGTTTCACTGTGTGTCTAGTATGGATTTCTTTGTATTTAATCTGCTTAGGAATTTATAAACTTCCTGAATTTGTGAACTGGTATCTTTCATAATCCCAGAAAATTTTCAGTAATTATTTCCTCATGTAGCAATTCCTGAATGTGGTTGGAAGGAATGATTTTGAGCAGAACTCAATGTGGTATCAATTAATTGTATTGCCTTCAACCTGGCTGCCTATTGTTTATACCCCAAGGAATAGAGAATAAAGTTCTGGGGGAGAAAAAGTTGAGTTATTCTGAAAGGACAAGTTTAATAAAAGATTTGCAAAAAAAAAATGATATAGTAAGACAGAGTCAGAAGATATCATGTACAAGTTTAATAAACATATTTTTAACACAAATGAGAAGACCTTTTCTTGCTCTCACCTTTATTTCAGAACAGTGAGTAGATCAGGTGGGCAGATACAACCACAAAAGAGGAAATGGCATGAGAGCCAACATTATAATATCCGAGATAAACTTCGGTAATGGGAGAACAGGAAGATGTTCTGGGTGCTTTAGAAGTTGCCACTGTAGGACGAGGGAACAGAAAGGTAGGAACGTGCAGAGAACTGGAATTCTGACTCAGAAATTGCTATTACTATGTTCTAACCAATCTTGGTTGTAACCTTCAAGACTTACAACCTCAAAGCCAAAAACATTCAAACACTCCATGTGGCCTCAAAGCCAAAAACATTCAAACACTCCTGGACAATAAAATTCTGGCAAAAGCAGTTCTTTCCTATTGGCCTCCTTCAAGTGAATTCTACCAATTACAGAAGAATTGAATCAAGTCTTTGGAAATGTTAACATTTTACAGCTAAAAATCACATGCACAACTTACAGAAAGAACACCAGTTCGTCAACGATATATGGTCTTCAATCCATTGATGTTGCCACTCTCTCTCTGTTTAGACCCTTCCTATATCATTTAGAATTTGTCTGGCTTCTATTCCAGGGCCCATCATTTAGTCACTCACTAACATAAGCTCTAAATTACTCTTTTTCTGCCACCCTTGACTCCTATTCTCCCACTCCTACCCTATCATGCTTGCTTGGCAAAGATGGAAGAATCAAGTATCTGCCTCCTCTCTGCCAATAAGGATCCCAATAGCCGGACACAGGTAGAGAAAAACCACATCCACAGCAAAGTAAATTCATGTTAAGTTCATGATTCTGCCTCAAATGCCCATCAAACCAACTTTATCTAGTTTCCTACACTCAAAACTGACTCTGCTTTCTCTTTTCTCCTCAAACTTCCTACTTCATTGCCCTGTCTCAATTTTAGCTTATAATCTTGTATACTCCACTGACAACACAATAAATTAGGCAGAAATTCTATTTTCCCATCACTAACTATGCAAGTCTACCTGTCTATACCTTCTCCTTCTTCCCTGTTTACCACTAAGAACGTGGCTCTCCTCCTACGGAAGAGCAATCCCTCCACCTAAATGATGGATACCAGTCAGAACCCCTTTATGAAGAACTTCCCTCCTTCCACCATCCCCTCATTCTATGTTGAAGTAACTCCTATCCTAAAAAAATTACTCTGGCTTCACATGCCCCTTTTGCCACTGCCCCATTTCTCTGCTTACCTTTGTAGCAAAATTTCTCAGTAGCCCTTCTTCCATTCTTTCCAATTCATATAGCAACCCTCTCCAATCTGGCTTCTCTCCACAACCTCTACAATGAAATTTGTTTTGAGGACACCAATGACCCTTGCTGCCAAGTCACCTTTTTTGACATCTTGCTCTCTCCACCTTATCTGATACAAGTAAATATCCACTCTCGGAGAGACACTCCCATTTCTGGCCTAAAGGCACTAAAGTGATAGCATATTCTCTTGGTTTTCCTCCACCTCTCCAGCAGCTGCTTAAAATGCTTGGGTCCCCCAGGATTCCATCTCTTTTCATCCTACATTCCTTCTCTAGGTGATCTCATCCAATCCCATGGATTTAAATACCATTCACATCCAAATTGCTCTCTCTGATTCAAACCAGTCTCCCAGTACCTCATCTCTCTGACCCCTATATGTTGGCATCTCCTAGGTTCAGTAATTGAAATGCTTTCCTCTTCTGCGTTCACTCTTGTGTTCTCACTCAGTCTTGTGGCTTTAAATACTACCTACACCCTGGCAACTCCTGAGTTACACCTCCAGATCAAACCTCTCCTCTCAACTCTTGATTTGTATATCCTTTGGACTATTTGACATTGCCACCTGAAAGTCTAACAAGCATCTTAAACCTAACAGATAAAAATTAAATTCCTGTTTCCCTATTCCACCTCCCAGCCTGAAATATCGTATCTCAATTGATGGTAATTCCATCCTTCCAGTTGCTCAGCCAAAATTCTTGGGTGTCACCCTTGCCTTGTCTCTTTCT
This sequence comes from Myotis yumanensis, assembly GCF_028538775.1. Classification (NCBI taxonomy): domain Eukaryota; kingdom Metazoa; phylum Chordata; class Mammalia; order Chiroptera; family Vespertilionidae; genus Myotis; species Myotis yumanensis. The sequence goes on along the minus strand of NW_027223752.1, from coordinate 46,774,825 downwards.
CTCACACCTCGAATTTAATCCATCAGCAAATCTGTCAGCTATACTTTCCAAATATATCCAGAATTCCCCTACCTGCATCATCCGAGACCAAGCCATACTGTCAGCTCTCATTTGAATTATTGCAATAGCCTTCTAACTATCCTCCTCCTTCTGTCCTTATTCAGCTCAGCCTATTCCCTGCTCAGCAATAGAAGGATCACTTGGACTGAAAAATCAGGTCACATCACTCTCCTGGACACTTAAAATGGTCTAATGGTTTCCAATCACACTTAGAATGTGAGGTCCTTGCCATGACTAATAAAGCCTTGAGTGAAAAGACCTTTGACTATGTCTCCAACCTCATTTTCTACTATTCTTTCCTCACATTCCAGCCAATGAGTTCCTTAGTGTTCCTTAAAAATATCAGGCTTTTACAGAGGCAGAGCAGCATCGAACAGACTGTCAAACTACAGTGGGAAGGCTGGGGAGGGTTGGGTGGTGGGAGGGGAGGGGTAAGAGATCAACCAAAGGACTTGTATGCATGCATATAAGCATAACCAATGGACATAAGACACTGGGGGGTAGGGAAGGCTGGGGGAATGTCAAGGGGGGGGGGGGGAAGGAGTCATATGTAATACTCTTTATAATACTTTAAGCAATAAAACAAAATTTAAAAACAAAACAAAAAAACCATTAGGCTTTTCCCCACCTCAGCACCTTTGCATTTGCTAGTCCCTTTGTCTAGAACAGTGGTTCTCAACCTTCCTAATGCTGCGACCCTTTAATACAGTTCCTCATGTTGTGGTGATCCCCAACCATAAAATCATTTTCGTTGCTACTTCATAACTGTAATTTTGCTACTGTTATGAATCGTAATGTAAATATCTGATATGCAGGATGTATTTTCATTGTTACAAATTGAACATAATTAAAGCATAATCACAAAAACAATATGTAATTATATATGTGTTTTTCCGATGGTCTTAGGCGACCCCTGTGAAAGGGTCGTTTGACCCCCAAAGGGGTCGTGACCCACAGGTTGAGAACCACTGGTCTAGAACCTTTTTTTTCCTCACAAAGAACTGTAAGGCTTGTTTCCTTGCTTCTTCTTCTTTTTTTGCTCAAATATCTTATCAGTGTGCCTTCCTTACCTATTTCCTATTTTTTAAAATGTCTCCCATACTACTCCCCATTTGCCTTTGACATAGTTTCCTTCATAGTGGTCATCAACCATCTTTGTATTACTTGTTTATTTTCTATCTCACATGCACTAGAATGTGCCATGAAAAAAGAGGCTATGTTTTATTCACACTGCCAAAATCAGTTCTACAGATTTTTAAAATATATTTTTGTTATTGATTTCAGAGAGAAAGCGAGAGGGGGAGATAGAAACATCAATAATGAGAATCATTGATCAGCTGCCTGGGAATTGAACTGTGACCTCCTGGTTCATAGGTCGACACTCAACTGAGCCAAGCGCCAGCTGTACTACATATTTTTTTTATCTCACAATTTCTATGAGTCAGGAGTCCAGGCATGAATTGATGGTGTCCTCTGCTCAGAGTTTCACAAGCTGCATTCTCATCTGGAGGCTTAGTAAGGAAGAATCCACTTCCAAACTCATTCAGATTGTTGGCAGAATTTATTTCCTTGGGCTCTATGTCTGAGGTCCCCAGGATTTTTGCAGGCTGCTGACCAGAGTTTACCTGCAGTGCTTAGAGGAATCCTACTCACTCCATTAAGAAGTGAAGAGAATCTCTAGTGCATGCTAGCAAGATGGCTATATGTATGTATTATATACACATATTTTAATGTAGTTGTGAGAGTGACACTCATTGCCTTTGCCATATTCTATTGGTTGAAAGCAAGTCACAGGTCCCACCTACTTGAGGAGAGGGTATTATATAGGGTAAGAATTTATGTTTTGGGAAAACTCAAATAACTTGTCTGTGTTTGTAAAGCCACAATTGTCAGGATAAATGATTTCCCCATATTTCTAAAATGGCAGTGATACATTTTTGACTTAATAGATTTTACTGTAGAAAAAGTGCATTTCTCTGTCTTGTGATTTTTATTTCATCAGACTTTTTTCTTTCCCCTAATTCAGCAGGTTTAATAGTCATTATGACACTTTCAGTGTTGGTGGCGGGGGTGGGGAGGAATTCAGTGGCAGTTAAGAATATCTTTGATGAAGCAGTAAAATTATGTCTTTTTAATGTTAAGTGATGAAATGGAAAGTGTACACAAAGAACCAATGCAGCATTTCAAAGTATAATGTTATCTTAAGAAAAAGCCATTGTGTGATTGCATTGAGAGCTAAACTAGCCAAGTTTTCGTTTGTTTGTTTTTCATAGAACACCATTTTACTGGAAAGAATAAACTATGGTTATTTAGACTTGAGTATTTAGCAGACATTTTCTAAAATATTGAAGAAGTAAGCCTGACAGTATTGAGCCAACCTTGCATCCTTGATATAAACTCCACTTAGCTATGATGTACTCTTTTCCATCTATTATTAGATTGCATTTGGTAATTTTTGTTGAAGATTTTGTGTGCATGTCTATGAAGAATACTGGTTGTTGTTTTTTGTTTGTTTTTTAAACAACAGAACTTTATTGTTTCATAGTTCTGGGGACTGGAAGTCTGAGATCAAGGTGTTGACAGGGTTGATGGCATTCTGAGGCCTCTCTCCTTATCCATAGATGGCTGTCTTCTCTCCCTTAGCCTTAGTCTTCACATGGTCTTTCCTCCGTGCATGCATGCCTATGTCCAAATTTCCTTTTTTAATTCTTTATTGTTTAAAGTATTACTTCTATTACATATGTCTTTTTTCCCCCCATTGACCTCTCTCCAACCACCCCCAACCCCTGCACATTCCCTCAACCCCCTACTGTGTCCATTGGTTATGCTTATATGCATGCATACAAATCCTTTGGTTGATCTCTTACCTCCCCTGCCTTCCCTCTGAAGTTTGACAGCCGGTTCGATGCTTTTCTGTCTCTGGATCTATTTTTGACCGTCAGTTTATGTTGTTCATTATATTCCACAAATGAGTGAGATCATGTGATATTTATCTTTTTCCAACCGGCTTATTTTGCTTAGCATAATGCTCTCCATGTCCATCCATGCTATAACAAATGATAGATAGTGGTTGTTTTTTCTTTCGTAACAACTTTGTCTGGATTTGGTCTCAGGTAATACAGGCAAGTACATCTTCCTCTTCTATTGTTTTTGGAAGACCTTGTATAGAATTCATATTATTTTTCCTTAAACACTTGGTAGAATTTGCCAGTAAAACCATCTAAGCCTGGAGCTTTCTTTCTGAAGAAGTTTTTAACTACAAATTCAAGTTCTTCAATAAATATACAGTAATTAATGTTGTCTACTTGTTCATGAGATCTGGTATTTAGCTCTCTTAAGGAATTTGATTAACTCACCTAAATCAGGGGTTGGCAAACTTTTTCTTAAATTGCTAGATAGTAAACATCTAGGCTTGTGGGCTATGTGGTCTCTGCTGCAACTACTGAGCCATATACAATATGTAAACAAATGGGTGAGGCTTTGTTCCAAAAAAAATTTTATTTACAAAACAGGCAATGGCCCATCTCTAATTTATCAAATTTATTACATTAAGTTGTCCATATTACCTTATCATCCTTTTAATTTCCATCTAAGCCCTGTTTTAGCTGTCACACATCTTGTTATGTTGGGTGTCTATTTGCATTTAATCTCAAAATTTGTCTGATTCTCTGATGACTTTTTCTTTAAACCAAGGTTATTTAGAAGTGTGTTGATTAATTTCTAAAAATTTAGAACATTTCCAGGTATCTATTAGTGACTTCTATTTTATTTCCATTGTAGCCATAGAACAAATGTATGATTTCAATCTCTTCAATTAGTTTAGATTTATTTATGGTCCAGAATACAATCTACCTTGGTGAATCTTCTATGTATACTCAAAAAACCCCAATGTATTTTCTTCTGTGGTTGAGTGGAATGCTCTACAAATGTCAACAAGGTAAACTTCAACATTGTTCACGTCTTTTATATTGTTATAGATTTTGTTTACTTGTTATATCAATTACTAAGAGTGTTGATGTATCCAGCTACTTAATAGATTTATCTAATTCTCCTTGCAGATCAGCTTCTAAAGATCTCCTTTTGAAAGAGGTGAATTGACCTCTTTATCATTATGTAATATCCATCTTTATATCTTCTAATAGTCCTTGTTCTGCAGACTATTTTGTCTGATGTTCATACAACTACCACTCCAGCTATCTTTTAATTAGTATTTGCAAATTATCTATCTTCTCATCCTTTTAAATTTTGGGGATTTTTAAAGTATATAATCCTACTTTTAACATCTAATCTATAATCTCTGCCTTTTAATTGGGGTGTGTAGATCATTTACATTAATATATGTAGTGCTACGGGTGGATTTAAGTCTACTATTTTATTAGGTATTTTCTATTTGAGCCATTTTTTTTGTCATGGTCTTGCCTTCTTTTGTATTGGGTGTTTTTTTAAGATTCCACTTTATCTCCACTATTGGCTAATTAGCCAAATCTCTATTTTTAGTGATGACTAAGGGCTTACATACATTTTTTATTTATCACAATTTACCTATTTCTAAATAGTGTTATACCACTTCGCATAAATTGAGACCCTTACTACAGTACACTTCCATTTCCTTATTATTTGTTATTGTCATTTTAAATTTGAATGAATTTCATAATGTGTTAGTCCAGTTTTTGCTTTAGATGAGGGGTTGAAAAATTATGTCCAGCAAGCCAAATCCAGCCAATGACCTGTCTTTTTGTGTGACCTCTGAGCTAAGAATGGCTTAATTATTTTCCAAAGGGCTCTGGTTATCTTCACAAAAGTCTCTTTATCTGTGGTCTTTAGTAATTTGACTATGATGTGTCCAGGTATTTTTATTTTTAAATTACCCTACTTAGGCTTCTCTGAGCTTCTTAGAACTGTTATTTTCAATTCATTTTTTAAAACTCCTTAGCCTTTATTCTCCAAGTTCTTCTGCTTTGTTTTTTCTCTCTTCTCCTGAAATTCCAGTTATATGTATGATAATTTGATTTTATCCCACAGCTTTGAATCATCTGTCTTATTGTATTTATTCATTTTTTTCTCTTTGTATTTCACTTTGGATACTTTTCATTGACTTATCTTCAAGTGCAGATTCTTTTCTCTGCTGCGCCAAGTCTATTAACGCGTCCACAAAAAGGTATTCTTCATTGCTGTTGGCATCATGTTACTTTTATTTCTAGCATTTCCATTACAGCTGAAGTTGTCCAACTGTTTATGTAGGTTGCCCACCTTTTCCACTAATTCCTTTAATACTTTAATCATAGTTATTTTAAAGTTTCTGTCCCATAGTTCAATATCTGGGTCATTTCTGAGTTTTATTCTATCATTTGTTTCATCTCTTGGCAATGGACTGCTTTCTGTTATTTTTTTTTTAAGTCAAGATTTTAGATTGAATGCCGCAGTTTATGGAGAATAGTAAAGACAGATAAATAATATTTACCCCTGGCCATGTGGAGGACTGAGTAAATCTGGTAAAAACAGGCTTAGATTTTGTTGTTACTTTTACCTTTGGTGCACCACAGTCTGCATGTTCCTCCAGGGATTGGCTGCTATTACCCTGTACTTAGACTAGGACCTGGGTGCCAGAGGGTTTGTTTTCCTGCTCCTCCCTCAGCTTTTAGCAAGTCCTGCTTACCTGTGTCATTTACAGTTTTGTGCCTTCCCAAAGCGGTAAACGGCTCTTGTTTGTTATCTGATACTGAGCTGACGAGATAGGTGGAGGCAGAAATTCTTAGTTTTCCTTGTGCATTCTCAGGCTTAGGTAGGGCTGTGCACCTGAGGCCTAGGCTGAGGCCTCAGAATTTCTACCTCCTCCCCCATGGCAGCGAAACATGGCCACTTCTTATAGGTTTGAACAGGAGAAATGTTCTTGCACTTCTCTCAGTAATTACAGATCTCTGGTATTGGTACAGAATCCTGGGCCCAAGGTTTTCTGTCTCTCCCAGGGGCAAAAGGTTTTTACATTTATTCCTCCACCACAGGCAGTGGATCTTGGAGGCAGGAAGGTTTGCACTCTCTTCTGTAGAGGCTAACGCTTTTACTCACACAGCAGGAAACATCTGAGGAAGTAGACAGTGTTTCACATCTGCCACCCAGTATCATTCTATCAACCACTACTGCATGTCTGTGTCACCGAGGAACCTCTTCCTGCCAGGCTCCTGCCCCAATCACTCTCATTCACACGCTGCAGATGCTGGTGGAAAGGCACTCCTGAGTGAACGTGAACTACTAGCATGTCAGGACTCCCATTCATTCTAAGCTAGTATTTTTTAGTCTACACTTGGCCTTTAAAGAATTATTTAAAATTTTAGCTGATTTCTGTTGGGAGACAGCTCTTCCTGGGTCTCTCGTGTTCCTGGCATAATCTGTGAATAGAGGCCCTGACAGACTGCCTGTGTTCTGGACTATCTTTTCAACCATCTCTCTCTAGAAGAGAAAATGCCATCTCTCTCTAGAAGAGAGACAGTTTTGATTACTTCCTACTATAATAAATATGTCTCCCTCCAGAGCAAAGGGCACACATGCATAATACCCATGATAAGATATTTAGGTTCCCTGAGCTCTCAGGGTTCCTTCCCTATAACGCAACCCAGTATGGGCTGCAGTCAGGGAACCAATACAAATAGTGATGCTCTGGGATATGCTATTACAGTGAGTAATTAAGTCCTCTGTCTCTGATTCAGGAATCTGGAAGCTAACATAACTGGCAGGTCAGGTAAAAGCTTAAACTACTAATAATTTTTCCTTACTTGCTTTACTGGCAGCCTCCGATACTCTGCCAAAGGTGGGATGGTTCATATCTCCTGTCTTTCTTTGAAAGGGTTTGTCACTCTGACTTCAGTTCCTTTGGTTGCCTTCTCTGATGGGTATAAGAAATGTTATTATTTTTTTCTTGTTGTTAGGGTGGGAGCAACATTCTCTTGCAGCTTTCTACATCTTAAGTGGAAGCACAGATCCCAAGGTATACTTACTATTTGATTACTTTCTATTACCAAAGACAGGCACTTACTGATCTGTAAACTCTTATTGTTCAGCATATAAACATGTTTAATTAGCTCTTAAAAGAAACATAGCTTGAGGGATTAACTCCAGGAATTTTGGAAAAACAGCTCATGGAAAATTTCAACACAAGAGCTGGAAGCAATGGCCCAAGGATGTTTACCTTCCAGCAGGTGTGGCAGGAGAGACAAAGAATCTGACAGGTGAGTGATGAGATATTATGAGAAATGTACATATGCACTGGCCAACAAGTCTTTTAGAGGACTGGGGAACATACAGGAAAACTACAAGCACTTGGGCGAAGAGACAGGGCTCTTGAAGTTCTCAAAAATGGGCGGGAGGATGTGACAGGAAGACCTGAAAGGATACGAAGGACAGATGGAAGGACAGCAAGTGGTGTTGTAAGGACAACCTCTCCACAGTCACACCTTTTCCTCCCCTTCACATTCATTCTCACTTTTTCTGGTAAACAGAATCTAGATTTCTTTTGTGAAACTTACCTCTTCTACATTGTGGAAGTCTGCTTACTCTTCCCCTAACCAACTTTCACAGGACTCCCTGAATCAGAGGATTAGAAAAATATTTGGAACTAATTCAACACTGAGCTGTTAGTTCCTGCTACATAGATCCTTGGTTCCTATCTTTGCTTAAATTTTCTTCTAATTCCATTAATTACCCAATACAGTCGGCCCTCCATATCCATGGATATTGCATCCATGTAGTCAACCAACCATGAATCAAAATTATCTTTTTAAAAACCCCAGAAAGTTCCAAAACACAAAACTGTGTTTGCTATACACTAAGCACTACGCTGAATCCACATGATGATGTGAAGTGATGTGTAGGCACACCCTGCTGTAGCCTATATGCAAATATAAGTTATATAAGTCATATGCAAATGCTATACCATTTTACATATGGGACCCGAGGATCCTCAGATTTTAGTATTTGAAGGGAGGGGTCATAGAACCAATGCCTCTCAGACACCAAGAGATGACTGTATTGCCATTTTGCTTAAATTAACCAGGATTGAATCTGTGTTGCTTGCAACCAAAGAAAACCAACAGATACAGGGTATATGTAGAGAACATGAAAGTAAACTAAAATTCATATACTTTTAAAAAAATATTTAAAAACCATGTATTAATAACTGTCAAAAATGCTGGCTATAGTACAGTGACTAATCGATTTCCTGTTTCTTTGTGTTTGTAAGTAATAAGCATTTTCTAATGGTTAGGCTGACAATGTTTTATTATTACAACCTATATTTAGAGTTTATCTCATATCTCCCATATTAGAAATAAAAGCAAGTCCTAGCCAGTTTGTTCAGTCGTTAGAGCATCGGCCCACGGAGTGGAGAGTCAAGGGCTTGATTCCAGATAAGGGCACGTACCTCGGTTGCAGGCTCAATCCACGGTTCCAGTCAGGGTGCGTGCGGGAGGCAACCAATAGACATGTCTCTCTCACACTGATGTTTCTCTCTCTCTATCTCTCCCCCTCCCTTCTCTCTCTAAAAATCAATGGAAAAAATATCCTCAGGTGAAGATTAACAAAAAAGAGAGAGAGAGGGAGGGGGGAAGGGAGAGAATTAACTGAAATAATATACATTACATGCTACAGGAGAAAAATTGAGGAGGAGGTACTGAGAGTAGCAAATGACCTGTTACAATAAAATTTATGCATTTATTGAAATTGAGCTGTTTGTGATTTTTTAAAAATTCCAGTTATGAAAGTCACTTGTCCTAGGTAAACCATATGTGGAGAAAATTTCAAGCACAAGATATACCAAGTATGTAGTATAATGAGAAATACAGTGGAGCGCCAAATAGGATGGTCTCAACAAATGTCTCAAAAAATGCACAGAGCAAAATTGAGATGAACTACTGCTACAGATAAGCCCAACAAGTGCTGTTGGAATGAAAAATTATTATTTTTTTGGTTAATTTCACCCTCTCGTTATATAAAAGAGGTCCAATGGCCTGGGAGACCACTTGATTTGTTCAGAGGATAGCTTACAAGGATAGATTTCACACAGGGTTAAGATGAGGAAGCCTCTTTTATTTATTTATTTTTTTTTTTGAGGAGAATGACAGAATGTTAATTCCTATTTAATCTGAAATTTAGCAATTATAACTTGTAGAAATAAAAGAAGGTTAAGAGAGATCGACCCAGCAATTCCACTTTGGGGAATATCTCCTAAAACCCCAAAAATTCCAATCAGAAAGAATATATGCACCCCCATGTTCACAGCAGCATTATTTACAACTAGAGGCCCGGTGCACAAAAATTTGTGCACTCGGGGGGGAAGGGGGGTCCCTCAGCCTGGCCTGTGCCCTCTCACAGTCTGGGATCCCTTGGGGGATGACCACCTGCTGGTTTATGCCGGCTCCCTGGGGAATTGGGCCTAAGCTGGCAGTCAGACATCACTCTGGCAGCCCAGGAGCCCTTGGGGGATGTCCACTTGCCAGCGGGGAGCAGGCCTGAGCTGCAGTTGGACATCCTTAGCACTGCTGAGGAGGCAGGAGAGGCTCCTACCACCACCGCTGTACTGACAGCCATCAGCCTGGCTTGTGGCTGAGCAGAGCTCCCCCTGTGAGAGCGCACTGACCACCAGGGGGCAGCTCCTGCATTGAGCGTTTGCCCCCTGGTGGTCAGTGTGTGTCATAGTGACCAGTCATTCCCAGTCTTTCTGCTGTTAGGGTCAGTTTGCATATTACCCTTTTATTATATAGGATAGAGGGCTGGTGCACGGGTGGGGGCCGGCTGGTTTGCCCTGAAGGGTGTCCCGGATCAGGGTGGGGGTCCCGCTGGGGTGCCTGGCCAGCCTGGGTGAGGGGTGGGGGGTCCCCACTGGGGTGCCTTGCCAGTCTGGGTGAGGGGCTGAGGGCTGTTTTCAGGCTGGCCAAGACCCCGGCGACAGAAGCTCCCAGCCTCTCCTTTTTTTCTTTTTTTAAATTCTGGGTTTTATTTACCTTCTATAATTGAAACTTTGTTGCTTTGAGTGGAGCTCAGAGCCGGCCGGGAAGCTTGGCTTCCTCCATCACTGGAGCAACCAAGCCTCCTGCTTGCTTCAGCTCCATGGCTGCTGGCTGCCATCTTGGTTGGGTTAATTTGCATATAGTCGCTCTGATTGGCTGGTGGGCATGGCTTAAGGCATAGTGAAGGTATAGTCAATTTGCATGTTTGTCTTTTATTAATGTAGATAGCTAAGATTTGGAAATAGCCCAAGTGCCCATCAGAAGATAAATGGATTAAAAAAAACTGTGGGACATTTACACAATGAAATACTATGCAGCTGTAATAAAGAGGGATCTCTTACCCTTTGGGACAGCATGGATGGACCTGGAAAATATTATAAGTGAAATAAGCCAATCTGAGAAAGACAAATATCACATTATCTCACTTATTTGTGGAATCTAATGAACAAAATGAATTGACCAACAAAATAAGACCCGAAACATGGAGGCATGGAGCAGACTGACATACCTCAATGTGGGGCTGGGGGGATGAGAAGAGAGAAACCAAAGAACTTACATACTTATAGGCACAGCCCATGGACATGGGAAATAGGGTAGTGAAGACATGGGGGAGGTGGGCGGGGCTGGGAGAATGGGGATAAAGGGGAGGAAAAGGGGAGATATCTGTAATACTATCAATAATAAAAAGTTTATTTTAAAAAATAAAAAACAAAAGATTCTTTTACAGATATATTTTATATCTATGAGAATTATATATAAGAACTGTCATATATTCTATTATATACCTCTCTATATATAGAATATATAATAAACCTAACACAATATATATTATATTGTGATATATGTCTCACTCTGAGTCCTTTTTAGGGTTATGTTATTACTTTTTAAAAATATTATAAACAGAATTTATAAGATAAGGTTGTGTCCAGATAATAATCAGAATAAGACCAGCTAATATTCAAGATTTTTTCAAACACAGTAACTGAGTAGAACCAAAAAATTCAGAGAGCCCGCTCTGCTATGGTTAGTTTAACACAGGGTTACTTAATCTTGGCACTACTGACATTTGTGCAGGATAATTCTTTGTTGTGGAAGGCTGCCCAATGCATTTTAGGGTGTTTAGCAGCATCCCTGGCCTCTGCCCTCTAGATGCCAGTAACACCCCTAATCAAAAATGACTCTCGACATTGCCAAAAGTCCCCTGGGGGCAAAACTGCTCCCTGGTTAAGAAACACTATAGTTTTAACATCATGAAAACAAAACAGATACAACTGCTAGCTGTATGATCCCACTGTGGAGTCAACTGTGATTAAACTAGAGTTACATTTGTATTTTAGTTCAAAATACATTAGGCTAGAACTAAGTTAAATTAATTATTCCAGTTCTTGTCTAGCGCAGAGCTGTCCGATACAGTAGTTACCAGCCACATGTTGCTTCTGAGCACTTGAAATGTGGCTACTCTAAAGTGAGCCATGCATTAAATATACAATATGCACTTGATATGAAAAAAAAGGATGCAAAATATCTCATTTTTATGTTAAATGAACTATTTTGGTTATACTTTCTCGTGAAGTATATTATTACAAATAATTTGACCTGCTTGCTTTTACTTTCTTTAATGTGGCTACTAGAAAATTCTAAATTACAAATATGGCTCATATTATAGAAACTTGAAATAATTTAGTATTATTTTTTAATGAAATAAATTCTTAAGTCTATTAAGTAAGCCAAATAGATCTTGGAAAGCTTTCCACAGCCCTATTGAATCAGCTCATTTTCGAACATCATAACTCTTATCATGCCTAACTGATTTTTCTGCTTTAAACACATTACTTCTATCCCAGTGCTTTATTCCCTATAATTCAATCCGTTCTTTTCTTACTGCTGATTTATCTTCAGGTTGTTTATCATTCTCCTGAATGTCAGTTTCTTTCTCATACTCAGGACCTTTCCTAGTGGGATGTTGAGATGCTGCAGCATCCATCATACGTAGAAAATCATAAGCAGGAAGAGGAGGTTTCCATTCCTGAGCAGATAAAATTGCTAGAAAAAAAGATACAATCAAGAGTTAACAATGAACAGATCAAAAAAATCATCACATAAATATATTTAAAAACAGTGTTTTTTAAAAAATATATTTTTATTGATTTCAGAGAGGAAGGGACAGGGAGATAGAAAAATCAATGATGAGAGAGAATCATTGATCGGCTGCCTCTTGCACGCCCCCTACTGAGGATCGAGCCTGCAACCCCAGGCATGTGCCGTCGACCGGAATCGAACCTGGGACCTTTCAGTCTGCAGGCTGACGCTCTATCCATTGAACCAAACCAGCTAGGGCAAGAAAATGTTTTATTTATAAAAATATATTTGTAGAAGTGAAAACTTTATCACTTTTACTTACCTAAGCAAAACTATTTATTTTACTACATTGTTTAAGAAACTTGATACACTCCTCATTACTTGCCAATCTATTATTTATATTTGCACACTATAATATTGTAAATAAAGTAAGGAAGAAAACAAAAGGTCCATAATCTCCCTGCCAGTTAATCCTGTTGAAGTTTTAGAAAACAGTAATATGTTTATGAGATTATCACATCAATAGGTACAAGTTAAAATGAAAAGGTTTCTTGCTTCCCTGCCCACCACTGCCTTTATCCCAAAAAACTGGAACTGTTCCTTACGAATGATTCAAAAATAAATTTTTGGCACATGAATATTTACTTCTTATCTAGACAAGGATTTCCTAACATTTTAAAGCATTTTCCTCTTTTGAAGCTTTTAACATCCTTTGTACATACTTCATTTTATAAAAATAAATATAGACAGTGATAATTAAAAGTTGTTATGGAATCAACTGTACTACAGACAGATGGATTGAATAATTCTTAGATGGGCTTGTCCTAGTGAATCTTAGCACCATTTTTTAAATTGAATTTATTGGAGTGATATTGGTTAATAAAATTATATAGATTTCAGGTATACAATTCTATAATATATCACATTGTATATTGTATTGTGTATTTACCACCCCAAGTCAAGTCTCCTTCCTTTTAAAACATTGGTCATTAGAAGAGGAAAACTGATTTGAGCTTGATATCATAATATATGTGATAAGATATATATGAGATAAATTAGCTAACTTTCTCCATTTAGTACACAGATCCTACAAAACAATTTTAGAATTTAGTGATCCATTTAAAATACTATTTTGAGAAATAACTATAAAAGGAAATATGCCAAGTAAACCTTTTAAAAATAAATTTCAGTGAAAGAATGTTACATGAAAAAATTAGCAATGTGACAAAAGTAATAAATGTCATAAAATACAAACTTAAGCATCTCTCATAAATCAAATAAATATATTTAAACGCTTAAGAAATTCATTTAAATTCTAATTTCCTAGAGTGGATTAAAGTTAAAACAAAAATCTGCACATATGAAGTATATCTATACTCATTGGTATATAATTTGTTCAATAGGACTTAATTATATAAAATCCTAGTACCTGGGACATCAGCAGGATATTAAATGTAAGCTACCCCTGTAATTTCCAATTATTGTTGCCAGGTTAGCAGATACAAAAATGACAATCGGGATATAATATTTTCTTGAATGTAATGAATAGGAGATAAGAATAACTATTTGTAGTTTGCAAGATGCAAATAAAATATCTTTACTAACGACATTAAAGTGTCTTTAAGAAAAGTTCAATTTAAAGCATAGCACATATTTAGCAGTATTTTAAAAAGTAAACACTGCAGCCTAGTGGTCTGAGATGATGACAAAACACCTAAAACCAGGTATCACAATTCTGCTAGTTATTTGCTGGGGGAATACTACAAAGGTGTTCAACTGCAAATAAAACTCTCATTATGTATGGGTAATAGATACATTATTATCAAACTAGTAATGATAATAATAGCTAGCATCTATTGAGCCTTTACTACATACCAGGCATTATCCATTTTAACCTTACAACCCCATGAGGTAAGTATAATTATTATCCCAGTTTTATAGATGAAAAAGCCAAGGCCTAAAAAGGTCAGAGGACTTGATCAAAGTTAAGTGTAAATCCAAACTAAAATTTCAAAGAAATTAAGGTGAGGCAGACACCTGTGGCACCATTACAACAGAGTCAGGCAAGACCCCCATCTCAGATCCCTCTCCCACAGAGTGGAGAGCAGGCCCTGCCAGTACAGAAGACAGGACCAAATACAAACAAGAACTTCTTCCCTGCTACAGAGGCTGCAGGAATAACTCAAGAATAGGAACAATGATAGAGAGAAATAATGGAAACCCCTCAAAGAGTGAGTAGGCAAAGGCATTCATCCAAATTGCAATGGAATGCCCAGCTGGAGTGGCTCAGTTGGTTGAGCATTGTCCTGTGCACCAAAAGGTTGCTGGTTTGATTCCCAGTCAGAATAATGGGATATTACTCATCCATAAAAAGGAATTAACTATGGATTCTTGCCATAACATGAATGATCCTTAAAATTTTATAAGTTATTACATTTGTATGAAACTTCCAGAATAGGAAAATCTATAAAGACAAATTAGTGGTTGTTAGGAGGTGGAAGGAGGGAAGAATGGGAAGTGATTGCTAATGGGTATAAAATTTCTTTTAGGGCGATGACAACAATATAGAATTCAACAGTAGTAATCGTTGTACAGCCTTGTGAATATACTAAATATCACTGAATTGTAGGTTTTAAAAGGGGGAATTTTATGGTATGTGAATTATATCCTCTATAAGAAATAGTTAATATGCTAATTAGACCAGACGGTGGAACAACCTTCCAAAATGATCAGTGGGCAGGGCCGTGAGGCAGCAGGAACTGCAAGGGTTGAGGCAGCTGGGGCTGTGAGGGCTGAGCCCCTTGAACGAATTTCATGCATCAGGCCTCTGGTTTCAATATAAAAATACCATCTATAGGCTACATAAACATAATAATTTAAACTGCCTAATTCAACAGAACTGAAGCAGACCACCTGGGAAGAACAGGTGTGCTACAATGACTAACACTTAAAATAAATTCAAGTACCTAATTAAATATACACAAATATGCATAATGGTATACTCACACCATGCATGCTAATTAAGAGACAATAACACACTAAATGGAGTTTGTACACCAGATCTTTGTTTGTGTACATATACATATATTCACATACACAGACACACCCCTTACCCCCTTACTTCAGATTTCTATCATGGAACAGTGTCAAAATATTATTATAATATAGTTTATCTGGTATCCAGTAACAAAATACTTGAATAGCACCTGAGGAGACTTAATTATATCAAATTTCACACTATTTCCTCAATATACTAAGGATCTAGGTTATTACACATTAACTTACTTAAATTATAGCAACAGACCTGTTGTTGCCATAATTGTATGTAAATTAATATATGCACCTATACCACAAGTATAAATTCACATGTTTTAGAAAAGTAGAAACTATAACATATCATAAATCCAGTATCATAAATCCTAAGCCAAGAACTACTTTCTTATGGTTCAAAATTCTGGCTCTGGAATAAAAAAGAGACAGGTTGGAATCCAAGCTTCCTCATTTACTAGTTAATTATATGACTTTTAACTAGTTCCTTAACTTTTCTACAAGCACTACTACTTTATGTGACTCTTGTGAGAATTAAATGAGATAATGCATGTGAATAACTCAGCATTGTGCTAGACACCTAGTAAGCATTCCATAAATGTTAGCTATTATTACTAAACTAGAGGCCCGGTGCACGAAATTCGTGCACTGGGGATGGGTGGGGGGTCCCTTAGCCCAGCATGTGCCCTCTTGCAGTCCGGGACCCCTCCCTTGTTACTGCCCAGCTGCTTGCTGCTTCCTACCACTTGGCTTGCTGCTCCTTAGTGCTGCCACAAAGGCCTCGGGTCTGCTGGGTGCCAGGCCTGCCGGTTTGTGTCTCTGATACCCCCAGCAGCCCCAGCACCAAGGTGGCCGGCCTTGGAGCTGCTGGGTACAGGCCACCTGTTGCGTGTTTGTGTCTTCTATCAGGCCCCCAGCAGCCCCAGCACCCCCTAAATAACTTAAGGGAAACTTTATTTAGTCTTCTTTTAAAAGCAATCTAGTTTAAAAATGAGTTGCAGTTAAGACAGAACAAAGAACATGGTACCTAAGAGTGAGATAGACTGACAGAGGAGAGGCTGGGCACTGGTCAGGGGCTTACATGCCAACTGTTCTCCACCTGGGAAATGATGTAAAATTGGTTTCTTTAGTTTTCTGCTTAATCGTCTTCTCCAGCACTGAGGTCAGGGGAGCTGCCTTCCAGCCCATAGGCTGCTTCTCAGAGTCGAAAATTTCACCATAGGCCTCTGCCTAGGACAGGACCTCTGCACCCCCAGGGTGCATAAACACACAGGGCTTCCATCAGGCTCCGCTGATCCCGGGGCTGGGAGGCCTCTCGGCTCCACTGATCCAGGCGGCCGGGAGGCCTCTGGGCTCCGCTGATCCAGGGGCCGGGAGGTCTCTCGGCTCCGCTGATCCCTGGGCAGTGAGGCCTCTCTGCTCTGCGGCTTCAGGGCTATTTGGCTTCGCTCTACCGCTTGGAACCTGAGTTTGCAGATTAACCGCCATCTTTTAGCTTCTACTTGAAACATTGTATCTTTTGGAGCTGTTGCTTCAGGAGCTCAGAGCCCCGCAGCTGCAGGCGGGAACCTTGGTTTTCTCTATCGCTGGGGCAACCAAGCATCCTGTTCTCAGCTGCCTGGCTGCCTGCCGCCATCTTGGCTGACAATTAATTTGCATATACTCACTGATTAGCCAATGAAAAGGGTAGCGGTCGTACGCTAATTACCATGTTTCTCTTTTATTAGTGTAGATTTAATACAATGGTACTTATTTTCTGTGAGTATTAATACCTGTCACATAGGAGATTGTCCCATGCTATCAGCAAATTAATATTTAGAATACTTATAAACATTTACAATTCAACTAATTCCAGTATTCCTTAACTATCGTTCAAGTTTAAAAATCTATGAAACAAAATACATAATGGTGTGTATTAAACAAAAGAGAAAACTTACTGATATGACTTTCTAGACCAGCTTCTAATTTCTTAAGCCACAACAAAAGGTTTTGCTCAGTTATAGCTTGATCTGAAGGAAATGCAAATACTTGGCCACCTGAATGCAGATTCACCACAACAAGAAGAGGAAGGGGAGGTAGAACTTCAAAATACACCTGCAAGATTCCTCTCCCCACAGGAGTGTTCTTTCTACGAAAGAAAGCAATTGAACATGCTAATTAAAATTTCTTTCTATAACAAAATAATGAATAGTTTGTAGAACATTAACCTTTAAATATAGTTTCAAGCCAGTAAGTTTATTTTATGAAAAGATGTCCTAACAACTATGAGGTCTATAAGCATGTTATTAGTAATGAGTCTTAAAAAGTTTCTTTTAAGATGGGCACTGTGTTTCTCTTAGGAGGAAAAAAGGCAACCAATGAGAGCTTTAATGAAAAACAGACACAGTCCAAAGGCTTAACAATTTCAGCTTATTATCAATAGGTTCCTTCCAAGTTTAGCCAAGTATCTGATCACATGTCAGTTCAAAAATTAAATGGTTACAAACTACAAAATAACAAGATACTTATAATACATACTTCTTTTTCCAAATAAAATTGTCTTCTTGGGGAACAAGGAGAAAAGATTAACTTCAAACTAAAATTATCTTTTAAATTATGTTCACAGAAGGAAACCATAAGTTTAAGATACCTAGTTTTCCTAATACTGCACATTCCACATTATGGGAAATACAATTTTACTCTGAGATACCTACAGGTACCTGAAAAATTCTGTCTCATGCAGTAGGTTGTACTGTTTGAGAACTCTTCAACAGCAAAAAATGTACACTGCCCCATTCTTGTAATTTTCAAATAAGTCAAAAATAAAATGTCTTTCATCTGATGAATTTGAAGAACAGTGTGTATATTAGAATATGTAAACTATATAAAAATACTTCATGTAACACAGTCCATACATCTAGAACACATACCAGGAAATACACTGAAAACTTTCTATAACATTTAGGCTGCATTTCAAAAATAGAGAAGTACAAAAACAGAAACTGAAGGAAAATGCCAAAATATCTGTTTATTTTTCTGTATTTGCCGAAATTTTCTCAAGGGACATTACTTTTAAAATCAGAAAAATTACTACTTTTAAAAATTTATTGTCTGACAAAAGCAAAAATAAACAAGTGGGACTACATCAAACTAAAAAGCTTCTGCACAGCAAAAGAAACCAACAAAATGAAATGGCAACTTTCAGAATAGGAGAAAATATTGGCAAATCACATCTGATAAAGGATCCAAAATAATTGAAGAACTCATAAAACTCAACAACAAAAATACCCGATTTTAAAATGGCCAGAAGAATTAATGAAACATTTTTGCAAAGAAGACATATAAAGGCCAAAAGGTACATGAAAAGATGCTTAGCATCACTAATCACCAGGAAAATGCAAATCAAAACCATGAGCTATTTATCACCTGCCACCCGTTAGAATGGCTATTACAAAAAAGACAAGAGATTACAAGTGTTGGTGAGGATACAGAGAAAAGGGAGTCCTTGTGCACTGTTGGTAGGAAAGTAAATTGGTGCAATAGCAAACAATATGATGGTTCCTCAAATAATTAAAAATAGGACTAGCATATGATCCAGCAATCCCAGTTCTAGGTATGTATAAAAAATAAAAACAGGATGTCAAAGAGATATCTGCATCCTCATATTCATTGCAACATTATGAATAAAATGTGGTATATGACTGTGTGTGTGTGTGTGTGTGTGTGTGTGTGTGTGTGTATATATATATATATATCCCTAATATGCAAATAGACCAAATGGTGGAATAATCGAACAACTGAACAACCAGCTGCTATGATGTGCGCTGACCACCAGGGGGCATGCGCGGAATATGGTGGGCGTCAACCATGGCAGGATGGTGGAGCAGATGAGCAGGGGCGCCAGACCAAGGCAGGACACCTGTTGCTGTCATTCGGGCGAGCCTCCGGTAGTTACTGAAAGTTCTTTGCTCCCGCCTGGCGCTCACACCTGCTGCTGGCGTCAGCCCCTATCGATCGGCGCCATCAGTGGGTGCAAGCTGTGGCTGTTGGCCCCGATTGCCCCTCAGGGCTTCTCCACCTCCCCCAGCTCCTGAGGGGCAATTGGGGCCAGCAGCTGCCTCTCGCACCTACTGCTGGCGACAGTCCCACACACACCCGCTACCAGCGCTGTAGCTGCCACTCGCACCCACTGCCGGCGCCAGCCCTGCTCACACCCACTGCTGGCACTGGCCCCAATCACTCTGCGCTGTCAGCGGGTGTGAGCAGGGCCAGTACCGTTAGCACATGGGAGCAGCAGGAGCAGGGCTGCTAGCAGACAGGGTACTGGGGGCCGTGGCAGGAGAGGCCGGGCAGGGGCGCGGAGGATGGGCCGAGATCTGCCCCTGTGCCCACCACAGCCTTGCGGCCCACAGTTCCTTTCAAAGTGCACGAATTCATGCACTGGGCCCCTAGTATGTGTGTATGTGTGTGTGTGTGTGTCTGTGTGTGTGTGTATACAGACACACACACACACACAGAATATTATTCAGCCATGAGAAAGAAGGAAATCCTGCCATTTGCTACAACATGGATGGAGCTTGAGGGCATTATGCCAAGTGAAATAAGTCAGGCAAAGACAAATACTGCACAGAATCAATTACATGAGGAATCTAAAAAAAAACACAAAACAAAAAAGTCAAACCCTTAGAAACAGAAGAGAAGTGATTGCCAGAGACTGAGAGTTGAGGAAAATAGGAAGAGGTTGGTAAAAGGGTACAAACATTCAGCTGTAATATGGTCTGAAGCTCTAATGTACAACGTGGGGACTATAACTGATAACACTATATTGTATAATTGAAATTTTCTAGGAGATTAAACTTAAATTTGTTCTTATCCCTCCCCCAATGTGTTTGTGTGCGTGTGTGTGTAAATAGGTGAGGTGATGGATGTGAGAATTAACTAGATGGAAGAATCTTTTCACAATACATACATATCACAATGTAACTTTAAGTATCTTACAATGTATTTGTCTATTATACCTCAATAAGGTTGGAAAAAACCACAGAGAAAAAAACTATTGTAGAACAGAATTCAATCTGAAAGAAGGTCATTTTAGATCATCTGAGAGAGTTTAGTTATTAAAATATCACAATGACATGTACATTGGTCCCAAAGTATTAACTTCAAAGGTAGAGTTTAGAGCAGGGGTGGGCAAACTTTTTGACTCGAGGGCCATAATGGGTTCTTAAACTGGACCAGAGGGCCGGAACAAAAGCATGGATGGAGTGTTTGTGTGAACTAATATAAATTCAAAGTAAACATCATTACATAAAAGCATAAGGTCTTTTTTTTTTTTAGTTTTATTCATTTCAAACGGGCCGGATCCGGCCCGCGGGCCGTAGTTTGCCCACGGCTGGTTTAGAGAGTTTCATTTCCTAAGGAAAATGTAGTAATTATACTTTCTTTACCTTTTACATATTAAAAGTTAAAAATATACTTACAGATTTAACCAACAAGGGATAACTGAATCCAGGTGTTTCTCTTTTACCAGTGTCAGCATTGCCTTTTGATACTGAGGGTTTATGATGCCATCACTGAATAAAATAAGTAATGGTTTCTGAAGCCTTAAATAAGTGGGAAGGTTTTCCACAGTGATTTCCGGCTATTAAAAAAAAAAAAAGAACAAGGGGAATGATGATGCATACAATAAAAAATACTGTCCAAGTCGTTCCTGCAGTTTTAGTTTGTAAAATGTAATTCAAGCATATTACCATTTAAGTGATTTACTATACTGACTAATAACTAGAAATCTCAGGAGTGTTTTTTAAGCCAATTTTATCTTAAAGTTATTTTTAAAATAAAACTACTAACAGAATTTGAAAATAAATGAACTTAAAGGAGCATCCTGTTTTATATGTCAAATTATTTCTTATGCTAAGAATTAGACCAGAGTAGATAATGTACTCATGACAAACAAAACTTGTATTTTTATCAAACACAAAATTTTTGAAAAAATCTAAGCTGAGTTTTAAAGACATAATCTTTTAACATTTGTGATTATTTAAAATAAAAATCTTACTGTGTTTCAATATTATGGATTTTAGCATAATTAAAATAATAAAAAAGCTGTACGTTTACACAATGGAATACTACTCTGCTGTAAAAAAAGAATAAAATCTTATCCCTGCGACAGCATGGATGGACCTGGAGAGCATTATTTTAAGTGAACTTAGCCAGTCAGAAAGAAAAGTACCATATGATTTCACTCATATGTGGAATCTAATAAGCAAACTGAACTAACAAACAAAATAGAAACAGACTCATAGATAGAGAGCAGGCAGACAGCTCAGGATGGGGGAAGGATTGAGGAAAAAAAATTATGGTCATGAATAAAATTTCCCAAAATAGAACACAACAAAAGAAGAAGAAAGCATTGAGGATGTAATTCTAGAGTGGCCAGAGAGTTGAAGGAGTATCTGGAGAGGACTGAATTGTAAAAGCCAAAGGAAAAGAACAAATTTTTAAAAGGAATGGCATAGTTAACAGTTTTATGTTTTTCCCCACCCCTCTCTACCCTTCTAGCCCCCCTCTTTCTCTTATACAAAGTTCTGATTGCTGCTGAGAAGCTAAGGAGAAACAGAAAAGGTCATCAAATGTGGTCATTGGAAGGTGACCTTTACCTATCTGAGTATGTAAGAGGCTATAATTGTGTGGGTTCTGGTATTCTTATTCATAGTAAAAGCATAAAAAGAACTTAAGGTATCTAAGTGTGAAAGTGTGGGATATATCATTGCTTATATAGTTATTAGAGGCCTGGTGCACAAAATTCGTGCAGGGGGGGGGCAGGGGTCCCCTCAGCCCAGCCTGCACCCTCTCCAATCCAGGGCTCTTTGGGGATGTCCGACTGGCGGTTTAGGCCCAGGATCAGTCCTAAACTAGCAGTCGGACATCCCTCTCACAATCCTGGACTGCTGGCTCCTAATCACTCACCTGCCTGCCTGCCTGGTCACCCCTAACTGCCCCCTTGCTGGCCTGATCACCCCTCACTGCCTCTGTGTGCCGTCCTGATCACTCCTAACTGCCCCCCCTACCCCTGCTGGCCTGGTCACCCCTAACTGCCCTCTGCTGCCAGCCAGGTCATCCCCAATTGCCTCCCTTTGCTGGCCTGGTCGCTCCCAACTGCCCCCCCCCCCCCCCCCCGCTGGCCTGGTTGCCCCCAACTGCACCCACGTCAGCCTGGTCGCCCCTCACGGACCCCCACCAGCCTGGTCGCTCACACAGCCTGCTGTTCAGTCGTTTGATCTTCCCTCACTAACCCCCCTGCTGGCCTGGTCCTAGGCAGCCATCTTGTGGGGGCGTGAGGGTTAATTTGCATATTACCTCTTTATTATACAGGATCATGTATTTTATTTGGGGGCATTATTTACCTAGGCTACTTTGCCATCAGGTTCACTAAAATAAAAATTTTATGCCGTATTAAAAATATCTACCATCTGGTCATCTACTCCTCCTTCCTATCCAGATGAAGGAATCAAAGTCTTTCTAGTACTTAAGGGCAGACCAGGAGAGGAATTTGCTGCTAGCTGAGCATTGCAGTCACTACATGCTCTAGACTTAAACCTCCAACATGGAACAACTTTAGGAAATTTAACCCCTAGAGTGCCTGGGAGTGCGATCGTGCTCCTCCTGTCTTTCGCCAAAAGTGCCGGGAGCGCTATCAAAGCTTCGAAATGGCGTCCAGTTGTAAGTCTGCTTTTATTAGTGATGATGATATTGCTAAATATGTCAATGTAGTAAAGGTTTCCTTAAGTTTTTGAATATGTAACTTCATTTACTTGCGATTCATAATTTTTTTCCTAAACTGCTGTAAAATCAGCAAAAATGCCTTGGCAATTTTAGCATAGTTCCTAGGTTATTGGTTGGCACTCAAAGGGTTAATAACCACTTGAGAGATTTTTCATTTACAGAAACACCATAAACTAAAAGCAAAATAATTTTTATTATAGCTGTTCAGTATTTAGAACACTGCAAACCAAAACATTGCAAATTTGAACAACGCCACAACGCTTATCATGTTTGCATAAACTATAAACATATTTTAATAGTTAAGTTTGTCCTAAGTTTCTCAGCCTTAAAAATTATAATCTTAACGAATAAAATTGATACTAATTTTTACTTATCAGGTAGGCAAAAAAGAGTAAAATGATACAAATCTTCTGTTGGGCAAAACAGGAATAAGTATCAGGAGCCTTAAAAATGTGTCTACCCTTTGGAACAGCAACTAAAACTCTATGAATTTACCATAAGTGTATATCATGGAAACACAGAAAGGTTATCTATAAAGATGGACTCTGAGTAAAACAAAACAAACTAAAGACAACTTAAATATTCATCTATAGAAAACTAATTAGTGTTCTAGTACAACAGAATATTATGCAGATATTAAAAAACCAATATGCCTATCTTTATTTCTTGATGAAACACATATATACACATGGAAATTTTTTAAACTTCGGATATATATTCCCAAATTTAAACTTGGTTAAAGAGGTCGATTCTAAATTTCTTCATTATAGTTTTCTGTATTATCTGGAAAAAATAGTTAAAGGCTTATAATAATTCCAGCAATATTGCACTGTGTATTTGCTAAAGAAATATATAGCCCAGCTGGTGTGGCTCAGTGGTTGAGCATCAACCCATGAACCTGAAGGTCACAGTTTGATTCTCGGTTGGGGCACATGCCTGGGTTGAGGGCTCAATCCCCAGTAGGGGGCTTGTAGGAGGCAGCGGATCAATGATTCTCTCTCATAATTAATGTTTCTATTTCTCTTTCTCCCTCTCCCTTCCTCTCTCTGAAATCAATCAAAACATATTTTGGAAAAAAAGAAAGAAATAGATGATTCCATGTCTCTGGTAGAAAATGTGCAGGATGAGTTTGGGTCATCTTAAATATATATGTATATATTTACTTAATATCATGTTATTAAAGACAAAACTATTACTTCAGTAAATAATTTAGGAAACCACATCCTGAAAATATTAATAATTTGATTCATTATAACCTGTAACTTTAATTTGGGGAGAGTAGTGAGGGAACAGAACCAATGTGACAAAAAGATTTAATAATTAAGACTATGGTCATTTATTTGAACTTAAAATGTAGTCATTTAGATCATCACAACAACATAAAAACAAGATTATCTGTTCAGTATTTATAGCTGATAAAAGTGTTCCTTATGTCACTTTATAATGATAGAAAAGCATACATTTATAATAATCTAGCTATCTATACTAATAAAAGGGTAATATGCTAATTAGACCATCTTCCGGATGTCCTTCCGGACAAAGCCACAGTAGCCGGGGCCGAGGCAGAGGTGGTTAGGGGTGATCAGGCCAGCAGGGGAGCAGTTAGGGGAGGATCAGACTGGCAGGAGAGCAGTTAGGGGGCGATCAGGCCAGCAGGGGAGCAGTTAGGGAGTGATCAGGCTGGCAGGGGAGCAGTTAGGGGCGATCAGGCAGGCAGAGGGATTAGGGGTGATCTGGCAGGCAGGCAGGTAAGCGGTTAGGAGCCAGCAGTCTCGGATTGTGAGAGGGATGTCCCCCAAGGGGTCCCGGATTGGAGAGGGTGCAGGCCGGGCTGAGGGACCCCCCCCCCCCACAAATTTTGTGCACTGAGCCTCTAGTGTTTAATATAAAAGAAAAACAACTGAAATCAAGAATCGTGTATTACATATTTTGTGCCCCTGAATCCACTATTATACAAAGCATTGAAAAAGGCCTTTCATAAGTCAATATTTTGTTCTAAAACTGTATAAAGAATAAAAATATCAGCTAGTGCTGGCCAGTGTGGCTCAGTTGGTTGGAGCATCTTCCTGTACACCAAAAGGTGGTGGTTTCAATTCCTGGTCAGGGCACAAACCCAGGTTGCAGGTTTAATCCTCAATCGGGGTGCATATGGGAGGCAGCCAATCAATGTTTCTCACATCGACATCTGTCTCTGTCTCTCTCTCTTCCCCTTCCTCCCACTCTGGAATTTAAAAAAAAAAAAGTCAGCTAACATTTGTTGAATGTCTACCAGGGTCCAAACACTGAACACAAATAATCTCATTTAGTCTTTACAGTAATGTTCTGCAGTTGCTACTATCACCTACATTTTACACTGAGACACTGAGAAGTTAACACACTGCCAGTAAGTAATCAAGCCAAGGATTTGAAGTTAAGCAGTCTGATTCTCTGGAATCCATGTGCTTTATACCAAGTTCCAGCCTAGATTAAGTACTTCAACTGGCCATCAGCCACACTGGCCTCAGAAATAAAAAAATAATCCAAAGACATGGAAACTTTTGGCAGTGGACTAGAGAAGCTTCATGCATAATGAGTGAACAATAAAACAGCAACCCAATGAATCCTCTGTCACAAACATCATGCCATATGCCAATAAAAGCTGGAAAATCACGTATTAAAATAAACTACCTTTAACTCATCTAGATATCCCTATTTCAAATAACATCCTTACTATAAAATATACTCACAAATGTTTCCAGTAATGCATTTGTTATTATTTGAACTATTTCTTGCGCATGGGTGTTGGCCAATGGAATGCTCTCTACTAGGCTTTCTTTGTGTCTGGCAAGCAGCAGGGCTGGAAGAGTTGCAGCATATTTATTTGACCTATGGAGAAATATATACTTAAAAATTTCAACTAAATAATAGCAAGTCATCAAAAACATAAACAATGAGGCCAAGGAGTCACAGTGGAAGGCAGCAAATGGGAAGTCCTACTACCAAGGAAATAATAACTCAATTTATAGACAAATTTATCTTCTGTAGCCTTGACGACCAAGATTGAAAGAAAGCAACAGATAATAATCTGCCCAGATTTTTTTTCGTAGAGAACTTATCCATCAAGAAAATGTCTAAACAGGATTAGGAACACATTGAATAGCTCTCAAACTTTCTGGACTCCTCACCATACTGCTGAGCAAGGAGATGGGCATTTATTAGAAATCTACTGTCTGCAGGCACTACACCAGATGCTTTTAGTTAAGTTTTCATTTAACCCTTAGAACAGCCCTATAAAGCAGCCACTGTTAACCCCAGCTTCCAGAAGAGGAAACCAGTACTCGGAGGGTGATAAATAGCGGAGAGAGGATTCAAACTGAGGTTCTCCAGACACGGTCTGTCTCTGCTGTAACAGAGCCCAAATCTGCTCCCTCCTGCCACTACTTTTGCTAAGTAAATCACTAAATTAAATAGGAAAAAATGCTTTGTGTGAAATTACCAGTGATATAGTCACATTTATATCATGTAAAAAAACTCCTGTAAGAATAAAATACAGGCATTAGATTAATATACACATTGGTAGAGAGGCCAGCCTTCAGATTATCTGCAAAACCCTCTTAGTTAACCAGTTGGGTTATAAACAAAACACACCCTGAAAATGACTGATTTAGTTATTTGGACCATTATTAAATGCACAAAGATAGCAGAAAAGTGGGCGGTTGTCCATGTGTCAGGTGACTAGGTCTCATATTTCCTAAAAATCTAGAATACAGTATTTTTTTTAAATTACTGATTTCATGGATAGAACAGGAGCTTGATCATTAAGAGTATATGTCACCAGTTCAGCATAAAAGATTTAAGCTCAGAAATAACAATTAGGAATATTATAGTCAGAAGGTAAGAAAGACAAACTCCTGAGGTCAACTCCACTTGCACCTGAAAATGAGCCATTTTGCAGAATGTGATCATCTCCAAATTTTCAGTTGTCCTTCATTCTGCAGCAACTGAAATATTTGGTAGTTCACAGGAGACCCAAATTCTACAAATAAAGCAACTTAAGTGGCTTTAAAAAAATACTAATTAAGTGTATGGTAGCAGTTAACTTAAAATTAAGTAGAACTATCAGGTATAGTTGCATCAGTTAAAACTCTGGGCAAAATCTGAAAAAACTTTGATTTTTATATATATGGCAAATCAAAACCCAAACACTCCAGAAGTACCCCCGCAAAATCCAACAATCCAAAAATCAAAACTGCAGGTAATAGCCCGGCTGGTGTGGTTCAGTGGTGGAGAATCAGCCCATGCACCAACTCACTGGTCAGGACACATGCCCAGATTGTGGGCTTGATCCCCAATAGGGTGCGTGCAGGAAGCAGCCAATCAGTGATTCTCTTTCATCATTGATGTTTCTATTTCTCTCTCCTCCCTTCCTCTCTGAACTCAATAAAAATATATTTTTTAAATGCATGCATTTAAAAAAAAAATAAATTAAATAAACATATATATTTTTTAAAACTACAGACCCAAAGAGAACACTTTTTATAGGAAGATGAAGTAATATGAATCCAAGGTTGCTCCTGTGGGGGCACTAGCTGAATGTAAAAGAATATCTAAAAATCCTAAATAGCCACATGGTACTTCCCAGATCTTCCTAGAAGAAAATTAAAACTTGTAATGTTTCTGCCCTATTTTCTTTGTCAACTATGTAAAGACAAGCAATATATTATTTTGCAAACTTCTTCCTTCCTAAAATTAGAAGACCAATAAACTTACAGTATCAAAACATCTTCTTCAGAATAAATTCCAGTGGTAACATATCCTTTTAGGTACTTTCCTGCTTCAGTGAAATCTTCTTGTGCTAAAAATACACAGACAAGACCAAAAAAAGAAATCTTTAAAATTATGTGTGCTACTCAAAAGATGAAGAGATTTATAGAGAGTACTTTGTTATTAATTAATTATAATAAATATTTAAGTGTAGATCTTATATAACATAGTAGTTTTAAAATAAGTCTGTGTCTTTTGATATTTGATTATGACAGAAATATAAATTGATGTAATACAACTATGGTTCCCTAAACAAATGTACTCTAAATTTATAAGATTTACATCACTCTAATCATACACATTTACTGAATAAATATTTGTTGCTTTTTAAAATTTATTTCTAAGGCAGGATAAATGGAGACAACTTTCTTGTATGGAGCTTGGAAAGAGAAGCTGGTATGTGAAATGATATACACATTATAATCACAAAATCTAAAAGCAGCTATCTGTATAGACAAGAACAGAAGACTGGAAATTCTAGTTCCCTAGAACGTCTGTGTTAGGGTTCTGCAATTAGGAAGGATTTATGTCTTCTTTTTTATTTTCTATAATGTGTTTTTGTTACTTTTGAACTTTGATTAATTTGTGTAACAGTTTTTTTCTCATTTGTTAGAATACAGATATTCAAAATTAAAATTATTATGTCTATAGATTTCTGAATGCATTTGCATAAATAATAGTATGTTCTGGATTGTGCTAATTACCAAATAACCAAAAAGCAAGTCTGAATTAATAGTTGCAGACTAATGAGAATAGAACAAAGGTGAACTTATATAAATGACATATTCTTGTCACATGGAGGCCAAATGATAGCCCAGCTTGCTGCATGAAAGGATCATAGTAGTTCAAATACAAAAACAACGATGGAAGGTTTGAGTCATAAAGCACCTAGCTGTCTGGGCATGCTGAACCCAAAAGATCTGTACCTTAGCATACAGCACTATATTCAGGGTGTGAGCATCAATACTGTTAACACTGGGTAACCATAAGATTATTTTCGTTAAAAAAGGATACATATTTTCCACAAGAATGAGAAGTATGGTCTGTAGGAAAGCTAACTTACTAGAATGGCCCAGTCAACCAGTAGGCAGCATTGAAAGCTCATTTATAATCATGATTCTAATAAGAAATTGGTAATCCATGAAAATATTTTTTTAGCCTGTGCTACACCAAAGTAGAAAAGATTCATAAGAAAACTAAGCTAGTAACTAGCATATTCCCCTCCTTGGTGAAAACTGCACATATGTCAGATATATGGCAACCCCAAATATCTTACCTAATAATAGACAAACATGTAAATTAGCCATCCCTCTGCTACGCTCACCAGCCAACCAGGAGAGTATGCAAATTAACCCAACAAAGATAGCGGTTAATTTGCATACATAGGGGCAAAGTGGCGGAGCGAAGACTGAAGGCCCCGGCCAGAGCCACGAAGACTGAAGGTTCTGTCCGGAGCGAAGGCCTGGGTCCCGGGTGCCGGAGGAAAACCAGTGCCGGCAGCCAGGGGAAGGGAAGGCCTACTGCATGAATCTCTTCGTGCAACGGGCCTCTAGTAAGGAAATAATCAGCTATCTAAATAAAAAGTTTTAGCCACTATTAATATTTTTGAGATGTAATATTATGGTGACCTACAATATTTAGGTGTTAACTATAAACATATTTTAATTGCATAGAATAGATACATTAATTTAGTAATACTGCTTTTTTCCACTATTACATTTTACTGGTTTTATTTACATACACAAATATATACATATATACATATGCATATATAACCCTGTCAGCAAGAGTTAATAAACAAGAACACTAAACATTAACTAAAAGCACTCCTAACCCCTAGATCTTAGTTTCTAAATTCAATGTCCCATTAACACTTGGGTTGCGGGTGAATTTCCCGCCAAAATATAAGATGGCGCGTTAAAATGCCTATATCTTTTGAAGTATGGGTTCGATTGAAATGAAATATTTGGTAATACGCAGTTACAATCGGCCCGAGTTTACACGTTTCCCGCACTCCACCACAAATCTATATGAACCGAGTTTAAGACGGCTCCCGCGGAGTACGCACAATTCACGCGAGCCGACTTAACTCGTTTCCCCGCAACCCAAGTGTTAAAAGGAACCTGGACTTCTTGGAGAAACGACTAATTCCAGGAGTGGGGCTGGGAACATCTTGTGTCAAAAGGACATATTCAAAGAATAATGAACATATCAGAAACACATAGGAGTCAGATTGAAAGGGTTCCCACTGACCAAATTTGAGCAAACTAATGATAGTAACTGATCATAACCCACTGAATAAAATAAGAACTCAGGTGTCCACACTGATAAACAGACAAATGAGAAAGGAAAGCTCTTACAGCTAATAAATGTAAAAAGAATAATGGAGTTAGAACTTTTCCACTTGGCGATCATCATAGTAATAACTCTTTCAATTGTAAAACTGAAGTGCAAAATTATGAGAAATAGGCCATTTACAAAGTTTTTAATTATATCCCCCATCAGATACTTATTTACTACAAAGTTAAAAATAATAACTTTCCAGGAGAGGGACTGGCATATACCATACACCTGGGACAAAACAAATTTTAGCCCTCATGGAATTAACATTTTAGTCTTCAAATGATC
Source organism: Myotis yumanensis (assembly GCF_028538775.1). Classification (NCBI taxonomy): domain Eukaryota; kingdom Metazoa; phylum Chordata; class Mammalia; order Chiroptera; family Vespertilionidae; genus Myotis; species Myotis yumanensis. Next base: position 46,744,445 of record NW_027223752.1, on the reverse strand, counting down.
GGAATCTATATAAACAATAAATTAATATCTGATACAAAATTAGTGCTCAATAAATGCCAGTAGTTAGCTTTTCTGAATAAAATACAAATGTACATAAAATGTAAACAATAGCCTTTTATTGTTATACATTTTCTCATTCCACAGATGTTGAAAGTCTAGCAACTATCATGGGAATGTCTGCAAAATATAAACAGACAAACAAAAATACATAAAGAAGTAGAACTAATACCTGACTGGAAAGGCTGGGAATAATCAAGCCAGTGAAATAGTAAATTTTAAAAAGCATCATATCCAGATTACATCATTCTGGTACACCAGAACTACCTGTATATAATTTAACATTATACTTTTGACTTTTTTTGAGATATAATTACATGTAAATTATATTATCATTTGTACAGAAATACAATCAAGTACATTGTTCCTTATACTGATCTCAGCATTTACAATCAAGAAAAAGTTTTCTCTATGAGTGAGTCAATATCCTAACTGGATAAGATGGCAAAATTTCACCTTTCTGTTTCTGGTTGCTACCAGATTGTTGAGGGTTAAGTTTTATGATGAGCTGCAGTGTTTTCTAAATGGTCTACTCAATTATCCCTACTGTTTTATTGCTTAACTCTATTCCTGTTTTAATGATTTTATTGTATTTGTGCTTTTTATTATCTGAAGGCTTATTCTTTTTTTGGAAGGAGGTCCAGTGTGAGTAATAAATGAAGAAGTCCAGGCAGCAGGCACCTGAGGTAGATAGAAGATAAAGTGAACAGTGGGAGCAAAAACATTAGAAAGGGAAAGACAAACGAGTAAAGCACAGACTCATTCACTTCACAATTTTTCATAAAGAAAACACAAATTAAAAAGCTATGCCCTTGCCCTAGCTAGTATGGCTCAGTGGATAGAGTGTCAGCCTGTGGACTGAAGGGTCCTGGGTTCGATTCCAGTCAAGGGCACATGACTGGGTTGCGGGCCCAACCCCCAGTAGGGGGTGTGCAGGAGGCAGCGTTCAATGATTCTCTCTCATCATTGATGTTTTTATCTCACTTTTCCTCTCCCTTCCTTTCTGAAATAAAAATATATTTTTTAAAAAGCTATGACCTCTAGGATTTTGCTTCTAAGATGTTAGGCTCAGAGCACACATTAACATTCTTATTATTTGTAGTAAGTTCTTCAGCTTTTAATTTAAAAGAATTTGAAGACAGCCTGGTCTGCATGGCTCAGTGGACTGAGCATCGTCCCATGCACTAAGAGTTTGCTGGTTCAATTCCCCGTCAGGGCACATGCCCAGTTTATGAGCTTGATCCTAGTAAGGGGCATGTAGGAGGCAACCTATCAATTATTCTCTCTCATCATTGATGTTTCTATCTTCTCTTGCTCTCCCTTCCTCTCTCTCCCTAAAAAAATCAATAAAAACATTAAAAAAATAAAAATAAAAGAATTTGAAGACAAACTGGAGGGGATTAAGTACTAAACAGAAACTGAACTAACAAGCAAAAGAGTGACAAACTCACACATAAGAGAGCAGGCTGACAGCTAGGGGGAGGGGTCAGGCATGGAAGGATTGAGCAAAAAAGAAAAAGAACTCATGGACATTGACAACAAAAAAGAAAAAAAAGAAAAAGGACTCATGGACATTGACAACAGTGTAGTGATTGCAGGGGGGAAGGGTGTGGGAGGCAGTGGAAGAAATTATGGGGAATAAATGGTGATAGAAAAAGTAAAATAAAATATGTATTTAAATTTTTAAAAAGAAATGTTTAGAAATAAAAATTTAATAAGTAATTAATAATATCTATTATATACAAATATAATGATAAACATAGGAATCTTCTTCCCATACAAATATCTTTAAAAGATTTCATTCATAATTTAAAATACATCTTAAACAAAAGGAAAATAAGAAGGGGGGGGTTCTCCAGATAAATGGTAAGAGTATGTGATGAAAACACTAAAGCTAAGGATTTTATTACCCAGTCAAGTGGCTATCCATATGCAAAGGCAGAGAATAACATTCTAAGCAATACTATTGGTTAGAAAAAGTTCCCAATGTGTACCCTTCCTTTAAAAGTTACTGAAAAACACATTCCTATGGAGCAAAAAATGAAGAGTAGGAGTTTAAGAATAGAGAAATTTTGATATTAAAAGAACTCTATAATCTGACACTTTATAGACCTATATAAGTAAAATTAATTTATGTAAGCACTATGTCAAAGCTGAATGCAAAAGCATTAATTTGAAATGCATCAAAAATAAGATCAATTAATTGATGGGTGGAGGGATTGATAGATACACAAGTATATGTTAAAGCAAGTGTAGTTAAATGCTAATGGTAGAATCTAAATGGCCAGGTATATCATTGTTCACTGTAGAATTCTTTCAACTTTGCTATATGTTTGAAAATATTCATAATGATATGTTGAGATGGAAAAGATTTCTGAAAGAGAAATATATCAAGGGAAAAGAGCTTACCAATAATGATAATATGAGCCTATAATATGAGAGCAAAAAGGCTCATATAGAGAAAAGGACCATAGAAGAAATTAAAAACATCCTCAACTGCCGTAAGAGGAATATTCCCAAAATCAGAGAAATGGTTGTTAATTTGATAGATTCCAATATGAGTTGTTTTTGTTTTAAATATCTCCTTTACCCTTGGGAAAAATAAAACCAAAAGTAGTATACAACGTATAGGAAAAAATAACAAAATACCAAAACCCTGGCCTGTGTGGTTCAGTGGTAGAGCATCAGCCTCTGCACAGAAGGGTCTAAGAGTCGTGGGTTGGATTCCTGGTCAGGTCAAGGGCATACCACCTGGGGTTGCACGTTTGTTCCCAGTCCTTGACGTGTGTGTGTGCGTGTGTGTGTGTGTGTGTGTGTGTGTGTGTGTGTGTGTGTCATTTGTGGGAGGCAACTAATCAATGTGTCTCTCTCACATCAATGTTTCTTTTTCTTTCTCTCCCTCTCTTCTTCTTTCTTTTCTTCTTTCTCCCTTCTCCCTTCTCCCTTCTCTCCTTCTCCCCCTCCCCACCCCCTCCCCCCCTCTTCCTCTCTCTCTCTCTCTCTCTCTCTCTCTCTCTCTCTCTCTCTCTCCCCCTCTCCCTTTCTGCCTCTCCCTCATCCCTCCCTTCCACTTTTTAAAAATCAATGGAAAAAAATATACTTGGGTTAACAACAACAACAACAACGAAATACCAATGAAGCATAAAACAAGCAATAGACATTCAAATAAGTATAGACAATATGTGTAAATGGCCAATGTTCACCTGAAAGAGTCAATATGCAAAAAATATATATAAAAAAGACAAATAAGAGACTTGACTCAATCATGTATTTTAAATTAACCCAACATATATTAAAAACTAATAGATTAAGTATCAATAAGTAAAGTGAAAAAATAAAAAACATTTAAACAGACATATAGATGTGAATTTAATATGCTAATGGTAGAATCACAAAAAGGAGTGGTAGAATCAAAAAAGAGGAAAACAGTGTTAACTACTTAGACAAATAGTTGGCCTCTAACCTCATTTCATGCAGGGAAATATCTAAACAGTTAAAAACATTTTTAAAAGAAAAAAAATCAAAGGACACAATCCAGAGTGAAAAGGCAACTCATGGATGAGAGAAAAATATTTGTTAATCATGTGTGTGATAAGGAGTTAATAAACAGAATATATAAAGAACTCCTGCAACTCAACAACCACTAACCAATTAAAACTGGGCATAGTACTTGAATAGACATTTTCCTGAAGAAGTACAAATGACCAACATGCACATGAAAAGATGCTCAACATCACTAATCATCACACAACTAGGGAAATGAATAGCAAAACCACATTGAGTCATCACCTCACACCCATCAGGATAGCTACTTAAAAAATAAAAATAAAAATAAATAAATAAAAATAAAAACCACACACACACACAGAAAATAACAAGTGTAGGTGAACATGTGGAGAAATTAAAATCCTTTAATACTGTTGATAGGAATGTAAAATAGTGCAGTCACTATGGAAAACAGTATGATAGTTCCTCAAAAAAATTAAAAATCATATTACCTTATGACCCAGAAATTTCACTTATGGTATACATCCAAAAGAACTAAAAGCAGGAAGAGATATTTATACATCTATGTTTAGAGCAGCATTATCGATAATAGCCAAAAGGTGGAAACAACCAAGTGTCTACTGATAGATGAATGGATAAATAAAATGTTTTATATACATACTAGAGGCCTAATGCATGAAATTCGTGAAACGGGCTTGGCCCTTGCAGCCCTGGCTGCCTCAGCCAGCCCTTGCAGCCCCAGCTTCATCCAGATCCGTGGTCAGCAAACTGCGGCTCGCAAGCCATATGCAGCTTTTTGGTCCCTTGAGTGTGGCTCTTCCTAAACCTTAGGAGTACCCTAAAGTTAATAACAATGTACCTACCTATATAGTTGAAGTTTAAAAAATTCGGCTCTCAAAAGAAATTTCAATCGTTGTACTGTTGATATTTGGCTCTGTTGACTAATGAGTTTGCCGACCACTGGTCCAGATGGTCGTCCAGAAGGATATCTGGATGGTCATTCTGCTGTTTGATCTAGTTAGCAGTATTAGCTCTTTATTATATAGGACTAGAGGCCCAGTGCATGAAAATTCTTGCACTTGGGAGGGGGGGAGAATCCCTCAGCCTGGCCTGTGCCCTCTCTCAGTCCAGGACCCCTCAGGGGATATCCACCTGCCGACTTAAGCCCGCTCCCCAGGGGATTGGGCCTAAGCTGGAAGTCAGACATCCCTCTGGCAGCCAGGGAGCCCTCGGGGGATATCCAACTAACGGCTTAGGCCTGCTCACTGCAGTCAGACATCCTTATTGCTGCCAAGGAGGCGGGAGAGGCTCCCGCCACTGTCGCTGCACTTGCAGCCGTCAGCCCGGCTTGTGTCTGAGTGGAGCTCCCCATGGGAGCACACTGACCACCAGGGGGCAGCTCCTGCATTGAGTGTCTGTCCCCTAGTGGTCATTGCACATCATAGTGTCCAGTCATTCCCAGTCGTTCTGCCATTAGGGTCAATATGCATATTACTCTTTTATTATATAGGACTAGAGGCCCAGTGCATGAAATTTGTGCATGAAGAGGGGGTTCCCTCAGCCCAGCCTGCACCCACTCCAATCGGGGACCCCTCAGGGGACATCCCACAGGGGTCAAGCCTAAACCAGCGGTCAGACACCCCTCTCACAATCTGGGACCACTGGCTCCTAACCAATCACCTGCCTGCCTGCCTGATTGCCCCTAACCTCTCTGCCTGCCTGCCTGATCACCCCTAACTTCTCTGCCTGCCTTCCTGATTGCCCCTAGCTGCCTCTGCCTGCCTGCCTGATCACCCCTAACTGCCCTCCCTTGCCAGCCTGATCTCACCCTCAACTGCGCTCCCCAGCCAGCCTGGTTGCCCCCAAATGCCCTCTCCTGCTGACCTGATCTCGACCCTAACTGCTCTCCCCTGCTGGTCTGATCATCCCTAGCTGCCTCTGCCTGCCTGATCACCCCCAACTGCCCTCCCCTGCCAGCCAATTTGGTTCCAATTGGTCAGTTTCTATGCCAGTCAGTGTCAAAAGCTCTGCCTCCTAGGCAGCCATTGGCTCCTCACAGTTGACCCAGAATAGGTTCTGATTGGTAAGTTTTTATGCCAATAAGCGTCAAAAGCTCTGCCTCCTAGGCAGCCATTGGCTCCTTACATTCACCCAGATTTGGTTCTGATTGGTCAGTTTCTATGCCAGTCAGCGTCTCTGGGCCTATCAACGGGGCCTGATCAGAAAGACGGGGCTGATCAGCAGCCCTGGTGGAGGCCTGTAGAGAAATGGAGGTGCGGCTGTTGGCCAGGACAGGAGAGAAAGAGAGGCAAGTTCTGATCAACGGCTGCCACAGAGGCTAAGGATCAGACCCTGCCTCTCTCTCTGCAGGCCTCTCTCCGAGTCTGATCCGCAGCCCCCTAGGAAGTCAGTACTAGGTCAAGGCGCCCACAGCGGCCCAGTCAGTGCTGAGTCCCCACAGCAACTCAGCACTGACTTCCGGTCTGGTCGAGCCTTCGGTCATTACGACCCTGGGTCTTTATTATATAGATAGCCTTTAAAAGAAAGGAAAGGCTGATACATGTTATAACAGATAAACGTTGAGGACATTATACTAAGTGAATTAAGCCAGTCAGAAAAAAATAAATACTGTATGATTCCATGTATATGAGGTACCTAGAACAAATTCATAGAGACAGAAAGTAGAATGGTAGTTAGTTGCCAGGGGCTAGGAAAAAGGCAATGTTGTTTAGCAGGCATAGTTTCAGTTTTGCAAGATGAAAAATTTCTGGAGATTAGTTGCACAACAATGTAAATATAATTAAAAATAGTTAAGATGTGTATTTCATCACAATTTTTTAAAAAGAAAAATATTCAAAGCATAAAGATAATATAAATCAAAGTAGGAAAATATAAAGCCAGAAGAAAATACAGATGAATATTAACTGAAAATGATCATAGGGGATTTCAATAGCTAAAAGAAATGGAAGAAATCTCAAAATCGATAAACCTGAAAACAATGTTATATTACTACATGTATAATTATTATTAAGCAAAGCCAAAAAGCAAACAATAAATTGGGGGAAAATAACTGGAACAAAAATGACAAAAGATTAATATCCTTATTATATAAAAATCTCACAATAATTCATTAGAGAGGCAATAAAACCCCATTTTTAAAAATAAGTAGCACATATATTTTATAGAAGACAAAGTTATTCCTATACTGGGGACCTACTAGTATACCCACTAAACAGTCTAAAATCCACACAAAAACTCATAAAGAAAATGTCCTTTATATACAGCAAAAAGAAAAAAAGAAACAACAAATATTATTGCTAGACAGTTCAAAAATTATACAGCCATGATGTTTCTGAAGAATATTACTCACCTGGAAAAATACACCCAAGTACTGTTAAACAAAAACAGCAAGAATCAAACTTGGATATACAATACTAGCCCAATTACATTAAGACATATAGAAATATGCAATAAAGAGGTACACAGAAAAAGAGGGAAGAAATTACATTAAAATTTAGCAACTCCAAATAATTATAGATTTTAATTTTCTTCAAATTTCTCTGTATTTCAAAATCCTCTATGAGTTCTCTGTAATTTTAAAAAATAGTAATTCTTAAAAAAAAAAAAAAACTAGTAAATGAGTTTTTAACTAAGTATTGTATAATTTAAAATTCAATTCTACTTACCTGTTGTCATGGTTGGACTAAATAGTCCCAGTACTGACACACCAGAATAGGGGATCAGGTCTTTATATAATTCCCCAGTTAAATATTCTTCTGCTTCTTGGATAGATGTTATGTTCACTGGACATGAAATCCTGTTGCTAGATGAATATAGATATATATGTATACAAAATTAATTTTTAAAAACACTTTTCACCAGCTATGGAAAGCAATCAGGCGATTCCTCAAAGAATTAAGAATAGAGCTACCATATAACCCAGCAATCCCTCTCCTGGGTATGTACCTGAAAAATTTCAAATCATGTATTTGCAGAGATATATGCACCCCTATGTTCATTGCAGCATTATTCACAGTGGCCAAGACATGAAAACAACCAAAGTGTCCCATGATAGATGAGTGGATAAAGAAGATGTGGTACATATACACAATGGAATACTACTCAGCCATAAGCAAGGATGAAATAGCACCATTTGCAACAACATGGATGGACTTTGAGAACATTATGCTAAGTGAAATAAGTCAGAAGAAGCTAAAACATATGATTTCACTCATGTGTGTGATATAAAACTGAAACTCGTGAACACAAACAGCAGTGTGGTGATTGCCAGAGGGAAGGGGGTGGGGAGAAGGGGGTCCTAATATAAGGTGACAGGAGAAGATCTGACTTTGGGTGGTGGGCATGCAGTGCAATATTCAGATCTTGTAACATAGAAACCCACCCATGAAACCTATATATTCATGTTGCCCAATGTCACCCCAATCAATTTAATAAATACATTTTTTAAATACTTTTCAGCTTATAAAAAATAAAAATACTGAACTTAGAAAAGACTATATGCCGCAAGATAAACATCCAAAAAAATAAAGACAAATACTATTCTAAACAAACAAACAAAAAATTACTCTCATTAAACAAAATTTCTATCTCCCCAAAAGTGATGGTATGTGGATGAGCTCTACTCATCAATGCTCAGCCTGTGATTTCCATTCTAGTATCCATCTTAATCCATTCAGAGTGTGTCAACAACATGTGGTAATTAGAAATTTTATAGACCTAAACGTTTACAAATCTTAGGGTGAAGCTGCATACTTACAGCTGGATAAATTTTAGGAGATCTTCAGTTCCTAACATACCACCATAAGATACTGGGTCCTCGCCTTCCTTGTACATCTTTACAACAGGAAATTCAGTAACATTTTCCTTAGTACATACATCAGGCCAATTTGCACAGTTTATTCTAGTAAGCAGCATAGTGGATGTGCCTAATTAGAAGGAAAATGCACGTTTTATAAATATTAAGGTAGAAAACTCAGTTGTTAAAAACTGTCAATATTTTCATATCCCATTCTTATTTTTTTTTATTGATTTTTTACAGAGAGGAAGGGAGAGGGATAGAGAATTAGAAACATCAATGGGAGAGAAACATCGATCAGCTGCCTCCTGCACACCTCCTACTGGGGATGTGCCCGCAACCAAGGTACATGCCCTTGACCGGAATCGAACCTGGGACCCTTCAGTCTGCAGGCCAACGCTCTATCCACTGAGCCAAACCAATTAGGGCCCATTCTTATTTTAACCTCTCAGCAGTATCAAACACTGCTGTAGAACACTCTCTCCCCTTGATTTTTTGCAACACCTTCCCCTATTGGCTTTTTTGCCACTTCTCTTGCTGTTCCCTTTTGTTCCTTTGGCAGGTTCTCTGCCAGTAAGATGGGCGTTCCTCAAGGCTCAATTTATTCTGCCTTCTCTATTTGCTCTACACTCTTGTCCTAGACAAACTCAAAAACCACTGCAAATCTAATGAATCTTAAATTTATATAATTGGCCCAGGCTCCTTCTGAAAGTTTCAGATCCATATATCCTTACTGACTTAACTTTTTCTGTTTGAGTGAAAACATCCTCAAATTCAGTATGTATGTCTAAAACCAAATACGGTTTCCTTCCTGTATATATTGGTGAACACTGCCATTCTTGTACAACTCAAAAAACAAAATATCATTTTTATCGCCTGCCCATTCCTAATTCCCCCATGGCTAACCAAATCAATCAGCATAGCCTTTCAATTTTACCACTTACATTTGGAATATCTCTTCTATCTGTCCATTTCTCTTTACTACCAGAACTCACTATTTCTCCTTGGGTAGTTACAGTACGCTTCCAATTCATCTCCCTGAATTGGGTATATCTTTACACTGAAACTAGAAGTGTCTTTTCAAAACTCAAATTATTTTGCTAACAGCCCACCCCCACCAACTTTTACGAGTTTGGTCTTTCTCACCCCTTCATATCTCTGCATGTATAACTACTTCAAGAATGCCTGGACACCCTGATCTACAGCAGGTTCCTATGCACTGATAGAACCATGCTCCTTTCTTTATTTTATTACTAGAGGCCCGGTGCACAAAATTCGTGCACTGGGGGAGAGGGGACGGTGGGTCCCACAGCTTGGCCTGCACCCTCTCGCAGTCCGGGACCCCTTGCTCCTTACCACCCATCTGCTCACTCCTTACCGCTCGGCTTGCTGCTCCTTAGCGCTGCCGCAGAGGCAGAAGAGGCTCCCACCACCACCGCTGTGCTCGCCAGCCACGAGCCTGACTTCTGGTTGAGCGGCAGTCCCCTGTGGGAGCACACTGACCACGAGGGGGAAGCTCCTGCATTATGCATCTGGCCCCTGGTGGTCAGTGTGCATCATAGTGACCCGTAACGGTTGCTTAAGCTTTTATTATATAGATGTAATTATATACTCATTTGTATGGTTACTTGATGAATGTCTGTTTCTACCAAGAGAGCTCCTTGAAAAAAGGGACTGTGTCTATATTACTCATCTCCCTGCCAGTCTGGTCGCCCTACCTGTCCTCCCCTGCAGGTCTGGTCGCCCCCAACTGCCCTCCCCTGCTGGCCCAGTCACCCCTAATTGCCCTCCCTTGCCAGCTTGGTCACCCCCAACTGCCCTTCCCTGTTGGCCTGGTCCCCCCCAACTCCCCTCCTCTGCTGGCCTGGTCACCCCCAACTGCCCTCCCCTGCCGGCCTGGTCCCCCCAACTGCCCTCCCCTGCAGGCCTGATCACCCCCAACTGCCCTCCCTTGCAGGTCTGCCCCCCCCCAACTGTTCTCCCCTGCAGGCCTGATCACCCACAACTGCCCTCCCCTGCTGGCCATCTTGTGTCCACATGGGGGTGGCCATCTTGTGTGTTGGAGTGATGGTCAATTTGCATATTACCTCTTTATTATATAGGAGGATATGTAAAGTTCTTCAAAATATGTAAATCGCTAGATAGAAAGAGATCAAAACCCAAATAAAACAAGCACCACACAATTCAGCTGTGAAAGGAATGAGTAAATTCTAACAAAAGAAACTTTAATAGAGAGGAACCAAGATGGCGGCATAGGTAAACACCTGAACTTGCTGCCTCCCACAACCACATCAAAACTACAACTTTTTAAAAGGCAAAATGGTTATCATCCAGAACCAAGGGAAAGCTGGATGAGTGGAAGTTCGACAACTAGAGGGAAAGAGAAAAGAGCATCAAGACTGGTAGGAGGTGCAGAGGTGCAGAAGTGCAGAGACCTGCAAAACGGGCTGGCAACTGGGTACGCTGAGGTCTTTTTCAATCGGGAGGGAGATACAAGCTCCTGACTGCTCTGAACTCCAGTTCCGGGTGAGACTCTGGGGACCCAGATGCATACAGGGAGAAACTGGACTGTCTGGCATCAGGCTGGAACACGAAGGCGGCTTTCTCTCAGAGGTGCTTGCAGCATTCATTGTTCCTGCATGGGGGGCACAGGACACAGAGACCCAGGGACCTATCCAGGGCAGGGCTGATGGGCAACCATTGCTGTTTGCACTGCCCGTGATTCCCTGAGACCCCGCCCCACCCAATTTACAACCCCACCCAAGCTGTGCGCAGAGGCTTTGGCATATGAAAGGCCTGGCCCTTTACAATCTGAAAATTACCTAACAAACTGCAGCTGGGTCAGAGAGACCCAGAGCTTCCAAAAGAACGCTTAAGGCTCATCAGCAGCCTGCACTGCTTCACAGCTGCACCTCATCTGGGCACCTCCAAACCCCAAACAAAGGAGGAATCTGCAGATCTCTCAGTAGCTCCTACTGGGTGGCCTCAGGCAGTGGCTGACTTTGCACCTCGTTGGAGATCCAAGAGCCAGTGTACCCAGTGGTCAAAGTGGTACCACACCAGATTACAACTCTTCAGATCCATAAGAGACACACTCAGGGGGCAGATTCAGTGAGCACAAAAGCCCCACTGAAGCAAGTCCTGCCCCATAAGGGTGTTTTCCAGCACAGCAGTTCTCCCACCGTAGACACAACTGGTCCTCACAGCCAATTGGTCTGGAGGTCAATTCCTCCCAGTGATACCTACAACAATCAAGGCTTAACTATAACAAGACTGTGCACAAAGCCCACAAAGGAGTGCACCAAGAGCATCCACCTCAGGTGACTGGGGAGGCTGAGCCACTGAGCCCTATAGGACACCTAGCACACAAAGCCACTCTATCAACACAGGGAAGCAGCCAAAATGCAAAGACAAAGAAACAGATCACAAATGAAAGAAATGGAGGAAAGCAAACTACTGGATATAGAGTTCAAAACCACGGTTGTAAGGTTACTCAACAATCTTCTAGAAACCTCTGAGAAATTTAGTGAGACCCTCAAGGATATGAAAAAGGACCAATTAGAAATTAAGCATACACTGACTGAAATAAAGAATAATATACAGAGATCCAACAGCAGACTAGAGGATCCCAGGAATCAAGTCAAAGATTTGAAATATGAAGAAGCAAAAAATACCCAACAGGAAAAGCAAAAAGACAAAAGAATCCAAAAATATCAAGATAGTGTAAGGAGCCTCTGGGACAACTTCAAATGTACCAGCATCCGAATTATGGGGGTGCCAGAAGAAGAGAGAGAACAAGATATTGAAAACCTATTTGAAGAAATAATGACAGAAAACTTCCCCTACCTGATGGAAAAAATAGATTTACAAGTCCAGGAAGCGCAGAGAACCCCAAACAAAAGGAATCCAAAGAGGACCACACCAAGACACATCATAATTAAAATGCCAAGGGCAAAAGACAAAGAGAGAATCTTAAAAGCAGCAAGAGGAAAACAGTTAGTTACCTACAAGGGAGTACCCATATGACTGTCAGCTGATTTCTCAACAGAAACTATGCAAGCCAGAAGGGAGTGGCAAGAAATATTGAAAGTGATGAATAGCAAGAACCTACAACTAAGACTACTCTACCCAGCAAAGCTATCATTTAGAATTGAAGGTCAGATAAAGAGCTTCACAGAAGAACAAGCTAAAGGAGTTCATCACTGCCAAACCAGTATTATATGAAATGCTGAAGGGTATTCTTTAAGAAGAGGAAGAAGAAAAAGGTAAAGATAAAAATTATGAACAACAAAGTGACAACAAATACATATCTATCAACAAGTGAATCTAAAAATCAAGTGAATAATCTGATGAACAGAATAAACTGGTGAATATAATAGAATCAGGGGCATAGAAAGGGAGTGGACAGACAATACTCCGGGGGAAGGGGGTGTGGGGGTGCAGGAAGAGACTGGACAAAAATCGAACACCTATGGACAAGGACAATGGGGGGTGGGGGTAAGGGCATGGGGTGGGGTGGAAACCGGTGGAGGGGAGCTATGGGGAGAAAAAAGAGGAACAACTGTAATAATCTGAACAATAAAGACTTATTTAAAAAAAAGAAACTTTAATATATTAGATCAAAGGACTCTTTGTATAACAATTAAAACTGTGAATATAATACTTTAGTATTTTATCACCAAAAGTTTTTAATACTAAAAATTCACTTTTATATTTTAAATGATTCTAGGTTATACAACATAGATGTGATAATTTATCACTAGATTTAATGTTAGCAATTTGTTTGAAATTACGGGCAGGATGTAATCTATCTTATTCAACACTATATTCCTCTGCCTAGTACAATGTTGGTTACATAGTATGTACCTTATAAAAATTTATGGAATGTACCTTATGTTTCTTCATGAACAAATTTTAAATTTACACTAATATATATTAATACCTGAATACTACATGACCATATAAACAAAGGTAAATCCTATTCCTTCTAAAATTAGATCTGCTAAGTGATTTCTCTACGAAGTTCTCTTATCCTTTATTATAATTATTTAGTCAATAAATATCTAGTGGTACTTGTTAATATAGAGTACCATCTATAGATATCAAAGGCTAATATGCAAAGTGTTCCCACAGGAGTTCGACTGGGAGACCGGGAGTTCTATCGCTCACTATGACATGCGCTGACTACCAGGGGATGGTGTGGAACAAAGGAAGGCCACGGCTGGCAGCTGGGGAAGGAAGGCTCCAGCTGGCAGCCAGAAGAAAGTCCCCGGCTGGCAGCTGGAAGGCCCCATCGACCCTGATAGCCGGCCAGGCCTAGGGACCCTACCTACACATGAATTTTGTGCACCGAGCCTCTAGTATTATATATTGGCATCCAAGTAGGGATATAGTGCTGTTACAAATGCAGTTCTTTACCTTCAATATACATCCTCAACAAATCTACCACCACTAAGAATGTTATTGTCCCTACAGTCCAAGTTGAAAATTTTGATGTTATCTTTGACACTGAAAAAAGGATATTGGTACATATCATTAAACACTGTAAGGCTACCTATGTTAAAGTTGCCAATTTAAAATTTTCCTTCCTATAAAATGGTTCCAATATTTAATCGTGTTTCAACTGGAATAACCTAATATTCTAAGATGCCTGCAGTATTATATCCCATATACTTTATCAATGCAGTAATTTCAAAAAGAGTTCTTAATTTAAAGAAGGGGAAAAAACAGATCCTCTTAGCTACAGATGCAATGTAAGTATAAACACCTGACACTTGCTGCCACCTTGTGACTGAGTATAAAATAATCTTCATTGTCTTGGATTAAGAGATGAAAAGTGATTTTTCCCCAAGTAGTTAATGTGAAAGTTTGCAGAACTAAATGCCCAAAATATTACAATATTTTCCTGGTTTAAAAAGTTATAGTTCAGGCTACAACATAGATGCAGAACACTATAGTTACCTATACTAATGCATTTCTACATTAAGCCCCCAAAAGTCCATTTATCTGATATCTAATTACTAAAAGAATTGTTAATAACAAACTAAATGTAAAAGATAATCAAGTCCTAGGCTGGTAATCTGCTTTTTTATTCTATAATCACATACATCTCACAGTCCTTGCACTGAGGGGTCAGATAGTCTCTTTATTTGGTCATGAGTAGAGAAGAAAGTAAGGGAATCTTTCCATGTTCATTTGTTAACTAGTTAAATGGGTTGGGGAGATAATTCTATTATTCAGGAACATTATCCAATTGCTATTTTATTATGGTTTATATTTCACCACCCTCCTTTTCCTTTCTTCTAATAAATTCCCAATAAGGCTAAAGTACCTAAAAAAAAGGAAACTTAAAATCTGCCCACAGAATGCAACTACAAAGGATAACCTAAAAGAGAATAAGAGGATTTGCTTTATTTAAAAGATCAGTAATCAAAGTAACTACAGACTTAATCACCTCTTCACTTGGGTAATGAAATAATCGAAAGTTAATCAACTGTGGTTGGGAAATGAATGATAAAGAAATGGTTCAGAAATGTGTTTGAAAACCTCTGATGTTTTTATTATTACAGAACATGCTCTATTTAGAACTGACTTTCTGGAATCAATTTCTTGAATTCACAAAGTCCCCAACATATAAATAGGTTGTACACACTTTTCACTAAATAAAACAAAACTCATGAAACTACTATAATAGGTTATTCATTTATTCAACAATTAATAAAACCAGATATTCTGGCCCCAGGTGGCTCAATTGGTTGGAGCATCATTCTGTACATCATAAGGCTGCAGGTTCGATCCCAGTAAGGGCACATATAGGAGGCAACTGATGAATGTTTCTCTTATATTGATGTCTCTCTCTCTCTTGCCACCCCCCAACTCCCAGCTTCCTCTCTCTCTAAAACCAATAAAACTATGTCTTCAGGTGAGGATTTAAAAAAACACACCCCCAGATATTTTGCAATGTAAGGTAATACGCTAAGTACAGTGAGCTCAGTAAAAGGCTACCTGCCCATAGAAACTTACTAAATAATGAAATAGCATGTAAACTAGTTTCCCTCAAAACTAAATGGTGAGTACATTCAAATAGTAGTCAAGAATAAACCTATTCAACTAAAATAGCTTCTATTTACAAGAAAAACAGTAGGAGAAAGTCATATTATAGATAGGAAGCATGATACATTCTAACTTATTCAAATGATATCAAAACATTATCCTAATCCATTCTCTTTCTCTCTCTCTCTAATAGGATCGTGGAATAGGCATTTTGAGTTAAAGTCCATTCTTTGGATTCTTATTTTCCTGCCACTGGGTCAAGTTTCATAGGATACTTAAAATAAAAAGAGCCTGGCTCTTTGATTATACTGTAAGACTGGGTCTTATCTGTGAAATGTTTATTTAATAGTATTTAGTATTTATTTAATAATACTTAATAGTAACTGGCACAGAGTAGGCACTCAATAAATGCCTGCTGAATGACTGAATTCAGCCCAAAAGGTTATAGATTAACTATGTGGCCACAAGTACTCAATTAAAGAGAGTTCCATGAAGACAATCAAAATGAATGCTTAGAAGCATTTCTGAAGCTCATGGTTAATTAACTTAATCTTGGAAACAAAAACATTAATAACCTGAAATTTTATGCAGTTTTCTTCATCTTTAGCATAAACAGTTTTGCAAGTAGCAACAGCTCAGAATCAGGAAAATAAGCATGTATACCACAGCACAATACCTTTACCTTTCAATTTAACTGCCAAATCGACATAGGAGTGCAAAAATGCCATGGATACTGCTTGCCCTACATAAAAATAAAAAATCCAACAGATATTACAACATGCATGCATATCTCCAAAGCATTCATACCTATACATAATAAACAAAGAGATTTATGGGGTTTCCCAAAATTGTTATTTCTTAATAAGTATACAAACTCAAAATTGTTTCAAACATTTAAGAATGTTCCAAATACAACAAATTTTCTGCATTCATAATGGAGGGAATATAGTTGAAGGGCTATTATTTAAAGAGAAAAGCAATATATTTCCTATCTATACTAATAAAAGGGTAATATGCTAATTACACCACAAGACCTTCCGGATGTCCCACAAAGTCATTGTGGCAGGGCTGAGGCAGAGGCGGTTAGGGGTGATCAGGCCAGGAGGTGAGGGCAGTTGGGGGTGATCAGACTGGCGGGGGGGTGGGCAGTTAGGGGCAAGCAGGCTGGGGGGGGGGGGGCAGTTGGGGGCGAGCAGGCCGGTGGGGGTGGGGAGACAGTCAGGGGTGATCAGGCCAGCAAGGGAGGGCAGTTGGGGGCGATCAGGTCAGCAGGCAGAGTCGTTAGGGGCGATCAGGCAGGCAGGGAGGCAGGTGAGCAGTTAGGAGCCAGCGGTCCTGGATTGCGAGAGGGATGACCCCAATTGGAGAGGGTGCAGGCCAGGCTGAGGGACACCCCCCCCCCTCCTGTGCACAAATTTTGTGCACCAGGCCACTAGTTAATCTATAAGAAATGTTAACATATTAAAAGCATTAGCTTGAATCACAGTATTTCTAAGTTAACAAGCTGAACATCTAGTTTAATCATTAACCTTTAATTTGTAAGTCAGATATATATAATCAGTTTTACAATCCCAGAATCAGCTAAAAGTAAATGTTTCATTATGTGCAGCTTACCTGGGACATAAGAAAGCTATGTCATCTTACACTGCGCAATATGCAGAATGCAAAAATAAAACCTGCCTATTTTAATGTCCTAATATGTAATATAGTCTCCTTGAAAGATTCATACTCACAGCCAGCATAGAAAAGCACTATGCTGTCGGAAGCCATTACTGTCGCGTTAAATGTCTCTCCTGTTAGTTCCACCGTGAGTTCCAAAGGCAGCTGTCTCTTCCTGTCTCTGTAGACACTTTCTGCCACTTCATCATCTTGCATTCCTAAAACATTTGAAAAGAACGTAATGTATGTATAAAAGTGTAATTAAAAATAATTAAACTCTTTTCCCAGGTGAGCATTTGAAAATCTGGTACTCTATAAAAACTTTTGAATTTGCACTATTTTATTAAAGATGCATATTGTTTAGAAAACTTTCTAGTTATCTGGCTTCCTACCCTAAATAACTCTGAGGTGCTTCCTGACTCAGAAGTCAAGTCCAGAAGCACTTATTTAAACTTGTCTGGAAATAATATGAATATGATATTTTGTTTGTAATAAAATATTAATTTATAATAAAAAAGTTCAGTGTTTATTTAGCTTTCACTATATGACAAGCACTGTGATAGATACCAGGGAAAGTAGGAGACAAAAATAGATATATTCCCTGACCACATGGAGAACCTTTCTACAGAAAGGTCAGACAATAACCTCATCACTGAATAAAGACATCATTATAAATTGTGATCAGTTTAAAAAGGGAAAAGGATACAGTGAGAGATCATAGCAGGGAGAGGTGGATTGGGAGATCCAAAGTCTCCCAGGTACAGAATCAACAAAAGAATGTCTGAAGCAAGAAGAAGAATATGAGCATATGCAAAGGTTCAGAGACATAAAAGAGCTTAGTATATACTAGATACAGAAGGAAGGCAAAACTGACTAAAACAAGATGAGTTGGAGGAATAAATGGTATGAGAAAACTCTGGACTGGCAGTGGCTGGATCATAAGAGACCATATGAGCCAAAAATTTTGGCTTTTATTCTAAATGCATCAAGTTATGGTGGATTCTGAATATGTAAAAACCTATCGTTAATTTAGATAGACAGATAGGCTGGCTGACCAACCAACTGCCCATCCATCCACCCATCCATCCATCCATGTATGTGGTAAAAACACATTTTAAATCCGTATATATTCTGTTGGAGTTTGTATAAATTGTATGGTAACACTGAAGAGGCAACTAAGTTGATTAGAGAGACACTAAAGCTTCCTAGAAGAGTTGACATAAGCTGAATAGAGCATGACAATTGCAAGTACAAAACTGACTACATATCTGATGGTATTAAAGATTACTGGGTTTTAGATGTAGTAATAGCAATAATTATGTTAACTTTAAAAGAAATCCTTATATCTCTGAAATACACAGGGAAACATTAATGAATGAAATTATATATTTGGTGTTTGCTACAAAATAAGGGATGGTAGTGATTAGAACAGGATAGCCATGGGTTAATGGTAGTTGGATGGGGCCAGATAATGGATACCAGGAGATTTGTTTTAATATCCTGTCTACTTTATAAGTTCATAATTCCCTGTAGTAACACATTAAAAGAAAGAGAGAAAGTGAGGAAGACAATATAGTTGGAGAACTAAAGTATTATTTTCCATATAACTTCTAATACTCTACAATAAAATACTAGATCTAAATTTCAGTACATCTCAGCAATTTTCAATTGCATGATGCTAGCCAATTCATAACTCTCTGGGCCTCAATATTCAAATCTGTAAAACATAAGAGTTGCACTACATTAACTTTAAGGTACTTTTATGTTTTTTATCTTTATTGTTGAAATTCTTACAGATGTCCCCATTTTATTCCCCACTGACCCCCTCCATCCCATACCCACACCTGCCCTCAGGCCTTCACCACACTATCGTCTGTGTCCCTGGGTTAAGGTACTTTTAGATACCACATTCTATGACACTAAAAAGTTATGCCCTCAATACTCAAATTGATAAAAAAAAAAAAAAAAAAAAAAAAAAAGCTATTCTCTTATTTCCTACAGGGTGGAACAAAAGATTTATAGTTGTGTGTATGGAAAATAATATAATAATAAATAATACAAGAATAAACTCTTTCATGTACTCACAACTGTAAGCCTACTTTTGTCCCACTCTGTATATAATGTTTTTCATTTTCCTGCCATTCCTTTCTTATTTCCTAATCCATCCTTTCTTCTCTATCTGTTCCAAGACCTCCTATCCCTCTTTTTTGGTCTCTCTCTCTTAATAAGCTACCCTCACTTGTAAATTTCCTCACTCCTCAGCTATACCTTTCACCTATCCATCAATACACACACTCTTTTAAATCGTACATGTTTAATTATTTTTTTCCATATTGTCCTTTTGTAGAACTCAATCCACTTTATTCTGATTCATCCTGTGCCCATTTCCTCTGAAGGACATTTTTCTACATGGTAACAAACTCTTTCCTAACCCTCATCTATCATTCCTATACAATGGGGAATGAAACAAGATGGGGAAATTATTTATATGGGCGTGATATCACACAATATCATGAGCCAATATGCATTACAAACATAGGAAATTAAGACCCCCCCAAAATCACAACAAAACAACAAACAAAAGGCAGAGCTATAAAAGAAATACGAGAACTAGGCCAGGGAAAGAAGGCAGGTAGAGAGTTGTAGAAAGAGAAAGCAACACATAGGGCAAACTAAGGCCAGAGAGTCAAGAAGCAATAGGGGATGTGAAAACATGGAAAGCTTGAAACAGGCGACACACCTACTGAGGAAAGAAATCTTATTAAACTGACACTGTGCAATTCTCCTAACTCTGAAGACTAGAATATATGAATCATGATAGGAAAACAGCAGGGAGCAAGAGACCAGAACACAGGTCTATCTATGGAATGATGATGCTATAGAGGAGAACTCTGGCTTCAACAACAAGCAATTCTAACCTCTGCATATCAGAAAAAAACTAGAACATAGCTCAAACTAAGAAACTGGTTACTGGTAACAGTTAAAGCTCAGAGCCTTTATTAAATTTATAATATAAACTTTGAACATAATAATGATGGATCTCATAAAAAATATACAAATTATTTCCTTCCTGGGGTTGATAATAATAGTATTATATAAAACATTCAAGTATTTACTAAATAGGATACAAGAATGAACAAGACATAACCCCTGCCTTAGAGATAGTATAGACTAGTGAAAAAGAGAGAAATTAAATGAGAAATTACCAATAGGATTGATGCCATGAAAAATGGAATGATAATGCTCATAAATAAGATTTCAATTCAAAATTATTATTCTAATCCAGGTTCCGCCACATGCCATTTATGTGACTTTGGATGGATCATTTAACTCTGCTAAAACAAACATTCTTCACCCACAAAATGAAGGTGACATCGGCTAACTCAGAGAATAACAATCAAAGTAAAGAATGTGAGGGGAGTAGCCTTAAAAACTAAAGAATACTTCAAAAATGTAAGCAATAAGAGCAATGAAAAACAGAAATAACATGTTAAATAGAAGTATTAAAATGCTATTGAGACACAACTACTTCAAAAATACAACTAAAAGACAAAACGGACATCATCCAGAACCACAGGAAGGCTGGCTGAGTGGAAATTCTACAACTAGAAGGAAAGAGAAAAGCACACTGAGATTCAGAGGAGCTGTGGAAGTGAAGTGCAGAGGTACAGAGGCGCACGTGGAAAGGGCTGGCAACTGAGGACATGGTTGTCTTTTTCAATCGGGAGGGAATCTCAAGCTCCCGACTGCTCTGAACTCCAGTTCCGGGCAAGTCTCTGGGGACCCAGACTCTTTTGGGGAGAAGCTGGACTGCCTGGCATCGGTCGGAACTCTAGGGCGGCTTTCTCTCAGAGGTGCTTGCAGTGATTACTGGGACACTGAGACGCCGGGCCTCTTAGGGTAGGACTGAGGAGCAGCCATAGCTGTTTGCTCCACCCTGTTGATCCCCTGAGACCTCGCCCCACCCAAGCTGTGCGCAGAGGCTTTTGCATATGAAAGGGCTGGCCCTTTGCAATCTGAAAATTACCTAACAAACTGCAGCTGGGTCAGAACCTCCAAAAGAAGGCCCAAGGCCCCACGGCAGCTTGCATTGCTTCACAGCTGGGCCTCATCTGGGCACCTCCAAACCCCAAACAAAGAGGAGGAATCTGCAGATCTCTCCATAGCTCCTTCTGGGTAGCCTCAGGCAGAGGCTAAATTAGCACCTCCTTAGAGATCCAAGAGCCAGTGTACCCAGTGGTCAGAGTGGGACCATCCAATTACAACTCCTCAGATCCATAAGGGACACACTCAGGGGGCAGGCTCAGTAAGCACCAAAGCCCCACTGAAGCAAGTCTTGCCCCAGAAGGGTGTCTCCAGCACAGAAGTTCTCCCACTGTAGACACAGCTGATTCTCACAGCCAATTGGCCTGGAGGTCAATTCCTCCCAGTGATACCTACAACAATCAAGGCTTAACTACAACAAGACTGTGCACACAGCCCACAAAGGGGTGCACCAAGTGTGTCCACCTCAGGTAATTGGGGAGGCTGAGCTACTGGGCCCTATAGGACACCTAGCACACAAAGCCACTCTATCAACACAGGGAAGCAGCCAAATTGCAAAGACAAAGAAACAGGTCACAAATGACAGAAATGGAGGAAAGCAAACTACAGGATAGAGTTCAAAACCACACTTATAAGGTTTTTTAAGAATTTTCTAGAAACCGCCGATAAATTTAGTGAGACCCTCAAGAAATCTAGTGAGAGCCTCGAGGTTATGAAAAAGGACCAACTAGAAATTAAGCATACACTGACTGAAATAAAGAATATTATACAGAGTTCTAACAGCAGACTAGAGGATCACAGGAATCAAGTCAAAGATTTGAAATACAAAGAAGCAAAAAACACCCAACCGGAAAAACAAGAAGAAAAAAGAATCCAAAAATATCAATATAGTGTAAGGAGCCTCTGGGACAACTTCAAGTGTACCAGCATCCGAATTATGGGGGGTGCCAGAAGAAGAGAGAGAACAAGATATTAAAAACCTATTTAAAGAAATAATGACAGAAAACTTCCCCTACCTGGTGAAAGAAATAGACTTCCAAGTCCAGGAAGCGCAGAGAACCCCAAACAAAAGGAATCCAAATCCAAAGAGGACCACACCAAGACACATCATAATTAAAATGCCAAGAGCAAAAGACAAAGAAAGAATTTTAAAAGCAGCAAGAGAAAAACAGTCAGTTACCTACAAGGGAGTACCCATACGACTGTTAGCTGATTTCTCAACAGAAACTATGCAGGCCAGAAGGGAGTGACAAGAAATATTCAAAGTGATGAAGAGCAAGAACCTACAACCAAGGTTACTTTACCCAGCAACGCTATCATTCAGAATTGAAGGTTAAATAAAGAGCTTCACAGATAAAAAAAAGCTAAAGGAATTCATCACCACCAAACAAGTATTATATGAAATGCTGAAAGAAGGAGGAGGAGGAGGAGGAGGAGGAGGAGGAGGAGGAGGAGGAGGAGGAGGAGGAGAAGAAGAAGAAGAAGAAGAAGAAGAAGAAGAAGAAGAAGAAGAAGAAAGAAGAAGAGAAGAAGAAGAAGAGAAGAAGAAAGAAGAAGAAAGAAGAAGAAGAAGAAGAAGAAAGAAGAAGAAAGAAGAAGAAGAAGAAGAAGAAGGAGGAGGAGGAGGAGGAGGAGGAGGAGGAGGAGGAGGAGGAGGAGGAGGGGGAGGGGGAAGGAGAGGGGGAGGAGGAGGAGGAGGAGGAGGAGAAGGAGAAGAAAAAGGTAAAGATACAAATTATGAACAACAAATACACATCTATCAACAAGTGAATCTAAAAATCAAGTGAATAAATAATCTGGTGAACAGAATAAACTGGTGAATAGAATAGAATCAGGGGCATAGAAAGGGAGTGGACTGACTATTCTCGGGGGGAAAGGAGTGTGGGGGGTGCGGGAGGAGACTGGACAAAAATCGTACACCTATGGATGAGGACAGTGGGGGGGGCGGGTAAGGGCAGAGGGTGGGGTGGGAACCGGGTGGAGGGGAGCTACGGGGGGAAAAAAGAGGGACAACTGTAATAATCTGAACAATGAAGATTTAATTTTAAAAAATGCTATTGAAATTTACTCCCTACATTGTTAACAATCAGATTTATTTACAATTATAAATATAATGTTTGTTAGAATGTCACTTCCTAATAGGAATAATAAAAATAAAACACCATGTGTGACTCCTGGGTCATTTTTAAACATGGAATAGTCCAGTAGGGTTGAAAGAACTGATGTGGAAGATAAAGGTACAGATGTGGAAAGCTAGAAGCCTAACAAAGAAAGTTATCACACTAAACAGAACACAGTATCCTTATGTCTTTTCACCTAAGCAATTTGATAAAATGACTCAAAATAAATTTCTTCAGGTTTTTTCCTAGTCTTAAATGTGAATACATTCTCTGAGAAAGTTAATTCATTGAACTTTCCTGATGTAATAGATGCTGGGCAGGAATGGGTGAGGTGAGCATCACAAAACATATTACCCATATCTGGACCTTCCATGTCATCGGCTTCATCTTCTTGTCTTTCCTCAATGTATGTGTTATTTTCTACATAGGATATTACTAAATCAACATCGTGTAACACCAAAAATTCCACTGGCATCCCCTACAAATAATTTTAAGAAACATAACTAAAATATAATAAAGCATTTTAATATAAAAATATTTTACTTGTTGACACTACAATGAAGTTAGACCTTTGAACTTAGATTTTAAATTAAATAAAACCAAAGGAGGAAATTAACTCCACAGTCACTCTGTAAAGTATCCAAGCATACTTTATATAAAAAGATAGTGTGCACTATGGAAACAGATGGCAAAAAAAATAACTGGAAGTCTCGCTTGCGGGTGGTGGTGGGGAGGGGGGGTTTGAGGAACTAAGTGAAAAAGGTGAAGGGATTAAGAACTACAAATTGGCAGTTACAAAATAGTCATGGGGATGTAAAGTATAGCATAGGCAATATAGTCAATAATATTGTAATAACAATGTACGGTGCCAAGTCAGCACTTGAAATATGGGGAGGAACACTTTGTAAAATATATGACTGTCTAACCATTATGCTAAACACCTGAAACTAATATAAAATAATATTGAATGTAACTGTAAGTGATAAATAAAATTTAAAAAGGAAGTCTCGCTTGCTTTTTTATACAATGACATTATACTGAAATCTGAAACATTTCACATGTAACAGTAAATCCTACCTAAATATAAAATGGAAATATATATATACAATTTTATTGCAGAAAGAGCCAATCAATATAATCCCACTAAAAAGTTTTAATTGTCTATTTAGCTATAAACATAAAAAATGCTATCTGCTCCCAGGTATTTTAAGAATGCCAAATTCTATTCCAGTTGACATTATGCCATTAAAATTTCTTTGCTAATGTCCAATGGCAACTAGATTACTTTAGTAAACTATACAATAGAATAAAGCTAGAGAAAAAGCTTTAAGTGTGTCTGTTCTTTGATATCACATATCTTCATCTTTTCAATACTACAGTCAAAGCAAGAAATTTTTTACTTCTGCAGAAACATAATGGAGCTAAAAGGAACAGGAATCAAAAATCAATAAAATCAAAATGAATTTATTCCAAATATACATAGAAATTGTTGTGGTAAACTTTTTTAAAATATATTTTTTATTTATTTCAGAGAGAAAGTGGGGGGGGGGGACGGAGAGAGAGAGAGAAACATCAATGATGAGAGAGAATCATTGATCGGCTGCCTCCTGCACACCCCACACTGGGGATCTAGCCCACAACCCAGGCATGTGCCCTGACAGGGAATCAAACCGTGACCTCCTGGTTCATAGGTCGACACTTAACCACTGAGCCATGCCAGCCAGATGTGGTCAACTTTTTTATTGAAGTATAACATTCACAGAGAAAAGAACACAAATTATAAGTGTATAGTTTGAGGATTATTTTGTTGTTGTTAAAAAATCCTCACCCAAGAATATTTTTTCCATTGATTTTTAAAGACTGGGAAAACAGGGGAGAGGGAGGGAAGGAGAGAGGGAGGAAGGGAGAGAAAGAAGGAGGAAGAGAGGGAGGGAAAGAGAAAGCAACATAAATGTGAGAGAGACATATGGATTGGTTGTCTCCTGCGCTCGACCCGACCGGGAATGGGGAGCAAACCTGCAACCCTTCTGGTGGGCAATTTGACAATGTATTTTAAAAGCCTTAAAAATTTCCATTTCCTTTGACACATTTCACTTCTAAAAATTTAGCCAAAAGAATCAGTGTTACTCAAAACAGAATACAAAGGCAGGCATCACAGCACAATAATAAGTAATTAAATAACATTTTAAGTGAAAAGTAAGATATATAGCATGATCCTAATTTTCTTTAAAAATATATAAATATATACAGTGGAACCTTGGTTCTCGAACTTATTTCATTCCAAAGGCTGTTCAAGAAGTGATTTGTTCCAAAACCAAATCATTTTTTCCCATTTGAAATAAAATAAATTGAATTAACCCATTCTAGACCCCCAAATGATTCCGTTTTAACCTTTTTTTTTTAATAAAGTTATTTTTTTAACTAGAGGCCCGGTGTACAAAAATGTGTGCACTCAGGGTGGGGGAGGGTCCCTCAGCCCGGCCTGTGCCCTCTCACAGTCTGGGACACCTCGGGGGATGACCACCTGCTGGCTTAGGCCCGCTCCCCGGGGGATTGGGCCTAAGATGGCAATCAGACATCCCTCTGGCAGCCCGGCAGCCCTCGGGGGATGTCCACTTGCCAGCGGGGAGCAGACCTAAGCTGCAGTCGGACATCCTTAGCGCTGCTGAGGAGGCAGGAGAGGCTCCCACCACCACCACTGTACTGGCAGCCATCAGCCTGGCTTGTGGCTGAGCAGAGCTCCCCCATGTGAGAGCGCACTGACCACCAGAGAACAGCTCCTGCATTGATCGTCTGCCCCGTGGTGGTCAGTGTGTGTCATAGTGACCAGTCATTCCCAGTCTTTCTGCTGTTAGGGTCAGCTTGCATATTATCCTTTTACTATATAGGATAGAGGCCTGGTGCACGGGTTGGGGCCGGCTGGTTTGCCCTGAAGGGTGTCCTGGATCAGGGTGGGGGTCCTGCTTGGGTGCCTGGCCAGCCTGAGTGAGGGGCTGATGGCTTTTTTCAGGCTGGCCACACTCCATTTAGGGTGGGGATCCCCACTGGGGTGCCTGGCCAGTCTGGGTGAGGGGCTGAGGGCCGTTTTCAGGCTGGCGGGTGACTGAAGCTCCCAGCCTCTCCTTTTTTTCTTTTTTTTTTATTCTGGGATTTATTTACCTTCTATAATTGAAACATTGTTGCCGTCACTGGCGCTCCCAGCTCTGAGGCCACAGCCGGCTGAAAGCAGGTATCTGGGGTTTGTTTAGCTTCTATAATTGAAACTTTGTTGCTTCCGGAGCTCAGAGGCAGGCTGCGGCAGGCGGGGAACCTTGGCTTCCTCCATCACTGGAGCAAGCAAGCCTCATGCTCGCTTCAGCTGAGTGGCTGCTGGCTGCCATCTTTGTTGGCAGTTAATTTGCATATCTCGCTGATTAGCCAATGGGAAGCATAGCGGAGGTACGGTTAATTACCCTTTTTGTTTTTTATTAGATAGGATCCTCATCTGAAGTTATTTTTCCATTGATTTTTAGAGAGAGTGGAAGACAGAGAGTAAGAAGCGAGAAATATTGATGTGAGAGAAACACATTGATTGGTTGCCTATTGCATGCACCCCGACCAGGGCCCAGGCCGGGGAGGAGCCTGCAACCGAGGTATGTGCCCTTGACCAGAATTGAACCGGGACCCTTAAGTCCACAGGCTGACACTCTATCCACTGAGCCAAACCGGCAAGGTCTAACCTTTCTTATATACAGTACACGTCTAATGTACTGTTTACTCTATAAATAAACACCATTTTCTTAATTTACCGAACCACCCCCTACTAGCCTTAAAATAATCACTTTCAGCAGTCCTTACAGGGGTGTCCTTCAGGGCAGCATGCAGCATCTTTGCTCTTCACATATCATTGCCCCTGAAATGCCATCACTAGCTAACTGCTTTCATTTATCCTAATCAACAATAGTTTTTCTACTTCTTCAGTTGCCTGTGATCATTGTTTCTTTCACATCCTTAGCAACATTAGCACTCTTGATGGCCTCTTTATGTTTTAAAGCTATGGTAAGGTGGATTTTACCAGCAACAAAAGCATTCTCTTTTGTGTGTTGCCTGGGAGATGCTTTTTGTCATCCTAAGGTATCAGCCTGAAAGGGTTGTCAATTCAAAAACCAAAAACCTAAGTTTGGTTCGACAACTGAGACATTTTTTCTGTGAAAAACTTGGTCGAGAACTGAACTGTTCGAGATGGGAGATGTTCCAGAAATGAGGTTTGACTGTATATGAATATGGGAAAAAAGACAAACTAAAAATGGAAAAAACACACCAAAATATTAATAGCAAGTATGTTTGAATAGTGGCAATTTACAGAATTTTTCTATAATAAGCATATATTACTTTAAACAAGTAGGCATTGTAGACTAATCCACAAAATGACTAACCTCTTCTCTTTTGAAGACCACATTAGCTTGCTGAGGAATGTCCACTTCCAAAGAGTCCCTTTTTCAAAATGGAAATAAATGTTTTATGTTGCTAATCTGAAGGATAACAGTCATCCAGGATGTCAATCTAAAATAGAACTGTAAGTTCTCATACTAAAAAGAAATTTATGAAAAAAGATGACAATTTCATGACTCAGAAATTTCATGTATAAATACAGACCAAATTTTCTGATCTCTATCTTTATCTATATCTTCCTTTAGATAAATTTTAATGTCTAAATTTTAACCATACTAATAATTTTAGACTTTAACTCAGCAACTTGTTCTAACAATATTAGAATCTATTACAGATTTGAATTTATTTACAAGTGAACAGATTACCACATTTAAATATGAGAAAAATATTAGTGTTTTATTAAACACAGTGAATATGGCACATTTAAGATACCTTAACAAGAGCAGAACTCCTGCTTTCCCCAGAAGACGCCAAGCAATCCATTCTGCAGTTCTTCTATCAGCTTCATATGTAGCTTGTTGACTAACAATAAACACCAGAGGTAATCCTAGTTGGAGATGAACAGTTGAAACTTGCTGAGGATCTTCGGCAACTTCAGTCTTCATTTAAAAAAAGAACAAAATGTGATAATAATGTTCCAACATTTGGATTTAAACCTTGCTGATTCTTATTAATAAAGTCACAAGTAAAAGAATAAGTCTGAGAAATAAATCTAACGTTACCAGAAATGGTCTCATAATTTCTAAGGTTAATGCTTCCAATGTACCTATTTGGTTTAAGCATTACAAAACTAACAAAATTTTTAAGAGGTTAAACATAAAATTACAAGCCATAAGGAATAAGAATAGTATAAAGAAAAAAAACAGTAAGTAAAACAGTGTGGTACTAATAAAGGTAGATATTTCAAATAAAATAGAAGAGATAACTAATGCACTCTTTCATATAAGAATTTCACATGTAATAACACATTACAGAACAATGAGGAACATCTGAGTTACCACAGCAGCTTGAATACACACAGCTAATTTCACTCCCTCCAGAAATCCCAGGAAAACTACAGCAGTAGGATTTTTTAGAAGAGAAAAACATACGTGAAGAAAAACATACGTGAAGAAATGAAAAGAGAAAAGTCAGCAAAATTTTGAATGCTGGAGAACAGAATCACTGACTCTACAAAACAAAACTCTAAGCCATGAAGGAAAGAAAGCTAAGAAACAATTCCATTTTAACTGCAGAATAAATCCTACAATGGTTCAGGAACTGTCAGTGCCTGGTATCTCTGAAGCTGGTAAAGAAATAATGGAAGAGGAATGGCAGGAAGGATCTTTTAAAAGGAGGAATAGATAAAAACTTTGGAGAAGCAGTTAGATCCCCAGATTCCCCTCCCCAACTCCATGAGCATAGGAAACTTCCCTCAAACCAGGAGAAATGTGGGGAGGGATGGGGGCTTAGGAACAGCAGAGTGTGAGAACAGCATGCCAAAAGCAGGGGAATTAAGTAAGCAAATACTGAGAGGCCACCCAGCCCCCTTCCCACTCTCAGTTCCTGGAATGCTAGCACCAGACTTCAGGCGGAAGATCCCTTTCTGGGCTCTTGAGTAACCCTGAGTCCACCATCCTGTGCTTCTTGGATTGCCGAGCCTTTCTAGGCTGACACCATGGTTTAGGGTTTAGATTCTCAGCTTGGTTCTCCAACCAGGCACTGATTTCAAAACTACGACTACATAATTCCTGGTAAGTATAACAAAGTGAAATAAGATCTGAGAATCTCCCTTCTCATTACCTATCTTAAAAAAAAAAGTTTTTAGAACAGCAAGAGAAAATTCATGAGCAGAAATTTTAGAAAAAGGGCACAACTTCAAGTCAGAATGCTGTAGCCAAAGAAGAAACAGATTTTTAGTACAGCTTGGGATGAGTCCTAATCCTGCCCCCAATGGCAAAAACAGTACTGCTATGTAGACAGAATTCTTAATAATATCTCAATATTGTAAGAAAAGGAAATGAGTCTGGAGAGAAATAGTGAAGAACCGTACAGTGAACTGATATCTTCCTTTTGGGGCTCTATGCTGAAATGGGAGATCAAAACCAATTCAGAGAGTATTCTCCCCATGGAAATAAGACAAATGTTCCTCCTCTGTGTGAAGAGAAAGGAAAGACTTATGTACTGCTTTTTAAAAAACAGTGTTTGAAGCCAAAATCAAACTAAACAAAACTGACTCGAAGAACTCAGGAATGAGGCCAGTAAAACTGGGACTGGTGGGCTCTGAACTATTTAAATGTAGAAGTAAGGCTTTTTAAAAAGTGGGAACTATGGTTACAGAACATAACAAATACTATAACTCTTAATGTAAAAATAATACAAAACTGACAATAATCAGCAGGGTAAAGAGAGTTGGGATAAAAATAAATGTCTGAAATTAATTTTCTCATCTTTCACAGCAAGGAGGGGAATCAATACTATCTTTTTTTTTTTAATATATTTTATTGATTTTTTACAGAGAAGAAGGGAGAGAGATAGTTAGAAACATCGATGAGAGAGAAACATCGATCAGCTGCCTCCTGCACATCTCCTACTGGGGATGTGCCAGCAACCCAGGTACATGCCCTTGACCGGAATCGAACCTGGGACCTTTCAGTCCGCAGGCCGACGCTCTATCCACTGAGCCAAACCGGTTTCGGCTAATACTATCTTAAATGAAAACATAGTTTTTTAAAAAATGATTTAATTTCCGCCCTAGCTGGTTTGGCTCAATGGATAGAGCGTCGGTCTGTGGACTGAAGGGTCCCAGGTTCGATTCCAGCCAAGGGCACATGCCTGGGTTGCGGGCTCGATCCCCAGTAGGGGGCGTGCAGGAGGCAGCCAATCAATGATTCTCATCATTGATGTTTCTATCTCTCTCTCCCTCTCCCTTCCTCT
Organism: Myotis yumanensis; assembly: GCF_028538775.1. Classification (NCBI taxonomy): domain Eukaryota; kingdom Metazoa; phylum Chordata; class Mammalia; order Chiroptera; family Vespertilionidae; genus Myotis; species Myotis yumanensis. Next base: position 46,713,842 of record NW_027223752.1, on the reverse strand, counting down.
CTAAAAAATCAATAAAATATATTTAAAAAAAAATAAATAAATAAAAAAATAAAAAATGATTTAATTTCCTATTGTTTTTCATAATCATTTTCAACACTTAGGACAATATTTCCTAAGAGCCCTCTAATGATGAAGAAATGGTTTATCAAAAGTTCCATAATCCTGCCCTGGCCGGTGGCTCAGTTGATCATCAACCCATGTTCCAAAAAGTTGCCATTTCAAATTTGGTCAGGGCACATGTTGGGGTTGTGGGCTCAATCACCAGTAAAGGGCATGCAGGAGGCAGCCGATAGATGTTTCTCCCTTCCTCCCTCTTCCTCTCTCTCTTAAAATCACTAAAAACATATATATTTTTTAAAGTTCTATAATCCCTCGTTTTATACCAGTTTCTTTTTCTTCTTATTAAATTCAAATAAAGATTAAATATAATATTTTCTATAAAATACCATATGCAATATGATATATCCATTAATCCATTCATCCCTCTATTTGTGAGTGTCTTTATGACTGGTGTGATGGTTACCTAACAGCTTATTTCTGAATGATGGGAGTAGGCGGCTTTAAAATTTTTTTCTTTACACTTTGCTGCATTGTTTGAATTATTTATAATACACCTGAACCATTTTTATATAAAAAGGACATGCTGAGTGAAAAGGCTTACTGAAGGTTTCAAACGTGCTCAGGACAACCCTTTGAACTTTCAGATAAAAAGTCTGCTGATCACCAATATCTACTGAGTCTCTATAAAATTCTTCCAGGCTAATACTAAGAAAAGAGGAACATCAGAAATGCTATACTGCCAATATTTACCAACTTTTAAAATAGTGATCAAAATATTCACAAGAAATCTTTTCTTGACCATGATGTGGTCTTTGTGATCTCAGCGTGGTCACAGTGCATTATAACTACCACAGAATAATTCCACTACACAAGGCTCTATTTGGGTTTCAATACAACACTTCAAGGCATGAAATATTCATTTTATGAACAATGTATCATCTCTTCTACCTTTAGTAAGGAAATATTCCTAAATCCCTCTAAATTCAAGACATATGTTCAAGGAAGGGGGAAAAGATATAGCTCATCTAAGTAAAATGCATATCTGTGAATCAAAGCAATAAATTTAACATAGGAATTATCCAAATACATTAAAATAAGACACATACCAGCAGAGGTGCTTCCATTGACTTAATAAATCGATAAATGTCCAGTGTAGTCAATGGCTGTCCCATTAGTGTTCTTCTACATTGTTGCGTCAAGTCCAAGACTGATTTACAATGAAAAAAGTAGAGATGTGCATATTTTATATCCTCCATCCTGTAAATTAAAAATCAGGGACAGACTCACTTGAAGTTCGATGTGTGATCCTTCTACCATCCAGAAAGACTTCACACATCTCTTTAAGTCTCATGCTTTTGAATCAATGTTTTAGTAAAAGCCTAAACGAGTATAACATTAAAATAAAATGGACCTAAGCTAAAGATACAGAATATTAAAGAAAATTAACTGTAATATTTTTAACAAACCACATGAAGCTATTATTTTCCTGAATTCTTTCATGGTAGCTTCTAAATTGGGTTACAGGTAGGTCAACATAATATTTTTTTAAAATAAAAGGCTGTCACCTTGAGGACAATAATTATCTTCAAATAGAGTTTCCTTTCTAGAGATATGTTAAATAAAGCTTTCAAACACAAATTTTCTAGGTTTAATTTAAACCCAAATCTGTTTTGAATAAACTTCAGCCAACACATGCCTTAAGATAGAAACCATGTGACACTTCGTGGGAGTTGGTAAGGTTGTATCTGAAATATTATAGAACTCAGCAAATACGGCTTATAATTTGAGTTTTGGCATTCCCTTCAATATGAGAATCCAAAGATAAACTTATAGTGGGAAAGTAAGATTTGCCAAAATTAAAATAGCATTTTTAAAAGTCTTCATATGGCATTAGTAGAGTTTGGCAAAATATTGCAAATTTTTTAATTTTTAAATGTTGTTTTATTTCTTACTACATGCTTAAACTGAGTTCCAAGGTTCACTGATTTCAATTTTAAAGCATCTCTCTAATAGATTCAATGATTTTTAAAAAATGATCAAAGATTTACTTAATACCTACTGTATATCGGGCCGTATGCTAAAATACAAGACTAAGATGATTAAGACAATTCAAATTCATGAGAGGCTTACACTAAAAGAGATATATTTAGTAAAACAATTAAAATGTAGGTTATAAGTGCTATAATATACAAAGAAATATTTAATTCTGCCTCAAGTTGGGAAGGAGAGAAAAAGGGTTCAGGAAAATTATCATAGAGATTAAAAACAGCAAGAGAGAAAAAGACGTCTCCAAGAAGATAAAGCAAATGGGTATTTCCGACAAAAGAAACAGTATAGCCAAGGCACAAAGCACATAGCTTTTTGAGGAGGACCCTAAATAGTCACACACTGAAAGGATAGTGTTGAGAGCAGGACCTAGCTGAGCCTAGAATTCATATCATAACCTCTGAAATAATAATGCTGGAAAGTTACTTAATCACAGATTATTTGGTGATAGATAACAGAAACCAAAAAGGGAGGTGGGGGAGAAACATTGGAAGTTTAGAAGAGTATCTCAGAGAATACAAGGAAACTTAAAGTAATTAGATCAGGGAGTAAATGTAGAGATCTGAACAGCAAGAGTTCTGCAAGACCTTCATTTTGCCATTAATACTCTTCAACTCCCAACTCTGTATAAAGACAATGTTCTTAGCTTTACTTCTATATGGGCAAAACCACCCTGTGAGCAAGAGAGCCACAAGATTGTATAATTGTTTTTCTATGCCCAATTCTAAGTTTCTGGGAGAGGGGATGGCATTTGCTCAGGGAAACGAATGAATTGGTTGACCCTAGGTCAGGTAGCTGCCTCTGATTTAATTGAATGTGATATGTATGGGGTGAGGGTAACACCCTTCTTGGCCTATACACAGATTCTTTAAGAAGGGAATATAGGGAGGCAGCAGAAAGTACTAGTGTCCCCATGGCATGCTACCTCTTTTATTACCTGTCAATGTACACTCTTCTTAACTAACACTTAACTTCAAGCATACTAACATCCAACGTTATATAACAATTAAAATAGTACTCTTAACCACTTTTATAGCCTCAGCAACTGGAATAATGCCTAACATACAGCAGGTACTCAATACATATTTTTTAAATGAAAGAATAAACACATGGAAGAAGAAAAGGCATTCACCTCTCCCCCATTAGGAGACAATTCAAAGTTATAGGCAACTACTTCACCCAGAGGTGGTGTCACAGGACCACTGTATTCTATCCACAGTCCTTCCCTGTCACAGCAGGTCCAGGTATGACTTCTCACCATCTTGTCATCCATGAACAAATGAGAATTCAAATATCTCCAATACAACATATACAAAAAGAGAGGATAACTGTACATTTTTTAATTCCCATTTTAAAAGTGGAGAAGAGCAAATACTCTTCCAGAACATTACTGTGTTTAGTCATAGGTCAGAATAAAAAATATATGTAGTAAATCTTGCTGAACAGGATTTGCAAAATAAATGATAGGACCTATATATAGACTCTCAGTAAATATCCACTTCTTGTGTTTTATGTGTGTCACCGTTACATGCATTTATTCATTATCTGGAAAACAAGCTGGTAACACAAGAGAAAGTACAAACAACTAACCCTAAGAGAAACTATGGTGCTACCATAGCATCACCATGGGGTGGAGAATAACAAGGCTTCCCCTACTCCAGGATAGGAAATTGGCAGTTGGGAGTAGCAAAGTAGCTGGCTAAACAACTGCTTATTGTATCACTACTTACAATAATGCTTTATGGTACTGTCAGTATAACTCTCAAATTGTTAAAAACCTTAATTCTTATACAACAGTAAACATGCATCAAAGTTTTATTTAACTCATTAATGAGGGAACCAGCAGAATGATTAAGAAGAGACTAATAAAAAAGGAATGCTGGCTGCCATACAGAGCAATAAAAACGTAACTTCTGCCCTGGTCAGTGGTTCAGTGGTTAGGGCGTTGGCCCAAGCACTGAAGGGTCACGGGTTCGATTCCTGGTCAAGGGCACGTACCTGGACTACAGGTTCCATCCCCAGCCCTGGTGGGAGGCAACCAGTAAATGTGTCTCTCTCACATCCATGTTTCTCTCTGTCTCTTTCTCCCCTCCCTCCCTCCCACTCTCTCTGAAAAAGCAACAGAAGGAATGTCCTCAGGCAAGGATTAAAAACAACAAAAAAGCACAAAAAATATAACTTCCACTTTGTAGAAACGTTATTTTCTGCCAACCCATTTCCCTTGCCCCAAATCATTTAACTTTATCAGTTTTCTATGTACTACCCTCTAAATTCACAGAGCTGTAAAATGGGATTTAATTACTTTTGTGTGATTATTACAAAATAATCACTATTTTCTGAAAGGTCAGCAAAAGGACTCAAAAACTTGCATGGTATAAAAAGGTCACACAGTCACCATTTGGCCTTGCTTTGGATTAGTTTTCCTGAAGAGCATTTTAAAGCCAAATTTAAAGTCTTTACAATGCACTAGTTATTCCTTGTGTCCCTAAATACTAAAGTAAAGAAAAATGTTAACCCTACATTTGCTTAGACAACAGTCAAATTGTAATCTAGGAAGTAGACAATAAATAAATACATAAATAAATAAACAAACATGTAAAACATTCCATTCAAAAAAGATTATGACAAAGTAACTTACAGAACTCTCAGAAATACTTTCTGGAGCTTAATTATGAAAGCTGTCTGTTAGCACCTATCTCATCACTGTGGGAGATCTATTCCTACAATATACTTGGTCACTCACAGGATCACATCTTGTAGCTTATCCATATTGTTTTCATTCACCTTAGTCTAACATCACTTCTGCATATTTAAATTAATTCAGACAGTAGTACAGCAGATGATTGTAATGAAGGAGATTTCAGGTTTCATTTATATGTTCACATCTGCTTACAATTCCTCTTAGACTCTAAGTCCATGCTGTGAGAGCATACTGGAAATGATAAATAATATGAAATAAGTAAACTTAAAATTGTTGACATACGCCTCTTATACATACCCAATACTTTCCAAAAGGGCAATTTCTGTAGTTAAGACAAATTGGTATGTGTTCCCATACACAAAAGCAGCTTCCATGACTGCCCTGTGCTCTGAAGAAGAGATAAGAGGGAGGAAGAGTTAGTTTGTGTGGCTCTACATAAACTTCTAGTCTCCAGACTGCCCTACACCCTTTTGTGCTCTATTATATTTAAAGAAAAATTCTTTGTAGGGATCTCAATTGGGAAAATGCAAGTGGTTAAAGAAGTTATGAAAAGTCATTCCATTCAAGGTAAAAGAAGAATTAAGCAGGAGTATAAAGTAAGTTATACTTGAGAATATAACATATGAAAAATCTGTGATAGCTTCTTCCAAGCAGCAGGGGAGAAAATATGAATCCACCATATAACTTTTATATGTTATATTTTATATATGTATATGTCTGTGTGCTGTTTCTGGTTTAGTTTTCTTTAATGAAACTTGTTCTTAAATATAGTTTAAAGAGATAAATCATTCTACACATTAAGAAAAAAAAAAAGTTCACCTTCCACCCCATTTCCAATTTCTTTCCAAGGGACAATTAGTTTCAACTCTTTTACTGTTTCTTTGGGTATTTACCACCAAGTCTCTAAATTACATCCTTATACTCTTATTTCCTAATTTTTGTAAGTGTTAGTATTATCTATTAACTTCCCACTGTGGGAGATGATAAATTAGCTCTTTTCTCCAAAATCTCCTTCTACAAATGTACATATTTCTATCCCCTCAATTTTCTCAATATCGTAATTTTTATCAAATCAATAGTCCATATTTACGTTATGAGTCAGTAATTACTACTTACAAATGAGACATACAGTCCAAAATGAGCACTTTTAAACAATTTTTTTCACTATATTTATACCATTCTTTTTTTATTTTTGTATATATTTCTTACTAATTTATTCCTAAACTTTAGCACAGTTGTCTAACCCTCTTAATACTTCAAATATATCAGGTATACTAACTATTTCTTCTTCTTGGAGACTTTTCTGCAGAAATGTCCAATATGGACTGTTGCTACTTGACCTGCTGCGCAAATTTCCTCCTGAGAACCCACTTCATCATCACCCTGGAGACCTCTTATTCTCGCTCTTGTATGAGGTCAATTGGCCTGTTACCCATATCTTCTTGACTGATTTGCCCCCTTGCTCCCATTCTCTAGCACTTCCCATTAGAGGATATATGGAATACATATTTTTTGCGAGCTTGCATTTCTGAAAGTGTCTTTATTCTACTTTCATAACTACAGTTGTCTGCTAATAAAATTCGAGGTTTAAGTTACTTCTGAGAATTCTGAAAGCATTGCTCCATTTTCTTCATTTTACAGGGCTGCAATTGAGAAGTCCAATGCCATTCTGATTCTTGACCCTTTAACTGGAAACTTCTTTTTTCTTTCTGGAAAATTTGAGAATAATTTTTGTTCCCAATATTCTGAAATTTTAAGATGAGATGCTTTGGTGTGGCTCTACATTCATCCACGATGCTGGGACTCAATGGGCTCTTCCTATTTGAAAGCCTGAATCCTTCAGTTCTGGGAAATTTTCTTAAACTGCTTCTTTAAAGATTTCCTCCTTTTTGTATTTTTTTTTCTTTTCTCCTCACTGTCATTTCCAGACAGTTACCTTCCCCTCCACCACCCAACCTTCTACCACTTATATTGCATTTCATCAGATTATTCCACTCATTACTCTGCCTTGTTAGTGTCAACTACCACCCCAGCCAGTGTCATTCCCCCTCATCACGTTGTCATTTTCTCCAATACTACTCCTGTCATAATCCTTGGTGATTTTCTTATCTCCTAGATCAGTGGTTCCTAATGCCGCGACCCTTTAATACAGTTCCTCATGTTGTGGTGACCCCCAACCATAAAATCATTTTCGTTGCTACTTCATAACTGTAATTTTGCTACTGTTATGAAAAGTAATGTAAATATCTGATATGTAGGATGTATTTTCATTGTTACAAATTGAACATAATTAAAGCATAGTGATTAATCACAAAAACAATATGTAATTATATATGTGTTTTCCGATGGTCTTAGGCGACCCCTGTGAAAGGGTCGTTCGACCCCCAAAGGGGTCGCGACCCACAGATTGGCGACCCACAGGTTGAGAACCGCTGCCCTAGATGATCCATTCAAAATGCTTGGCCTTCTCCATAGACTCCAATGATTTTTCTTCAACCCTACCTTAACCACTCACTGTTATGGTCCCACTGCAGGCCTTCAATTAGCAATCACTGTAAATTCCTCCATAATCTCAATGTGTATCATCCTCCCTCCCCCTACCTCCCACCCCCAGACCTCCATCTGACTAGGTCACTCATTAGCACATAACTCTAACCCTCCAGGACCTACAATCTTACCACATTTCACTGTCAGCCACCCCCCACCCTCCTCAGGTCCTCTCCTGCCTTATAACCCTGCTTCAATTCCATTGTCAGTCGTTATAATCATTCCCCTGCCTATCTGGCTAAAACACAATCAGGTTAAATCAAATATTCTGCCTATTCTGTACTTACAACTTGATTGTCAAAGTTAGATCTTTGAAAAACCAAGAAAAATATATCATAAACAGCAAATACCAAAACATTTAAAAAGAAAGCCAGTCAGTCAACATTTAATGAATACTATAAACTACTACACCAGGTACCATGAATATTGTAAGGAAATAAAAATAGTAACAGCTAACACAGAACACCTATCACATGCCAGAAACTATTTTAATTATTCAAACTTATTTGGTCCTCACAATAATACTAAGAAGAAAGCACAAATTTTTTCACCATCTTAGCAATTAGAAAACAGGTTAAGTAAATTGACCAAGGTCATACTATAAGTAATTGATGGAGCAGGGGGTCTAACCTAGGCAGTATGGCTCCAGAGTTCTTATTCAACCACTATACTATGCTGCCTGATTAAAAACAGAAAACATAAGAATAAAGATGCTTTAAATTTATTTTAAAATATTAAGATTGTGGTCAAAATACTCTTTAAGTTCTTCAATATACTCACACAAGTATAGATGCACAGCAAAGATTAAAGTAAAAGTTAATAAATACCTGGTGTTCCAATGGCTCTTACATACGAAAATGCAATGTTTGCTTTTCCTTTCAGAGCATTTTCTATATTCTGAAGGTCTTCCAGGGTAGTAATATATTTTACTTCATTAAAAAGAAGTGCACTAAAATAAAGAGATGTAATTAATAGGAAAATCTGGTATAAACGTAGTAATTTCATACATTATTTGTTGAGTAAATAAATAAACATAATTAAAAATGTAGTAAGAACCCAAGGATTTTAACACTAAGCGAAAATCACTCCCTAAATCATTAATCTGTCCCTGAGAACACTGACCAGGTATAGTTGTGAGAAATGGTGCTTATTTACCATTACAACCACCTCAATGAATTTAAGCTGTATTCACTAACATGCTAGTCTGGCCAAATAATCCCTTACCATTAGTTCTCTCAGCTGGAATACATTTGGACCCTTCCCACATCTAAAATGCAAGCTTCTTTCCATGGCCTATAAGGCTCTGCATGACCAAGACCTTGTCAACTTCTCCAACCTCATTTTGTCCTAGCATTTCTCACGTCTATCACACTTTAGGCACACCTCAGGGCCTTTGCACACACAATTCTCTTTGCTAAAAGCTATTCCCTCTGCTGCTCCTCATACATCTGGTCTTTGAGAAGCCTTCTCTGTTAGTTCTATGTAAGTAGGTCTGTAGCATTTTCCTTTTTCATTTCACACTATTCCTTCCTAGTATTTATCACAACTTATAAATCCTATATAATAAAAGGCTAATATGCAAATTGTCCCCTCGGGAGTTCAACCGACCTGGAGCTAACCGCTCCCTATGACGTGCGTTGACCACCAGGGGGTTGCACAGAACAAAGGATGGCCCCAGCCGGCGGCTGGCAGCCGGGGGAAGGAAGGCCCCAATCGGCCCTGATCACTGTCCAGGCCTAGGGACCCTACCCATGCACGAATTTCATGCACCAGGCCTCTAATATTTATATATTTATTTACTCGTTTATCCCTTCCTCTCTCATTAAACTGTTAGCTTCATGAGGCAGAGACATTGCATATTTTATCACTACTTCCGTAATAACTTAGAATAGAGCCTAGTACACCCTAAGTAATTAATAAATATTTGTTGAATGAGTAAAAGAAAAAGTAGAGTAGAATTTATTTATTCCAATTCTTCATTTGAAGAAATGCAAATTCAAAACACTGAAAAGCTTACTTACTCAAAAACCTTTACTGAATCAAGGAGTCAGAAACAGAACACAAAACAGATCTTCTCATCCCTAGTTCAGTGATCTTTCCAGTTGACCATAATTCTTCCAAATCATCTTTTCAATGTGTAAATCAGACTAATCGATCATATTTAGTCATCCAAAAAAATCTTCCTTATTTTTTACTTCCATATAAATTTTCTAACAATTCATTTAATCGCTGTGTGTGTGTGTGTGTGCATGTGTGTGTGTTAGGCAAACTTTAAGGATCTTTAAAATTTGTTCAAAGTCCACATACTTAAATATACAAAGATTTACTCAATGATCTCCAACAAATCAGTCAAGTATGGTTTTCCTCTTATGGAAAACATGGCACTTTCCACTAATACTGCAGTTCTTAAACTCTTTGGCCTCAAGATACCTTAAAAACTATGAAACCTTAAAGATTATTGAGCTCCCCGTTTTCTCAAAAAGTTAAAAATGGAATTCCCATTTGACCCAGTAATCCCACTTCTAGGAATATATCCCAAGAAAACAGAAACACCAATCAGAAAGGATATATGCACCCCTATGTTCATAGCAGCACAATTTACAATAGCTAAGGTTTGGAAACAGCCTAAGTGCCCATCAGCAGATGAGTGGATTAAAAAACTATGGTACAGCTACACAATGGAAGACTACGCTGGTATAAAAAAGAAGGACCTTTCACTATTTGCAACATCATGCATGGAAGTGGAGAGCATTAAGCTAAGCGAAATAAATCAGTCAGAAAAAGATAAATATCACATGATCTCACTCATATGTGGGATATAATGATCAACATAAACTGATGAATAAAAATAGATCCAGAGACATAGTAGCATAGAACAGACCCTCCAAACTCAGGGAAAGGCAGGGGAGGGGGGGTTAGAGATCACCATAAAGACCTGTATACATGCATATTAGCATAACCAATGGACACAGACACTGGCACGGTGGGGACTTGCCCTCAGGGATGGGAGTGGCCTGGGGTGAGGGGGGGGTCAGTCGAGGGAAAAAGGAGACATATGTTGAAAAAGAAAATGGGGGTGGGGTGTGGGGTGGGGCTTGCAACCTAGTTCAGTATCTGGTTAAAACTGTAGCCTTACTTCCCCACTCTGACTGACTTGGGCAGAGCTGTGGAGTATGCCCCCAGGGCCCACCAACACTGACTTTGGTGGCACTGCAGGGACTCTCAGGGGCTCACCACAAGAGGAGATATATAGGTCAGAGCCTCCCCATGAGTTCAGTTCAGGCTTTGGATCCGGAATCCCCTGAACTAGCAGATCTGCGAAATAAAAGTTAAACTTTCCTCCCTCAGAGTGCTGGCTGATTGTTCCGCCGTGCATTCTGCCACAATGATGTAATACTTTAAACAATAAAAAAAAAAAATTATTGAGCTCCTCAAAGAGCTTTTGTTTATATAGGTTACATCTACCAATAGTTGCCAAAATAGAAATTAAAACAGGAATTTAAAAATATTTGTTAATTATTTTAAAAATAATAAACACCATAGCATGTTCATATAATAATACAATTTTCCAAAACAAAAAGAAAAAATTAGTGAAAAGAGTGGCATTGTTTTACATTTCTGCAAATCTCCTTAATATTGAACTAATAAAATATAGCTAGATTCTCATAGCTGCTTCTGCATTCAATCTGTTCTGACATCACACAACATATCACATAGCTTCTGGAAAGGGCACTTATAAAAGAATGAAAGTGAAAGCAGCTAAATAATGTCTTAGTATTATTATAAAAGTACTGGAGGCCCGGTGCACGAAATTCGTGCGGGGGGGGGGGGGGCGGGGGGGGAGGAATGTTCCTCCTCTGCCTGGCCTGCGCCCTCTCAAAGTCCGGGAGCCTTTGGGGGATGTCCCAGAGGCGGGAGCACTGCTGCGCTTGCCAGCCGTGAACCCAGCTCAGGGCTTCTGGATGAATGGTACTCCCCCTGTGGGAGTGCACTGACCACCAGGGGGCAGCTCCTGCGTTGAGCAACTGCCCCCTGGTGGTCAGTGCATGTCATAGCAACCGGTTGTTCTGCCATTCGGTCAATTTGCATATTAGCCTTTTATTATATAGGATTGTGATTTCAAGGACACCCTGAAACCACTGCCCTAAATTACTCTGGCTTAAATATTGATTTTTTTTTTAAATATATTTTATTGATTTTTTACAGAGAGGAAGGGAGAGGGTTAGAAACATTGATGAGAGAGAAACATCGACCAGCTGCCTCTTGCACATCCCCCACTGGGGATGTGCCCGCAACCCAGGTACATGCCCTTGACCGGAATCGAACCCGGGACCTTTCAGTCCGCAGGCTGACGCTCTATCCACTGAGCCAAACCGGTTTTGGCAATATTGATTTTTTATTATAGATTTCTTCAACTTTTTTAAAGAAAATAAAACTTGATCTTCTGCAGTTCCCAGGGCTGTTTTGTTTTTTTTTAAAGAAATATTTACAGAGCAGTCTCACTATGTGCTAGATATTTGCACATCTTTTCATTTAAACCCTCAACAATATTCTTGGAATATTCTTTTTCAACACATACCAGTAACAGTCTGAGGGATTAAATGATCTGCTCCAGATCATACTGGTGGTCACTGGCAGAGCTGAGACTCGAATCCAGGCCTTTTGACACGAAGGCCAGCACTTTTAAACTACTTTTTTACTGACCACTCGTGTAAATGGGAAACCAGGTGGAAAGAGAGGCAACTAATGAATGGCAATGGAGTGTTAGTGGCAATCTGGGCTATTAGTAGCTTATACTAGTACATTTTGACTAACAAGTCCAGGATTCCTCTTGAGTTACTTCAAACCAACTAACGGTGCCATCTAGTAAACATAATTGGACTTCTGTGTAAATTATAGCCTTAGAAATTATATTCACCCTTTAGCCTCGATTGCTCTAGCAACTCTAATCTAGTATGTGCTTTGAAAATCAGATCCAGGAGAAAAATCTCCCTAATCTTTTTCCCAAATAAGGACTGACAAATATCTAATCTAATAAAAGACAAAAAGGGTAATTAACCGTACCTCTGCTACGCTTCCCATTGGCTAATCAGCGCCATATACAAATTAACTGCCATCTAAGATGGCGGTTAATTTGCATACTGCAGGCAGGGCTGGCCAGCGCCAGACGCCATCCAGGCTGGGTGCAGCCCTGGGCGGCCAGGCTTAGGCGGCACGATCGCGTGCCTCCTAAGCCCCGTGCGCCTAAGCCCCACCCCCAGCCGGGACCCCTGTGTGCCGCCTAAGCCCCACTGCCAGCTGGGACCCCATTGTGATCCCAGAGCAGGCAAGTGCGAAGGGCAGGCAGCCCCCAGGTGGGCCTGCTCCTGGGATCGCCATGGCAGCACCCAGCAGAGCCTGCCCCCGGTCTCTGAAGTGATCTGGTGATCCATGAGAAGGAAAGCACAGCCTGCAGGCAGCACCCCACTCTGGCCACAGCTCAAGGGAGAGAAAAGCATACAGTGGAGGCCAGGAGCCTGAGAGATCAACACAGAGGGGCACCTGCTCCAAGCCTCCACGGTGTGGCTGGTGGCAGGCCCCCAGCAGTCACACACACACACAAACACAGGATGCCTGCTCTGAGCCTCTGCTGCCAGATTGTGGCCATCAGTAGGACATCCACTGAAGGCTCCCAGACTGTGAGAAGGGCAGACTGGGCTGAGGGAACCCCCCACCCCCCAGTGCACGAATTTCATGCACAGGGCCTCTAGTAAATTAATAAAAGCCAGCATTTGGGGTGGCATTGCCACATGTCAGGAATAGTACTAAGCATTTTATAAGTAGTGGTAGTTAATCAGTTTTGGGACTCCCTAGCTCTGAACTCCTTCCTGTCTTTTACCTTGAGGATTCCTAGCTTTCTAAGTCTTCATGGTGAACAAAGGCCTCCTCATAGAAGGGCTGAGTCCCCTCACAAAAGCTAAACAGTCAAACCTCATTTCTCGAATGTCTCCAATCTCAAACAATTTGGTTCTCAATCAAGTTGTTCACAGGAAAAATATCTGGATTATCGACCAAAACTCCAGTTTTCAATCTGACAACCCTTTATGTTGATATCTCAGCATGACAAAAATCGTCTCTCAGGCAATAAACGAAGGAGATAATGCTTTTGCTGCTGGCAGAAATCAAGGATTAAAAACATATAGAGGCCATCAAGAGTGCTAATGTTGCTAAGGATGTGAAAGTGCTCACAAAACAACAATCACAGGCAAATGAATAGGTAGAAAAATTGTTGTTGATTGGATAAGTGAAAAGCAGTTAGCCAGTGATAGTATCTGCAAGGCAATTATATAGGAAAAATTCTTCAGTTTAAGGCTAGTAGGCTGTGATTTCATAAATTTAAGAAAAGAAGTGTTTATTTCTAGATTAAACAGTACATTAGACATGTACTGTATATAAAAATGTTAAAATAGGGAAACTTGGAGGTCTGGAACATATTAATTCAATTTACATTATTTCTAATGGGGAAAAATGATTCAGTTTTAGAACAAATTGCTTCTTGAACAGCCTTCCAGAATGAATTAGTTCAAAAACCGAAGGTCCACGACTATATTATAGTAAATGTCTTTCCCAAGTTCCCTACTGCAGGGCATGGCGACATGACCCATAATCACTTGCCTGACATTTTGGAGGAGCTAGTGATATAAAGAATCGGGACACTGCATAAGTATTTGACAGAGCAGTAGTGCAACAGTCAGCTTCAAAGGCAGCAGTGAGAGCAGTGCTGATGAAAGCCCCAGAACACTCAACAGTAATGCCACCGTCTCCTCCACTCTAGTTCCCTGTCATGATCTTGACTTTAATTCAGAGCATATACTAGTAAACTGAGTCCAGTTCTCCAGCTCTCTGAGCGAGTCAGAGATTTCTTATATCCGCTCCAAATCCTTTTCTGCTTAAGCCAGGCAGACTCAGATTCTGGGGTTTATAACTAAGAGCACTCAGCAATGCATTGTGTTTTGTTTCATTTTCATGGCAATCATCTGAGATCAGTACTATCATTAATTCCATTTTATGGATAAGGCCATGGGGCTTAGAGAGGTCACCTTGCCTCATGTCCAAAAGCTCATTAAGTGGTCATTATTCATGAGGTAATAAAAACCAAAACTAATGGTACTCATAATCTAATGATCTCTATGATTTCCCCCAATGGCTTTCTAACTTTATCCTATATAATAAAGAGGGAATATACAAATTGACCATCACAAAAATGACAGCACCCACAGCAGAGGCAGGGGTTTCTGTAACCTGCGACCATAACAGAGGCCAAGTTCCCATAAGGAGCCTTAACGAGCAATCAGCAGGGACCTGAGTCTGCGCACCCCCACCCCCATGGGGCTTCGCAGGGGACCTCAGGCCACACCGCCACCCGGCAGGGCTTGATGGGGACCTCAGGCTGCGTTCCCCACCCCAGCGGGGGACCTCAAGGTGCGCCCCCAGCTCTGGTGCTGGGCCAGGGCACCTCAGGCCACACCCCCTGCCCAGTGAGGCTTGACGGGGGACCTGAGGCTGAGCACCCAGCATGATGGGGCTTGACAGGGGTTCTCAGACTGCACCCCTGGCCCAGAGGCGCTTGATGGGGGACCTCAGGCTGTGCCCCCTGCTCTGGCAGGGCTTGATAGGGGATCTCAAGGTGCTCCCCCCGGCCCAGTGGCCTCAGGCCATGCCCTCCACCCCAGCGCCGGGCTAGGGGACCTCAGGTTGTGCCCCCTACCTGGTGGGGCTTGACGAGGGACCTCAAGCCATGCATCCCGCCAGCCGGGTCTAGATCTAGCCCAATGGGGTGGGGCTAGCTGGGTCTGGGTCTCATGCGATTTCAAGGCACACATGGGTGGGCAGGGACCCGTGGTGTGCCCCAAACTCTGACAGGAGGAAGATTTTCATATACATTTTACTAATTTTCTTTCATCTCTGACACTTCTATTATAGAGCAAGGGCAAATAGCAATATTAAAATACTTCCTCAATTCACTGGTTCTCAACCTGTGAGTCACAACCCCCTTGACAGTCGAACAACCCTTTCACAGGGGTTGCCTAAGACCATCCTGCATATCAGATATTTACATTACGATTCATAACAGTAGCAACATTATAGTTATGAAGTCGCAACGAAAATAATTTTATGGTTGGGTCACAACATGAGGAACTGTGTTTAAAGGGCCAGAAGGTTGAGAACCACTGCTCTAATTAATCCCCTTTTAATGTGCACGAATTTCGTGCACCGGGCCACTAGTTTTTTTAATATTAACTTCCAGAACATGGGCACACCTAGGGAACTCTAGGACCCATTCCACAAGCCTGTGCTCCTTCACTCCAGTTGCAAAGAGGAGAAATACTAACACAGGGTTAAAGAAAAAGTCTGTCTTGGGATTTTCTTGCTCTAATGACTCAGTAAAACAGCCTGGGGCTATGCTGACATGGGAGCTCTTCTTTCCCCAGAAAGGCCTTCTTGAGACTCCTATCACAACCATTAGATACATAAGAATTGAGTGTCAGAAAAAAAAAAGGAAATAAAAAGTCTACCTGTCCCTGCTTTCAGAGTAGCAGGCTGCTCAGCCTTTTATCAGAATTAAAAAAAATTTTTCATATTATATTTCTATCATTATTCAAATTTTTTTTTAAAAAAACCAACAACACACACAATAAAAAGGAAATGTTCCTTTTTATTTGCCATAGCAAAATCCCTGGGGGGACTGGGGGGAGGGAGAGGAGATGGGAGTCACAGAGAGAGAGAAACAAATTACTTTTATCTAAATTAACTATATTGTGACTGGCCAGATCCATGTATAAAATAAAATATTCCAAATTATTTTATTAATAAGCATTTTCTAAATTAATACAGTGGAAAAAAACAAACAGGTGTCACCTCTGCAATATGAATTAAGAGTACAAGTAATAACAAAGTCCACCAACACCAGTCTTTGTCTTTTTGTCATACATTATACTGTACTAGAGGCCCAATGCACGGAATTTGCACAAGAGTAGGCCTTCCTTCCCCCGTTTGCCGGCACCGGCTTCACTCTGGCACCCGGGACTCAGGCTTTCCTCCAGCCGCCGGCAGGCACCTGGGACCAGGGATTCCCTCGCAGTCCTGGCTTCGTCTGGAAGGTCGTCTGGTCTAATTAGCATATTACACTTTTATTATTATAGATATTATCCTACTCACTTCTTATAAACAATCTTATGGGCTTATAACACAAGATTTCCACTCCTCCCATTTCTTTTTTTTTTTTTTTAATATGTCTTTTACTGATTTTAGAGAGAAAGGAAAAGAAAAGGGAGAGAGAGAGAAACATTGATGGGCTGCCTTATACTTGCCCCCTTCTACGGATTGAGCCTGCAACCTGGGCCTGTGCCCTGACTGGGAATGAAATGGAGGTCTCTAGGTTCATGGGACAATGCTCAACAAACTGAGCAACACCAGCCAGGGCGCTGCTCCTACCATTTCTAACAACAGGAAAGTGAAGCTTCCAAAATCATGCATCACCAACCAATCTAATATTTTTTGAGCATCTAACGTATGTCATTCATGGTGCTATGCACTGGTAGAAGGAATCTATATAAAAGGGCACAATTTGGAGATATAACCATTACTACCAATTAACATAGAGCTGTGAGGAATTTAAATCCAAGACAAGTGGTTTTTTATTACAATTTCCCAGTAAAAAGTATCTCACTATCAAACAGGAACCCACCTGACAATACTGTGTAGGAAAAAGCCTGATACAGATAAAGTAATGAACAACAGCACAAAAACTATTTAAGGACCAGTATGAGCACAGTTCAGGAGTTTTAGAAGAAGACAACTCTAAGAATAGCTTTTCCCAGAGGTTGTACAGTAACCTTTAGACTCAATATCCAGACTTGGCAATAATGTGTTAAAGAATAAAGTATTAGTAGAAATATGATAGTTGAAAATAACTCCTATAATATTTGAAGTTCATATTATTATGAGTAGTAAGTTAATTTAAAGGGAAATAAACCTTCCATTTTCTGAGAAAAATATTGTCCTAAGAATATCAAGTACCACATCTTAATGAAGAGTTAATGAGATTTCATTGTTTCTTACAATACTAGATAACCTTTCCTTTTTGTATCAAGGGATGCTTTTCAGGAGTCAACAATGACTAGAAGAATGGCCTTTCTTTGCAACTGCTGCCTCTTGGCAACTATCCCCAGCAACTATCATAGCATGAACTCACTCCGACAGCACTGTGTGTGACAGGAACCAGCACTGTATGTGACCAGAACCATAGGTGGATATCTGAATTTGGGTAGCCCTTTTTTTTTTTTTTTATTGCAAATGAGACTCTGCATTTATACAGAAAAAAGCAACTAACATTTGTAGAGCACAGGCTAATCTCCACAATGTTTTTTCACATGCATCACCTTATTTGATCTTCACAATAATCACATAGGCTGCAATTATAACATTTAGAAATCAGAAGAGAAATCAGATCACATGAAGGAAGATGAAGGATGAGGGGCCTCAAATCCTCAGTAAATCCTGACTTCATGCATCATACAAGCTTCCAATCCACATTTGAGATTATAGTGACTTAATCTCATATACCTCTAACTGCCTTGCCTCAGACTGGTTAAGCATATGGTATTCAACAAATAAAGACTACTTGCTACTTTAAATTTATTTGTCTAAATATTACCTTCTTAATTCATCTAAGCTGGACGTAAAATTTTCCTCACATAGTTATCAAACAACTCAATTCCACCAGTTTTAACTATGCAAATTTTGAAAAACAGAGCTAAGAATTTTTAAAGTATAAATCCAAATTCTTATTTTAATTTAAATTCCATTTATTTTGCAAATTGGTAACACCTTTATATGGTTCAAACCACAAAAGATACCAAAAAAGCTGATAAGTTAAGTCCTGGCCGGTGTGGCTCAGTTGGTTGGGCATCGTCCTGTGCACCAAAAGGTCATGCCCAGGTTGTGGGCTTAATCCCCAATGGGAAGCGTGCAGGAGGCAGTCAATCAATGTTTTACTCTCACATCCCTGTTTCTTTCTCTCTCTCTCCCTTCCTCTCTTTCTAAAAATCAATTTTAAAGTATTTATTTTTAAAAGCTGATGAGTTAAGAATCTACCTACAACTCCTTCCCCCATCCCAACTTCCCCATTCCATTCCTGTAAATCAATATCATGTTTCTTGTAAAACTCTGAAGACAATCTTCCCTGAATTTCTCAGTGTTCTCTATTAGAAGGCAATCTTCCCTGGATTTCTGTGTTCCCATACAATCTAAACCACCTCAACATGAAAACTGGTATCTCACAAAGATGGACAATGACTCCTTTTCACATTATAGAAGTATCACATGATCTCACTTATATGTGGAATCTAATGAACAAATAAACTGACAAACAAAATAGGTCCAGAGGCATGGAAGCATGCAACAGAAACTCAGAGGGAAGGGCGGGAGAGAGATTAACCAAAGAATTTATATGCATATATGCATAATCCAAGGACACAGACAATAATGCAGTGAAGGCCTGTGGGGAGGCTGGGGAGGGCGGGTGGGTGGGCGGGAGTGGGGTGGAAAGGGTCAATGGGAGGGGAAAAGGGGACATCTGTAATACTTTCAACAATAAAGATAAAAAAAAATTTTAAAGCTAAAAAAATAAGTAAATAAATAAAATTATTTGTCTCATTTTCTCTGGAGTCATTCAAAGTGTAATAAAACCTTTCTTATCTTCCCCAGAGACATAGGCTTATAATATTTAAGGGTTCAGACCCTCCTGGGCTGCCTCACCAGAGAATTTGTTTACATCCCAGAGAAAAAGATACTCTGTCTCTCCAGAGTAAATGTGCCAGCTCCTGTCGATTCATAATTTCTGAGTTCTTTTTCTCCAAAGTTCGCTATAAGTACAGGTGTAAGCATATGGCTCTCACCCTTTTGCTCTGTGCAGAACTGGAAATAGGGATCTAGTATACCAAGTTACCCTGGCCACTGGCTGTGTAGTCTGATTTCTGATTCAGAGACCTGGTGTTTCTGCAAGTATCTGTGCAGGTTGGGTAACATCTGAGACCCTTCAGAGTGTTTGACTTATCCTTTTCTTACATACATGGTACTCAGCTATACTCTAAACCAGTGGTTCTCAACCTTCCTAATGCCGCGACCCTTTAATACAGTTCCTCATGCTGTGGTGACGCTCAACCATAAAATTACTTTCGTTGCTACTTCATAGCTGTAATTATCTGATATGCAGGATGTATTTTCAAGGGTTGCGACCCACATGTTGAGAACCACTGAAACACTTGATTTATTCACTTACTGTATTCTGAAAAATCAATGTGAGAAAATTTTAGTAGACCAGTTAGTACATTTTAATCAATGATATTTTAGGAATATTTTAAATAACCTATAAAAAATTGCCCATAATGATCCAAAATATATATAATTCCTTAAAAATTTAGTGTAAAGATTACCTTAAGTTTATACTTATTTTTCTGTTATCAGAGTTTACTAACTTAATTTTTCTCCAATTGCATTTTTGTATATTCTGAGAATAAGAAATTATCTTAAACCTTGATCTTTCCAGTTGACAAAGAAGCAAATTTCAAGTATAATTGTGGATCACTGAGACCAATTGTGGTCTCAATCAAAGCATTCTACATAAAGAACAAATTTAAATGGCAAGGCAAGTAAAGCACTATATTCTAAATGTAAGCTTTCAGTTCAGATACAAGTGTTCTGAAAAATATACTAGTAAATAAAAATGAGGCTACTGCCTCTTTGGAATACTATTTGACATTTATCCCACTCTCCCCCGTAAGTTTCTTCTTCTCCTAAGCGTTGGTATTGTCCTAGAACCCTGGATGACCTATATGTTAACAACACTTAGGTCTGTACTTCCCAGGGGCTCAAGTTCCTACAGCTATATACTTGAGACTCAGTTATGATGGGCATTTGTCTTGTTAAATTAGATTATCTTCTGAAAATTTGCTCTTCCTTGCCTACTCAGATGGTGGTCAGATTAGATTTATAGTAGAATGAGCTGGAAAAAAAGAGATCAGGGACTAAAGTTTGTCATTTTGCTGATTACCAAACTAACTATCACCAAGTCCCATTAACTTCACCTCCTAAGCATTAAAAAGAAAATCTCCTCTTTGCTCTCTCTACTCCACTCCCTAGATTGTACAAAGGCCACACAAAGGTTTCTCCATGTACTTGGACCCCCACGAAGCTGTCACATTCACTAGAAAGAGCACTCCAGTACTAATTTAATCACATCACCTGCCTCCTGCAGTCCTCCATTGAGCAATCAGGTGTTGCTCAATTAGGACAGCAAGCCAAGCTAAAAGTAACAATCCAGCATTTATTCACTTACTGCGACAGTGCAAGCAAGAGGCAGAGAGAGGCACCAGCTCCAGAATGCTTCATTCCCTTCCCTGCCATGGAACAGCCCCAAGCGAGAGGCAGGTGCTCAAAGCTCAGATGCAAGCTATCATCACATTCCAAGGAACACCAAACAGAAGGCTCCTGCCTCTTTATGGAATGGTGGGCTGGGGTGAAGGAAAGAGGGAAGGGCTAGGAGTGGGAAGGGAAAAGTAGACCTAAGAGGCTCTTATCAGAAGTACCTGGGAGGTGCCTCAGTTAAGGTCCCTGATAATGAAGCCTGGAATGGAGACAACTGGGCTAGAAATGTAGGTGTACACAAGAGCATGTTTGGCCTAAGGGACTGACTGGGATGGAGGAGGGGTCTGAGTCCTTGACCTCAATTTTCTCTAGAAAACTGCAATGCACTGGCTGTGTGCCAAGTCTGGTGTGGACAAGGCACCTTCCCCCTATGAGGTCTGCCAGGCAAAGCCCATGGTTGGGTCTGGAAGATGACACAAGGATTCTGAGGTGGAGCTGGACTCCTCACCCTTCAGTGGCTTTCCAGAAGCCTAAACTTCTTCACATGGTAAACAAAAATCCCTTCATCTGACGCCAGGCCTACTTCTCTGCCCTCATCCCCTGCTACACATTTGATACTCCAATAAAACCTACGCTTTCCAAACTATTCTTACCTCTATGCCTTTGTTCACACAGTTCACACAATTTCCCCGCCTTCCATTTCTTCACCAAGCAAACTCCTTATGCTTTCAGACTCATCCCCAGTGCCACTTCCTTCAGGGAGGCTTCTTAGTAAAAATATCCACCCTAATTCTAGGCAAAACTATTCCCTACCCTGTGGGTCCATAAGCCCCTATGCATACATACTAGTACTTCTATTTCACTTACCACATAATATTTTGTGTATATATATATATATCTGCAACAAAATGCTAAACTCCTAGAGAACAAAAGCCGCACCCTATTCTATTTTGAATCCCCAGTGTCTAACAGGTATTTGGCACAAGGGAGAAACATGGGGAATAATCTTTGAGGAATTCGTGTTCTATACATCAGCATTAGTACAGCACAGGGAACAGGACACCCCCACAGGATTGCATGACATAAGCTCCACAGGCTACCCAGTTCAGAGAACAGGGTCCCCAGCACTGACAGCCACTCCACATCTAAGGCCCAATTGTCGTCAAAATCTCCTGTTATCAGATTGTCCAAGGTGCACCTGCAGCTCCAGGATTTGCTGTCAAACTTATCACCGACAATATTATCTGCCCTTCTCCCATCCCTCAAAGAATCTTCCTTGTTTCTTCAACCTCATTTCTGAATCAAAGACAGTCATCAGGTATCTACTGTATTACAAATATCACATCTATTACTTGGCCATTTTGCTAAGCTTTTTATGACCCTCCCTCCTCAGGAGACCCCTTCTCTATCCCTTTCTAAGGCAGTCCACCAGCTATGTGGAATTCCTTCTTCAAAAGGCCATCTTTCATTCCTTATCATTGGCTTCTTAGCCTAGAGGCCTCAGGATCCTTGGTGGTTAGGATCCTTTCCAAAGACCTTTCGATAATATATTATAAGTATTGGAACATTTATTTTTTTTTTTTATTTTTTTTTTTTGTTCTTTTTGTTTATTCTTTTTTGTTTTTTGTTTTTTTTTTTTTTTTCTAAGTATTGGAACATTTAAAAGTATCCATTTGCAAAGTGATAAACACGACTTTTCACCCATATGTTTTAAGTTTCCTGTAACTTTCACCTAATTTTTCTGGAAATCCAGCCAGACAAGAAAGGAACCAAGTGGAAGACAAAGATGGCCAATGTCAGCAAAGATCTTAGTTGGTAACAGGCCTACAACAAGGTGAAATTGGGAATGTTTATGTAAACATGTCCTTAACAAAGGAGAATACCAGACTTCATTCAGAGGTAAATTGCAGGCAGGCCTGAATCCCAGGCCTAAAGACTCCATGCCAGAGAAGTTAACTTAAATTCACTCTCTCTCTCTCAATAAACATTCAAGTATGGGCTGGGATTATCTGAACTCTTTCTGCATTTACTGAGCAGGCACAGAGCTACAGACTCAGGTTAGGTGAGAAGGATGCTAGATACTAAAAATACTACTGAGAATAGCAAACACGAGCTTCTTACCTGGTAAAATCCTCACTACTCAGGTAGAATCAAAAGCAAAAGCAATAGTATGACCCATGTAGTTGTGCTGTATCGCCTCCAATTTTTATTCAGAGTACCTACATGTTTCTGTATTGTTTGCCATTTAAGAAATTGTATATCCTCTATGTGGGAAGATAGTCCAGCAATGTATATGAAATTGGTGCCTACCAATATAATATTAAGACCGTAAAATATTTTAATGGATCATGGTTGTCTAAAATGAAATCACTAGATAACTAATAAATAAAGAAGTGAATGGGTAACCCTTGTACTTACAAGAGAACATGAGCAATGATGGCATTCTCGTCGAACAAGGTATCAGTAGGGAATTCTCTCAGTAATATGTTGCCTCTGTAAAAAGTTTGAAAAAGCATTACAGAAATAGTTCCTTGGCATTCCACTTACTTGTTTCTCTAATATACTAGACTGTAAATTCTTTAATGCTAGAGACTGTGTGTCTTATCTACTATGCACCTACCAAAGTGCTGGCCATAATATACACTCAAATATTTATTGAATATATACTAATAACTATGTCAACTTTGAAAAGCGTAGGCCCTGGGTTTAACAAAAAGACTGGGGAATAACCATGAGTCCAAACAGAGTTTCCTACCAACCTCCCTGTCACGTATATACAGATACCCCAAATTGGGCTGGGAAGGAGTCAAGTAGGAGAAAGAAGTGTCCTCAAGCAGTGGGTTCTTGAGGAGGCAGATTCTCTCCCCATTTCCCAGGCCAAATCCCAAGGGTTTGAGGACAGAGTTCTGAAAAACCTCAGTTTAGCAGACCCAAGTGCAGAGGAATCTGTACCCTGGACACTGGCAGATCCCTCAAAAATAAAGTATGCACATTTATTTCACACCAAAATATGGCCTGACCTTTTTAAAACCCTAAATTTACTCCTTTTAAAAAATGTTTTTATTTATTTTAGAGAGAAAGAGGAAGGGAGAAGGAGAGAGAGAAACCGATTGGCTGCCTCTTACACACACCCTACTGGGGATGGAGCCCCCAACCCAGGCATGTGCCCTGACCAGAATCAAAGTGCCCACCTCTTGGTGCACAGGAAAATGCCCAAACAACTGAGCCACTCTGGCCAGGGCGAAACACTAAATTTTCTAAGTGCTTGCATGCCAGGCATTTGTAATAGGAGTTTACATAAGATTCTCATGTAAAACTAGGTATTATTCTCGTTTTATAAATAAGGAAGCAGGTAACAAATCTATTACCTGGACTTTTTTGCTAAACTTCATATGACAACCTCCCCCACCCCTCTATGGCATACAACTTTATTCTGGATTAGTGATATTTTATATACTTGAATATTCTAAAAGTATACTTTTATATTTGTCCATTGCACTCAAAATAATAGTTTACCTGAATAAATATGCTTTCATCAAATCCTTTTCTTTTCCACAGTATCTTGATGTTTCTTCTTTGACACAATTAACCTTTAAAAAGTAACATTTAAAGTTTAGAGTGTATCAAAAGGTAACAGTTTCTTGCTTAGGGAAACAAGAAAGAAAATGAAACATTACCGTTTGTCTCCACATATTTTTTTATTTTACTTTTCTTTCTGATTTGTGTCCCATAATTGCTCACATATTCAAGTGCTTGAGGTAACTCAGAAAGAGGAACTCTTTCTATACCTAAGAGTTATATTTAATTATACCTAAGAGTTTACATTTAATTCAATCTTGTGGAGCAATCAGAAGGTAACCAGGCAGGAAGGGAAGGAAACAATTAAAGCAGAACAAAAGTCCTAAGGGAAAGCCAGGAAGCACAGCAGTGAGTGGTAAATTGAGCCCATGGAAGCACCTCAGCAGCCGGCACACAGGGATAGCAGATACGGGTTGTTTCTTACCCCAAATCCATCCTCCCCTTTGGTTTTACTAAAGGAACTTCACTAAAAGCAAATCTCTCATAAAAGTCTCTTCCAGATGCCCAACAGGTAAGGATGGCTAAACAGTGTTAGGAGAAGTCACTGGGTTGGGATTCTTGGAAGGCTCTTAAAAGAGGATTTACTGATATTCTTGCTCTTCCCACTTCTTCCTGACAAAACACAGACAAGATAGCTAGAACAGCAGTCGTAATCACGGACCACAAGGCATTTTTAGAGAAGAAATCCTTGCTAAAGATGGTGCATCAAAAAGAATAAACCTAAGACCCTGATGATGCCTGAGCAGCCACAACAGCCTTTGCTAGCTTACAATCAGGACTCGATATGAAAAATACAAGGACAATCCTGGTAGCAACATGAAGATAAAATGAAAGGCATCAGAGCACAGAGATAAGGAGGCAGGTTAAAGAATCACATCAGTATAGGTCAAGGATGACAGGGACCTGAAGTAAAACAGAAAAGATTCAAGAGACTTTTCACAAATATAGTAAGTAAAACTAGGGAAAAAACTGAGCATGTATAAGCAGCATGAGCTAGAGGTGGAAAAGGAAGGAAATAAAAAAGGTTACTAGGTGGGGCAAAGAGGTACCCACCAACGTAACTTACCAACACTAATTCTAGAAGAACAGTGACTTTGCTTTGGATTTTGTTTGGGGGATTTTTTTAAAAAATATATTTTTATTGATTTCAGAGAGGAAGAGAGAGAGAGAGAGAGAGAGAAACATCAATGAGAGAGAATCATTTATCAGCTGCCTCTTGCACATCCCCCACTGCGGATCAAGCCCACAAGCTGGGCATGTGCCCTTGACTGGAATTGAACCTGGGACCCTTCAGTCCACAGGCTGACGCTCTATCCACTGAGCCAAACCGGCTAGGGCTTGGGGGATTTTTCTTAAGATGAGTTTTTGTTGGTGGTGGTGTTCAATTTAATTTTAAGAGAGTTTGAGGAATCAGAATAACAATTAGGGAAGCTACATTTGTGTTGTTTTTTAAGTGTTACAAAAGGAGAACTGATACTTAGAAAATATATCAGGAATAGAGAATTAGAATTAAAAGTCAGATTATAGCCATAAGCAAAAAAGAGTAAATTTTAGTGTAAATAATTTTAAAAGAATGCTTAAAAGTCAGAGCATAGGGATGGTTAGCATATGACAATAGATTTGTCCATTCATCCATTCAACAGATATTTGAACACCTACCATATGTCAGTCACTGTTCTAGTCAATGGGGGTACAGTTAAGTTACAAATAAAAAACTTTATCTTTAGAACTTATATTCAAAAAGTAGAGACAGATAATTTTTAAAGATTAAGTAATATACACATTTGTAATATCTTATTCAATAAAGGGGGAAAAAAGAAAAATAAATACATTGAGAAGAAGAGATATTTTCGTATTGAGCTTCTATGACACTGGCTTTGGTACAAGTTACCAGCTAGCAAAAATGATTGTCATAACATTTTAAAATCCTATTTTTGCCATTAGGTAATTTTAGAAGAAACTCTTAAGAAATTTTCTAAGGTTCAATCATTATTGCTAAACTTTTAAAAATGTATGTTTAATAAGATGCAAAACATGAGTTTTGGACTTAGTTTCAGAAAATAAAGCACAATGGAATTGAATTTAATCCTATCTAATAATAGACAAAGATGGTAATTGACCGTACCTTCACTACGCCTCCCATTGGCTAATCAGTATAATATGCAAATTAGCCGCCAACAAAGATAGTGGCTAATTTGCATACTGCAGGCAAGGCGGGACAGCATGAGCCGCCATCCAGGCCCTGTGTGCAGTCCCGCCCCCAGCCAGGACCCCCGTGTGCCGCCTAAGCCATGCCCCCAGCCAGACCCCCACATGCCACCTAAGCCCCGCCTCCACCCGGGACCCACGTGTGCTGCCTAAGCCCCACCCCCAGCCAGGACCCCCATGTGCTGCCTAAGCCCCGCGCTGCCTAAGCCCTGCCCCCAGCCGGGACCCCATGGCGATTAGAGAGGAGGAAAGTGCCGCCCACAGGGAGCACCCAGCAGGGTCTGACCCCGGGTGCCCTGGCGATCCAGCGATCGGTGAGCAGGAAAGTGCAGCCTGTAGGCAGCACCCAGCAAGGCCTCCTGCTGGGTCGCCATGGCAATCCCAGAGCAGGAAAGGGCGGCCTGCAGGCAGCCCCCATGTGCACCTGCTCCTGGGTCGCCGCAGCAATCCCCGAGCAGGAAAGCATGGCCTGCAGGCAGCAGCCCACCCTGGCCACAGCTCAAGGGAGAGTACAACACGCAGTGGAGGCCAGGAGCCTGAGAGATCAACAGAAAGGGGCGCCTGCTCCAAGACTCCACGGTGTGGCTAGGGGCAGGCCCCCAGCAGGGACGGACACACACACACACACACACACACACACACACACGGGACGCCTGCTCCGAGCCTCTGCTGCCAGACTATGGCCGTCAGTAGGACATCCACTGAGGGCTCCCGGACTGAGGGGCAGGCTGGGCTGAAGGAACCCCACCCCCCAGTGCACGAATTTTGTGCACTGGGCCTCTAGTAAGTTAATATTTATTCAGGGAGAAATAACTATACAAATATTATCACATATTCAGGGATAATAAACACCTTTTTTAGAAGTAAGAAAATTTGTCATAATTAAAATAATTGAGAATTTTTTTAAAAATTTAAGTAATATGTAATGTTAAGTGCTAGAAAAAATATTAAGTGTGTGTGTGACAGGACATTTTAGGAATCAATGAAGGCTTCTCTGAGGTGGTGACATTTGCACAAAGAACTGAAGCAATGGAGTGAAACATACAAATATGTAAATATGTGGAAGACATGAGTTCTAAGCAGAGTGGGAAAATACAAAGGACTGTGGAAATAACACATGTGGCAGGCTCAAGTAACAGAAAGATGACCAGTATGTGTAAGGAACAAACTGAACAAGGTGGGGGAACAGAAAATCAGATAAGAGAGGAAGTGAGTGTCCACAGATTTTATCGTAACTGTAATGGGAAGCCTTTCTGGGAGGGTATCAAGGTAACCTGAACACATTTCACTTACATGTGAAGAGTTGAGTGAGACAAAAGTGAAAAGAGAAAGACTAATTGTTAGAAGGCTATTATGGTTTCCCAGATGAGTCTGATGATGCTTTGGATGAGGAAGGAATAAAAGTGAAGGCACAGGAAGTAGTCAGATTTGGAGAGTTTTGATAGTAGAAACTAAAGGAGTTATTGATGGTTATAATGGAACTACAAGTCAAGGATAACTCAAAGGTTTTCTGTTTTTAAATCTACATTGATATAGTAATACTAGAGCAGTGATGGCGAACCTATAACACGCGTGTCAGAGGTGACATGCGAACTCATTTTTTTGGTTGATTTTTCTTTGTTAAATGGCATTTAAATATATAAAATAAATATCAAAAATAGAAGTCTTTGTTTTACTATGGTTGCAAATATCAAAAAATTTCTATATGTGACATGGCACCAGAGTTAAGTTAGGGTTTTTCAAAATGCTGACATGCCGAGGTCAAAAGGTTCGCCATCACTGTACTAGAGGCCTGGTGCACAAATTCGTGCACAGGTGAGGGGGTCCCTCGGCCTCGCTGGCGATCGGGGCCTATGGGGGCAGACAGGCTGGGGAGGGACTGCGGGAGGGCTCCAGCAGCAAGCTAACCTACGGTCGGAGCACCTGCCCCCTGGTGGTCAGTGCACATCATAACGACTGGTCGAGCAGTCGACTAAATGGTTGACCAATTGGTCGGACACTTAGCATATTATGCTTTATTATATACGATAGCCATACCAGCTTTCATTAGGTTATCATTTCATGATATATCTTTTTCCTTCATTTACTTTGAAGATTTCTGAAGCCTTTATTGTAAGGTGTATTTCTAAATAGCATCAGTTGGGTTTGGTTATTATACCCAGCTTAATAATTTTGGTCTTAATTGGAACATTTAATCCATTGATATTAGTGTTTTCTTCATCCACCTCTGCCTCCTGAAATCTTAACTTTTGAAGACAATTTCAAGATGCTACTTTTTATGAAGTCTTTCCCAATGCCATACATGACCTTCCATTTCAACAATCAGATATGAGCTCTCTTTCCTTTTAACCACTATGGCATATTATTTGTATCTCTCTTATTATAATTGGGTTCTGCTATTTATTAAAATGATTTGAAAATGTGTTTTATCCTTCCTATTTAGAATATAAAGTATCCAAAGAAATAGACTGGGTCTTAATCATCTTTTTATCCAATAGACTAAATATAGTGAGCTAATTTTAATCTCATAAACATTTACTGAGTACTTCTTATGTGCCAGGGACTGAGCTAGATACTCAATCTAGGTCTCTCTTATTCACCACAGTGTCCCTTCTATGTAGCTTGGTGACCTCAACTATAAAATTGAGTTTAAATTATGTTAGTTCATATAAAGGTACCACTGGGCATGAACCTCAATATTCTACTCCAGTTACTAGACATACAGTTACTAGTTACTAGATAAGAAGCGTGATTACCCTTTTTGAGTGTCATACTTAGTCTATTATTTCATTTTTAAATTTCAGTTTAAAATGTTATTCATAGCTCCTCAGAGATGAGAGCCATTATCATTCTAGAGTGTAATCATCAGCTGTTCATTAGTTGAGACCTCTATACAAACAGAATTGAATATTTTTTAAGGTATATAGCCATGACATAATATATATATATTTGGTTTCTGCCTCTGGTTCCTGACATAGAGTTCCTAAAAACCTTGTAATTCTTGAGTGATAGGCATGCTAGGAGCATTTTTGTTCTAAAATTTGGTCTTTAACTCCAGTTCCTGATAAAAGAGCTTCTAAAACCCCATGAAGGGTCTTTTTTATGCTAATGAGGTGACTGGTGGCTGGGGACCCCTAGATAACTGAAGGATAGGGACTGGTTGCCAGAAAGCATCATTAAGAGGGCTGGAACTTCAGTGTAGTTGAAAGAGGGATGCGGCTTACCGGCCGCAAGTTTAACATGCTTGGCTGTAGTGGATACCACAGAGAAGGGAGTTGGGGTGGGGGGAGTTAGTAAAGGTAAAGAGGGCCAAATATATGGTGATGGAAGATTATCTGACTTTGGGTAATGGGCACACAATACA
Source organism: Myotis yumanensis (assembly GCF_028538775.1). Lineage (NCBI taxonomy): Eukaryota > Metazoa > Chordata > Mammalia > Chiroptera > Vespertilionidae > Myotis > Myotis yumanensis. Next base: position 46,683,930 of record NW_027223752.1, on the reverse strand, counting down.
ATATACACATCATGTAACATAGAAATGCCACTTGAAACCTATATGATCCTATTAACCAATGTCACCCCAATAAATTTAATTTTCTTAAAAAAAGAGGGTTGGAACTTTCAGCCCCACCTTCCATCCTCCATGCAGGAAATTGTTCATCACCAATGGCCAATGATTTAATCTGTCATGCCTACATAATGATGCCTCCATAAAACCCTAAGCAGTCGGATTTAGAGAGCTTCCAGGTTGGTGAACACCATCCAAGGCCCAGGAGAATGACACACCCCAAACTACACTAGGACTGAAACTCCTGTGCTCAAGACCTTGCCCTATGCATCTCTTCCACTTGGCTGATCCTGAGATAGCCTTTATAATAGACCAGCAATAGCAAGTAAAGTGTTTCCCTGAGTTCTGTGAGCCATTATAGCAAATTATCCATTTTCAGGAGGGGATGGTGAGAACACCCAATTTTCAGCCAAGTCCTACAGAAACACACGACTGGAGACACACGACTCGTGATTGGCATCTGAAGTGACAGGTGGTCTTACAAGACTGAACCCTTACCCTGGGGGGGTCTGTGCTAACTCTGGGCAATTAATGTCAGATTGCTTGGTATGGAAACATACATATCTGGTGTAAAAAGTGTTCTATGCATAGAGGGAACAATATCTCTTTATAGCCAAGGTTAGTTAACCTTTCTGCCCTAAGAACTAGCTGCAGAGACCAAGAGGGACAATAGCCATCTCTTGGAGGAGGAAGGCTGATGAACTAAGAACAAATGTGCACAGTATAGGAGAAAAAGGGATTCTATGGAAAGTAACCTCACAAGGTGAACTGATCATAAATTCCTAACTGGGGAGGTCATGATGGGTAGTCACACCCCAGGCATATAACTTTAGTAAAAGATTGATTGTTGCCTTAAGCAAGCCCTGTCCTTGTTTCTGTGCATCAAGGTTAACACAGCTTTGTGTTAATATTACCACCTTTTTAGACCCTCCTTTTAAAGTGTTGAAAGCACATAATATTAACTATCCTGTAATCCAATCCCCACCTTACTTTCTCCCACCTCCATGTAATCATCCTTAAATTCCCTCCTTAATTTCAAATGCATTAAAGAAACTTATTCTCCAGAGCTTTTGAAATCTTTCTCTTTTTTACCCTAGCCAGTTTGACTCAGTGGATAGAACATCGGTCTGCAGACTGAGAGGGTCCCAGGTTCAATTCTGGTCAAGGGCACATGCCCAGGTTGTCGGCTCAATCCCCAGTGGGGGGCATGCAGGAGGCAGCCAATCAATGATTCTTTCTCATCATTGATGTTTCTATCTCTCTCTCTCCCTTCCTCTCTAAAATGAATATATATATCCTCACCCAAGGGTATTTTCCATTGATTTTTAGAGAGTGGACGAGAGAAGGAAAGACAGAGAGAAACATCAATGTGAGAGAAACACATTGATTGGTTGCCTCCTGCACATACCCTGACCAGGGCCCGGACCGGGGAGGAGCCTGCAACCCAGGTACATGCCCTTGACCGGAATCCAACCTGGGTACCTGAGGTCTGCAGGCCAATTGATACTCTATCCACTGAGCCAAAGTGGCTAGGGCCAGAGCTTTTGAAATCTTGCTCCTCAGGGCATGTCATCAGTTTGGCTTAAATAAACTCATAACAATTCTCCACAGGTTTGGACATTTCTTACATCGACAAGAGAAAGTCAGGTAGGCACTAATCTGAAAGAATTTAATAATCCCTGGGTTACTTCTCATTCAGCTTTCTAAGGTACAAATTCTAAGCTTAAACTAAATGAAAGTCTTATGTACCTATCTAATCCATGATGCTTGTGGAAATTTTCCATAATATTCCATGGCAAGTTTGAAATTCTTTTGAGAAAAAAGTAAGTATATAATTTCAAGTTAGGTTGTTTTAACTTTCCTAAAAATAAATGAAACTGCAACATAAATAATTATAAAAACTTAAAACAGAAAAGGAAAAATATTTCAGGTACCTCAACTTTGGTACCTCTGTGGTAGGCAATTAGACAGACATGAGCAGAGCAAGGACAATGGGCCAGGTACAAAAGGTCACCAGTGGGGAAAGTCCTAGGTGCCTAGCAAAGGGCAATTGTAGGGTGGACCTTGGCCCCAAAGAGACCTTTCCTCCCCTAGCATATCACTGGTCATTCAGTTTAGACCTGCTGACCTTTCCTTCCTAGAGATAATATTTAGGCCTCAGTTGTATTTCAGCTCCAGGCCCAGAAAAGCAACAAAACCAGATAAGCAACACTATGGCTGAACTCAGGACCAGCTGCTTTAGATAATAACCTCCTGCCCTGGCGATGAACAATCAACAATCAGTGGAGACCTAGACCCTGAAATGACATACCCGGACACCTGCTGAATATTCTATTAAAATCTTCCCCTGGGACCTCCCCTAAAATCTCCACCCTTAAAACCTTTGGACTGAGGATCCAGTGCACTCTCCCTCCAGGAACACTGGTCTGCCTTTCCCTTCTCTCTCTTTCCTTCCCCCCAGGCATATTACCTTTATCTTCCTCACTCCCACACTCCAAGGGCCCTTCCTTTACCTCTAAATTGTTTCCTAAGTCCATTCTCCTACTAATTACTTCTTCCTCTGTGATTTTTATAAATAAACTAGAGGCCCGATGCATGAAAATTCGTGCAAGAGTAGGCCTTCCTGCCCTAGCTGGTTTGACTCAGTGACTAGAGCACCAGATTGCAGACTGAAGGGTCCCAGGTTCGATTCCAGTCAAGGGCACATGCCTGGGTTGTGGGCTTGATCCCCAGTTGGGGCTCTGCAGAAGGCAGCCAATCAATGATTCTCATCATTGATGTTTCTCTCTCTCTCTCCCTTTCTGAAATCAATAAAAATCTATTTTAAAAAAAGAGTAGGCCTTCCTTCCCCCAGCTGCCGGCACCGGCTTCCCTCCAGCACCCGGGACCCAAGCTGGCTTCTTTCTGGCCCCAGCTTCATCAGGAAGGACATCCGGAATGACGTCCGGTCTAATTAGCATATTAACCTTTTATTATTATAGATGTTCTCTGAATTCTTTCCTGGCCAAAACTCAAGTACTGAGCCCTAGCTGGTTTGGCTCAGTGGAGAGAGCATTGGCCTGGGGGCTGAAGGATCCTGGGTTCGACTCCACTCAAGGGCACATGCAGGGTTGCGGGCTCGATCCCCAGTAGGGGGCGTGCAGGAGGCAGCCAATCAATGATTCTCTCTTATCATTGATGTTTCTGTCTCTCCCTCTCCCTTCCTCTCTGAAATCAATAAAAATATATCTATTAAAAAAAACACAACTCAAGTACTGATGTTGCTGAACCCAGGTCCAGTCTGACTCCACAGGTCTAACACCTTCCTACCACTTACAACACCTCCATTTGTGCTAACAGAAATTTAATAAATTACTGAATTGTGATATATTTGTCAGGCAAAACCAAAGTCTAACTATAGGATTGAAAATTGACACCACAGTCCCAATAGAATAGTTTACAAAATTAAATTAAATGCCATGCTAAAGAGTTTCAAACAGCTTTTTTCCTGTATATTTATTAACTTATACAATAATCTGGAACGTCTGTGCTTGTTTATTCTTATGAAAAAAAAAAGGCAGAAAACTACATAAGCATTTTTAGATAGTCATTTAGATGTAAAATGTTTGTCACTAATAATTTATCAACATAAATATCCTTCTACCTTTGCAACTGAGATTCCATAGTCCTGGAGAGGTTTAATAGCCTTATTCAGTTCTTCAAGAAATACAGAGGTACTTGGAGAATCTAAAATAAGAAATGTTTTATGAATGTTTAATGATTTACCTCTTAGGAAAGATAAATTCTTAAAATTAAAGCCTAACAATAAGTTCCCACTGAGCATACTGATTAAATAGCAATAGAAAAGTCACATAAGTCAGGATATAAAAAATACTTACCAGCTTGACAAAAATAAGCTAAGGAGGCTTTTCCTGCTTGCAAGGTACTAAAATATTTCTGAGGACTCAGTTGTGGTAGAGAGTTGACTGCTGACTTATAAACAATACACATCATGATAAAAGAGATGCCAACTCTAAATCCATCGAAACTAAAAGACATCATCAGCTGTAGTTATATGTAAGCAGGAGATTCTGTCTGCTTTGTTCACTGCTGTTGTTCTGTTGCCTCAGACAATACCTGACAAGAGTAGGTGTTCAATAAAGTTTTGCTGAATTAATTTGTTAAATAAATAAAGGAAGTAAAATCTGCAAAAAAAGAATAATATGAGGCATTATTTTTATATATTTGATTTTGATACCTTATTATTCCTTTCTAGAAAATATCTGAGATGATATATAATGACAGTGATTTGATAATGCTATTCATTTTTGATACTTGCAAAAGATATCAAGAACATGTAATATACTAAGTATCTTAAGTTTAATAGGTAGTTACTGGAGTATGTGAAGCTAATTGTCATTTTTAAGGGTTCTAAAATTTATTATCTAACATCCAATTAATTTTTAAATTGGGCATTTTATCCTTCCCTACCGAGAGTGGATTTACAATTAACACACAAACAGCTATTTAATACCATTAACATGGGAGTGAGACATCAAAATATATGTCTACTATGTTTACATTCTTTTTACTTTAAACCCCCTAACTACTTAACAGTCCTTCTTAATACACATTTTTAATGCTCAAGACTTTGATTTATTTATACAGCTTAGAAATTCAAATATCTTTTCAAATCACTTCTCTTTTCTGAACTCAGATTTGTTCTAGATATCCTCCTCGCATCTTCTTTCATGCTGTACTTACTTCCATGCTGTCCTCTGTATCTGCTTTCAATTCTCTTCTGTTTTGCTACTTTTAAATTTCTCTTAAACAATATCTTCTTTCAGGAAACTCTTCCATTGATAATCTATATTATCTATGTTTAAAAGAAGATAGGAAAATTTGCATAATATAAAAATATACTTCTAGATTCTAGAAGGTAAACATATACCCACAGGTGTAGGTGAGAATTTAATTTTTCTTTTCAAACAAAAGATCACTATCTTAAAACAGGACACAAGGGGAAAAAGCAAAAATTGCCCATAAGGACAGGCGTAGAATTTTTCCATAAAGAATAAAATGATAAAAGAATGAAAAAATTAGGAAAAAATTACACTAAATTGAATATTTACTCTGGTCTTTCAATATTATCAATAAGCATATAACACTTCTCCCTAAGAAGTAGGTATATCTAAAGAAGGAGCTAATTACTCATGATTACTTCCTAATATTCTTTTCATTAGAGCTAATTTATATCAAACAGTGAATGAATTTGCCATCAATTTTTAATAATGAGCCAAGAGTTCAAAACTCAAGTAGAATGAGGAGTGAAGACTGTGAGCAGTATCTAAAAAAAAGTAATTTTAATGATCTAATTAAGGGGTATCCTTGACATTAAAATTGATTCTACAGTACAGCCATTTTAAGGCAGCATATTTTAAAGTGACTTTATATCAATGGGAATGGTTTAAAATAGGTCATCCAAAATTTTCTTTATATTCTGGAGGTGGGGAAAATGCATGCATCCTGAGACTAAGGGAATAATTATATACTAATGAAATAACTCCGACCTAAGTAAAAGGTAAAATACTTAAATGAAAGCACAATTGAAAGAGTCAGTATAAAATATCATTTTTCCTGTCTCTGTGGTTACAATTCAATTATTTTAACATTAAATTGGACATTAGGGTTAACATATGATTCTTTTTACCTAGAATGTATTTTGTAGCACAAAAAGTTCTAACTGCACATTCAAGACTTGAATACTTTCCCACATCTATCATTGGACAAATGAGATTACACATGTCAAAGTACTGTGAATTTGGACAATTAGTGATGTTGCTGATTATTCTTACATATTCTTAGAGATAAGAACTCATAGGTATCCTTGCAGTTGATCCCATCTTTGATAAATTGATTATTTAAGGAATTACTTAAAGCAGAGACTGCTGCACAGGTCAACTTGAAATAGAGTTTACATGGTCATAACAAAATAAATACTGAGTAATGATATAGCCAAATCTATGGCAACCACAGTTGAGAAGATGGGAGATAGAAAGTAAGGCTTCATGCAGACAGGGCGAGAAAAGGAATAAAGGAGCCAAATACTAATCTTTCACAAGACCAAAAGCCAAGTTTATTAGAAGCAGGAATATCAATGCCGAAAACAAGTTGAAAGTAAGTGCCTTTAAGGAATAAGACATTGGAGGGAGAAAGACACCAAAGGGACTTTTTAAAAAATATATTTTTTTCTTGATTTCAGAGAGGAAGGGAGAGGGATAGAGAGATAGAAACATCAATGATGAGAGAGAATCATTGATCAGCTGCCTCCTGCATCCCCCCTACTGGGGACCAAGCCCACAACCCAGGCATGTGCCCTTGGCTAGAATCGAACCTGGGACTCTTCAGTCGGCAGGCCTACGCTCTATCCACTGAGCCAAACCGGCTAGGGCAGAACCTTCTTTAAACAGTGCATCTCTTTACTTTGATTTTTTTTAAAATTACCTATGTGTTAGGAAATCGTTTATAGCTTCTATTCATATTAGCCCAACCTACCCCGTGGGGCCACCAAAGAGTGGTCATTGCACATGAATAAAATGCCTTTGTCCAGAGACATGATCTCCTCATAAAAATATATTTAAACTAAAGAGAAGGTAAGTATGGGTGGCAAGTGGTGGGGAAAGAGAACATCCAGTGAGAATAGAATAAAAACAAAGATACAGAAGGTACTTGGTGACTTTTCCTCCAGTTATTAGAAAATGGAACAGAAAACAGTACTTTAATGCTTCAAAAACTAAAAAAAAAAATCAGAACAAAGTGATGAGTACACTGTGTACCTTGAGAGAAATGTGACCTCGTCAATTTGTTGAGATAGCTCATTAGCATGGGGTAACAGTTCCAGTTTTCCTGGCAGGTATAACGTAGGATTACACTTATTACCTACCTGTACTTCCCACCCCTAGCAAAGTTTGAGATCACCATGTGACTTATTCTGGCCAATAAAATGTGAGCAAACGTGGTATGTCCCTTTCAGGCAATAGTTTTAACAGCTAGTGTGCAATATACCAGCTTTATTTTCTTTTGCCACAGTCACTAAAAATGCTCAAGTGGTGGCTGTCATCAGCATCGGTCCCAGAATGAACATAACAAAGAGAACCCACAACTGATATGCAATGAGCATGTGTCATAGGAAGAAATAAACCTTGTTGTCTTAAGCCACTGAGATTTTAGGACTTATTATTGCAGAACAATCTAATTTATCTTCATTGATATACAAACTAGAAGTGAGATGCTGCCATAACAAGAACTCCAAAATACTGGATCAGGGATCAAGCAACAAGGAAGCTTCCCCCCCGCAACCCACCCCCCCCCCCCCCCCCCCCCCTTCAAGGAAACTTATCAGAGACAGGAGCTCAGCAAATGATCCACATTAAGGAGTAACAAAACATTTGATGAAATTGTCACTACAATAATTTGGAAGTGGCACATACCTAATGAATTTATGAGAATGTATCTAGGGGGCTAATGGATGTATTTATACCTTAATAGAAGCGACTAGAAGACGGGAAGATGAGAACTATGTGAGAGTTGCTGTTGGTTGTGCCTAATGAAATATTAAAAGAAAAGTACTCAAAGAAGAACCACCATCCAAGAGACTAGTGATTCAAACCTTAAAATAATCCTTTAGTCCCCACCTTTGTGGGGTCAGGCGGTAAGCTAAAAAAACTGCTCAGCCATGGGAAGAGCTCATAACCTCCAAAGCCAACTTCAGATGTGGTCAAGGATAATAAAAATGAAAGGGACCTCTTGCAGGGCAAAGCCAAGGACCATGGAGAACTATGCTCTAGAACAGTGGTTCCCAACATGGGGCACATGCCCCACACAGGGGCAATTTGATTTTTTAAGGGGGGCAATTCGAGAATGAGTTATTAACAGCGAATTTTTTGCATTTCTTATGCTAAGAGCCTCATATACAGTACATAAACATATATTGTGACATATTTATGCATTTTAGCTCTCTATTATATGTTTTGAAACTTTATTTGCTATTTTTTTCATATCACTTTGTATTATCATTTTTTAAATAATTTCTTAGTGACTTCTTCCTCAGTACTTCAACTGTCCTTTCATTCTTTTATTTTTTTTCTTTCATGGATGCCATGTTCTTTGGAAGCTTGTTTAGACCAAGTTAATGGCCTTTTAGGCTTCCTCCAGGAATGTTTACTTTTTGAATAATAAGTATATGTCATAGGGGGAGCATCAGGATTTTAGAGACATTTAGGTGAGACATGGCCAAAAAAGAGTTTGGAACCACTGCTCTAGAGCATGTGTCAGCATATGAACTATCTGTTACTGGTCTATAATAATGAGATCAACATAGAAATTGAGTGTAAATGTTTAGAAGCTTTTATTGCAATTTCACACATTTGCAAATAAAATGCTAAGGGCAACAAAAGTTTTGTTTTAAAATATCTAGCAACAAGCTTTTCTAGAAGGCCACTGTTTCATTTGCCTTTTATAAGCCTAAATTTCCCTTTCGATTAACCAAAAAAGTAACGGTTTTCCCTCTCAACAAAAAGAGGAAATTGACAACTGTAAACATTAAGCAAATTATACCAAGATCTGTGGGCATCATTCTCTGGGAAAAAGACATGTTTCATATTTTGCAACAAATGGGGTACTTAATGCTTACAAAGTTCCTGTAAGAGTATTTTGTCAAAAATTAGCTTACTTAAGGTTTAATGCTGCTACTGTAGAACAGAACCTGCTCATTGAACCAGCCTCCAATAAAATGCTGATTAGATCTCATCACAACTTATCATTTAAGAACCAAAGGAGTCAGCATTGTCAACATCTCTCTACTTTACAGCCATTTCAAGGTAATTGGGGCAAAATTCTTTATCTCCATCCCCACCCCCTAGCACACATACACCTAAAAAAAGGAGAAAAGAGGAGGGTATCCACAGGTTGCTAGCTCTATCCCCGTAGGAGGAAGCCAATCAATGATTCCCTCTCAGTATATCTCTCTCTCCCTCTCCCTTCCTCTCTGAAATCAATAAAAAAATATATTTTTTTTTTTTTAAAGAGGAGGGTATCCAGAATTGCAATGACACTAGAATAAAAAGTCTTACAATCAAAGACCTAAAACTATCCAGGTGTTAAGTATCATTTTAAGTAGATAATATAGGAGAAAAAGAAAAAAACTTCATAGCGAAATTGTATTCATGGCCTAAAATTTGCACCTCACTGATTACAAAAGATACAAAAAACAGGCCATGCCAGAGAACAAGAGGTTCCCCTGATTTTGACAAGTGACTCAAATCCCATAACTCTGAATTCATGCTTAATTTATGTGCTACAGCACATAACTGCAATCAGTTAACTCACTGTTGCCATCGAGCACTGTCCCCTCTCAAGTAGAACTGTACGGCCCTAACCACATGCTCTAGGAATCCATTAGGTTAATTTCTTACACTCCAATAAACATGCGATCCTTCTCAAAAGCGTTGTCGGATTAGGCCTGTGAACTTCTTTACAGCAAGTTGTACCCAACTGTAGGCTGCACTGCACAACTGCTCAGCTGACTGTGCCACCTGTGAGATACCACGTAACAGCGCTAGGCCCACACATCTATCCCAGTGTGTCAGCACAGCTAGAAAGAATCCAAAACCGCCCCCACCCCGCAACCTATGAACCAGGAAGTCCAGGTAGGATTCCCACCTGGGCACATGCCTGGGTTGTGGGCTCGGTCCCCAGTTAGAGGGCTGAAGGAGGCAGCCAATCAATTATTCTCTCTCATCATTGATGTTTCTTTCTATCTCTCTCTCTATCTCCCTTCCTCTCTGAAATCAATTAGATAGATAAATAGATAGATCTATAGATGGAGATGGAGATGGAGATGGAGATGGAGATGGAGATGGAGATGGAGATGGAGATAGAGAAAGGGGTGATAGAGATAGAACCCAAAACACACCAGCATCCAGTGCCTGGGGTACAAAACAGACTTTAAAGTTCTCTGTGGATCACTAGCTAGGAAAGAAGGTAGCAACACTCTTCCTGGGCAAAGCATTAGAGCGAAGGATAGTGAAACAGGAAAGGCTGGGTCTTGGCTGCGTCAGTAAATATGCCAGTACCTTTCAGATACTGAATTTGTGGAGTGCCGCTCATTCTAAGAAGAATACAAATTATTTTCTCTTCATAATACACTATTCTGCTCATTTTATTAGCAATCACCAAAAAAAAAAAAAAGAAAGAAAGAAAGAAAAGAAAGAAGAAGAAGTCAAGAAATGCTATGTGTCAGCCAATACACGCTGGGAGATTTATTCATTCCTCACTCATTTACAGCAGTCACAGAACATTTCTTTTGCGTCTGGTTTACCACAGACAGGACGAAGGTTTGAAGAATGCATGTGGAATTTAGGGAGCACAGACCATTCCGCTTCTTCCTCTCTAGAATCCATATGAGACACAGAGTTCTATTTCTGCCTTTTCCCTAAACTTATGCCTAGCAGAGCATCTGTCTACATTCTAAGTTTCAAAGGGCCACGTTCCCCCTTTTCACACTGCTGGGTCCTCCATCTGGGTCCTCCTCATACCACTCTTCTCTAAGGGCGGCTCCCGAGGGAGGAAAGAGCCTTACTTAGAACGGGGGTCCCCCTTCGCCTCATTTCATTCCCGCTCCCCTTGCAGGGCTCAGGTTTTCCTCGCCGCTCACGCCGGGAAGGAAGGAAGCAAAATGCCCCTCCTCAGAACCCCGGGGAGGCCCCTTCTAAGCCGAACCCGAGCCCAGCGGGGCGGCCCTTGCTGGGGGAGAGCCGCCTGGGTGAACCCCCATTCCTGCAGGCAGAGCCCAGAGCCCTGGCCTGGAGGACCCGCGCGGCCACCTACCTGCCTGCGCGCGGCCGCCCGCTCGCGCCCGGCGAAGGAGCGGCAGAAGGCGGGTCCTCGCCCCGCTCGCCCCGCAGACGCGCTCGCTACGCCCACTTGCGAGAGTGCAGCGCCCACAGCCGCCACCGCTCAGTGCAATGGGCCTGCGGGGCAGGCAAACACACACACTCACACACAAACACACTCACACACTCACACACATAAAACACACAATCCCGGAGGCTCCTCCCTCTCCTCGTGCTCCCGACGTGAGACCTCCCCAACCAATGGGAAGCACAGAGGGCGGAGCGAGACCCGCCCCAGGTGGCGGGCGACCACCGAGTCCTCCCGCCGGTGCGAACGGGCCGTGCAGTTGCTGGGCCAATCGGCAGCGTGGGTGGGGAGTGCGCGGAGGGGGAGAAGGCGGAGAGCGCGGGCGTCCAATCAGAGCTTGGATCCCCGGAGCGACGGGTCCCGGGGCCCGTGGGCGTCCGAGCTCGGCGCGCTGGGGGCGTGCCCGCCTGGCCCAATCGGCGCGAGCCCAAGGTGCGGAGCGAGCGCCTCAAATGCTCGGGTTTCTCAGCTGATTGTCTCCAGCCGAGAGTTGTTTTTTGCAGCGGCCGAGCGGATCCGCAGCAGGAGGAGCCGAGACCCCCGGGGGGGCGGGGAGAGGAGGCGGGGTCGGGGGAGCCGCGGCTGCTCGGCGAGGGGCTCCGGGTCCTGTCACGGCGCTTCCTGGGGTTGGAGGTTAGGGTGGGTGGGGGGGTGAGGCACCCATCCTTCTCCCCCTCGACGGCAGCCCCGAACCCGGCCCCTTCCTTCCCGCGCGCCCTCGCCCTCCCTCCAGCCCCCTCATGAGGGTGTCCGTGCCGGGTCCCGTGGCCGCCGCTGCCGCCGCTCCGGTGGCCGGCCGCGAGCCCTCGACGCCGGGCCAGGGCGGCGGAGGGGAAGGCGCCGTCGCGGCCGCCTCGGGCGCCGCGGTGCCGGGCTCGGTGCAGTTGGCGCTGAGCGTCCTGCACGCCCTGCTCTACGCCGCGCTCTTCGCCTTTGCCTACCTGCAGCTGTGGCGGCTGCTGCTGTACCGCGAGCGGCGGCTGAGTTACCAGAGCCTCTGCCTCTTCCTCTGCCTCCTGTGGGCAGCGCTCAGGACCACCCTCTTCTCCGCCGCCTTCTCGCTGAGCGGCTCCCTGCCTCTGCTCCGGCCGCCCGCCCGCCTGCACTTCTTCCCCCACTGGCTGCTCTACTGCTTCCCCTCCTGCCTCCAGTTCTCCACGCTCTGTCTCCTCAACCTCTACCTGGCGGAGGTAAGGCGGGAGGACCGGCGTGCGGGGCCGGCCGGCCGGGCGAGCGCCCCCCCCCCCCCCCAATCCCCGCGAGCAACTCTGACTAGGGACGGGGCGGGGGGGGGGGGGGCGGGGGGCGGCGATGAGATGCGGACCCGAGACCAGCCTGGGGAAACTGAGGCACGCCTGGAGGGCGCGCCGGTGTGCTCTCCCTAAACTTGAGCAGCTGATTGATTGAGTCGGTTGCGGAGGGGCTGGGGGGGGGGGGGGGCGGAGGGAGTACGAGTGTGTGTTCTCCCAACTTAAGACAGCAGGACGACCCTTTGTTCGGGGTTCTAGCCCTCGAAGGTTGGGGGGTGGCATCGCCAGAAGTAGCAGCCCCCGGCAGCTCCGCCGAAGCCGGACTGCGCCGAGAGGGGCTGGATGCTGAGGTAGCAGCAGCTCTGCCGAAGCTGGCCTGCTGCCAGCCATTACGTCACCAGGCAGAGCTGTGCCTCTGCTATTGTTGCTGCGTTTCTTTTATTAGAAGCTTATATTCCCTCCTGCATCTCCTTTCCTGTGGCTCGATGAGCCTCGCACAAATCCCGTTCGATCGTTCCCCAGCAGGGTTAATAATCAATCACCAATGCCTGGGGTCAATAGAAAGACCTCCATCAAGCCCTTCATGTTTGCCCCAGTTGCTTCATGCTTTGGCTATTTTTCCTACCTCTTGCAGCCTAGTCTCTCTTTTTTTTTTTTTTTTTTGAGCTAATTAAGAGAAAATACTAGCTGAATCTGTGCCTATTGCAGAAACAAACCACCAAACTGTTTTTGCAATAACTTGTTTAATAGCTGGAAGCTAATCACACCCCCTTTCTCTTTTATGGGGAATTACTGGTTGGATTGCATTGTTCTGGGGAGCTTAGGTATTTGACCCATTTCAAACAGGTTTGGGAGTGTAAGGTTGTCAATCATGTGTGTCAGCTAGTGGTATTTAAGCCACAGAATTTTGAGAATTGTCGAAAAAGCCCCCCTCCCCATCCTGCAAAAAAAAAAAAAAATAGCTTGAGGAGGGGAGGAAGCAAGGTGACATCATATACTTAATACTGACATAGAACAATATTGGTCTATGCAGCTAATCCTCTCAAAGGCTTTGGAGGTGATAAGAATTAACTAGTTATCAGCAAAAGTAAAAACATTTGATGCAGAATCAGTGATTATATTTCTTGCAAACATAAACCAACTCTTTTCTCTCATAGTAGATAGAAAGTAGAATGCATAATTTTTAAATCCAGTCCTAACTTCAGCTTTTTAGCATGCTAAAAGCAATAGTTGAAAATAAGTAACAAAATATTAACTTTCATTCTTTTCCTTTACCCCCTCGCCCCCCACCTTTGGAAGTCCAAGCAATACAATGACTAACAACCAAACAGTAAAAAGCATAAATAAAAAGCATGGGTAATCATAAATCAAATCATGCCATAGTCATGTCACTTATTTGATGATGTTTTGATCTTCTAGTTGTTATTTGAACTTTAATTATTTCTCTCCTTTGCAGTTAAACTGATACATTGTATTCTTCCTGACACCATTTCTGATACAATACCAGTGACCTTTCTTCACTGAAGCTTTAATCCAGCTTTAGATATAGTTAATCTACCTATATGTGATTAGCAGTCCTTATGCCATGAGCATCAGATAAATTATTTTCCCCTATACATTTTGACTTGTAAAATTATATTAATGATCCACTGCAAAATAGTTGGTAGGCATTTCATGGAGGTAAACACTTTTTTTTTACTTTTTTCTTGTGACATCATATATAAAGTGCACAAATCTTAAATGTATAGCTAGGTCTAGCCTTGCCTGGGTAGCTCAGTTGGTTAGAGCATTGTCCCAATACCCTAAAGTTGCAGGTTCAATCCCAAGTCAGGGCAGTACAAGAATCAACCAATGAATGCATAAGTAAGTGGAACAACAAATGGATGTTTGTCTCTCCCTCTCTCTAAAATCGATTTTTTTAAAAAATTTTAAGCCCTAGCTAATTTGGCTCAGTGGACAAAGTGTTGGGCCCACAGACTGAAGGGCCGCAGGTTTGATTTCAGTCAAGGGTTTGCACTTCAGTTGCAGGCTCAATCCCTGGCCCCAGGTGTGAGAGGCAACTGATTGCTATGCTCTCTTACATCTATTGCTGTGTCTCTCATCGATGTTTCTCTGTCTCTCCCCCTCCCTCCTACTCTTTCTAAAAACAAACAAAATCAATGGAAAAATATCCTTGGGTTAGGATTGACAAAACCACACACAAAAAAACAAACAAATGTACTATCAAAATAAAATCACTAATAAAAGAGAAAGATGCAAATTGACCATACCTTCAGATGCCCACCAGCCTATCAGAAGTGAGTATGCAAATTAACCCAACAAAAATGGCGGGTTAATTTGCATACGCAGGTGCCAAGCAGCTGGGGTTGGAACAGGATGCTTGCATCATCGCCATGGCGACGACACAGGCATACTGCACCAGCCCAGCAGCTCTGGGCCTCTGGGCAGCGTGGGAGGGCAGGAAGGCGGCTCCAGGCCAGAGCAAAGGTGGTGCCGGCAGCCAGAGGAAGGAAGGCCCATTCTTGCATGAATCTTCGTGCATCGGGCCTCTAGTTTAAGAATAAAATAAAAATTTTAATGTGCAAAGCTAGATAAAATTTTACATATGGACACTCATGTTACCACCACCAGATTAAAATATACAGTATTTCCAGTGCCCAGAGGTTCCCTTTGGTTCCCTTGTGCTCTCTCCCAGTCATACCTTTCACCCTGACGTAAATACAAAGTGGCTAAACACTATAACAGTATAATTTAAAGTTCAAAATTCAAAAAGTATGCTTCTACACATAATACACAATAACTAGATTGAGTTTTAAGAATTTTTTTTTCCTGATATTCCCAGCTAGTGAGGAAGAACTTAAATGTCTAAAAGTCTTCCTGTTTAATGAATCTTGTTAGTGTGGTGTACTTTTTAAAAAGCAATAAAACTCTATTAACCTCAAAATATAATTTGGAAAATTATATACAATTATATTTGGAAATATAATTTGGAAAAAAGCTGGACTAAAGCTTTTTCCTTTTGTAGTGTCTCTTAAGAGTGTAGGTTGTCTGTGCTTGTCTTTTTATAATAAAACTAGAGGCCTGGTGCACAAAATCCATGCACATGGGGGGGGGGGGTTTGTCTCTCAGCCCAGCCTGTGCCCTCTCACAGTCTGGAAGCCCTTGGAGGATGTCTGACTGACAGCTTAGGCTCCCATGGGGAGTGGGCCTAAGCCGTCAGTCGGACATCCTTAGCACTGCCTTAGCATGTGCCCAGCTCAGGGTATCTGGCTGAGCGGCACTCCATCTATGAGAGCGCACTGACCACCAGGGGGCAGCTCCTGCATTGAGCGTCTGACCCCTAGTGATCAGTGTGCATCATAGTGACTGGTCATTCTGCCATTCGGTCGATTTGGAAATTAGCCTTTTATTATATAGGATTAACAATTTTATGACACATTTCTTAAAAGAACACATTTTCCACCTGTTTAAAAAGAGGTATCTTAACCAGAAGTAATTTCCCTATTCATTAGGAAAAAATCTAGAAGCATCTGCATTTAAAAGAAAATTTGAATTCAAATTTTTTTATCAATTTCAAGGAACTGAAAGTACTCTTCCCATTGGTTGTTCTGAATTAATGAAGCTGTCCCAGTGAGTTCTTCATATTCTGAGTGAGCAGAATAATAGAGAAAGTCTGGATGGTGACAAAACAACTGATACTTGATTTTCTTTGTAATATATTTTTTAATTTATTTCAGAGAGGAAGGGAGGAGAGAGGCATAGAAACATTGATGATTAGAGAATGATTGATTGCCTGCCTCCTGCACGCCCCCTACTGGGAATCAAGCCCTCAACCCAGGCATGTGCCCTGATCAGAAGTTGAACTATGACCTCCTGGTTCATAGGTCGATGTTCAATTCCTGAGCCACGTAAACCAGGCATATTTGCTTTTTTTTTTTTTTGCTTTTTTTTTTAACCAAAAGGCCCTATAGCTATTTTGAATAGGTGTGCTTCTTGATTAACAAATTACTCTGTCTTCACTTCTGTCATATTAAATACCAATTTTACTTTACTGTTGATCTCTTTAAAGCATTTGTTGTATCCACTTCTCACTAATTGAAAACATTCTAACTTTAAAGACTTAGTTACAAAGAATGACTGGGCAGTGTAAAAATAGAGTTAGTGAAACAATCGTTACTACTTTGAACATATTTTGGTGGTTCTTCTAGAACCCATTACATTTTCAAAAAGTTAGGACTCCCTGGGCCACATTTTCTTTTGCTGACTACACTTGAATAGAATTAAGAAAAAAGGAAGTAGCACTTCCTAAAATAATTAGACTTTTCAACTCATTATACTTAACCTCCAGAAGACAGATAGTTGGAAAACAAAACCTGTACACTAATCTAAAAACACCCATTAAACTTTTTCTGGCATGATCAATAGAACATTTACCAGGTGTACCAGTTAATAATGCAGATTTTGTAATCAAAGAAAACATGATAATTTCAAGAGAAATATCAAAGGTGCTTTATTCAAAGTAATGTCCATCACTAGCTACACATTTCCCCCATCTTTCAGGTAATTTGTAGATACTGTCCGAACAGAACTTATCTTGTTTTGAGGCAAACCATTCAGAGACCCAATTTTCCACTTCTTTGTACATTTTGAAGTGCTGCTTAGAAAGTGTGTGTGCCATGGATCGAAACAAGTGGTAATCTGAAGGATCAAGGTCTGGTGAATACAGGGGGTGGGTTAATACTTCCCAGACAAGATCTTTTATCGTGTCTTTAACTGGTTTTGAAGTGTGTGATGGTACGTTATCATGAAGCAAAATTACTTTGCCGTGTCTTCTGGCACATTCTGGTCGTTTCACGATCAAAGCATCGTTCAAATTGATTATTTGTTGTCAGTAGCTATCAATATTAATGGTTTCATCTGTTTTTAGAAGTTCATAATACACCACACCTTCCTGATCCCACCAAACGCAGAGCATTGTCTTCTTTCCGAAGCAATTTGGCCTTGCAGTCGATGTTGATGGTTGACCTGGATCAACCCATGATTTTGTGCATTTGAGATTCTCAAAATAAATTTACTTTTCATCACTAGTCACAATTCGATGCAAAAAAGACTTTCTTTCGTGCCATTGAAGCAACATTTTACTGATGACTTTTCGGTTTTCCATTTGTCTTTTGTTCAGTTGATGTGGCACCCATTTTTCTTCTTTTAAAATCTTTCCCATTGCTTGTAAACTATGGAAATTGTTTGCTGAGCAATGTTTAATCTTTCTGCAAGTTGTTTTTGAGTTTGACACGCATCTTCATCCAATAATGCTTGTAATTATTGGTCTTCAACCTTTTTCAGTTGACCTGAACATTCTTTGTCTTTCACATTGAAGTCATCACTTTTAAAGCATTTAAACCAGCGTTCACAAGTATTTTGAGATGGAGCATGTTCACCATAAGCTTCCCGAAGTATACGATAACTTCAAAATAGTATTCTTCAAAATAAAGTAATGAATTAAAACTTCCCGCAAATGCACTCCTTTTGGCACGAAATTTGACATTTTTAAGTGTAAAAATATCTATGATGTTAACACCTTCAGAAAATTTGACATGTAGTTTTGAAGCTTGCTGTCAATACAACAAAATAACATACATATCAAGTCGCATATGTATCAACATATGTGTAACTCCATCTATTGAAAAAAAAAATCTGCATTATTAACTGGTACACCTGGTACAGTAAAAGATTCACACTCTTGTACTTTTAGCACAGAGGATGTTAGTCGTTAAAACAGATTACAGTCTCCCCCTCTTATCTGCAGGGATACATTCCAAGACCCCCCAAGTGGATGAAACCATGGATAGTACCAAATCCTATATGTACTATGTTTTTTCTGGTACATACATGCCTTTTCACTTAAAGGAAGCACTTTACAGCCTCTCTTTGGCATATCCAAATTGCCAGCATCGCTACACTTGGGCTTTGGGGCCATTATTAGTAAAATAAGAGTTACTTGAACACAGGCACTGTGGTCCTGCCACATTGATTTGATAACCAAGATGGCTATTCAGTGACTAATGAGCAGGTAGCATGAATACACTAAACCAGATATTTGAATCATTGTACTGCAAGAATTTTTAAAACATGTGACACCTGATTATTTGGTCATGGGCACTGACCTCTTTTCCCTTAAATTGTCAAATAAAAAAAATGACAACAGCCAACACAAAATAGCCATCCGGTGTGAATGAATCAAAATAATACCTTTTTTTGTGTGTGTGTCAGATCAGAAAAAAAAAAAGACTCTATTTTTTTGGTGTGCCACAGACTTTAGTAATTAGTTTGTGTGCCATGAGATGAAAAGGTTGAAAATCGCTGCACTAGACAAAGAGATAATTCACATCCTAGGCAAAATATAGGGGGATGGCATGAGATTTCATTACGCTATCCACACAATTTAAAACTTATGAGTTGTTTATTTCTGGAATTTTCCATTTATTATATTCCAACCATAGTTGACGACAGATAAATGAAACTACATAAGGGGGACTACTGTATCTGATAAAATGGATGCTATTTGCCATTGGAACAAGAAGACCTAAAAGGAGAGTTGATAGTATACTATCTTTGGAGTACTGCAATGCATGCCAAAATCAATGAGTTCATCTTCAAGACCCATATTGATATTTTTTTTCTTGCAATTTTGTAACATGAATGCCAGATGGTTAATCAGAGTAAAACACAGTGACTTAATCACAACACCAAAACAGATAGGAAAATTAAATTCAACTTTTAACTTTTACATTTATGGGTGCTATCTTTGTCCCTGACAATAGAAGTATTCTTCCAAATATTGGTGGTATGTCAAATAACATGCAGTTTAACTTATCAGTACTTTGGTTTTGTTAAAATGTCCCATGATTTCTCACAAAAGTGTTTTCAACAACTAAAATGAAAAGTCCTTTAAGGATAAGAAGTTATTTTATCATATTTTTATCTCATAGCAACTAGACCAATGGGATATATGTTATTGAGAGACAATCTTGAAAAGGCTAAAATCTATAAAGTATTTAGCCATCTAGAATTTGGGGATTAACTCAATTTTGATGAACATTTGAGGAAAATTATTTGTGTACTTTCTGGGATCTTTATACTTTTTTGCCTAAAAGATTGCCTACAGTACAAATGCAAAGATTCTCTTAGATTATCTTGGTTTAATTAAATTAAATTTTTATTATTGTGGATAAATCCTAATGACACTACTTTATACAACAGAATTGTGCTTTGCAAAATTATTTTTATGTCATGGCAAATGGCCCATAGTAATTAGGGCTTTCCTAATTTGGTTTCAACAAATTCTGTTAAATAGAGGAGCCTGTAAAACAAATACGTCTCACATCATGAGTCAGTTACTATTTACTGAAGTAGTGGTTTAGTTCAGTGTTGGATTTTATCTGTTACTGCGATTATAAACTGTTTTTGTCTGAATCTCCTAAACTGCTTTACCTGTTAAGTTGATTCTATTTTTTCTAAGATCATCTGTGAGGCAAGAGTTTGAGAAACAATTCTATGGCAGAAGAAATGATTACATGTTTTACATTTTGTGTAATTTAATATTTTCAGAAACACTTAATGACACTTGTCTTTACAGCCCCCATGACAGAGGTAGAAATTCGGTAAATGGGGTGTAACTTGTCCAAGGTTATATGGTAGTATGTATCAGATATGAAACTACTATATAGCCAAGTGCTATAAAGTCTTATCAAGTGATCTCTTTCAGTGAACTTTCCTGGATACCATCCATTCTTTATTTATTACTAGAGGCCTGGTGCACGAAATTCATGCACTGGGCGGGGAAGGGGGTGTCCCTCAGCCCAGCCTGCACCCTCTCCAATCTGGGAACCCTCAGGGAATGTCCGACTGTCGGTTTAGGCCCGATCCCACAGGGCAGCCATCTTGTGCCAGAGCATGATGGTCAATTTGCGTATTACCTCTTTATTATATAGGATTATATAGGATTTAATGCTTCTTTATTTAACTTGCTTTCCCATTTTCTACCACATCAAGCGTTTTTCACTCTCCAGAAATCTTTTCTTCCCCCTTCATACTCTGCGTATAACCCTCATGTCGTAGTTAATAAAAGTAGAAACCAGAGCCATCACACTGAACGAAGATTCAGAGAAATGCTGCAGAGAGTATTTAATCTTTTTCAATGAATGATAGAGCTGATAAGAAAATTCCTCAGTGGCAAGAAGCCACAAAAGAAGTAGTGAATGTAGAATGATAAACCACCATACAGATGTTATTAGCTGTTTAGCTGCTTCCTGCTAGCCTAAAGCCTGGATTTTAATTTTATGTGTTGGTAGTATGGGGAAGTGACATTGGAGGCAATAACTTGTAGTGAGTTCTAATCAGAGACCTCAATCCCTCCAGCTTAATGCCAGAAAAATAAAAATGTACACCTTCAGTGGATTAGGGGGAAATAAGCAGGTCCTCAGAGGTTGTGCCTGGGGTTTGTGCCTATCTCTGCCTTTGCTCTGAGTGAAGGAGATACAAATTGGGGCAATAAAAGTCTTCCCTGAGAATTCATAAAGCTTATTCTTATACAAATTTGAAGCCTGAATTCACACCACTTCTGTGACTTTAGAAAGAGACGGGGAGGAGGGAAACACTTGAAAAATGTGGTTTGTTACCTTGGTTCAATAGCAACCTCAAGCACCTGGAAAGAGCAAATGCAAGTTGTCTTTTGGGGAATATACATAAAATCCAGAATCCTAACAGATAAAATTCCAAGGAACATAAGCTCAAAATGAAAAATTACACTGAGGAATCTTATGTACAAAGATTGAAGATGTCAGAATTAACAAATAGTATAAGTTATTCATTTATGTGCATTAAGAAATTAAACAATATTGATATATGATCAAAAATAATCAAAACCAATTAAGCACATTTGGAAATAAGTCATTTTTTAAAATGAAACACGTAAAGTTAGAAACTGAAATGGATGGTTAAACAACAGATTAAACAGTTTAGAAAAATGAATGAACTAAAAGATCTGGGGCGGGGGGGGAATTACGCAGAATACAGCCCAGATGAATAAAAAATGGAAAATAATTATTCTAATTGGAATTTCAGAGGAAGTATTCAAAAAAATTAATGACTTAAAGATTGCCCACATTTATAAACACCAAGTTTCAGATTCAGAAAGCCCAAAAAATTTAAGTCAGGCTCAATAAAAATGAACACATTAGAGTAACACCTCAAAATACCAAAGACAAATTATTTTTAAAACAACCAAATGGAGAAGATATTACCAACAAAGTTATTTGAGATTTTACTCTAATGTGTTCAATAAAACATGAACAATTTCAACAAAGTATGAGAATCTCAGCAGAGATGGAAAGTACAAAACATAAGTCGTGGACCTGAAGAACACAAAAACAAGTGAAAAATTCACTTGAACTGTTTATCAGCAGATCAAACAAGAAAGGATCAATAAACTCAAAAACAAGTTATTGGAAATAATTCAGTCAGAAGAGCAAAAAGAAAGGAAATGAACAAAACTGAAAGAACTTATGGTATACCATAAAGAAGAGTAATATCCACATTGAATTCCAGTCAGATGAGAAAGAACCAAAAAACTTATTCAAAGAAGTAATGGCCAAAAACTTCCCAGATCTGGGGTATTAAATGTACATCCAGATCCAAGAAGTCAAAGGATACGAAAAAGAGGAAACCAAAGAAATACACCCCATGACACATTGTAATCAAATTGTCAAAGTCAAAGGCAATTTTAAAAGCAAAGAGAGAAAAAACATGTTACATGCAAGGCAACTCTAGAAGACTATCAGATTTTTCAGCAAAAATCTTGCAGGCCAAAAAAGATCATCTTGCTGAAAGTGCTGAAAATAAAAAGTGCTTTTAAAGTGCTGAAGATAAAAAGTGCTAAGGATAATATATTCTCCAAAACTATTCTTTGAAAGTGGAGAGAGAATGACTTTCCTAAAAGCTGAAGAAGTTCATCACCACTAACCCTGTCTTACTTGAAGTGCTAAAGAGAATTCTTGAAGTTGAGAAGCATTGGGAAAGATAAATATATAGACAAATACTGTGTTACTTTAATTGTAGTGGGTAAATCACTTTTAATTTTAGTACAAAAGTTAAGAAAAGTATAAAATAACTATAAAATATGTTTTTAAACATAAGATAAATAGGTATAAATTGAGACAACAATACAAAATGTTGTCAGGGATAAGTCAAAGTGTAGAGTTTTGGTATGCAATTAAACTTACTTTGTTGTCAGCTTAAAATAGACTGTTAGAACTATAAGACATTTTCATAAGCTCCAAGGCTTACACACACAAAACCTATAGAAATTACACAAAAGAAAAAGGAAAAAGCATATCAGTACAAAAAACTCAACAAAACAGAAAGGAAGACAGCAAGACAGAAAAAGACAGACCAAGAACTATAAGACTAATAGGAAAAAATCATCTAAATGGCAATAGTAAATCCTGTCTTATCAATAATAACTTTAAATGTAAAGTAATTACCAAATCAAATGTCCCAACTATATGTTGTCTACAAGAAACTCACTTTAGATTTAAGGATACACATAGACTGAAAGTAAATGGGTGAAAAAAAGATACTTCATGCTAGTACTAACCAAAAGAGAGCAGAGATGGTTATACTTAGACAAAGTAGACTTTAAGTCAATAACTGTCATAAGAGGCAAAGAAGGACATGATAAAATGATAAAAGGGTCAGTCCACCAGGAATATAGAACAATTTATAAATATTTATGCAACCAACATCAGGGTATCTAATCATCAAATATTTACAGAATTGAAGGGAGAAATAAATAATACCATAATAGTAAGACACGTTAAGACCCCCACTTTCAATAATGGATAGAACACCCAGACAGAAGATCAATAAGGAAACAGAGCTCTTGAGCAAACTTATAATCCAAATGAACCTAACAGATTTACACAGAACATTCCATCCAACAGCAGCACAATACTCATCCTTCTCAAGTACACCTGGATATTTCTCTAGGGAAGATCACATGTTAGATGACAAAATGAATCTTAAATTCAAGACAACTGAAATCATACCAAGTATCTTGTCTGACCACAATGGAATGAAACTAGAAATCAGTAACAGAAGTAAAACTGGAAAGTTCACGACTGTGTGAAAAGTAAACAGTACACTCTTGCACAACCATTGAGTCAAAGAAGAAATCAAAAAGGAAATTAGAAAATACCTCATGACAAAAAAAAGTACAACATAAAAATTATGGGGTGCAGCAAAAGCAGTGCTACAAGGGAATAGCAGTGATAAATGCCTACATTAAAAAATAAGAATGATTCAAACAAACAGCCCAACTTTTCACCCCAAGGAACTAGAAAAGAACAAACAGCCCATAGTTAGCAGAAGGAAGGAGATAAAGATCAGAGCACAAATAAATGAACTAAAGAATATAAAAACAATAGAAAGCAATGAAATGAAGAGGTGTGTGAGTTTTTGTTTTAAAAGATAAAGTTGACAGCTAGACTAAGGAAAAAAATCAGAAATGAAGAGATATTATAATTCTATGAACAGTTATATATCAACAAACTGGACAACCTCTAAGAAATGGATAAATTCCTAGAAACATTCAACCTATTGATTTTTACCTCATACCATCCATAGAAATCTTCCTGATAGGAATCATAGAAATAAATATAAAAGCTAAAACTTGTCGGAAAAAAAAGAGGAGAAAATCTTAGTTACCTGGAAGGAGACAAAGATTTCTTAGGAAACAAAAAGCATGAACCAAAATTGACAAATAAGACTTTATCAAAATTAGAAGCTTGGGGGTTTTTTTTGTTGTTGTTTTTTGGTTTTTTGCAAGACAGATAATATAGAGGCAAGCCACAGATTAGAAGAAAAAAGGTGTTTTTTCTTTAGACAAGGAGAAATGCAGCACATATATCTGTCAAAGTACTTGAATTCAGAATATACTGGTATAAAGAACTCTTAAAATTCAATAATAAAAAAGTCCAAATGATAAAATATTTTAACAGACACTTCACAAAAGAAGATACATGCATGGCCAAGAAGCCCATGAAAAGATGCTCCAGATCATTAGTCATCAAGAAATGAAAATTATAACCACAATGACATACCACTAAATATTAACTAGAAAGACTAAAATTGAAATGACTATGCCAAGTATTGGCAACAATGAAGATTAATTGGAATGTAAAGTTTTATAACCACATTGAAAAAAGTTGTGATAGTTTTTAAAAAATAAAGCATAAACTTGTCATAAAACATAGCCATTATATACCAAACTAGGGGCCCAGTGCATGAATTCATGCACCTTGAAAGGAACTGTGGGCTGCAAGGCTGCAGTGGGCACAGGGGCGGGTCTCGGCCCATCCTCTGCGCCCCCGCCTGGCTCCTCCCACTGTAGCCCTTGGTACCTTGTCTGCCAGCAGCCCCACTCCCACCACTGCTGCTCCCATGTGCTGACGGCACTGGCCCCGCTCGCATCTGCTGATGGCACGGAGCTATTGGAGCTGGCACCAGCAGCGGGTGCGAGCAGCAGCTGCTGCCCCAATCGCCCCTCAGAAGCAGGGGGAGGTGGAGAAGCCCTGAGGGACGATCGGGGCCGGCAGCCACGGCTCACACCCACTAATGTCACCAAGTGATCGGGGCCAGCTCGGGATGCCAGCAGTGGGTGTAAAGGGGCCAGCACCAGCAGCAGATGCGAGCACCCAGTAGGACAGTGGCGCATGGGAGCAAAGAATTTTCAGTAACCATCAGAGTCTCACCCTGGTGACAGTGACCAGCCCCCCACCTTGGTTTGGCGCCCCCGCTTACCTGCTCCGCCATCCCACCACAGCCAATGCCCACCATGTTCCGCGCTCTGCCGCATGCTGCCAATGCCTGCCATGTTCTGCGGGCACCCCCTGGTGGTCAGCGCACGTCATAGTGATTGCTTATTTAGTTCCTTTGTTCGGTATATTTGTATATTAGGGTTTTATAAATATAGGTATCATGGAGTAGGAAAATCCCTGAATATATAATTTTCACATAACTTAGTCTCCACCCTTTTCTTTCTCTTTTCCTACTTACCCGCCTTCTCCCCCACAACAAGAGTGCTTAAAAACTCAAATGCCTAAAGGGCCCTAGATACTACAATCTGAGAGAGAATAGGGACTGTGTGAACTAGAGAGCACATATCTAAAGAGAACAGCCACATTAATTCTGTTCCAGCTCTAAGATACCATTGCCAAATCACCTGATTTTTTTAAGAGAAATTAGAAATTCCTGTTTGATTTTTAAAAAAATATATTTTATTGATTTTTTTACAGAGAGGAAGGAAGAGGGATAGAGAGAAACATCAATGAGAGAGAAACATCGATCAGCTGCGTCCTGCACACCCCCCAGTGGGGATGTGCCCGCAACCAAGGTACATGCCCTTGACCGGAATCAAACCTGGGACCTTTCAATCCGCAGGCTGACGCTCTATCCACTGAGCCAAACCAGTTAGGGCCTATTTGATTTTTTTAAATGAGAAATCTACTTTTAAATAATAACAGGGTATTGAAGTTTTATTTTAAAATACTATGGAATAATGCTGAATAAGCCAAGCAAAACAGTTTATGGGTCAAACCCAAACCAGGGGCTACTGATTTGTATTTTTCTCTTTCCCCCCTTCTACTTTTGTATTACCTTCCTTGAAGGAGTAAAACAAATCAACACAATCTTTACAATCTCTCTATATAAAGCTAATATGCAAAGTGTCCCCTAGGGAGTTCAACCGGGAGACCAGGAGTTCGATCGCTCGCTATGACATGTGCTGACCACCAAGGGGCGGCACAGAATGAAGGGAGGCCACGGCTGGCAGCCAGAAGGCCCTGATGGGCCCTGATCACCAGCCAGGCCTGGGGACCTACCCATGCACAAATTTCATGCACCGGGCATCTAGTTCCCATATAACAAAGCTGAATTACATTTAATAACCATCAACATTAGTTTAAATGAATTCTGAGTAGTTAACACCTTAAGTTATGGGAAATTTATGGTGTTCTAAATCTAACCAAACATAAAGAAAATATATATCATATGATATGTTGTACATTTACTTTTAAGGAAATTTTGCATACTCTTAAGCACTTGGCACTTCTATATATGGGGTCAATGCTTAATAATTTGAATGGGTGAGCAAATTCATGGTAAAATAAAAGAGTTTAAAATAAATGTTTATTTCTCTCCATCTCCACAAATAAAATCAGAATGTCCAACTTAGCAAAGTAGTTAGAACTTTTTATCTAATTTGTTTTAAATAAAGACAAACTTTTATAAATTAAGTGTCCTTGTTATCTTTTTTATTGAACTTATTGGTGTTACATTGGTTAGTAAAATTATATAGGTTTAAGGTGTACAATTCTATAATACATCATCTGAATATTGTATTGTGTGTTCACCACCACAAATCATCTCTTCCTGTTATCTTTTTATTTTACCTTTGTTAAAATGTGTGTTTAAAATAGTATAATTTCATCAGTAGCCCTGAACTAGAAGTTTGGGTATCTGAGCTCTAGATGCTATTCTAGTTGGCTAATTGATATCTGCTAAATCACTACTTTTCTGGGCCAGTTGTTTAATTAATGAAATGATTAGTCCCAGTGATATCTAAGACACCTTTAATTCGAATAGTTTGACACTAATAAAGCAACCCTAAATTGAGGGTTAAAAAACCAAAACAAACTTCCTAATTAATGGCCTAGTTCTGAAATCTAATACAGTGTCTATGAATTCTATCTCTGAGATACACATTATTTTAAAACGAATTAAAGTTTAGCCTGGCCAGTGTGATTCAGTGGTTGAACATCCACCCAGGAATCCAAGAGTCATGGTTCAACTCTCAGTCAGGGCACATGCCTGGATTTCGGGCTTGATCCCTAAGTTGGGGGTGTGCAGGAGGCAGCCAATCCATGTTTCTTTCTTTTTTAAAATATATTTTTATTGATTTCAGAGAGGAGAAGGAGAGATAGAAACATCAATGATCTCCCATTGATGTTTCTATCCCTCTCTCTCTCTCAAAAAAATAAAACAATAAAAACATTTTAAAAATAAAATGAATTATTAAGTTTAGGATGTAAGTAAACAAATACTTAAATATTTAGAATTATCTGCTTTCTAAGATATGCTATAGCTGGACATGTTAAATCTGTATTTAAAAAAAAAAACCTGTACTATCTTTTTACAAAAACTCAATTATAGCTGCCATTTTTCATTAACATATTGATCACACACTGCAATTTTTTTCAACTTCAGTCTCTCACTATAAAAATGCTTCAATAATATTTTCTTACACTTTTGTGCCCTTTCCTCCGTTATTATGTAGAACTTTGTCTAATTACTGATTGAATGACTTGGGCTGATTTGAGATGATACTGTGTACTCTAGGGAACTTTACTGTCAGACGATGGAATTAGCAGGTTTTAAGCTAATGCAAGTCATCATCACTGATTACGTTCAAACTGTTACTGTCCTTAAGAAATCAAGATGAGAAGAAAGTAAGCGGCATTCTTCTGCTTCTTTCTCTCCTGTGATATTCTGTAATTTCTTCTGAAACATTCTGCCCTTTTTTCCCTCTATCATTATTAGTCAGACAGATATTTCCAATGAATCTGGCTCTCTGTCTTTACAAAAAGCAACTATGCTCTCTTCCTAATTCAAAAGCATGAAAGGTTTTATGAAAAATCAGTAATACACAGTGGGGAATTTAGTGCTGAAAAATTTTCAAGGATAGCACAGTTTCAGCACAATTTAAATTAGTTTCCTAAGGAGCCTAAGTCTATGATGTATGAGACTCAGCTCAGAAAAAAAAAATTCTGTATATTCCTTAATATAAAATGTTTATTTACATTCAAATAACTGTCCATAGTAAACTAATGAACAGTACATAGTAATCTGCTATATTTCAGGGCTGTTTTTTAGTAATGAAAGCTCACAAATGTTTTCTTCTCATAAAAATAATACTTCATTCCTGAATAATTTAGTAACTTATCTTTTTAAAAAATATACTTCTAGTTAAGTAAAGGCACTTGATAGTCTACAAAACAACATAAAATGACAGTGTTAAATTGTTTCTATGTCATTACTTTGGTTAAACAGATAATTTGGTTTCTGAATATGTTTTTCTTGGGCATATTAATTTTGCAAATCTTGAACTAACAAGTGGTTGCTGTGACATATAGATGTTACTACTAATAAAGTAATATTTGTCACCTTAAAATTTAGGGAATGAATTTGAACTATATCTTATCAAAGATTATGCAAATATATCAAAGAAAACCAGAATCCCTATGAGCATTGAATTAGGAGTCAGGACAGTACAATGGGTTTTAATCCTTTCAATTTCCTATGTGTTCCTGGACAATCAACTTAATCTGTGAAGTTCAGCTTTGTTATTTGTAAATTAAGTTATTGAATTAAATGTCTAAGGTTTTTCTTAGTCCAGGACAGGTGAGAGACAAGCTTCTTGGTGTCCTCTCCCAGCAGTCTTACAGAAAGCGCTTATTCTCCTAGCAATAATATGTGACAACATCTACAAAGTATTGCCAACAAGGAACACTTACCTGAGACATGGTGTTCAAGGTTTTTATCGGGGGTGGGTCAGATGGGCATGAAGCGTCTATGGCTGACTTTAGTTATTCAGTCTCCAGCCTCTTCAAAGGTCAGACTGATACCACATGGTCCAGGGCTCCTACCATAAATCACACTGGTAACATAGACTATTTGGGGTGGCCCACGGCCCCGGGTAAACAGCCATACTCTTGGGCAGGGTATTCCAAGATCTTACAAATTATCTTCCAAGAGCCAGGAAAGAGCCAGATCTTTCCTTGGAATGTGCAGGGTTTAGACAAGTTAGGCCTGCTGAGTTAATACTTCCCTGCATACCTTGTTTCAGTGAAGTAGTCCTTTACTACCTTCTTGAGAAAGGGTGCTTGGTAAGCAATTTTTGGAGGCTTTTTATGTCTGAAATATTTTAATTTTGTCATATTTGATTGACAGTTTAGATAGCAATAGAATTCTAGGTTGAAGATAATTTTCCCTGACAATTTTTAAAGTGTTGCTCCACTTCCAGTATTGCTATTAAAGTTTGAGAGCCGTTCTGATTCTTGGTCCTTTCTATGTGACTTGTCCTTTTCCTCACTGAAAGCTATTAGATTTTTCTTTGACCCTAGTGTTCTGAAAGGATGTTTCTTCATATGGGTCTATTTTCTATCCATTTTGCTGACCATTGAGCAGCCGTTCAATTTAGTCACATGTATCCTTTAGTTTGGGGAAATATTCTTTAATTTTTTATTGATTTTTCTCTCCTCTTTTGTTTCTGTTCTCTCTTTCTGGGACTCCTAATACGTATTTGGATGTTGGACCTCCGTAACAGATCCTTTTCTTATCTCTTCTCTCCTATTTTTTCTTATTTATCTTTATTGTTGAAAGTATTACAGATGTCTCCTTTTTTCCCCATTGACCCCCTTCATCCCATTCCCGCCTCCTTCCCAGACCTTCACCACACTAGTGTCTGTGTCCATGGGTTATGCATATATGCATATAAGGCAGGGGTGGGCAAACTTTTTGACTCGAGGGCCACAATGGGTTCTTAAACTGGACCGGAGGGCCAGAACAAAAGCATGGATGGAGTGTTTGTGTGAACTAATATAAATTCAAAGTAAACATCATTACATAAAAGGGTACGGTCTTTTTGTTTTTTTTTAGTTTTATTCATTTCAAACGGGCCGGATCCGGCCCGCGGGCCGTAGTTTGCCCACAGCTGATATAAGGTCTTTGCTTAATCTACCCCCGCAACCCCGCTTTCCCTCTGAGATTTGTCAGTCTGTTTCATGCTCCCATGTCTCTGGATCTATTTTGTTCATCAGTTTATTTTGTTCATTAGATTCCACAAATAAGTGAGATCATGTGATACTTGTCTTTCTTGACTGGCTTATTTCACTTAGCATAATACTCCCAAGTATTATGCTCCATGCTGTCTCAGAGGGTAAGAGATCCTTCTTTTTTACTGCTGCATAGTATTCCATGGTGTAATTGTATGACAGCTTTTTTTATCCACTCATCCACTAATGGGCACTTGGGCTGTTTCCAGATCTTAGCTATTGTAAATTGCACTGCTATGAACATAGGGGTGCATATATCCTTTCTGATTGGTGTTTCTGGTTTCTTAGGATATTCCTAGAAGTGGGATCACTGGGTCAAATGGCAGTTCCATATTTAATTTTTTGAGGAAACTCCATACTGTTTTTCCATAATGGCAGCACCAGTCATTTTGCTAATTTTTTTATATGTTTTCCAACTTCTAGCCCTTCTATTCATTTTTTCATTTCTACTAGCATGTTTAATTTCTATTAGCTCATTTTTTATTCTCTGATTTTTTTTGTAAAGGTATCATGTTTTTGTTTTATAAGTGCAGTGTCCTATATCTCTGACTCTAATAAGGATAGGGTTTTGTTTGGCTTTTTGTATCATTTTTTTAAATTATATTTTTTGTTTTGATTTTTATCTTTTATTAAAAACTTTGAGCTATCTGCTTATCCTTGCCTATCTGTTCATAATTAGGAGTAGAAGCTGTAAGCCTGTGGGCGAGGCATGTAAACACTGTAGGGTGATCTAGCCAGATAATTTTTTAAATATATTTTATTGATATTAGAGAGGAAGGGAGAGGGAGAGAGAGATAGAAACATCAATGATGAGAAGGAATCATTGATCAGCTGCCTCCTGCACACCCCTTACTGGGGATTGAGCCAACAACCGAGCATGTGCCCTTGACCGGAATCAAACTTGGGATCCTTCAGTCCGCAGGGCAATGCTCTATCCACTGAGCCAAGCCAGCTAGGAACAGATAATTTTTTTAAATTCTTGTCTTTTCTTTCTTTATTGGCCAGACAATTTTTTAGGTAACCCCTGATGCTAAATTTTGATTTTCCCTCTTGGGTGATCAAGTTTCCTCAGGGGGAAACAATATTCTAATCCTTCACAAAACAAAGGTGTAGTTTACAAAATGTTGAGAACCTAATCAGGGAAGAGGGTTGAGGCAAGGGAACATCCCTATACTTGATATTCATCACTCATCTCTGTTTTCAGTATGGTGCCAAACTGTCAGCTGTGCCTTTCATACTCCAGGCCAGAGTTACCTCTCCAGAGAGTAAACACCCAGATGTCTGCCAGGATGAATAAGGGACATTTGCCCAGGACATGGACTAGGGAAGGAGATTTAGGGTTTAACTGCTCCTAAAACATCTTTTATCATCACCTGTTTTAGCCATCTCCACCTCTCAGTTCCAATGAGACTTGGTTCCTATGCTTTTTAAATAGCCTGAAACATGTATCAGGTTGGTCCTCAAACCTCCTCATGACTGGGTTGGAATTCATCTTTCTTGGATAATCACACATTGTGTTGGGGTCTCCAGGACCACCTTCAGCTTTGATGACTTGCTGAAAGGACTCACAGTTGCTACACTCCTGGTGAAAGTTTATTACAGTGAAATCAGCAGAGGAAAAGAGAGATGAAGTAAGGTCCAGAGGAAACTAGGCACCAGCTTCCAAGAGTCCTCTCCCAGTGGAGTCACAACTATGCTTAATTGCTTCTGTAATGAGTTGTGACAATGGTGTGAAATGTTATTTACCAGGGAAGCTCACTGGAAACAGTGCCAAAGTTTTTTATTGGGTTTTACTGATGTAAGCACTCTCTGCCTAACACATCCCAAAATTCCATACTCCCAGAAGGAAAGCAGGTGTTGAGTATAAACTATATTGTTTGCACAAACAGTTTAGGCACAGTGAAACACCCTTGTTATTTAGGGAGTGGTGGGAATCCTCCCCAAATCCAAGTTCCCAAATGCCAGCCAAGGACCAACCTTGCTGGTCCGAAAAGCAGGCTTTTCGAAGGATAGCAGTCTCAGGCCTATGTTAATTAACTCTTTTTTGCACACACAGCTGCTTTCTGGATTCCAACATTTTTTATTCTATCTTTTCCCATTCTACTCAAACATATAGTTGTATGCCTTTTAAGAAAATCCTTTTACTATTGTTTTAGTGGAGTTTCAGGTGAGAACAAAATTAGATATATAAAAATCATTTTAAGCAACTCAAAAGAAAACCAACTAAACAGAGAGATGAAATTTTAAAAAGTATTAGTATCCCAAGAGAGAGATAAAAACATATTGTATCCTAGAAGGAAGAAACAGCTGCTGTAAAGAAAACTTTTTTTTTTTTTAGATATGTTTTTATTGATTTCAGAGAGAGGAAAGGAACGGGGGAGAGAGATAGAAATGTCATTGATAAGAATCATGGATCAGCTGCTTCTTTCACGCCCGCTACTGGGAATTGAGCCTACAACCTGGGCATGTGCCCTGACTGGGAATTGAACTGTGACCTCCTGGTTCATAGGTTGATGCTCAACCACTGACCCACACCAGCAAGAAAACATTTAAAAATATATATTTTTATTGAATCCTGGCTGGTGTGGTTCAGTTGGTTGGGCATGGTCCTTCCTGTACATCAAAAGGTCACAGGTAGGGTGCATGTAGGAGGCAGCTGATGGGTGTTTCTCTCTCTCTTTCCCTTCGTTTCTCTCTCTAAAAAAATCAATAAAACATTCTAAAAGTAAAAAAATATTTTTAAATGTTTTTATGGGTTTTTGTTTGTTTTTGTTGTTGTTTTTTTAGAGAGAGGAGAAAGGGAGAGAGAGAAAAAAAAAATCCATGTGAGAGAGAAACCAATTGGCTGCCTTCTGCACTCCCCCTATCAGGGATTAACCCTGCAACCAGGGCCCTAACTAAGGATCCAACTGATGATCTTTTGGTGCATGGAACAATACTCAACCAGCTAAGCTACATCGGCCAGGGCTAAAAAAATTTGTACAAATAAAATATATGATAGACATTGAAAGATAACATCTGAGAAAAGTCTGGCTTTTCAATTTATAGCTAAAATAGCTTAAAGCCTCACTGTTTTATATGCAAGTAGTAGCAATGGTAAGCTTGGGAATGGTGCACTACTCCCTATAGCAACTTGAGTATTTGAGATGGAAACTCTGGATAACTGTGCTTTAAAGCAATCCACATATTTGGAAATATGTGCCTATCCATCATGAAGAAGAGATTATGTCCACCACAATTTATTTTTGCATCAATTCCAAATTTTATATAGATATGTTCTCCAATTTCTATTTCTGATTCTTTAAAAGTGGGAAATCAACTTGACAGCAAGAAATTCTATAGGAAAGCATCAGTTTTAATTATTTTAGTTTCCTGGCCAGTATGGGTCAGTGGTAGAGTGTTGGCCCGAGCACCGAAGGGTCTCAGTTTGATTCTCAATTAAGGGCACGTACCTGGACCCGGTTGTAGGTTCATTCCGTTTCCCAACCCCAAGGATCGGAGCGTCTGCAGGAGGCAACCAATCGCTTACATTGATGTTTCTCTCTCTCTCCTCCATCCCTCTCTTCCACTCTGTCTAAAATAAAAAATAAAATAAAAAGTGTTTTAGTGCTTACCATCTTCAAGCAACATGGATCTACATGCCCTGGGGGACAGAAAATTATATACAGCTCCGGTGTAACTCTTCCTCAAATTTTGTGATACCTCTATTTATTAAACTTACATTAGGTAGCATTTACAAATAAAATATATTTGTCATATTCTCATTTTCTCTTTATTTGAAGAAATAAATGGGGACATAAAATATGGAAGTCTGAATTTTTAAGTGGAAGTATCATTTCAGATAACTTATAAATAGGTTCAATATTTAAAAATAAAGTATTCTTGCCCGACCAGTGTGGCTCAATGGTTGAATGTCAACCCATACATCAAGAAGTTACTGGTTCGATTCCCAGTCAGGGCACAAGCCCAGGTTGCAGGCTCGATCCCCAGCAAAGGGCATGCAGGAGGCAACAATCAGTGTTTCTTTCTCTACCTCTCCCTTCCTCTCTCACTTAAAAAAATAATAGAAACATGTTTTAAAAAATAAAAATAAAGTATTCTAGTGATAAACAGTATTTTAATTCTTCATTCAAAAATTCTAAATCAATATTTTCTAAGTTAGGGGTTACTAGTTTGTGAGATACATATGAAACATTTGATATTCATCAACCTATATAATTCTTCATACTTTAATAAAGAATATCTTTCTATAAATGGCCCATTTATTCAGTTTTTCTGGTATTAAGAAAGACCTGGAAAGATAAGGCCCCTCTGACATCAATTGACATCAGAAAAGTCATTTAGACTTATGTTATTTACCATTCTAAACTTCAAAAAATCTACATAAAGTACGTTTGTTATGTTTCATGAACTATTCTTCACCGCCTTAACAAATAAGATACGATTGCTTGACATTTATATATTATATTTTTTTACTCAGGATCATATCCTCTTAGTTAAATTCTATAAAATACTTAGAATCTAATATCAGATCATTGTTTTTAACCTTACTGTAATCTAAACATGATTAAAGTACCAGGTGTGTTTATGTGATGCATTTGTAACATATTTTGCAAATCTTAGATAACAGTTGACCTTTAATTATTTCCTTATTCAGTTCAGCTCCCTCTCACACCCATTATTTATCCCATCCCATGACTGTAATCTTATGAATTACACTTCCCACTATGTCCCTATTCTCTTCATTTGAACCTTTTAAATGCTTTCACTGAAATCTAGCTTTTTCCAGCTGACACTTTGTGCCTTAAAAACCCTCCATGTCAACTTGTGGAAAGAACCATCAGCCTATTTTATGTTTCCCAACACTACTTACTGATGTTATACCATCATCATCTCTCTGAAATCTATGCCATCTGATTAGGTCATCCTTGGCTGCAATAATAACTTCGACTTTCCTGGATGAATCAGCACTTTCTTCTGGACTGGTCTCTTGTTATACAGACCTTTTTTGAAGCCCACATTGATAACCCACTCATTGTCTCTCAGTTCACTGGCTTCTCAGAGCTTTTTTCCATTTCTATGTGAGCCATCCAACAGCATGCCCACACCTTGGATCAGCTCTTAAATGAAGCAGTTCTTCCTGACCAGTCTCATCTCTTTTTTCCTTATACATCTTGAATGCATCCCTTTCCCTGATTTCCACTCTCGTCTATATTTTAATTACTTTACCCCTTCTGTTTACCCCACTCCATTAGCTCCTTTCTGATGTCATTTGCATTTAGAACCAAGGGTCAGTCTAGTAGTCTTCATCCCTTGGCTTTTTGCTGTGGTTCATTTGCCTACCTTTTATTTCTCTACAATAGTTCCATGTTCCATTTCTAAATTAATACATGAAAATGCAACCTAGTTATTTGCATTTTATAATGGCATCCACTTTTTTCTATTAGATTGTTTTAATTTTAAAATCAGGAAGCTTTACTGATTTTAAAATTCACTGTCAGCTGCCTGATTTTAACTAGACCTCTCTGCTTCTCAATGCAATATTTTCTTTTGTAACCCTTCTAGTGGTGTGTTCAAAATGTTTTCTATATTCCAAGTGTTTAAATCTAACATACCTTCCCAGGAAATGACCTTGCCTCCTGCTTACTAGAAAAAAATAGAATCTATCTGCCAAATTCTCATCTACCTCCTCTATATCAGAATGTCTGTATCCATGCTATGTCCAAGTTTATTTTAACAAAGAGGTTTGTAAATTATTTTACAATAATCTTTTTTTACTCAG
This sequence comes from Myotis yumanensis, assembly GCF_028538775.1. Classification (NCBI taxonomy): domain Eukaryota; kingdom Metazoa; phylum Chordata; class Mammalia; order Chiroptera; family Vespertilionidae; genus Myotis; species Myotis yumanensis. Next base: position 46,647,937 of record NW_027223752.1, on the reverse strand, counting down.
AAAGATGCATCTTCCTTTTCAGGGATCACTGTCCTCTTCTAGACCCTTCTTTAACAATTGAATTCTCCCTTCCTCTCTCCCACTCTCTATCATTTTACCCTCTCTGGTTCATTTTTTTTTTTATTACAGTTTATTTTCAATATTATTTTGTACTAGAGGCCCAGTGCACGAATTTGTGCATGGGTGGGGTCCCTCTGGGTGTCCTGCAGGGATCAGGCCGAAACCCGCAGTCCAACGCTGCCTGCATGTGCCTGCCGAGGGCTCACACCCAATCAGTCCCAGTCAGGAGAGGCTCGCGCTACCAGAGCAGCACTCGCCAGCCATGAGCCCTGCTTTGGGCACCTTCCCAAGATAGTGGCCTGTGGGATGGGGCTGAAACTGGCTCTCCGCATCCCCCAAGGGGTCCCTGATTGCGAGAGGGAACAGGCCAGGATGAGGGACCCCACCGGTGCACAATCGGGCCGGGGAGGGGCCACGGGAGGGCTCCAGGGCATGTCCGGCCCATTTCACTCAGTCCCGATCAGCTGGACCCCAGCAGTAAGCTAATCTAGTCGGAGCATCTGTCCCCTGGTGGTCAGTGCACAACATAGTGACTGGTCGATCGGTCAACTGCCCGCTGGTGATCAGTGCACATCTTAGCGAGTGGTTGAGCAGCCTTAGCATATCATTAGCGTGTTATGCTTTGATTGGTTGTTCAGTTCAGTTGTTCTGCTCTTCGGTCTATTTGCATATTACCCTTTTATTATATAGTATTGGTTTCCGGTCTACAGCATATTGGTCAATAGTCATATACTTTACATAGTGTTCCCCATGACATTTCCAGTACCCACCTGGCACCATGCATAGTTCTCAAAGTATTATTGGCTTTATTCCCTATTCTGTACTTTAATTCATTTCTGACCAGTAGATTATTAAGTCAGAAATTGAAGAGTTTGGGATTTTACTCTATTCGAAGACTTGTTAGCCTGCCACAGCTGTATATACATACTAGAAGCCCTGTGCACGGATTCGTGTACTGGTAGGGCCCCTCAGCCTGGCCTGCGGGGATCTGGCCAAAACCAGCCCAATGCACGGATTCATTCAGGGGTGTCCAGCCCATCTCACCCAGCCCCAATCGGTTGGACCCCAGCAGCAAGCTAACCTACCGGACAGAGCGTCTTCCCCCTGGTGGTCAGTGCACATCATAGCGACTGGTCAAATGGTCGAACAAACAGTCAGACACTTAGTATACTAGGCTTTTATTATATAGGATACTGACAGAAAACACAAGATCCATGGGTCAGAGAAAAAGACCATTTATTGCGCAGGGCAAAAACAACCACCTCCCTGTCTGGTTTGGCTCAGTGGATAGAGCGTTGGACTGGAGACTGAAGGGTACCAGGTTCAATTCCAGTCAAGGGCACATGCCCAGGTTGCAGGCTTGATCCCCATTGGGGGGCATGCAGGAGGCAGCCAATCGGTGGTTCTCTCTCATCATTGATGTTTCTACCTCCCTCTCCCTTCCTCTCTGAATCAATAAAAACATTAAAAAACACACACAAAAACACCAAAGCAATGTCTTGCAACACATCCTAAGCCCCAATTACTATAAGGCAATATAGTGAGAGCCAGATGTTACCTGTGCAGGCAGCAGGGTGTGTTATAGGAAGGGAACTCCAAAATAAGGAAGAGAGAAAGGCATACCTTATCTTGCCCCTGTAATGTAAGCAAATTTTCACCAAGAAGGGAGAAGGAGACTACTCCCCTGGAATGTCTCCAAGGCGGGAAATGTTCTCTATCTTCATTATACTGGTCAGAAAGCACATTTTCCCTCTGACCTTAAAGTAAACATCTCTAGTTTTCAAGGAAGTTTGTTATGCAAGCCCCTTCACTCAAAAGACCTGGACCATACAGAAACATGCAATATTCATGGAGAATTGTCTCCCAACACAAATTTTCCCAGGTGTATTATCTTCAAATATATCTTATACTAGAGGACCGGTGCACAAAAAATTTGTGCACTCGGGGGGGGTCCCTCAGCCCGGCCTGTGCCCTCTTGCAGTCTGGGACCCCTCGGAGGATTTCCACCTGCTGGCTTAGGCCTGCTCCCTGGAGGATCGGGCCCAAGCTGGCAGTCAGACATCCCTCTGAAAGCCCGGCAGCCCTCGGGGGATGTCCACTTGCCAGCAGGGAGCAGACCTAAGCTGCAGTTGGACATCCTTAGCGCTGCTAAGGAGGCGGGAGAGGCTCCCACCACCACCGCTGTACTGGCAGCCATCAGCCTGGCTTGTGGCTGAGCAGAGCTCCCCCTTTGGGAGCGCACTGACCACCAGGGGGAAGCTCCTGCATTGAGCATCTGCCCCCTAGTGGTCAGTGTGTGTCATAGTGACCAGTCATTCCCAGTCATTCTGCTGTTAGGGTCAGTTTGCATATTGCCCTTTTATTATATAGGATAGAGGCCTGGTGCACAGGTGGAGGCCGGCTGGTTTGCCCTGAAGGGTGTCCCGGATCAGGGTGGGGGTCCCGCTGGGGTGCCTGGCCAGCTGGGGTGAGGGGCTGATGGCTATTTGCAGGCTAGTCATATCCCCTTCAGGGTGGGGGTCCCCACTGGGGTGCCTGGCCAGCCTGGGTGAGGGGCTGATGGCTGTTTGCAGGCTGGTCATACCCCCTTCAGGGTGGGGGGTCCCCACTGGGGTGCCTGGCCAGTCTGGGTGAGGGGCTGAGGGCCGTTTTCAGGTTGGCCAAGCCCCCCGGCGACGGAAGCTCCCAGCCTCTCCTTTTTTCTTTTTTTATTCTGGGATTTATTTACCTTCTATAATTGAAACTTTGTAACCTTGAGAGGAGCTCAGAGCTGGCCAGGGCAGATGGGAGGGAAGCCTCCTGCTCGCTCCAGCTCCGTGGCCTCAGCCGACTGAAAGCAGGTATCTGGGGTTTATTTACCTTCTATAATTGAAACTTTATTGCTTTGAGTGGAGCTCAGAGCCCGACAGGGCAAGCGGGAAGCTTGGCTTCCTCCATCATTGGGGCAACCAAGACTCCTGCTTGCTCCAGCTCCGTGGCTGCCATCCACCATCTTGGTTGGTTAATTTGCATATAGGCGCTCTGATTGGCTGGTGGGCGTGGCTTAAGGTGTAGCACAGGTATGATCAATTTGCATGTTTGTCTTTTATTAGTGTAGATAATTGAAACTTTGTAGCCTTGAGCAGAGCCCAGGGTGGGCCAGGGTAGGCGGGAAGCTTGGCTTCCTCCGTCCGTGGGGGTAACCCAAGCCTCCTGCTTACTCCAGCTCTGTGGCCGCCGCCATCTTAGTTGGGTTAATTTGCATATTTGCTCCTGATTGGCTTGTGGGTGTGGCAGAGTAATGGTTAATTTGCATGTTTCTCTCTTATTAGTGTAGATAGTTTATACTCAATGCCTTTGTTGTCTTATTTTCTATTAACTCTTTCCACTTTTGCTTTGTCATTCCACTGAAAACAGTTCTCTTCGGGGTACCAGTGACATGCTAGTAACCCAATTAATGGCTGTTTTTTTAATCATTCTTTACTTTTTGCAGAATTTAAGAAGGGCTATATTTTCTTTGTTTTACGGTTAAACTGCACAGTTGTTTTCTATGACTAATCTATTTTTTAGGTCTCTCTCCCTTGCCCATCTGTCTTTTCTTCACCCTTTACACAGTCTTTCCCCTTTCCTGTTACCTCTCACCATTTCCTGGATTGAATTCATATTTCTCCCTTTGTAGATACTGCAATTTCAACTTTTGCATTGATAGCACAAGATGTCAAAATAGATGATTTTTTCTTCTTCTTCCATATACTGAGCTCCTTAAGAGCAGATACAATTTCTGTATTGTGAATCTATGGAATCTTTCATAGTGTATACTCAGTAACTATTTTTGAATGAAATCAGTAAGTTAGCAAATACTTACACTATTTTTCTTTATAATATTTTATACTTTCCCCTCTCTTTCCAGGCTCCTGAAGTTTATATCCTATTTCAATACTCTTTTATAAATGGTCTTCCCACTTCTAGTATGTAGTTCCTTTGTAGTAGCCTTTACATTGATATCAGATTAATGAAATCCCATATTTTAGAGTGCCTACATAAGAACCTTCAATATTTTTCCATTACCTAAATAATAAAGTACAAACTCACTAGTAAGGAACCTTCCACACTATGCTCTCAAAATTTTCCATGTTTATTTCAAACTAGAGGCCCGGTGCACAAAAATTTGTGCACTCGGGGGGGGGGGGGGGGGGGGCGGGCCCTCAGTCCGGCCTGTGCCTTCTCACAGTCTGGGACCCCTCGGGGGATGACCACCTGCTGGCTTAGGCCTGCTCCCCGGGGGATTGGGCCTAAGCTGGCAATCAGACATCCCTCTGGCAGCCCGGGAACCCTCGGGGGATGTCCACTTGCCAGCAGGGAGCAGACCACCGCTGTACTGGCAGCCATCAGCCTGGCTTGCAGCTGAGCAGAACTTCCCCATGTGGGAGCATACTGACCACCAGAGGGCAGCTCCTGCATTGAGTGTTTGCCCCCTGGTGATCAGTGTGTGTCATAGTGACCAGTCATTCCCAGTCATTCTGCTGTTAGGGTCAGTTTGCATATTACCCTTTTACTATATAGGATAGAGGCCTGGTGCACGGGTTGGGGCCGGCTGGTTTGCCCTGAAGGGTGTCCCGGATCAGGGTGGGGGTCCCGCTGGGGTGCCTGGCCAGCCTGGGTGAGAGGCTGATGGCTGTTTGCAGGCTGGTCACACCCCCTTCAGGGTGGGGGTCCCCACTGGGTGCCTGGCCAGCCTGGATGAGGGGATGATGGCTGTTTTCAGGCTGGCCGGCGACTGAAGCTCCCAGCCTCTCCTTTTTTTCTTTTTTTTCTTATTCTGGGATTTATTTACCTTCTATAATTGAAACATTGTTGCTGTCACTGGAGCTGAGGGCCGGGCTCCTGCTCGCTCCAGCTCTGTGGCCACGGCCTGCTGAAAGCAGGTATCTGGGGTTTGTTTAGCTTCTATAATTGAAACTTTGTTGCTTAGAGTGGAGCTCAGAGCCGGGCCACAGCAGGCGGGGAACCTTGGCTTCCTCCATCACTGGAGCAAGCAAGCCTCCTGCTCGCTTCAGCTGCGTGGCTGCCGGCCGCCATCTTGGTTGGGTTAATTTGCATATCTCACTGATTAGCCAGTGGGAGGTGTAGCGAAGGTACGGTCAATTACCATGTTTGTCTATTATTAGATAGGATTCGTCTTACCTACCTGCTTTACTTTGTTTAACAAGTATTTGAGGATCTGCTGTTTGCAAGGCTTTGTGAAGGAAGAAAGTATACTAGATATGGTGTCTGCTCATTATCCTTGTGTAATTTTTTGGTCCCTTGTTTCCTTTTAATACTTCACTGCATCTTAGGGGAAATAATCTTTGTAGAACACTCAGCCATAGTGCTATAGTAAGTAGTCCCATTTTAGGGCAAAGCATGAGTAATATAATGAAGTTCAGTATCAGTGACAAGTCATTGAGCACAATGTCCGCCTCATAATAAAAGTTTAATACATGTTTAAACTGAATTAATTCTGTTTATGTTTTTAAACACAGAAATTTAAGCCTACAAGAAAAAATTCTTAATTTATTGTCTTAAGCCTTGGAAAACCTGCCTATTTTTATTTTATGGTAGTTCTATTAACATTTGAATTTTACTTGTTATCTGTTGTTACTTGTAGTTGTATCATTTTGAAATACAAAATGAAAACAAATTTAAGAATTTTGTATTACACATTTTCAAAACTTTTTTCTATACTCTCTTTATAGGTTATATGTAAAGTCAGATGTGCCACTGAACTTGACAAACACAAGTAAGTTTCATGAGTAGCAAGGTTTAAATTTTATTCACAGTGGACTTCTCAAGGTTGAAGGGCATGGTGGTCAAGGGTGCCTTAGCAGCTTTATAGAAAATCAAATTAGATTAGTTCGTAGGAAGTGAATTGAATAACCCACAGTACTTTCTCTGCAGCCGTATTGCTGCCTAATACCTTTTTTTTCTGCTCTGCTACTATTCCTGCTTCAGATGTCAAAGGTAGTTTCATAGGGTCCACAAACACTAAAGTTAGATTATGCTGTTTGGGGAAAGAACGTATTGTATAGCTGCATGAAATAACTAATGTTTCAATACTGATTTCCCTCAAAAATTCAAGCCAGGACACTTGATAACTATGCAACTCATTTAACATCTCAATGCTTTGGTTTCCTAAAGTGCTATAATCCCCAGAGTATATTAATAATTTCAAGATCTATTTTAGGTTTAAAACTATCTGATTATTGTAGTTAATATTTAATCTGAGAGAATATTAATATCTAAACTTCTCAAACTAAAATCTTTGTACTTTGCATGTACACTTGACAAACATTGCTTGTTACACATTACCTTCAATTTACCATGCATAAACTATAGCCAAAGGCTGACAACAATTTATGACTTCCACTATTGAAAGAGTTCCAAAATAAAAGATATTAGTATGCCAAATAAATTTCTGGATCATATTACTTTGGGGTATAAAATTTATCTGAACTGGGATTGCTTTCATACAGATAGCTGTTATAGCTACTTGGTGTAGATAGCCACACCTTACCTGAAGAGTTTTTATGAGGTGGTCTAATTTTTCTTAGGAGCAAGTTTTTAAGCATTTCATTTTCAGAGTTTCTCTGTATGCATAGTATATATGCAACTTTATAAGAAGAGGAGGTGTTGATAAGTGCTTGAAACTCTACTGTCCTTATGTTCTTTAGTCATGTTTGAAAGTAATGTTTGCTATGGATATTCAGAAGTTCATAAAATTAAATATTGTCTAAAACATATTTCCCTTATCTCTTAAAATTAATATTAATAATCACTTTAAATTTAGGTAGTTTATTAATTTTCCAGGCAAATTATAAAAACCTGGTAATTCTTGGAATGGAAAGATCAATGAAAATATGCTTAGTAGTTACAAAAATGAAAAATTCAGGATTGCTTGAATTAGTGTTAAAATAATCCTACATTCTTCCTGGTAAAGGCAATTGAATTCAAGTCGATGTGAAATTATTTTTAAATTCATGCTTTAAAATCCAATGCCATTTTAAAATGCTTTAGATACTAATTTTATAACATCGATAGCTCAAGTAACTGAGTGATTATTAAATTTGTATTTAATGAAATTACAAACATTTTGAACTGAAAGAATTATTGTACCTAAAGTAACACACTAATAAATTTAATTTTTCATTTGTTCTATAAATATCTAATAAAGTCATTTCTTTTTCTTTCAGAATTCTATTGCATTTGGGCTTTATATTGGCAAGCCTTGTCTTTTTAGTAGTGAACTTGACTTGTGCAATGATAGTCCATGGAGATGTCCCAGAAAATCAGTTGAAATGGACTGTGTTTGTTCGAGCGTTAATTAATGATAGCTTGTTTATTCTTTGTGCCATCTCTTTAGTTAGTTATATATGCAAAATTACAAAAATGTCATCAGCAAATGTCTACCTCGAATCAAAGGTAAGCATATTTCTTAAATTTTCACTTAAAAATCTCACTTCAAGTTATCATCATATGAAGCATATTTTAATGGAAAGATAATATATTCTTTAAAGAATTCTGAATGTTGGGAACATTTTTGAGCATGAAGGAATGGTCACAAGAAGTTAAAAAGTATTCAAAACTTGGCACTTCACTAACTGATGATTTTTATAAAGCTTATACTAAGCATGTTATATTTTCTATGATTTATATCTTTTGCATTGGAGGCTAATTAAGTGAAATAACCCAAAATTTATATTAATGTATCACAAATAATCTAATACATAAAGCCACAGTAATAATTTAATATTTACTGTGTAGGGGTGGCAGTGTGGCCATTAATTACCATATTATGTCTACATACATTTGGGTTAGCAGTGTTAACCCTTTGCACTCCGAACCATTCTGGACATTGGCTACCAGCTACTCGACGCTACTTTGAGGCGGAAACGTGCATTTACAGACCCTCGTATTATTTAGTATAATTTTGGAACCAAGTAACGTATTATAATGATATTGGACTTATATGAATTGGGTGACATCGAGGAATGTATATTTGCAAAAAAAACAATATTTTATTGTTTATAATTTTGTACAGTATGATAAGTTTTGTAACACTCCCCAATATGCATTGCAGGCTGATTAGTGCATGTTTGACAGTAATAAGTGGTTTGACGCCTGCCACCAGGTGTTTTCCTGTTAGAACACACAATGCAGTCCCGTTTTCTGTGTCCCACATCGGGAATATGTAGTTTATTGTTTAATCCGACACAAAATCCGCTGGCATTTCTTGTATATATCTTAGTAATTTTACGATATTTTGATTTAATTTCTTGTGCCATTCAAGATAAAACTTCAGGGAAACATGCATGTCTCAAAAAGTTGCGTTGAAATAACTCAATTCCCCGTAATCACTAATAAACTGCAATGTCCCCTGAGAGGGGACAGCAGAGTGCAAAGGGTTAAGATTCCATACTGGTAAAGTGGTGTTTATTTGTACTAAGGTTTAGAAAATGTTATTTCACCCCATAATATGAAGTCCCTATGATATTTGAAACAGTTAATCATGTAACTAAATTTATAAATGCCTTCATTCTCCCTTATACTTTGGATCAGCAAACAAAAAAGCAAATGCTAGCCCATTAACAAAGAACCCTGGAGGTTTCTATTGTTGTTGGTTAACATTGTGGGTGAGCCATGAATCAGTCATCAGAGTGTATGTGTGGCATTGGATGTGGGGGTATAGATGTGTGGTTATTGGGATGTGAGTTTATACATGTAAATGATCTCATTTGGCATTATTGTCTATTCACAGAAAATAAGCAAGATAGTATCCTAAACAGAACAGTTCTCTGAAATATTTTTAGACTTCCATATTGTTGTTATCTTTAATATAGTCCTAGTAAAGTCAGGTATTATAATTAAATGTGTGGTAGTCAACTTGTCTTTACATTTAAGTGGAGACTTTCATTTGACTTTTTAAATATATGTCAGTTAAATGCAGAATAAATATAGAAATATATATATATAAAAGCCCAGCAACCGGAATGGTGGAACAACCAGAACGACCGGAACAACCAGTGGCTATGATGTGCACTGCAGCAGCCAACCAGCCTGATGTGGGCCCCAATTGGCTCACCCCCAGCTGGCCCCCAACATCCCGATCCTGGGCAGGGCCAGCTGGCCAATTGCCTGGGCCCCTCCCCCCTGCCAGCCTGGCCCAATTGGCCCCCATCAGGTGCACCGGCTGGACCCCACCCATGCACAAATTCGTGCACTGGGCCTCTAGTATATACAGTGGGGCCTTGACTTACAAGTTTAATTTGTTCCGTGACGGAGCTCATAACTCAAATTACTCATATGTCAAATCAGTTGTGAACGAGTGAGACACATGATGCTGGGCTGATGTTGTGGCGTTCACTGTGACGTTTGCTGCACCAACTAGCGGTGAGGTATCTGAAGCTGGCTCGTAACCCGAATTTTAGCTCGCAACTCAAAGCAAAAAATCAGCCGAGAGATGGCTCGTATCTCGAAAAACTCATTAGTCTGGACACTCATAAGTCAAGGCCCCACTGTACTAGTATATAATATTGTTTATGAAGAGAGAAAGAAAGGGTGTGGGGAAGGGAGAAGAGACTAAACTTAAACTTTCAAACCTATTCATCTTACATGGAATATTATTTTATTCAACTTACATTCTAAAAAGTTAGTTCCTAAATTTAAGTATTTTAGCTAATTCTGGTTTCAGTTTAAGTGTTAAAAATAAAAAATAATAGTTACTATTATGATACATACATAATCTTTTGGTGTAGCAATAGCACCCTCAGTTAATATAATAACATCACCATATAATTCATATGTCTTGCTTGTCTAGTGATAAAGCATAAATAGATATGGTTGACTTTAAAGGTCTTTTCTGGTTACCAAATAACTTTTTCTAAGTTTGTTTTTACGTGCTTTGAAATAGATAGTTCTCTGAATATAGTAATATTCCCAATCTGAGAAGAAAAGTTCATCTGATAACTCCTCCACAATTATTTCAGACATCTTCCCCTAACTGTCAAATGAATGGTATTCACTTTGTTATTTTTTTTTAACTTTTTTATTTTTTATTTTATTGATTTTTTTTTTATTTTATTGATTTTTTACAGAGAGGAAGGGAGAGGAATAGAGAGTTAGAAACATTGATGAGAGAGAAACACCGATCAGCTGCCTCCTGCACACTCCCTACTGGGGATGTGCCTGCAACCAAGGTACATGCCCTTGACCGGAATCGAACCTGGGACCCTTGAGTCCGCAGGCCGACGCTCTATCCACTGAGCCAAACCGGTTAGGGCACTTTGTTATTTTTTTAAACTCTTAAATTTAAAAGGTGCATGGATTCAGAATTCTCTAGGAACATTACAGAGACATGTTCAAATACATACCTATAAAGGTAAATATGAGATACTGGATTATTTGTATTATATTGTACTGTCAGCCATAAACTTCTTTATTTAAAGAATACATCATCTTGCTTTCACGTTCTCCTTGTAAAATTACTAAGCTCAGTTTTGGTTTTTTTCGTCTGTAACAATTACAGTAATGGCCATTTCTTTGATTCAATCAACAAATGTCTGTTGAGCCATGTGCCATCTCTTTTTTCACGCTGATACTGTTTCTTGGTATCCGTAAGAGCATTTCCTTAAAGCTCAGACTTGAGTCTTCTGTTTTTCTCATTTTATCCCTTCCTTCTACATATTCAGTAATAATGAGTTTTTCCATAATTTGTCTCAAGCAAATCTGACCTACCTTATTTGTAAATGTCACATAGTATACTTTCCTGTCTGTATCCTTAGGTTGTTTCGTCTTTCAGGAATGCCTTTTCCCCTCCCAGTGCTCTCTACCTATTTGTCCTTATCTTACCTAACTTTAAAGGCATAACTCTAATGTTTCCCCTTTTTAGGAATGCTTCTTCATCTCCAAAATAAAATTCAGAACTACCACTCTATCTGAATTCTCTTAAATCTTTATTATTTTACCAGCTAGAACAGAACTATATGATTTGGTTCCCTTTTTCAAATTAGCAACTCTAACTTGCTTTTTAAATATAAGTTATTGTCAGTTTGAATAGCTTATTTCTGCTCTTTTATTTTTTTATTTTCTTACATATTTAAGGTTACTTTATACCATGTTTATGTTCTGATATAGATATTTAATATATTATTTTGTAAACTAATAAAGGTATTTAGAGCAATATGTTTTCTCAAGTACTGCTTTGGCAGCTCCCTATAATCTTGTTATATTGTTATTTATACTCTTATTTAACAATAACAAAGAGCATTTGCTGTTTAGATTTCAAACATGTCTCAAACATTACATATTACACATCAGTGTAAATTAGATATTATCTCTGTATAAAATTCTTCCTTCAATTCACTTTGGTGGGAAGTCTAAAATTCAGGCATCTGTCCTGTTCAGGCCCTCTAACTACCATAAGAAGTTATCAGTTTTACTCTCTGCTTGATTGTCCATGCGTATGAATCTGGTATACTAAACAATGTAGATATTTCTGCCCTCCAGGTTTTGGTTAGAGAAAATAAACCCTCAATTGTTCAATTCAAAACCTTAATTTCCAAAAAGGTTACCTAATGGAGGTATGGTCTATCCATTTCCCTCCCTATCTAGTCTATATTTTATCCTCAGCCCAATCCAGATCATTGCAGGGTTTTGTACTAAGGCTGCATTGTACCCTGAATAGAGTTGTCTTTTCCGACCTACACTTTGATACCATGCTTTAACATACATCAAGAAATATGTAAGAAATTTCTTGTAAAAAATATTTATCTTAAAATCATCTATATATATAAAAGCCTAAGCAACTGTTACGACTGAACGACTGGAATGACCTGTCAACCAGTCCCTATGATGTGCACTGACCACCAGGGGGCAGACGCTCAACGCAGGAGCTGAACCCTGGTGGTCAATGCACTCCCACAGGGGGAGTGCCACTCAGCCAGAAACCGGGCTCATGGCTGGCAAGCGCAGCTGCACTGGCGGGAGTCTCTCCTGACTCCATGGCAGCACTACTGAGTGGTGGTGGCAGGCACAGCAGGCCGGGATGAGCACAAGCAGCGTGGCACCCGGCCCCGGCTCCTCCCTGGCCGCCTGCCGCTTGGCACACCGCTACATCCCTCAGGGGATGTCTGATTGCCGATTTAGGCCCAATCCCTGCAGGTCTGGCCTAAACCGGCAGTAGGACATCCCCTGAGGGGTCCCGGATTGCAAGAGGGCACAGGCCAGGCTGAAGGACCTCCCTGCCCTGTGCATGAATTCATGCACTGGGCCTCTAGTTATTGTATAATATTGCTGAGGATATTGTCCACACAATGCTCCCCAGAAAAGATCTTTTCCTCTAATTCAGTACCAAGTAAAACATTATTGATTAAATCCTTCCTTTCTCTGGTTACTGTGTTGGTCAGTGGCAATTATGTGGCTCATCAATCATAGATGACCTTGTGATATCCATTTTTGGTTCTGACTCTACTTCTAGTTCCTTCTCAATTTTTTTGTCACCATCTCCCTCACTCCCTACTGCACACACACATTCCTATGTTCACTTTTTTTGTGTGTGTGTATCTATAACTACTCAGATTTTTCTTTTGCAGTGTGGGTGATATAAATACAAAGTTGGATTGGATATATTTTTGGATATGTTTATATCTTTTTTCAGGTATATCAATTTTTTAAATTAATTTGTGAAGACCTTATTGAGAGACTGTGTATCATAGTGATTAAGAGCTGGAAACCTGGGATCAGAGAGATAAGGCTGTAAATCCCATCTCTCCTTTTTATTGGCTGTATGACATTAGAGAAGTAGCTTCACTCTCCTGATCTATAAAATGGAACTAATGATAGTGTTAATCTCATAGGTTGTTATGAGGGTAAGAGTAGTATCTACCCTATAACATTGTCATAAAAAATAAATGAAAATGCATATAAAGTGCTTAGTATAATGCCTGGCACTTGGAAAATGCTTATAAATGTTAGCTATTATCTCTTTTTAAAAAATATATTTTTATTGATTTCAGAGAGGAAGGGAGAGGGAGAGAGAGAATTATTGATCTGCTGCCACCTATACACCCCCTGCTGGGGATCAAGCATGCAACCCAGGCATGTGCCCTGACCTGGGAATCAAACCAGTGATCTCTTGGTTCCTGGTTGACACACACCCAGCTGGGCTAGGTAATATGATCTTAATGTGTACTTGGGCATGGTAATGTAGCTTCAGGAAGTTGTTGAATACCTGAAATTATTGGCAAAATTTATCTGGAGAGAAGTTCTGTATATATAATCAAATTCTCAAAAGGAACAGTGATCCAAAAAAAGACTAAGAATCACTAAAGACCAGGATTTATCTTTTAAATATTTTATTTTAATTTTACTTGATTCTACCTTATTTACATAGTGCTCCACCCAGACAGTGATAAAGGTTGATGTCTCTGACACATAACATTTCATCTAATATTTAACTAAGTTTTTCTTAGAAATTTTTGGAACAAATATTGTGGATCTTATATAATGGCCTTTTTAATTATAGGTATTTTTGTCCTAAAATCTACTGTATTATTATAATCTTCATTTTATTTGCATGGGTATAATAGACAGTATTTTTTGTCTATTGTTAACATTTCAAGTGTGTCTCATTAACTTAGACAAAATATTATAGAGTTTGGGTGTTTTTTTCAAACTCTTTATTGGGTAAACAAATAGAATATACACACACACACACACACACACACGCACCCACACACGATTATTTGTTAGAGCTGCTCTTTTTCTCCCATTAGTTTTTTATTGGTGTTTTCTTTCATTCATTTGTATGATTTCATGGTACATTTGAATTTATTTACTTTTTATTGGAATTGTAATATAACTTTTAACATTAAAATGCATACTGATAAAAAAATTTTTATCCTGATATTCATATGTATTTCAGAAAAAAATAAGAATATTTATAAGAATACTAGAGGCCCGGCACATGTAATTCATGCACGGGTAGGGTCCCTAGGCCTGGCCTGCAATCAGGGCCAGTCTTTTCTGACAGCTGGCCCCACCGCCCGAGTCCACTACCACTCACCCCCACCGCCACCCACCCCTGGTTTCCAGTTCCCCATCGGGCAATCGGAGCCTGCCGCTGCGGGGAGGGACCGAGAAGTTGCCTAGCAGGCCCTGATCAGGTCATCAGGGCCTGCAGGCTGGGGGCAGTTCCTGCGTTGAGCATCTGCCCCTCTGGTGGTCAGTGTGCGTCATAGCCAAACAGTCGTTCTGCCATCTGGTCAATTTGCACATTATGCTTTTATATATATAGATAGAAGACATCTTTTTTTAATTAGCACTATTATAGGTGTCACCTTCCCGCCCTCTCCCAAGACATCTATTTTTTAAAAAAATATTTTTTTATTGATTTCAGAGAGGAAAGGAGAAAGAGAGATAGAAACATCAATGATGAGAGAGAATCATTGATTGGCTGCCTCCTGCACACCCCCTACTGGGGATCGAGCCCACAACCCAGGCATGTGCCCTTGGCCAGAATCGAACCTGGGATCCTTCAGTCGCAGGCTGATGCTCTATCCACTGAGCCAAGCCGGCTAGGGCAAGACATCTATTTTTTAATGGAAAAGTAATTTATCAGCACAAAAGGTTTACACTGATGGTAGATGCTTATCCTATATAACAAAAGACTAATATGCAAATTTTCCCCTCGGGAGTTCGACCTACTGGGAGTTCGACTGCTCGCTATGACGTGTGCTGACCACTAGGGGGAGACATGGAACGAAGGAAGGCCCCGGCCGGCAGCCGAAAGGCCCCAATCAGCCCTGATTGCCAGCCAGGCCTAGGGACCCTACCTGTGCACGAATTTTGTGCACCGGGCCTCTAGTCTATATAATAAAAGCCCAGCAACCATATGGCGGAATGACCAGAATGACCGGTTGCTCTGATGCTCACTGACCACGAGGGGGCAGATGCTCAACGCAGGAGCTGCCCTCTAGTGGTCAGTGCGCTCTCACAGCAGGAGCACCACTCAGCCAGAAGCCAGGCTCATGGCTGGCGAGTGCAGTGGCAGTGGCAGGAGCCTCTCTCGCTCCGCGGCAGCGCTAAGGAGTGGCAAACCAAGTAGTAAGGAGCAAGCAGGCAGGTGGTAAGGAGCGGCGAGCCAAGTGGTGAGCGAGCAGGCGGGCAATAAGGAGCAAGCAGGTGGGCATTTAGCAGTGAGGGGTCCCAGATTGTGAGAGGGTGCAGGCTGGGCTGAGGGACACTCCCACACACAAATTTTGTGCTTTGGGCCCTTAGTCTATATATATAAAAGCCTAAGCAACTGTTGTGACCGGAATGACCAGTTGACCAGTTGCTATGATGCACACTGACCACCAGGGGGCAGATGTTCAATGCAGGAGCTGCCCCCTGGTGGTCAGTGCGCTCCCACAGCCAACCTCCTTTGGCTGGCCAACCTCCCCTGCCCCCATGCCCCCCCTCCGGCGGGCTGGCCCTCCTGACAGACTGGCCAACCTCCAGGTCCCTCCCTCCTGCTGGCCGGTCCACCCCATAGGCTCCAATTGGGGTCCAGCCAGCCAACCTCCCAGGGTTCCTTCCCTCCAGCCGGTTGGCCCCCTGATAGGCCTCAATCACCGGCCAGGCCGAGGGACCCCACCCGTGCACGAATTTGTGCACTGGGCCTCCAGTTTCTTTTAATGGCAAGTTGGTAATCTGTATGAAAGACCACTCAAAATAGGTGGGAATAAAAATTAAGCTTTTAGGCTTATATCTCTGATCAGGGACATGTACAATTTTATATCTGGATAAGAATGTAAAGTAATTATTGTGTGATGCTCAAAATTAGCTTGTCTCCCAGCCCAGCCAGCCATTTGCAAATAATGCATTCTCTCCCTCTTTCTCCTGAATTCCTAACAGTTTTAATTATTACAGAAACCTTTCTGCCCTATGTTCACTCAACCCTTGATCCATATTAATTAATCTGTTGAGATGAGAGGCAGCAACAGCATCTTGCAGAGATACAGTAATATTCCACTAAATTATATTTCTGATCTTTCACGCAGACCAGCGATCCTGTAAGACTAAAGTAGTTGTTTATAGTAACATAGGCAATAATTAAAGAAACAAGATAAAATACTATTAATGCTTTTCTTTCACCATCCTGAAATATGACTTAACCAGAATTTGGGGAGGATGGTGGTGGAGAAATAAGTATGATTGCCACTTTTCTAATATTGTGTTCTTTCTTGAGTTACTGAGATTTACTTAAACTGTGGCACTTCTTTAGTTTGTTGCCTTTGTTACTCCAGTTCTTATATCCCAAGTCTTATTTCCTATTCTGTTGCTGGTCCTATTTGAAAAATCCTTTACACCTTGGGTTTGTAACTTTTATCTGCTCCTAAGTTCAGGTAGCTTTCCTCTTATACTCTACCAGTGGTTCCCAACCTTCCTAATGCTGCGACCCTTTAATACAGTTCCTCATGCTGTGGTGACCCCCAACCATAAAATTATTTTCGTTGCTACTTCATAACTGTAATTTTGCTATTGTTATGAATCGTAATGTAAATATCTGGTATGCAGGATGTATTTTCAGGGGTTGCGACCCACAGGTTGAGAATCACTGGAGACTCTTTTATTAGACCACTTGGCATTTTCAATTTCTTTTTTCTTTCTTTTCCTTTTTAAAAAAATATATTGGTTTCAGAGAGGACGGGAAGGGGTGACAAAGATAGAAACATCAGTGATGAGAGAGAATCATTGATCAGCTGCCTCGTGCATGACCCCACTGGAGATCAAGCCTGCAACCTGGGCATATGCCCCGACTAAGAATCAAACCTCCTGGTTCATAGGTCAGTGCTCAGCCACTGAACCCCGCCAGCTGGGCAGAATTTTTTTTGTTTTTCCATGTCCAGAAGGTTCACTCAGTAATAGCCATCTACTCCGTAATGATAGGACCCTAGGAGCCAGAGTGCAAATGTCATTGTGTTTTAGCAGCATGAAACTATTTTTTAAACTGTGTAGGCCATATAATTGTCAAACTATATTTTTAAATTTACTAATTGAGACTAGTACTTTGTTTTCTTATTTTGATACTTAGTTTGGCATTTTAATTTCAAAATAGAAATAACATTTGTGACATGGCTTCAAAAAATATGTGCCGGGATCTGCTTCTAATAATGACTGAGTAGCTTCTATCGGACCAACCTTCCACAGATAGCATAAATTCTGGACAAAATATAACAGCACTGAAGGCACTGGAGAGCAACCACTTAGAAGAAGGAGATGACACTGAGTGAATTTCCTGTTTTTTACAGCTTCTAGGCTGAGGGAAGGTCCCATCCATGGGGCAGCCAAAACAGAAGAGCAACCTGCTGTTTTACTTGCTTGAAGAATTCAGAAGACAAAATTCAAGTAACTACCACAGATGGAAAGTGAGTGGGAAATCTCAGGAAGAAGACAGCCAGACAGAGGAAACTCCAAATTCTGATTATAAACTATGCCAAATTTTTACCTGATACCTGAACTCCACATGTGCAGGACAGACTCCAAGCAGCACAGTTAAGGATAAAGAAATTAAACTGATATTTCAGCTGCTATCCATGCTTGGGAGACAGTCAGGGATTTGAGTCTAGCCAAGTTGTTTGCCGAAAAGAGAGAGAGAGAGAGGAAAATCAATACTCAATACTTTTCTGAGAAAGAGAACTGAACCCATGTTTCTAAAACATGTCACTCACAATGTCCAGAACATAGTCCAATGTTATTAGATATCTGACGAAACAGAAAAAAAATTAATTCATATACAAGAACAAAAAGCAAAACTCAAAAGCAATTATTGGAATCAATCTTGCCCAGATAACCTAGATATTAGACATACCAGATAAAGATTTTATAATATGCTCAAGGATGTAAAGGAAAATATACTTGGATGAATGAATAAATAGGACATCTCAAGAGATAGGGAAACTGAAAAAACACAAATTCTAGAATTAGAAATACACTATTTAAAATGAAAAGTCACTACTTGGGCTTAACAGCAGATTGGAGATAAAAGAAGAGTCAGTGAACTTAACTCAGCAGAAATCATTCAGTCTGAACAGAGAAGGGTGTTGGGGGAAGATGATAATATAATGAACAGAGTCTCAGGGCCTACTCATGTATAATTGTAATACCCAAAGAAAAGGAGGGGTCAAGTGAGGTTGGAAAAAATATTTGAAGAATAATGACCTGAATTTTCCAGTTTTGATGGAAGACAGAAATGTACATTTTCATGTAGCTCAACAACCCCAATCAGGATAAATATAAAGATAATCTCTCCTAGGTCCTGGATAGTCAAAGTGCTTAAAACCAAAAATAAAAGAAAATCTTGAGAGCAAAGAAAAATGACCCATACATAAGGAAACATTGACTCAAATGATCACTCATTTCTCATCAGAAATAATGGAGGCCAGAAGACATGGAAACAAATCTTAAAAATGCTGGAAGAAAAATTTCAACTCTGAAATCTATATTCAGTGAAAATATTCTTAAAGAATGATGAAGAAATAATGTCTTCTGATAAAAGAAAACTAAGAGGGCTGGTTACCATCAGACCTGTACTACGAGAAATGCTCAGAAAATTCTACAGATGGGAGGGAAGTAAAAGCAGCTTGAATTTCAGCTCTTCAGGAAGGAATGAAGAACACAAGAAATAGTTGATATGTGGGTAAATATAATTTCTTAATTTATTTAAAATATAACTGTACAAAGCAAAAATTATAACAATGTGAGGCAAACATATGTGGATATGACATATAATTCTCTCTAATATTTAACAACTATAATATAAAGGATGGGGCTAAATGGACCTATATGGTTGCAAAGTTCTTATATTTTATATCAAGTGGCATAATATTAACTATTACTTATACTGAAAAGTTTAGAATATATATTATAATCCCTAGAGCAGTGATTCTCAAACTTTTTGGTCACAAGACCACAGTACACTACTAAGAATTATTGAGGACCCCAAAGAGCTTTTGTTTACACAGATTGAATCTACCGTGTATACATTATTAGAACTAAAATTTGAGAAATTCTAAAAATATTTATTTCTTAATTTAGGATATCAATAATAAATCCATTATATGCTAACATGAATAACGTGTTTTTATGAAAAATAATTCTATTTTCCAAAGCAAAAATAAACTAGTGAGAAGATGGACATTTTACATTTGCAAATCCCTTAAATGTCTGGCAATAGAAGACAGCTGGATTTTCATGTCGCTTGTGCTCAATCTGTTGTGATATGTTGTTTAGGTTGAAATATATGAAGAAAATCCTTCCATGAAAAACAGTGGCTAGTTCAGCTTGTAAGTCAACCATCTAAGTGCTTTTCTTCCAGTTTACTTCAATATGTAGCAGAATTGTTTTAAGTGCACATTTCATCTCATCACAGAGTATTAAATAAACACACTCTAGGGTCGATATTTAATAATATTTTTAAAGATATTTTTATTGATTTCCGAGAGGAAGGGAGAGGGAGAGAGAGAAAGAAACATCAATGATAAGAGAGAACCATTGATTGGCTGCCTCCTGCCTGCGCCCGCAACCCAGGCATGTGCCCTTGACTGGAATCAAACCCGGGACCCTTCAGACTGCAAGCTGACACTCTATCCACTGAGCCAAACCGACTAGGGCAATAAATATTTTTACATCACCCTAGCTGGTGTGGCTCAGCTGGTTGGAGCGTCATCCTGTACACCAGAAAAGTGGTGGGTTTAATTCCTGGTCAGCACATTCCCAGGTTGCAGGTTCGATCGATGGCCTGGCACACATGGGAGGCAGCCGATCTCTCTCTCTCTCACCCCCCTCCTTCCTATATATATGGTGTCCCCAAAAAAGTATACACACTTTAATAGCTAATAGCTGTTAAATTAAAATGAAATGCATTTTAATAAACACTGCGTTTATAATTATTCAGTGTATATGTGTACATTTGGGGGACACTATGTAATTAAACACAAACTTATTTTTAAAATATATTTTCACATCAAGTATATTCTAAATTGAAACTGACTTTCTTTTCTAACTGGAAATGCATAATAGTGAGGAATACAATACAGTATGGTTTTATATCTACCTGTATATACATTATTAGAACTGATTTGTGCTTTGGTCCAGAACTTTTACCCACCATTGCTTTTGTACCATTAGTGAAAATATTAACACAGTTGGCCCAGGATAAATGAGCAGAGGAATTTTCAAAACCTTGAATATACCGCTTGTATTTCTCAGGCATTCACATAAAAGAATATCTTCTTGAATGATTAGTTGGTACTGACACCAGGTGAATACAAACAAAATTAGTACTGCTACATCAGATTCATTTATGTTTTCAGTTAAATTTTTAAGTCAGTAAATGTCTGTATTATTGGAAATTGGCAATGCCATAATTTCTTTTATGGACTTTACATCTAGCAGGCATTTGTTCAGCAATGTCAACCACATAAGGCTTTCCTGGTCTCTCAGCTATTGTGGGTACTTTACCAGTCAATGCAGTATAATAATAGCCTGTGAAATGCTTGAATGGCTTTTTAATTTCCACCTTGGAAAGTTATAAAAACAGTTTTTGGTATTTAAAGTTATCAGCACACCTGCATTTAAAATTTCAATTCCTTTTGCTTTACATTCTGAATAATTAGTTTCAAATAATGCTTGGACTATAATGCTACTCAAAAATGTTTTGTTGCAGAAGACACAATAAGGCAAATTATTTACACTTATAAAATCTATTGAAAGATTGTTTTTTAATCCTCACCTGAGGATATGCTTTCACTCATTTTGAGAGAGAGAGAGAGAGAGAGAGAGAGAGAGAGAGAAACATCTATATGAGAAAGAAACATCAATTGGTTGCCTCCTACACACTGCTTGACGGGGGATTGAACCTCAACCTAATTATGTGCCCTGACAGGGAATCAAACCCTCAAGAACAGGATGAATCTCTAACCAACTGAGCTATCCAGACAAGACCAAAAATAGTTTTTATGACATTTTATTTGAGAAAACAAGAAAACAATTTCACCCAGTTCCTTTGAGGGAGATTCTTTGTTGAGTCAGAGAATTCTAACACTTTCATCCTTCTCAGCATCTTAGAAGTAAACAGGGATGCTGTGTATTGAGAAAGATATACTTTTATTGGGCTAAAATATACAAAACATAAAATTTATCACTTTATTTTTAAGTGTTCAGTTCAGTGGCATTAAGTACATTCACATTGTTGTGCAACCATCACAACTGTCCATCTCCAGAACATTTTCATCATCCCATACTGAAACTCTGTATCCACTAAACAATAACTCCCTATTCCTAAGTAATAATAAATTCTTTTTTTAAAAAATATATTTTATTGATTTTTTACAGAGAGGAAGGGAGAGAGATAGAGAGTTAGAAACATCGATGAGAGAGAAACATCGATCAGCTGCCTCCTGCACATCTCCTACTGGGGATGTGCCCACAACCCATGCCCTTGACCGGAATCGAACCTGGGACCTTTCAGTCCACAAGCCGACGCTCTATCCACTGAGCCAAACCGGTTTCGGCAATAAATTCTTAAATATGAAAAATTTTTCTTTTAGAGTAAAGGATGATTAATATGTAAAATAGTTCAATATCAAATTAAGATTTT
The DNA here is from genome assembly GCF_028538775.1 of Myotis yumanensis. Classification (NCBI taxonomy): domain Eukaryota; kingdom Metazoa; phylum Chordata; class Mammalia; order Chiroptera; family Vespertilionidae; genus Myotis; species Myotis yumanensis. The sequence goes on along the minus strand of NW_027223752.1, from coordinate 46,626,222 downwards.
TAAAAGTTTTTGGAAAAAATTCTTTTAAAACCACAGTACCCATTCTTGTTGTGTTTCCATGTGAGTTACAAGGAAAATTTCAAAATGCAACTCAACAATAAATAAATAAATAAATAAATAAATAAACAAACAAACAAACAATTTAGAAGTGGTGGAAGCTATGAAAACGTTCTTCACAAAGAATATAGAAAAAAATGGTCAATAAGCACAATATCATTAGTCATCAAGGAAATGCAGATTATAATCAAAATGATATACTACACATCCACCAGCATGGCTAAAAATAAAAAGATTGACAACCCCAAATGCTAAGGTGTGGAGCAACTGGAACTCTAATACTTTGTTGGAAGTGTTAAATTGGACATCCATTTGGGGAAAGATCTGGTAGTTTCTTATACAGCTGAATTTACACCTACCATATGACCCAGCAATTTCACTCTTAGGTATTTATTTTTTTAGTGAAAGCATATGTCCACAAAAAGATTTGTATAAGAATGTTCATAGAAATTGTCCATCAACATAAAAATGAATAAATGAACTGTCATATAAACAAACTCACATAATTATACAATGGAATTAGTGGAACTAGCTGTGCTGGTTTGCCCCAGACTGAGAAGTTTTCTGGGATGTGGGACTTGCAGTGCTAACGCTATGAAACTCTTGAGCAAACCAGCAATACTGGTACAAAGACCTAACTATCCACCTCAGCAATACAGAGACCTAACTACTGATACATCCAACAACATGGATGAATTTCAAAATGTTATGCTAAATGAATGAAACCTATCAAATAGTTCATATTTTATAAGTTCATTTATAAGAAGTTCTACAGTAGGCAAAACTATTTTATGGTAAAAACAAAATAGTTGGGGGGAGGGGTGTATGGAAACTTTGTGAAATGTAATATTCTCTATTTTGGTAGAGATTTGTGTTACACAGGTGCACACATTTGTCAAAACTCAAATGGTCAGTTGAGGTTTCTGTCTATTCCGCATTTTAAAGACACCTATAAACAAATATTGAACTCTAGTTAATGATATGCTTACTGAACTGTTAATGGTATGCACACTAGAGTGAGGTATCACTCTTCTTTATTTGTCAAGTATGGAATTTTTTTAAAAAAATAGTGTATAAATATCAGAGATGGGAGAAGGGAGAATTATTTTTTGAGGATTGCTCCTGAATAGAATTGTTTGTTATGACTATCCATTTAGGAAGGTTTTCTTTAACTTTTTACAACACTTTCCACGTGGTCCTTATTTTTTGTTTTGTAATTCTGTATTTTGCAGGAAGAATCTTACTTTGTTTTCTAAATCAATAAGCTGCTTTCATTGTTATATGTATTTAATTTGGCTGCAATTTTCTTTATTAATTGCTTTGGTATTACTGATTCTTTGCTCTTTCTCACAATCTTTTTAAAAATTTTTTTATAGCATTTACATGTATAAGCAGACTCTCTCCATATTATAAGATGTCTTTCTATTTCTTAAAGCACTGACTATGTAAATGTATTTATGGTTATTTTAAGAATGGTAATGCTTAGAACATTCTAACTTTTCTTAAATAATATAGTACTTTAAAATTTAGATCTGGATTGGTTTTAGGTTAGCTCTTTTATTACAACTTTCTTTTTTGGATTCACAAAAATAAAATGTACATTGCAAAAAATTTTAGCCTTTATTTTTAAAAAATGTAATATTGCTAGGGTTTTATTTCTTTTCACACATACTTTTTGGTATGGTAGTGGGTTAGCTCAGAGAAGGTACTCAGTTACTATCCCAACATCTTTTAAGATATCTTTCATCTTTTAGTTCTCTTTCTTCTTATATACCTCTAAAATGTACTGTTCTTATAAGGAAGTCATTTATAATAATGGCTCTCAATCCTACCAAACCCAGTGCAATCCTACCAAATCTTCTAATAACATTTTTTTAAATATATTTTTGATTTTTTACAGAGAGGAAGGGAGAGGGATAGAGAGTTAGAAACATCGATGAGAGAGATCGATCAGCTGACTTCTGCAAACCCCCCAGTGGGGATGTGCCCACAACCAAGGTACATGCCCTTGACCGGAATCGAACCTCGGACCCTTCAGTCCACAGGCCGACACTCTATCCACTGAGCCAAACCGGTTCGGCCTAATCACGTTTTTAAAAAATATGTTTTTATTGATTTCAGAGGGGAAGGGAGAGAGAGAGATAGAAACATCAATGATGAGAGAGAATCATTGATCTGCTGCCTCCTGCATGCATGCGCCCTTGGCTAGAATCAAACCCGGGACCCTTCAGTCCCCAGGTCAACGCTCTATCCATTGAGCCAAACCACCCAGAGCTCTAATCACATTTTTAATATCCTGTTTCTATCTTGAAATTAAGATTGTTTAACCTACCTACACACATAACTTCAAAAATTCAATGTAATTACCATAATTGTAATAGAAAGAGGAAATATAAGTAATTAACAAATATTTCAATATGAAAATTTGGGAGCATAGTGTAGTAAGTACTCAGATGCTTATATCTATGCATAGAAACTGCATGGACCACTGTAAATGCAGACTGTTACAGGTGTGTTGCATTGGTGTCTTATGTAACACAAGCAGTACTGCTGCAGTTTCATAATTTTCTGAAATATTTGACCATTTTTGACAAAGTTCTGAACAAAACACAAATTTCTCTTAATTTACATGATATATGTGTTTCTTGAAATGTTGGCATCTATTTAAATTATACAAACATAAACTTTGCTTATATGTATAACAGAATTCGGTTTGGGGTCAGATCATTATAAACAGGCTTTTCATCTTCATGAATGTCGAGGAGGACATTGGAAAGTATGAAAGTCAGAGAAGAATTCTCTAATGTGGAGAACTTCCCTACAAATTGCAAGTCATGTAGCATCCATGGTCCTTCGGCGCTAAATGCCATCATTGCCCCTTAATCATTGTGACAATCAGAACAATATATTAGGTGTTGTTTTTTGCAGTGGATCTCTTTGGCAATTGTGTCACTTTTCAGAATAATGTTTTTAATGCATAAGATAAATAGGATTACAAAATGAACCAACTGTATTGAAGTACAAACTCCTGCTTACGATCCCTTCAATGGTGGATACCACACCCCTTTCAATATGCACACTCCATTTGAGAACCACTACATTATAAGGGCCTTCTATATTTGAGGAATCAGTGAATAGTTTTAGTATTATGGATTGTAAAGTACATTTTTTAGTGCCTACATCATTTTATCATCAACATAACAGTATCAATGGGGATTAACTCAACTAATATAATCTAATAGAATGAAGCAAATAGCATAGGAGCTGTATTTATATTCTAAGTTTGTATCTTATTGGAAATTAAGTGTATCAAATGAATTAATGCTTCTATTTCCCATTCTTTTCTCATTATGATTAACTACCTCTCTGATTAATATCAATCATAGCTCAGATCTTTTGCCTACTACCTTATTCATTATTAGTGAGGTAACTAGCAGAACAAATCTTTCTCCATGTGCCATTGGACAAGTTGGCAAAGAGCTTATTTGTATTAACAGGGTAGAATAATCACATGTGGTTCTAAGAATAGGAATTGTAAAGCAAATAATAGTTGTTTCAACAGGTGTTCATTCAGTGTTTTCTAGGAGTGCATTGCAAGAAGTGATTAAGCTGAGCAAGTGGATGAGTACCTTGTCATGACAAATGTGCAGAGTATTGTGATGATGATTTTTATTTCTTTTAGGGTATGTCTCTGTGCCAGACTGTTGTCGTAAGCTCTGTAGTCATTCTTCTCTACTCCTCAAGAGCATGTTATAATTTGGTGGTGATCACCCTATCTCAGGATACATTAGAAAGTCCATTTAATTATGGCTGGTATAATCTTTCAGATAAGGTAAGTATCTACCATGTATTGCCAGTCTAACAATATGATAATGGAATTAGCCTTAATAGGAGAATATTTTAAGTGTTTGACTTATAAATGCTTTTATGAAATCTCTAGCTGCTATCTAAAATACTTAAAACTGGGTTTTTTTAATATATGTTTTTGTAAATATATGTATTTTTTATTGATTTCAGAGAGGAAGGGAGAGAGAGAAATACCAATGATGGGAGAGAATCATTGATCAACTGCCTCCTGCACACCCACTACTGGTGATCAAGCCGGCAACCCGGGCATGTGCCCTGACGTGGAATCGAACCATGACCTCCTGGTTCATAGGTCGATGCTCAACCACTGAGACACACTGGTTGGGCTATTTTTTTTTAACTTCCTTTTTTTTGTTGATATACTGATGCCCCATTTTCCCTACCATGCCTACCTCCACCTATCTCACACACCCCTTCCCTCTGACCATCACTACACTGTTGTCTGTCTATGGGTTATGCATATATGTTCTTTGGCTAATCCCTTCACCTTCTTTCATCCAGTCTTCCCTACCCCACCCTCTGACAGTTGTCAATCTGTTCCATGTGAGATCATATGGTATTTGTCTTTCTCTACTGGCTTATTTCACTTAGCATAATATTCTCCAGGTTCATCCATGCAGCATAGTATTCCATTGTGTAAATGTATCATAGCTTTTTTATCCACTCATCTACTGAAGGCACTTAGGCTATTTCCAGGTCTTGGCTATTATAAATAACACTGCAATGAATATAGGGGTACATATATATTTTTGAATTGGTGTTTTGGGATTCTAAGGATATATTCCCAGAAATGGAATCACTGCGTCAAAAGGCACTTCCATTTTTAATCTTTTGAAGAAATTCCGTACTGTTTTCCACAGTGATTGCACCAGTCTGCATTCCCACCAACAGTACACAAGGGTTCCGTTTTCTCCACATCCTCTCCAGCACTTGTTGTTTGTTGATTTGTTGTTGAGCCATTCTGACAGGTGTGAAGTGATATCTCATTGTGGTTTTAATTTGCATCTCTCTGATAATTATTGACTTTGAGCATTTTTTCTTGTGTCTTTTGGCTATGTCCTCTTTGGAGAAGTGTCTTTTCCGGTCCTTTGCCCGTTTTTAAAATAGGATTGTTTGTCTTCCTGTTGTTGAGCTGTATAACTTCTTTATATATTCTGGAAATTAACCTCTGATCAGATGTATCATTGGCAAATATGTTCTCCCATATAGTGGGTTCTGTTTTCATTTTGTTGATGGTTTCTTTTGCTGTGCAGAAGCTTTGGATGTAGTCCCATTTGTTTATTTTCTCCTTAGTTTCCCATCCCCTAGAAGATATATCAGCAAAAATATTGCTATGAGAGATGTCTGAGTTTTACTGACTATGTATTCTTCTAGGATTTTTATGGTTTGTGACTTACATTTAAGTCTTTTATCCATTTTGAGTTTATTCTTATGTATGGTGTAAGTTGGTGATCTTGTTTCATTTTTTCTATGTCCCTGTCCAATTTTCCCAACACCATTTATTGAAAAAACTGTTTACCATTGTTTGTTCTTGCCTTCTTTGTCAAATATTAATTGACCATAAAGGTATGGGTTTATTTCTGGGCTCTGTTCTTTTCCATTGATCTATATGCTTGTTCTTATGCCAGTACCAGGCTTTTTTTATTATTATTACAATGGCCTTGTAGTATAGTTTGATATCAGGTATTGTGTTACCTCCAACTTTATTCTTTCTCAAGATTACTGAGGCTATTCTAGGTCTCTTTTGGTTTCATATACATTTTTGGAATATTTGTTCTAGATCTGTGAAACATGCCATTGGTATTTTAATAGGAATTGTGTTGAATCTATAGATTGCTTTGGGTAGTATGGACATTTTAATTTTTTTTTATTTTTTTGAAATATATTTTACTGATTTTTTACAGAGAGGAAAGGAGAGGGATAGAGAGTTAGAAACATCCACCAGCTGCCTCCTGTATACCCCTTACTGGGGATGTGCCCGCAACCAAGGTACATGCCCTTGACCGGAATCGAACCTGGGACCTTTCAGTCCACAGGCTGATGCTCTATCCACTGAGCCAAACCGGTTAGGGCAGTATGGACATTTTAATGATGTTAATTCTTTCATCCATGAACACGGACTATGCTTCCATTTATTTGTATCTTCCTCAATTTCTTTCTTCAATGTCCTGTAGTTTTTCAAGTACAGGTCTTTTACCTCCTTGGTTAAATTTATTCCCAAATACCTTATTTTTGTTGTTGTTGTAATAGTGAGATTTTTTTCTTAGTTTCTCTTTCTGATAGTTCATTATTGGTTTATAAAAATGCCACCAATTTTTTAATATTAATTTTAATTCCTGCTACTTTGCAGAATTCATTTATTATATTTAGTAGTTTTTTGGTGAAGTCTTCAGGGTTTTCTATGTGCAATATTAATGTCATCTGCGAACAATGACAGTTTTATTACCTCCTTTCCAATTTGTATGCCTTTTATTTCTTCTTCTCATCTGATTGCTGTGGCTAGGACTTGTAGGACTATGTTGAATTAGAGTGGTGAAAACAGACATTCCTGTCTTGTTGCTCATCTTAAGGGAAACGCTTTTAGTTTTTTCCCGTTGATTTTAATGTTGGCTGTAGGTTTGTCATATGGCCTTTATTATGTTGAAGTATGATCCCTCTATTCCCATTTTGTTGAAAGTTTTTATCAAAAATGGGTGCTAGATTTTATGAAATGCCTTTTCTGCATCTATTGATATGATCACATGGTTTTTGTCTTTCAATCTGTTTATGTGATGTATCACATTTATTAATTTAAGAATATTGTACCAATCTTGAATCCCCAGAATAAATCCCACTTAATCATAATATATGATCTTTTTAATGTATTGCTGAATCCAGTTTGCTAATATTTTGTTGAGGATTTTAGCATCTATGATCATCAGAGATATTGGCCTATAATTTTCTTTCTTTGTAGTGTCTTTTCTGGTTTTGGAATTAGGATAATCCCGGCCTCATAAAAAGAACCTAGAAGTCTTCCCTTTTCTTGGATTTTTTAGAATAGTTTGAGGAGGATAGGTGTTAGTTCTTCTTTGAATGTTTGTTAAAACCCCTGTGAAGCCATTTGGGCCAGGTCTCTTGTTTGCTGGGAGTTTTTATTTTCATTACTGTTTCAATAAAAATCCTCTTTTACATATGGCACTTGAAATTATTCTTCAGAGAGAACATCTCCCAAAGGAGTATTTTCCTTTCTTTTGTAAATAATACTAATAGTGCCATGAATCTATTGATCATAACCCTATTTTGCTAATTTTTTTAAAGGGATAGTATTTAAATATCTCTAGATAAATTGATTGCCTGTCATTGGCTAGGGAAAACTGGTATTTAATTTGTTAGGATAATTTAATTCTCTTTTACCCAAGCACTACATATAACCTAAATATTTTGTTTATTTTTAGATGTTTAAGTCATGATCTGGCATTATCAGTCTTGGTAATGGAAGATCATTCATAGTTCCTTGGTTGCCTAGGTGTTTGCTATACTAATTCACAGTACTCTAGCTATGCATATTTAAACTCCCAGCGTTCTCCAGCTCCTTCCTTAAAGTGCTTTTTGACATACTACATGTCATCTCTATTTATATTAATTTAACTTTGTACTGAATTTAAGGAATTCTAGAATCCCCTTATATCAGAATTCAGTTACCTTTTTTTAAAAAAATTTAAATTTATTGATTTTAGAGAGGGAGAGAAAAAGAGAAACATTGATTTGTTGTTCCACTTATTTATGCATTCATTGGTTGCTTCTTGCATGTGCCCTGACCAGGGATCGAACCCTTGGTGTTTTGGGACAATGCTCTAACAAACTGAGCTACCCAGCCAGGGCAGAATATCAGTTACCTTTATACAGAGAAGGAATTTACACATGTAACAGATTCTCTTCACTCCTCTTCCCGCTTATCTCTCCCTACATCTAGTAGAGTAGAAACAAATTCAACATGGAGGTTAGGCCCAAAAGCATATTTTTAAGTAATAGAAGAGCTGAGCAATGTACATGTTACATTCTCTAAGTTTTAACTCCGGGTAAGTGCTATTTGCCTATGGAGCAGCTGGAACTGGTAGTCTATTTTGTAACTCTCTTCCAACTATGGGGACCGAAAATGAGATCACTCCATATTATCCATGTATTAAAAATATTTTCATAAATCGATAAATTGAAAAAGCTGATAGCTTTTTCTTCTATGTAGCATTAATGCATTTTTATATTCTTTAAAGGATAAATATGATTACATAAGAAACCACAAACTATGGAAAATTAATTCAGAGTTTTATGTGCTTGTAGTTAATATATTTTAACTTACTCTACCTGAAGCAAGTTAATTGTGGAGAGTGACCGATTATATATAAACCAGATTTCAATATTGCTCTGCCATACTCTATTTACAGGCTCATATGCAAGATGTAAATGGAGAAGAGTATATAGTATTTGGAATGGTCCTCTTTCTGTGGGAACATGTGCCAGCATGGTCGGTGGTACTATTTTTCCGGGCACAGAGATTAAATCAGAATTTGGTAAGATATCATAATACCAAATGCCTGTTCTCCTTACTTTTAAAAATAATGGAACATTTATATTGATTGTCTGTCTATGTTTAGCAAAGTTTAAGACTAAAAAGCATTATAGATTCCAGCCTCCTGTCTTAGTTGAAAAGTAAATCTTCATATGTTATCTAATACTTTTTTCACAGGCACCTGCTGGCATGATAAATAGTCACAGTTATAGTCCCAGAGCTTATTTTTTTGACAATCCAAGACGATATGATAGTGATGATGACCTGCCAAGACTGGGAAGTTCAAGAGAAGGAAGGTAGATGTACTGAATTAGTACTAAAATAGATTTAAAAGAGCAAATCTAAGCTTTAACCCAAATGTGTAGTAGGTGATTTGGTGTTACAAATCAATAAATAAAATCATTTGATATTGAAGCTTAGAGTAGCAGATGTTAAATCCATGGTGGGACCTGTACTATAAAGAACTATCATTGAACTCTAAGCCTTTGGGGTAAAATAGTACCAGTTCATTTCAGGATCCTTTATTGGTTCAAAGCTGGTGGGCATTGGTGAGCAGGAAAGAAATACTGTTATAGTGATTTTATATATATATATATATATATATATATATATATATATATATATATATATATTTCCTTATCTATATACTAGTGCTATTCAAAATCCACAGTGAAACCCTAGATAAAACTCTTGGGAACCTTAGATAGCAGGGAAATCATTTGTGACCTCTTTAATTCCAAAATCATTGCAAATCCAAACCATTCACCTGTGTATCAGGGCAAAATGAAAGCCTCAATGCACACCGATATAATGCTTTTAGCTTGCTAGAGCATTTTTTATGATCCTCACTTCATCTGTTTTTTAGCCTGTTTTTCATCTGTAAAATAGGAATAATAGAATCTATAGGACTGTTATGAAGATTACTGTAAATGAGTATGTGTGCATATATACATAATTCTACATGTGTATACCAAATGTCTTAGAATAGAACCTAGTACATAATATGTACTATTATTATTATCTGATAATCAGGTTCTAGTTCTGAGTGGTGTTTATTCATTATTTTGTAATATATTATATACAATCAAGGGTATTAGGTAAAAATCATTAAACTTTATAGAAAGTCATTATGTTATTTCAATATGTTATAAAATTCATTGAAAATTAAAAATGCCAGTGTGACTTACATACTGATCACAGTCCTGTGGCTTTCTTTGTTGTTGCAGTTTATCAAATTCACAAGGGTTGGGCTGGTATGGCACCATGGCAGGGTGTGGCAGCAACAGTTACACCGTCTCTCCCCACCTGAATGGACCTATGACAGATACTGCTCCTTTGCTCTTTACTTGTAGTAATTTCGATTTGAACAATCACCATAGCTTATATGTAACACCACAAAACTGACAGCATTACCAAGTTGTGATTCTTCAGTTGTTTTTCATGAATGTGTGTATTCAATGCGTTTAAATGCCATCTACATAAACATTCCATTATCTTTTGCAACTGAAAACAACGCCTGGAAATGTGGCTGTGTTCAGCAGAAGACACAGCTATTACTTTGACCTCTTCATAGTACAGTGAAGTTAAATGGAACATTTGGAGTGGGAGAAAAGAGAGATTAGATCTTAAGGCCCTTGATGGTCTCCAAACAACTTGACTGTGGAACATCAAAAGCATATTTGCATATTTGCACTTTTATCTTTTTCTGAAGAGTACACTGCAGTCCTCAAAGTCATACTCCAGTGTTCACCCTGCGATATTATATTGTACACCAAATTAAGAGGCAATTTTCCTATTAAAATAAACGTCTGTGTATTACGTGGTGTACTCTATATGGAATTTTTACCCAATAAAAATTTTACAGTGTGAAAAGTGCACAGAACTAAAGCATAAAAATGTATTATTCTTTTTTTAAATATACTAAAAAATATGTAATCATTGAAGATAGTTCTTTTAAGCATGATCATAAAATACCAACTTCAATTATTCAAATAATCTTTTTTTTTTTAATGATAGTAGTAAACCTTTACAGTGATGACCAGCAGTGTTCTTTGGAAAGCCACAGTTATTTCTTCAAGAAGAAAGTACACCAGTGAAAATTATGTGGCTACTTTGAGTAGAAGTAGTCAAGTGATTATTTTGTATGATTAAGATACATGTAGTAGGTTAAGCATGATTCTTCAAGAAAGCAATAGTGGTTTTTGCATAGGGATATTTTGGTAGAAATCTCTTGGAACTAAACAAGTTTACAGATGCATTTAAGAGTTATTCATGAAATATACAATTCTAAGTTAAAACATGAATACATTTGCAAAAGCATTTGATTTAGCTGAAACAAGATTTTACCTGGTTTTACCGGAAAAGCAGGATTGTCCTCAGGTAAATTAAATCATGATACATCATTGCAGTGAACTCAAGTGCAATACTTTGTAAGACATAAGTCCTCCTTTAGTTTTCACATTTTTATATCTTATATGGGCAAAGCCAAATTAAATTTAATTCCAACACTATATAAATAAGCAAACTGATATGAAGGTACTAACTAGGTAAGTATAAAACTAGTGGTTAGCAACATTGGAATACTTTTTGAATTATATTAAAACTGTCTTGAATGTCCTATCCCAAATCTGAAAAAAATATATGGTAGGCTAAGGTAATAGAGAATTTTAAAATGCACTTTCTACCAGTGTTTATATTAAGAGAAGGATTGCTGCATACCACAAGATGCCAAGGGAACAGGCAACATTGGGAAGCTGTCACGGCATACTTTAAGACACCTAACTTTATACAATTGTCTGCTGATCTGTTTCTTCAGAACTGGAACTAATACGACAACTGTCCTTTTCTGTCTCCTAATTTTATTTGAAAGTTATGTTTTATTTCTACTCTCGCTTAAAATACCTTTCAACTTTTTAATAATGGATGCAGTAACTTCACAAAAGTATAACAGTACGTGAAACCCCCAAGGAATAAATGAAATTTTTAATGCTTTCGGTCTTTTGGGAGGCTGGTACACAGCCAAATAAATTTATTCTTTTTATCATACAAGATGACTTTGAATTCAATCAGAATCATAAACCTACAGTTATGCTACTTTAGGTTCATAAATTCTCTTATTGTAACCAAATTATTTTAAAATGTATATTACAAAAGTTAACCTTGGTATTTACATGACAATAGAGTATGCAGCTCAGTATATTGTGATTACAACTTGTTATTAGATTTCTTTTCAGAAGGCCAACTATTAATTTTCCTAATAATGTTAGGTATTTGATTATCTGAAGCTGTATGACAAGATTTGTGTTAACCCTTGGGATTCAAGTACAGGAAATTTTTTTCTTTAGTAAGGCTTCCCTAGATAATGTTTCTATTTGACCAGATAAGCGAAGATTACTTTTTTTAAAAAGTATTTTAGATAAAATACTGTAACTTGGTTCTTTCAATTGCTTTAGTTGATTCCTCCAAATTTGAGATTTATAAATATATTCTTATGACTGACTAGGGTACCTAAATTCTTGCCTTTGTCTCTTTATACACATCTCCCACAATACATCACCAAAGACAAAGAAATATAAGCTTCTGGCCCAATTTTTGCTTGAAAATTCCAAAGCACTAGGAGCACTTTAAGTTTGGTCTTGAAAGGAGTTGTTTATAAAATCAAAGGGCTACCGATTCCTTGTTCATCCTGCACTGAAGCACATGATGACAATTTCAAACCTTCCTCTTGGTTCATTAATTAGAACAATGCATTTCATTGCTTAAGTGTGTAATTCTACAGTGATTAGCAGTACTTGTTTTTATCATTTCATTTGGGTGGCCATTAATTTTGAAACTCTTACCCCTCATTATAGCTGGTTGTAGTTTTTATTAAAGATGTAATTTATAGCTAGTAGCTTTTTTATGCATAGCTGCCTTTTTATTGTTTTACAGTGTTTCTCAGCTATATGATCAGTTTCAAACTGGTTGTAAAAGTATAGCTGTGGTCAATGAATGTACTTATTTGTTGTTTCACTAAATTGTAACAAAACACTCCTGTTAAAATAAAAGTGTTTGTGCTTTTATTTGAAGGTCTGGTTTTCTTAATCTCTCTTAATGAACTATACCAAATGAGTTTTTGGTACATAAGGATAAGAACCCTAGTGCCTCCAGAGAGAGAAAAAGAGGAATTACAAATTATACTCTGCTAGTGAGCTTGTAATTACTCCTACCTGACCATCATGTTCCTTAGTATTATACAGTATTTTGATAACTGCTATATACTTTACTTTAAACGATATAGATAACACATGTTTATTTAAACACTAAAAATCCTTGTATGAAATAACTTATAATCCCTCCTTTCCCTTAGAATTTTAAATAGGGTAAATTTAGCCCATAATCTTGGGCAGTTATTCTTTGATTATTCAAAAATTCCTCAATGATGTTACCTTTTCCCCTGAAAGAAGAGGTCTTACTATTTTTTCCATAATTGACTGCTTTCATAGTCCGCCAAAACCACACCAAATTTTGAATACAATTTCAGGAGCTTTATTGACTCCCCTAAAGTCCACAGATCTTCGGGAATCCACTGACTGTTGCTGTGAAGAACATTTGGAGTGAAAATATGACCTCTAGTAGAATAAAGTTATTTTAAAAGCAATTTATTCAACAAACATTCATTTATCACGTGTTCATATGCCAAAAACTATGCTATAGAGTTGCAAAAATGGATCAAGTTCCTTTTCCTGCCCTTAAGGAGCTCACATTCTAGTAGAGGAGGCTTTAAAAAACAAAAATAATACAGTACAATAAGTGCCACAATAGAGGTAGGTTGTAATTACAGTGGTAACACAAAAAAAAGGAAGTTAGTTATGGTCCGCCTGGGATGAAACGAGAGATTTCACAGAGGTGATGCTTTATGGGGGCCTGCAGGGACACAGCAATTTTCCAGGTGGGGAAGGATAGCTAGGGCAATTGATGCAAAGAGAACAGCATGCACCAAGGTGTAGGGGACTGACCATGGTGCATTTGAAGAACTCTAAGTCCGTTTTATCAGAATGTGGGTGGTCGGGGACGTGGGACTGGGAGACACACATCAGAGAACTTTGTTAGAGTGCTTCTAAAAAACCCACTCTAGTAGCATCGTGGAACAAAACAGAAAAAACAGGCTGGTATAAGACAGGTTAGTGTAGTACTTTAGGTAAAAGCAATCAATTAAAATGAAAAGACAGTGATGTATCAGAGATATGGAGATAAAATCCATAGCACTTAGACACTGACTGGATAGGGGTAAGATGGAGGAAAGGAGTGAGCCTAGAGAATTTAGATGATAATGGTTCTGAATTTAACCAGAGTAAGGAACATAGGTATAAGAGTAGGCTTGGGGGAGAATGAATGCTTTAAGACACACAAGTAAAGATATGTAGGACAACCAAGTAAAGATATGTCATAGAAGGATGGAGAAGTCTGGGCTAAAGATAAGGATTTAGAAATCATTGAATTGGAATTACCCAAAAGTGAGAAGTGGTGGTGATTAAGAGAGCAAGAATGAGAGCCTGAGGAGTATAAACTAAATCAGGTAAAAGAAAGGCATCCAGGATTAAGTGAAATATAAGGAAATCAGAGGTTTAAAAGGGGATTTTTAAAGAAGGGGTTGTCAACAGTGTCAAATGCAGAAAAAATAAAGTCAAATAAGAAATGCCTTTTGACCTGAACTGTGGATTTAGAACTGGGTGTTTAGACTTCAAAGGAAGAAATTGTTAAGAACTACAGAGCCAAAAGCCCGATTTTAGTTAAAGAGCAAGTGGAAGGTGACAAAGTGAAGATAGGAATTTATTTCAAAAAAATTTTGGGCTGTTAAAAAAGGGCAGGGGCATGAGAGAGGTATACAGACAAATTACCATTTAAATCCATCTACCACATTTTCAGAGCACTACAGATGTCCTTAAACTTTTATATATGGTAATTATTTCATAGTCCTTTGAGTCTCCAAGAATATTGATTTAACTAGTAAGTTAATGTCTTTCTTTTCCTACCCTATTCAAATGAAGGGGAAAAAGGGAAATACAACATATTGTTAAACTTAGCTCTGAAATTATTCATTTAAAATATACTGAGTACATATTCATACATTCATTCAACAAATATTTATTGGATGCCCACTATATGTTTAACACTACACCAGGTCTTAGGGACACAGAGAAGAATAAGAATACAGCAGTGTAAAATGACATTTCTAAACTATTATATAAATAAACCCTACTTCATTAATAATGTGACATATAAAGAGGCACATAATTTTGAGGTATAGTTTCTTTTTTCTCTATAATCACCATGTGATATAAATTCCCAAACCCCTTCAAAAATTTTTATCATTGAAGAGCTTTCACTAATAAAACCTCCAAAAATTACAGTTCAGTTTTTAAGGAGAAAAAGGAAATGAATACCAAAAAATAAATTAAATGACATCCCTGTGAATTTACAGATCAAACATTAAAAGGGCAACAAAACAAACTCAAAATGATTCCTTATTCTAAGGCTTATCACATTATAGTTCCAGATTTTTTTTTCCTGAAAAAAAATCATTTTTAATAAATTACTCAGTATTACAAACTAAGGTATGTAGGGTTCAAAGGGCCTGTCATTGACTTTCAAATGATTGAGTTAAAAATAGTATGTGCATATAGAGAGAGCAAGAAAGATAAAACAAATATTAACAGTCAATGAATCTGGATAAAAGTTCTTTGTACTATCCTAGAAACTTTCCTATAAATTTGAAATTATATAAAAATAAAAGATTTCTCCTAAATTTATTCAATATTAGGTAAAGTATTATGAGAATAAATGTATAAATCTTTTCATCTTTTCACAATGCATAGAAATCCCCTATACCTTTTAGTTCTGATTGTATCTTTCAACAAACAAAACCAAGCCAATCAAAATAGTAACATAATTCTAAAAGTGACTTTTTTTCATATCAATATATTTTGGAGTTGCCAGATAAAACACAAAGCTAACCAGTTAAATTTGAATTTTAAATAAGGAATAATTTTTTTGTTTTAAGTATGTCCCAAATATTGCATGCAACATACTTATATTTTTAAAAAATTTTGTTTATCTGAAACTCAAATATAACTGGGCATTCTGTATTTTTATTTACTAAATCAGTTAAGTCTAAATATATTGAAAACTTTTAGGCTGTTAATTATGGGTTATTCATGAGCCTCCTTAGTATTTTTCTATTAAACACTTGTCACATTGGCCATAGTTTTATTTATATTACATCTTTTTTTTTTTTTTTAAATATATTTTATTGATTTTTTACAGAGAGGAAGGGAGAGAGATAGAGAGTTAGAAACATCGATGAGAGAGGAACATCGACCAGCTGCCTCCTGCACATCTCCCACTGGAGATGTGCCCGCAACCCAGGTACATGCCCTTGACCGGAATCGAACCTGGGACCCTTCAGTCCGCAGGCCGACGCTCTATCCACTGAGCCAAACCGGTTTCGGCTTATATTACATCTTACACAAAATTCTAGTTTGAGAGACTTAGAACATCAGGTACTGTTAACATATATGAATTTAATAATCCTGATTTATTCAATATTAAACTTTAAAATTTGTACCACATTACCAAAGTATCTTTTATTCACAATATTATACATAGACTTAACACAATTTTAAAAAATGTTTACTTAAAATAATATAATTCTCCTTTTACAAAAGCAGCTTTATAAAATATTTGCCTTAAGACTGTCGTTGTTATGCCTTTGAATGAAATTCCACTCCTTGACCTCCATTGTCCAGAACAGGCACATCTCAACTCATTTTCTTTAAAGAACATTTTGCAACAAGTTCCTGAAGTTTTCTAATTCTTTCACACTTGTAGAAATTCTGTAACAAACAGACAAAATTTTTTTTTCACTCAGAAATTATCTTAGGTAACTTTTCTCTGAAAGTTATTCACTTTGCACTTATTGAGCACAGAAAAAAATTTTTTAAGTAATTTATTTCAACAAATTTAAAGGTACATAAATCATTTAATCTATTTTGATGTACTTTAGTTCTTAACTTGATGTGGTAAAACTAAGATAGTATTGCCCAGAAATTTGTTATATTTAAGTATTCGTAACTTATTATTAAAGTTTTAAATTATAGAATTACAAAGTACAAAAATATTAAAATACTTGTTATTTTAAGTAATCATAAGTATATTTATAAGCTTAGTATTTAAAGTACATACGTATAAGTAGATCATTAAAATATGCATTTTAAATATGCATAAGTATACAAGTGCTGAAAACTAATCATTATATTTAGTAAATATACAAAGAACCAAAGCTTTTGGACTTTAAAGAGTGAGAATAGTAAACGTGATCAAATTGTTCTTACTAATTTTTATAAAAAGTAAAGTTTGTTCATTACTTCAAGTGCAGTTTAGCTCTGCTCTCCACCATGAAAAAAGTAGCAGAGTACTCAATGAAATATAACTGTCAAGCTTCTGTGTACTAAAAAATAATTTTGGCCTGAGCCGGTTTGGCTCATTGGATAGAGCATTGGCCTACGGGTTTGATTCCCTGTCAAGGGCACATACCTTGGTTGCAGGCTCTTCCCCTACCCGGGCCCTGGTCAGGGCTCATGCAGGAGGCAACCAATTGATGTGTTTCTCTCACATCAATGTTTCTGTCTTTCCCTCTCTCTTCCACTCTCCCTAAAAATCAATGGAAAAATACCTTCGGGTGAGGATTAACAACAACAACAAAGAATAATTTTGGAGGTCAATTATTTCAAACCCAAAGTATTAAATCATAACTGTTAGTCCTTAGAAAATATTAGTTTTTCCAGATCTCTGCATCTTTATATATGAGAGGCCAGAAAGAAGTACAGAAATACTTAAATTTAATAATGTAAGTGCCTTATTTCAAATTTATCTTCCAATCATTTTTATGAAATTAAATTATTTTTAAAGAATTATTAACCTTTTTACATAGGGGTGAATTTACAAAGAAATTTTACATCTACATCTATACAAAACATGAGTTTTTCCAGGACCTTCAAAAAAATATTTGGGTCCTAGCTGGTTTGGCTCAGTGGATAGAGCACCGGCCTGTGGACTGAAGGGCCCAGGGTTTGATTCCAATCAAGGGCACATGCCTGGGTTGCAGACTCAATCCCCAGTATTCTCTCATCACATGTTTCTATTTCTCTCTTCCTCTCCCTTTCTCTCTCTGAAATCAATAAAAAATACATATTAAAAAAATATTTGGGCAGCACAAGAAACTACTTTTAAATAATTGGAGCCCTAGACCATGTGGTTCAGGGGTTAATGCGTCAGCCCACAGACTGGAAGGTCGAGAGTTCAATTCCCGGTCAAGGGCATGTACCTGGGTTGCAGGTTCAATCCCCAGTCCTAGTCCAAATGAGCAAGTGTAGCAACCAGTAAATGTTTCCCTCTCAGATTGATGTTTCTCTGTCTCCCTTTCCCCCTCCCTCCCTTCCACTCTCTAAAAAAAATCAATGGAAATATATCCTTGGGTGAGGGTTAACAACAACAAAAATAATAATAATTAAAAAATATGCAAATTCAGTAAGATGAATTTTGAGGTCCAATCAGTAAACTAATCATGACTATAAAAGTCAACAGATAAAAATAAAGAATATCACATAATGATTGTTTGTATCTACATACTTAAGGTATCATAAGATCCTAGAATTCCATAATGAGATAATTTCACTCTAAAGCAGGGGTGGGCAAACTTTTTGACTCGAGGGCCACAATGGGTTCTTAAACTGGACCGGAGGGCCGGAACAAAAGCATGGATGGAGTGTTTGTGTGAACTAATATAAATTCAAAGTAAACATCATTACATAAAAGGGTACGGTCTTTTTTTTTTTTTTTTAGTTTTATTCATTTCAAAAGGGCCGGATCCGGCCCATGGGCCGTAGTTTGCCCACGGCTGCTCTAAAGGATATTCCTTACCCAGTTTTATCTGAGAGCATATATATTGCATTAGACTTACTTGATAGCAGAAACAATTTTAATACATTTAAACTAACCTTCCAAATGCATTAAATAATGATACTATTTCTTGTCTGGTCAGTTGGAATTCATAACTGGGCCCACTTTCTGGCATATTTGCTATCAGTTTCTCAGAAAACAAGATCTTCAGAGCAGTACCCAAACCCTGAGTCTATAATAGAAATAAGAAAAAAGGAAAATATCAGAAAATGCTTTGTGCAAAGAATAAATGAAAAATAGGATTGAGATAGATTTGCTTACCTGAAGCTTCCCCCACAGTCTACATTTAAAACAACCAACACAATCCATGATTCTTGAAATATTTCTAAAATGCAGTCGAAATTCCTCCTAAGAACAAGTAACAAAATTATATTAAGCTGCAGTATATAGTCAAATACTATTTTCTAAATGCCTGTGAGGTATTCTGTTGTATGTGATTGGATGGCGTCATTTACCAAAAAAAAAAAAGAAAGAGACGGAAGAGAAAAAAATAAAAATCTTTGACTTCATAGTAGTTAAAAAAATCATAGTAGGTGAAAAAAATCAGATATTATTATTATTATTCAGAAATATACAGAATATAGTGAACATCCATGTACCCTTTTCCAAGTTTTATGAAGAAACCATTACAAGTAAAATTGAACATTCTGAATTTTAAAAAAAATATTTGTTACTGATTTCAGAGAGGAAGGGAGAGGAAAAGAGAGGTAGAAACATCAATGATGAGAGAGAATCACTGATCAGCTGCCTCCTGCACACCCAACACCGGGGATCAAGCCAGCAACCCGGCATGTGCCCTGACCATGAATCGAACTATGACCTCCTGCTTCATAGGTCAACGCTCAACGACTGAGCTACACCAGCCGAGCTGAATTTTTTGTTTTTATACTTTTAATAAATGTGTATATGTCTTTGAACATCAGGGTACTATATTGTTTGTAATAGGGCAACAGACATCCAGCTCATCCAAAAGCAATATATGTCCTTAACTAATAAGTAGAAGAGAAGGGAAGCCAAGAACACATCTTCATTTACTCCAAAGGTAAGAATGATCAACTGATCCTCCACGTGACTCCCTCTATCCTGGACTGATACTAGAATCAGCTTACAGTACTGTAAGCAGGAAACCTGACATACATTTCCGCTGAAACATCCAGTGTCCCAACTGACTTATAATTTGGGGAGCATATAGTGTTCTTCTCTTTTTTTCAATAACCACACACTGGGCTCAACCAGAAGAGAACAGGACCAAAGATCTAAAACTGGGAATAAATCAGTAAAGATTGGAACCCACTATTCAAAGCAGACTTCAATTGACTCTAATTTACTCAATTCAGTCTTTCCCCAGATGTTTCATTCCGCTTGAGGCTCTGAAACAGCTGTAACATGTAAAAGATCTTTAACAGGATCCCAGAGCTTGTATCTTTTTTAATACAAATTTTGTGTTCAGACAAAACCCACATTATTACTATTAATGTTTACCATATGTTAGCAATACTTTATATCTTGTGTTTCTGTATCTTTTGGGCGGAGCTCAGAATCCTAATTTAAAATCTGCTTTTTAAAAATATGTACCCAGTAAGTAATATTACTCATATTACTCTTAAGGTTTTGGTGATTTGATATGAGGTTTTCTTTAAACTTATGTTTCAACTTTGAATTACAGGAAAATCATACTTTTAACACGAATAAGGGAGCAGTAAAATTACTCTAAAGTAGATGTGCCCATTCTATGAGGGGTTGACCTCTGGGAGACTTAATAGTTGTTACAAGGGCCTACAAAATCCATTTGTAGACAAGTATTGTATAGAGACTGAATAAATAGCTCCCTGTTATGCACCATAAATTTCCAAATGGATAAAAATGTTATGATCAATAAAACACAACTTTTACTTTAAAATGTTACTAATTTAAAGTGAGTAAAGGCCTTGAAAGTTTTTGACTTTCATACTTGCAAAGGATGGAAACCTTTGTTATAAAAGATTGTGCTTGCTTTTGTAGACACTGTAAATTCGGTATTTGAATCCATGTTCATTCAAATACTTGAATGTAAGGCAGCTCTTAAGTAAATCTTTGTATGGCACATACAGAGAGGGTAAGTTTCTAACACTGCAAAATTAAAACCAAGCACAGCGCTTAAGTAAACTTAATATGCTAGCACCAAATTAATAAGCCAGAAATTAACTAACTCAGAACAGGAGAAAATCCTTGAGATTTCCGCAAATAGCAATCAATGTCCAATATCCTGCATATATTCCAAAGTTATCTCAGATGAGAAAAACTTATGATCCAAAAAATAACCAGAACCTAAGACACTTACAAATTCCCCTTGTTTGTGTCTAATTTTTAGATCAACAATTAAAAGTATAACCAGGGGGTAGAATAATCAAACATGCTGTGGTTATATACTGTGACTTATATTCCATGAAACCAACTGACCAAAAAACAATTCTCATCCAATTCTCAAATGTTTTTAAGCCTTCAAGTAAAATCGTATTCTAGTTTGAACTGAACACTAAACAATCCTCTCTCATGCACGTCTTCTATTTCTAACCAAACACTGATAGAGCATAAAGGAGAAAAGATAAGATTTTTAAATGAACCTGTGTGACTGTTCAAATCCATGATATTCACCATAAACGACTATTTTAAGAAAGTAAATCTCCAATATTAACAAATTTTCTTGTTGTTTTTTTTTTTACTCCTTTCCTATAAAAGGATTTAGAAAAGTTTTCTGTTAAATGCCACAGGACATCAAACTTGAGGGTTTTCGTTCTGATAAAATTAAAACATTGTGAGAAGTATTTCTAATCTGCGCAATCTAAAAAAGAGTGAATGCCAAAAAACTCTACAATAAACCAGCAAGTAACCTAAAAATAAGGAAGATACTGAAACTAGTATGGGGGTGGGGGGGAATCTTATTACAGCATCTTCCCCCTCATTTCTAAGTTCCTGGAAGCTGTTTGGGAGGTTATATAAGCAGTGAGGTATGTATTTCTAGCAAGAATGCTTTAAGTAGGAGGTAGATGGGAGGTCAAAAATAACTGTTATCTAACAGCACAAAACTGACTGCAAAAAGTATTTTGCTTGCAAATGGCATAAAATCAGGTTCTTTCCTTACAGTAAGAAACAAAGAACAAGAAACAGAGGAAGACTGTTAAAAATATTCTGATGAAATCAGCTCAATGTTCCTGAAGGCCACCCACCTTTACTTACACATACCTTTGTGACAAAGAACAGTAGTATAATTTTACTTGAGTCCCCAGATGGGCTAGAAATCCCCTGAGGATAGGAGCTGTCTCTCCCTTTAATGACAAAAATCATGCCTTCCACATAGTAAACATTTAATAAATCTTCCTAGTACTATTTTATATTTGTCATATTTTGATGCAAATAGACACAAAGATGGTCTTGCCTGAGGTTATAACTCTTTAAAAGGCAAGGCAAATTGTACACCTAAACTAATATAATACTGTATGTCATCTGTAATTAAAAATTTATACACACACACACACATCAATAAACAAAAAGAGGCAAGGAAAGACATCCCATTTTGTGGGGTATCAGGTCTTCTGTTCTAGCCACAGCTACCTGCTGGCATTCCTAAATGCCTTTCATTTCCATTGAATAAGATGAATCACAAAACAACATCGTGCCCTCTTCCCCTAAAGGAATCCTTTAATTCAACCAAAACCATTTTCAGAATTATCTCTAACCAAAGACAGACTAATACTTCCACTCATGCTCTAGATCCTGCTTCTTTAATTTATAACCTCTCTGTATTACATGAGCCCATCAGTATGGAACCCACAGATTTCCGTTGTTATTTTTAACACAACACAAACTAAATCATAAGTTGGACCTGCCTTTTGGGCTTCCTTTTTTTGAGGAAAAGAAACATTAGGACTCTGATTTTTCTTATAATTTCAGGATGTATATCAATATTTATTGTTAAGGGTAAAAACATGGGTTTATATTCATTCCTGCCTAAGAGTTTGTATCTAAAAATTAAGTTAAAGTATAAAATAATTACCTTTAGTTTGTTTGCTTCTTTTTTATCCCCAGCAAAAAACGAATTCTCATCAAAATGCAAAGGAAATGACCTGCATTTTAAAACAGAGAATATTCATTTTTATATTTTAGAAAATATTAAAAGGTCTGCTAAAAAAATATTTTGCTGGTCAGTGATGAATCATATAATTAAAATAGAGTAGAAAATAGAGTAAAAGGAACACTCTGATGCCCCCAAGCAAATTCTTACCCTTGAATCTAAAAGCTAACTGCAAAATATAATTGAAGTTTGGCCCCAAATCCAACTTATTCAATTAAATGTGAAAATAATGCAGGTATCTAAGTACTAAAAGAATAGCTCTTAAAATTAAAAATATATGCTTTTTAGTACCCAGGTTAAAACAAAAACATAAATCAATTCTAAAGACCTATGAGCAAAATTTGCTATTAATTATTTTTTAAGTAGTTTTTTTCTCTATATTGCATATTTAAGAATTTTGGATACCACTTGTCACTCTTCTATTAATATATGTGTATCCCGGCCAGCATAGCTCAGCAGTTGAACATCAACCTATGAACCAGGAGGTCACGGTTTGATTCCCTGTCAGGGCACATGCCCAGGTTGCAGCCTAGATCCCTAGTGGGGAGCGTGCAGGAGGCAGCCGATCAATGATTCTCTCTCTTCATTGATCTTTCTCTCCTTCTCCCTTTCTCTCTAAAATCAATAAAAATATATTTTAAAATATATACATATAAGTGTAAATATATCATTTACTTGATTTCATGAAGTATTTCCAGAAGTAACATTTTGTTATCTGCATCCTGAACTTTATTCCCAGTGAAGAGTTGAAAATCTGGGCGCTCAAAGAATGGTACCACTTTAGATAAAGCCTTTAATTCTATTAAGTAGAGAAAATACAAATTCTTAAGTCTTCTTGGACCTTCTCCCTCAGTCAAAATTCCATCAAACCGCTGCTGAAATTCTGTTACGTTGTGTCCCCAAATCTGTTCTAACCAGGTATCTAAGAAGACAAAAGAATTAAATATTAAAAATTTAATTTTAAAATTAAGTAGGCTTAATTAGATAAAATTAAATTAGGTTGTTTATAGCTACAGTTATTAATTTAATTTTATATATTAAAATATATAATAATATAACCAGGAAAACTTTTCATAACTTAGCCTTTAATAGTTCTATATTAATATTTTGTCTTCTAGAACACATGCATAAAAGGAAAATAAATGTTTTACTGAGAAACCAGGTTCAATAAAAATCAAGTTTCTGAATACAAATGTATTCATAAGACCAAAATACACAATTAAAAATGACTATCTGGTATTACTAATGAGTTTGAAGCCTTCAGGTTACTACAGTTTATTTCTAAAATGTAAAAATTACTCTAGTTCCAGAATAAATATATTACTGATGAAAATCAACCATGGTCTCATTTTGAAGAGCATTCTTAAAGGCTAAAGAGCAACAGAAAATGCTTTTACCCATTAAACTTCAGGCCTGATGCTGGCACACAAATAAATGAGTTCTGATACAGTAATATCTAAAGAATAACAAACTGTGCTGTTTCAGTTCTCACAACAGAAGAACATTTCCAGAGAGATGTGTAAAGTTTTGAGCAGCTTCTTAAAAGAAGGTAAAGAGCTAAGATAATGCTGAACTTTTCCTTATAGTAACTACAGTTCCTGTATTCCGGATTACTACCATTTAAGAATGAACTTTTCCTGCCTAGTACTCAGTAAGGTTAGTAGTGTTCCATTCAGGTAAATACCAAGAAAATGTTAAGAATACCTGAAAAAAAGTGTGGTAAAGGGAATGAAAGTAAACATCACATACCTTGCAGAAGATACCGTGCGCTCAAGTGCACATTAATGCTTGCATGTAGGCCAGATATCAGTCTGTAGAAGGCTCTTTTTTCTACACAGAGACCTAAAAAAAGGAATTTGGAAATAGACATTTCATATGTGAAACTTGTAAGGTTATGAAATTAACTTCATGTGTCTTTTTAAAAATGAGGGAAAAAATCATTTAAATTTGTTGAAAAGTTTTCAATTACCTTCTAGCCAGCTGTAAAATGTGTTCTCTGAAATTAAAAGAAAAGTCACAAGATTACAAAAATGCCAAAAGGTACGTTTTTCAAAAGTTTAAAAATATAGCAAATGTGTGCCAAACAGTGATTTAAAGATTGTTTGACAAAAGGTCCAAATTTTATTTGCAATTTCTCCAAAGGAAGGAGAGATGTCTTGGTATGGGTTCAGGTAAGTACCACTCTCCTGCTCAGTCTTTGGAAGCCTTTAGCATTAAGTAGCTCAGTCTAATAACTTTCTAGATAAGGTGTTTTACAGAAAGTCAAAGCAGAATTTAAATGGTAAGTCAATACATGGAAAAATACTTAGCCTTGATAACAGTTCCTGCTATGAAAACTAAGAACTCATTATAGGTTTTTTAGATTTGAAAAGTAAATAAAAGTTATAAAGTAGAATTGGAAGTGTATATAACTCAGGGTATTATACACCATTCAACATTTCAAAAGAGCCAATCAAAGTTACAGAAACTAAAAATCACTTATATTCTGTGACCTAATAAGATCACCGTTAATATACTTAGACCTAGTAATTCTGCTTTTAGAATTATGTTCTAAAGAAATAATTCAATGCCCAGACAGTGTGGCTCAGTAATTAAGCATTGTCCTATAAACCAGGAGGTCAAGGTTCGTTTCCCGGTCAGGGACATGCCGGATCCACAGTGTGGGCCGTGCAGGAGGCAGCCGGTCAATGATTCTCTCTCATCATTGATGTTTTTATCTCTCTCTCTCCCTCTCCCTTCCTCTCTGAAATCAATAAAAATGTATTTTAAAAAAATAAATAACTCAAAATGGAGAGGGGTTATAATTTTTAGAAAGATGATTATGCTATATATATCAAAACCTGAAATAATCAAAATGAACAATGATGCCTAATTTAACAAGACAGAATACTATATGACTAGTTAACATGGTAGAATAATATGAAAGTCTTAAAATGACAATAATGGTCCCCAGGAGGGGGTATGTACCGGAGGCAATCGATTGATATTTCCCTCTCCCTTCTTGTCTCTCTCTAAAAAAAATAATAAATAAATAAATAAATAAAACATATTTTATTTAAAAAATATTTTAAATAAATAAAATGACAAGAATGTATAACATGAAAATATTTATCTAAAACAATATATTAAAGGACATAAATAATTATAACTATGTAAAGATTCTAAGTATGCATTTACTAGATATAGCAAACATTGTACTATATTGTTCTTTGACTACAGTTGCTTATAGTAGCCCTAACCGATTTGGCTCAGTGGATAGAGCGTCGGCCTGCGGACTGAAGGGTCTCAGGTTCGATCCCGGTCAAGGGCATGTACCTTGGTTGCAGGCACATCCCCAGTGGGAGGTGTGCAGGAGGCAGTTGAATCGATGTTTCTAACTCTCTATCCCTCTCCCTTCCTCTCTGTAAAAAATCAATAAAATATATATTTTTTAAAAATAAAATAAAGTTGCTTATAGTAATATTAAAAATGATCCAAGCAAGCATAAAAGTAATGGAAGAAATGACAAAAAGAATAAATCAGACTACTTGAAAACTTAAAATGTCTATTGGAAAGGAAAACTTCACAAATAAAAACAAAATACAAACAACAAAGTGTATAAAATGGATGGATGTTTCAAATTCAACAAAGGGATAATATCCTAAAAATATAAAAAGCTCATAAACTGAATAAAAATGCTAAAGTGCCCATTACAGATGGGCAAATAATATGAACAGAGAATTCACAATGAATAAATACAAATGATAATAGATAAAAATTGCTTAGTCTCATAAGTAATAAAAAAATACAAATTAAAACTATAGAGATATCACTGTTAACAGTAAAGATAAAAATATAATATTTAATGCTGACAAAGGAGGGGTAAAGTCAGCTGGCACAGTGATTGGAAGGGGTGTAAATTAGCACATCCTTTCCATGACAAAATGCAATCTCGTCCTATGTATCAAGAGCCTAAAATGCCATAACCTTTGATCCAGTAAAGCCATTTCTAGAAATCTAGGCAGTTAAGAGATAAATGTTTGTATACCCCTAAAACTATGTGGAAGCCCCTGTGAGGGTATTTGAAGGTGGGGCCTTTGGGAGGTAATTGGGTCAGCTGAGGTCATGAGGGTGGGGTCCCATGATGGAATTAGAGTCTTTATAAGAAGAGGAAGAGACCCAAACTCTCTCTCTCTGCCATGTGAGAATACAGCAAGAAGGCTGGCTATCTGCAAGCCAGGAAGAGAGCCCTCCCAGACACCAAATCTGCTGGCACCTTCAGAGGACTTCCCAGCCTCCCGAACTGTGAGAAACTAAGTGTCTTTGGTTTAAGCCTCCCAGTCTATGGTCTTTTGTCAAAGCAGCCTGAGCTGACTAAGACATAGGTTAAGGAAGCGAGTAGGCATGGAAATAATCTATATATACAAAGCAGTAATAAGCAAATTAGCCAGGCATCACAACCAGTTCAGGAGTAGGCTGCATCATGACCACTCAGAAGGAGCTGCGTGCACAGATGGGAGGGAGGGGACTTCGTGCCGCCCCCAGCCCCAGTAGACACACACCAGGGGTGGGGGGGCATGCTCCGAGCATGGCTCGGAGCACGTCCCCAGTGGGTGGTGGCAGCGGCCAGAGCGATGCAGCTCCAGTCCCAAATGCCTGGCAGTGGGTGGAGCAAAGCAGCCCAGGTCCCAGGTGCCTGGCAGTGGCAGGAGCAAAGCAGCCCGGGTCCCGGTGGGTGGCTGTGGCAGCCGGAGCGAAGCAGCCCGGGTCCTGGGTGCCGGAGGGAAGGAAGGCCTATTCTTACATGAATCTTTGTGCATCAGGCCTCTAGTTATATATAAAACTATAATATATCTATTATTAAAATGGGAATAATAATATACAAAACTATAATATATCTATTATTAAAGTATACATATATAAATAATTATTATTATCAAAATGTTAACAGAGAAGCAGTATGAGATAGTAACTAAGAGCATGGATCCTGGAGGCAAACTGCCTGCTTGGAATCCAAATTCTGCTACTTACAAGTCATATGATTTTAGCTGAGCTGCTCAATGGCTCTGGGACTGATTTTCCTTGTAATACCTCCTAGCACAGCCAACCTGGCTTAGTGGTTGGGCCTCGACCTAAGAACCAGGAGGTCACAGTTCAATTCCCGGTCAGGGCATATGCATATGCCCAGGTTTCGGGCTTGATCCCCCATTGGGGGAGTGCAGGAGGCAGCCAATCAATTATTCTCTCTCATCACTGATGTTTCTATCTCCCTCTCCCTTCCTCTCTGAAATCAATAAAAATATATATATATATATTTTTTTAAATACCTCTAAGGTTGTTGAAAGGGTTAAATGAAATCATATTTATAAATTTCTTAGAAGAATATTGCATGTAGTCTTAGCCATTATCATTATCAGTGATTTTGGAGTTGTGGGATTACAAGTGATGTGTTTTCCTATAAAAACCTTTAGTTTTGTTTTTTGTTTTTTTCAAATTTTGGACTGTGAATGGGGCAGGGAGAAGCAAGAGTGTAATATTGTTTGGGACCTAGCCTTCTGATGAAATTTTCAGTTCAGTTTTATAATCCTGATGTAGTTATTCTCAGCTTGGCCTGACTGTAATCCAGTTAGATAATCACCTAATCTGACAGCTTTCAGAGGTAACCTTTTCATATCTGACCAAAATGAATACATACAAATACAGTCATAAAAAAGATAGTTTCTCTAAGGAGAGCCTCCACAGATTAACAATCTTTTCTCTGATGAGAAGCAGGTTGAGATCTTCAAATAGTATTGAAAAAAAAACACACCAACAAAATAGCCTTTCCTGATGTAGGTGGAATACAGCATAGAACTAGGAACACCCAAGGCAGAATAAAGTTACTCAAAACTGAAAATTATAGGCTCAACACTAACAGTAACAAAATATGAGGCTCCTTGGAAAAATAATATCACTGCTAAAGAAATTTCTCTTCCAAACAGTAGAGTATGATTCAGTATTATTTTTTATTTTTGTTTTTTATTGATTTTAGAGAGAAGAAGGAAGAGGGAGAGATAGAAACATCAATGATGAGACAGAATTATGGATCAGCTGCATCCTCAACGCCCCCTGCTGGGGAATGAGCCTGCAACCCAGGCATGTGCCCTGACCAGGAATTGAACCATGACCTCCTAGCTCATGGGTCACATGGAGCCACACTGGCTGGGCTTGATTCAGCATTACTTCTAACGTACAATAATAAAATAGCAATGTTGTAAGACATTAATATTACTTTTTTAGACATAATGCAAAAGCAATTCATAAAAATAATGTTCATAAACTTCTGAGGGAGAGGGAAGTGATACTTCACATTTAGCCATTTTGTCTAGCTGGACGAAAGCTTAGTCTTTTCATACTGTTAAACACATGGCCTTAATAACAAAAATCATTTTGATCTCGCTCATAAAGCAAAAGGATTCTGAAAAAGACAAAGTAAACCTACAATATGTCAAAAAGTTTAACATTAGAATTAGAGAGTCGGCAATGATACCTACACCCAAGAGTCAGCATAAACCTTGGACGCCAGCAAATCAACACTCTGATCATGCCTGGAACCTTCCTGTATGAGTCCTAGCAGATCCTCGAGTTCAACCAGTAACAGGGTGTTTCCCTGTCTAGCTTTCCACGTGCAGTGGAACACGGAGGAGTGAATTATCAGAGGCTGATGCCTGCTGCCCCTACTGCCTGATCCCAGACACAAGCAATCATTTTCCCTTAATCTGTGCTTTCGCCTCCAGAATTTTAAATAAAGAAATAAAAATTAACCTCTTCTGAGTCTCAAAAGTGAGAAGAAAAAAAATTTTTCCAAATAAACATCTGAATCTATAAGAAAAGTCATATATGTAATGTATGATAAAGAGAGTCTACTTACCTTCACTTTTCCCTGAAAAACAAAACAAAGTGTTTATTATTATAAACTCCTTCCAGGTGCCCCTTTTAAAATACTATACTTCTATAAAAATAAGACTTTTAATAAGGGTTAGTTTTAGCCCATCCGTTCATCTACATAAGCAGAATCCATGAGATACTCCTGGCTGCAACTCTTATCGGTGATAGGAATTATGCCAGATTAGTGGCATCATCTCCAAGAGCCCCAATAAAGAGTAGTTGCAGCTCATATAAGATTTAATAGGGGCTAACAGGAGAGGAAAACCTAATCTGTCACCTGAGAGTGCTCTTGAATACCTTAAGGACTTACGGCTATTTGGCTGGCAGAGGCTTTCTCCACATTTATTTATCCTAAAGCTATAATGTAGTTTCTGCTACAGATTTAAAACCTCCAGACTGACATTATAAAATTTTACTCTATTCAAGAATATTTTTAGAGACTATTTGTAAGACTCAAATTATGCACAATTCAGCAGTTGGTATGCAGCTGCTCATTTACTATGGAAAAATTATCTTCATTTGCCCACTTTCATTCAATGCTATCACTGTTTGATTATTAGGTAACATATGCTCATTGCAAATATGTGTTTTTTAACAAGAGAACACAAACAAAATAAAAAATATCATTCAAAATTCCCTCTGCCCAAAGATAAATACCATTTACATCTTGGTAAATGTCTTTTTTCTTTGTGTATAGATATTTAGCTATTATATTTTTACAAAAATGTATTATACCTACTTCTGAAATGTTTTGATACCTGTTTTTTCTCAATGTGCTATTGGTCACTATTGATGCAAATGAATAAAAATTTCATCAACATTTATAATGGCTATGTGAATATACCATAAATCATTTAACCACTTCCGAAATGATAAACATTTAAATTGTTCCTATGTATCTTTAAGATAAGTGAAGGTGGCTAATTAATTTATCAGACCATAATGTGAGTTCATACTGAAGATCACCTCTTGTCCAGGAATTTGCATTTCATCTGATATTAAATCAATACCTTCGACTGAGTTACCATATGTAACTCCATAAACTCAAAAGCCTTGTTTAAAGATGTTCTCCCATTTCTAATCTAAGAAAGACTAATCTGCCAGCATTTAGGGCAGTGGTTCTCAACCTGTGGGTCGCGACCCCTTTGGCAGTCAAATGACCCTTTCACAGGGGTCGCCTAAGACCATCCTGCATATCAGATATTTACATTACGATTCATAACAATAGCAACATTACAGTTATGAAGTAGCAACGAAAATAATTTTATGGTTGGGTCACAACATGAGGAACCGTATTTAAAGGGCCAGAAGGTTGAGAACCACTGATTTAGGGGATGATGCAACCCATTGCTTTTGAGGAGGAAATTTATGTTTATGGACTATATGAGATCAGCAGCTATTCAAGTAAATTTAAAAACAATAACCTCGGAACAAGAGAGAAAATGGCGGAGGCTTAGACAGACGTGTTGGTGCTTTGTCCCGGACCAGATAGGGGCGAGCAGCTGAAACGGGTAACAATCGGCCCGATCAAGCTGGGGAGGTTCAGCTGAGAGACAGTCTGCAGCCAGGAAAGACAGAAAACTCCTAAAAAATGCGGATGGTTAGAGATTGAGGCTGAAACCTCCCCCTGGGCGCCAGCGCAGCGGCGAGACCGCGCCATCTCAGGCAGCGTTCACCGGCATCCAGAGATCGGCTACTGACCCGGAGGCAACGATTCGCAAACAGCGCGACTGCAAGAGCCAAGGGGAGACCTGCACCCCTCCACGGAAAGATTCAAGCAACAGCGGCCTCCTGATCACCACACGCTCTGCCTGGGGAACAGTTGCTGAGTCTGAAGCCACCCTCCACCAGCCAGAAGAGCCACCACAACTGTGAACAGCACCCATCAGAGGCTCTGCTATCAACAGAGGAGCCGCTGCTACCACAACCGCCCAAGGAGCAACCACAGACCGAGGAGCCACTGCCACCCAGGGAGCAGCCACTGCCACCCAGGGTCCAGCCACTGAACGATTCAACAACAAGTAATGTCAGTGAGATCAAACATGGGTAGACAAAGAAACCCCCAAAGGAAAGAAAAGGAGGACTCGCCAGAAAAGCAGCTAAGTGAGACAGAGATATACAACATGACGGAAAAAGAATTCAGAATAAGGTTCCTAGAGTACATGCACCGGATGTTCAAGAAGCAAGAAGAAACAGATGAAAAACTCAACTACGTATGCAAGAAGCTAGAAGAAACAGATGAAAAAATCAACAACTTAAGTAAGTCCCAAGAAGAAATGAAGAGCGACATAGCTGCAATAAAAAACACCATTGAAAGTATCAACAGTAGACTGGGAGAAGCGGAGGACCGAATCAGTGAATTAGAAGACAAGGAAGCAAAACACACTCAAACTGTACTGCAAATGGAGAAAAAAATTAAAAGACAGGAGGAGAGCCTAAGGGAACTTTGGGACAACATGAAACGAAGCAACATACGAATAATAGGGGTGCCAGAACAACAGAAAGATGAACATGGATTAGAAAACCTATTCGAAGAAATAATATCAGAAAACTTCCCTGAGGTGGGGAAGAAAAAAGTCACACAAGCCCAGAGAGTCCCAAACAAGGTGAACCCGAAAAGACCCACACCAAGACACATCATAATTACCATGGCAAATGTTCAGGATAAAGAGAGAATCTTACAGGCTGCAAGAGAGAGGCGGAAAGTAACATACAAGGGATCTCCCATTCGATTATCAAATGATTTCTCAACAGAAACACATCAGGCCAGAAAAGAATGGACGGAAATCTACAAAGTGATGCAAAGCAAAGGACTGAATCCAAGAATACTCTATCCAGCAAGGCTATCATTCAAAATTGAAGGGGAAATAAGAAGCTTCACAGACAAAAAAGGGCTAAGGGAGTTTATCACCACCAAGCCAGCCATGCAAGAAATGCTAAAGGGACTGGTGTAAAAGAAGAAATATCAAGCTCAGAAAGAAATCAGCCACACACACACACAAAAAAAGAAATGGCTACAAACAAGTACCTTTCAATAATAACTTTAAATGTAAATGGACTAAATGCTCCAAATAAAAGACATCGAGTGGCTGAATGGATAAAAAAACATGACCCATACATCTGCTGTCTACAAGAGACCCACCTCATTGGAAAGGACTCACACAGACTGAAAGTGAAGGGATGGAAAAATATCTTTCACGCAAATGGAAAGGAAAAGAAAGCTGGGGTAGCAATACTTATATCTGACAAAATACATCTCAAAGTGAAGGCCATAACCAGAGATAAGGAAGGCCACTTCATAATACTAAAGGGATCAATACAACAAGAAGATATAACCCTGGTAAACATATATGCACCCAATGCAGGAGCACCCACATACATAAGAAAACTTCTGGAAGATATCAGGGGAGATATCGACAATAACACAATCATAGTAGGGGACTTTAATACACCACTGACATCACTGGATAAATCCGCTAGACAAACAATCAGCAAAGAAACAGCAATCCTAAATGACTCACTAGATCAGATGGACTTAATTGACATCTTCAGAACTCTACACCCCACAGCTGCGGAATATACATTCCTCTCAGGTGCTCATGGGACATATTCAAAAATAGACCACATATTGGGTCACAAGCAAAGTCTCCACAAATTCAAGAAGATTGAGATCATAAAAAGCATCTTCTCAGACCACGATGGCATAATGTTAGAAATAAACTACAATAAAAACAACCCAAAATACTCAAACACTTGGAAGCTGAATAGCATGTTATTAAATATTGATTGGGTTACCGATGACATCAAAGAAGAAATTAAAAACATCCTGGACACTAATGACAATGAAAACACAACAATCCAAAACCTCTGGGACACAATGAAAGCAGTCCTGAGAGGGAAGTTTATAGCTCTACAGGCCTATCTCAAAAAACAAGAAAAAATGGTAGTTAATCATCTAACTCTACAACTCAAAGAATTAGAAAGAGAGCAACAAGAAAACCCCAGAGTGAGCAGAAGGAAGGAGATAATAAAGATTAGAGCAGAAATCAATGACATAGAGACCAAAAAAACAATACAGAAAATCAATGAAACCAAGAGCTGGTTCTTTGAAAGGATAAACAAGATTGACAAACCCCTCGCCAGGCTCACCAAGAAGCAAAGAGAAAGGTCCCAAATAAACCAAATCAGAAATGATAGAGGCGAAATAACAACAGACCCCACAGAAATACAAATGATTGTTAAACAATACTACGGGCAACTCTACTCCAACAAACTAGACAACCTGGAGGAAATGGACAAATTCCTAGAAAAATACAACATTCCAAAACTCAATCAGGAAGAATCTAAAAACCTCAATAGGCCAATAACTATGGAAGAAATTGAAGCAGTCATCAGAAAGCTCCCAGCAAACAAAAGCCCAGGGCCAGACGGCTTCACAGGGGAGTTCTACCAAACATTCAAGGAAGAACTAAAACCTACCCTCCTCAGACTACTACAAAAAATTCAAGAGGAAGGAACACTTCCAAGCTCATTCTATGAAGCCAGCATCACCCTAATACCAAAACCAGGTAAAGACATCACAATGAAAGAGAATTACAGGCCAATATCCCTCATGAACATAGATGCCAAAATCCTCAACAAAATCTTAGCAAATCGGATCCAGCAGTACATCAGAAGGATCATACACCATGACCAAGTAGGATTTATCCCAGAGATGCAAGGATGGTACAACATCCGTAAATCAATAAATGTGATACATCACATAAACAAATTGAAAGAAAAAAACCACATGGTCATATCAATTGATGCAGAAAAAGCATTCGACAAAATCCAACACCCATTTTTGATAAAAACTCTCAGAAAGGTGGGAATAGAAGGATCATACCTCAACATAATAAAAGCCATATATGACAAGCCCACAGCCAACATCATACTCAATGGACAAAAACTAACACCATTTCCCCTAAGAACAGGAACAAGACAGGGATGCCCACTCTCACCACTCCTGTTCAACATAGTACTGGAAGTATTAGCCATTGCAATTAGGCAAGAAGAAGAAATAAAAGGCATCCAAATTGGAAAAGAGGAAGTAAAACTGTCCTTATTTGCAGATGACATGATATTATACATACAAAACCCTAGAGACTCCATCAAAAAGCTACTAGACTTAATACATGAATTTGGCAATGTAGCAGGATACAAAATTAACCCCAAGAAATCTGAGGCATTTCTATACACCAATAGTGAACTTTCAGAAAGAGAGATTAGAAAAACAATCCCATTTACCATCGCACCAAAAAAATTAAGATACCTAGGAATAAACTTAACTAAAGAGGTTAAAGACCTCTACTCAGAAAACTACAGGACGTTGAAAAAAGAGATAGAGGAAGACATAAACAGATGGAAGAACATACCATGTTCTTGGATTGGTAGAATCAACATCATTAAAATGTCCATACTACCCAAAGCAATCTATACATTCAACGCACTTCCCATTAAAATACCAATGGCCTTCTTCAAAGATCTAGAACGAACTCTCCAAAAATTCATCTGGAATAAAAAAAGACCCCGAATAGCTGCAGCGATCCTGAGAAAGAACAAAGTAGGTGGGATCTCAATGCCAGATATCAAACTGTATTACAAAGCCACTGTTCTCAAAACTGCCTGGTACTGGCACAAGAACAGACATATAGACCAGTGGAATAGAATAGAGAGTCCAGAAATTAGCCCGAACCAATATGCTCAATTAATTTTTGACAAAGGAGGCATGAACATACAATGGAGCCAAGATAGTCTCTTCAATAAATGGTGTTGGGAAAATTGGATAGATATATGCAAGAAAATGAAAATAGACCACCAACTTACACCATACACAAGAATAAACTCAAAATGGATAAAGGACTTAAATGTACGACAGGAAACCATAAAAATTCTAGAAGAATACAAAGGCAACAAAATCTCAGACTTATGCCAAAACAATTTCTTCACTGATACAGCTCCTAGGGCAGTTGAAACTAAAGAGAAACTGAACAAATGGGACTACATCAAAATAAAAAGCTTCTGCACAGCAAAAGAAACCATCAACAAAACAACAAGAAAACCCACCTCTTGGGAAAACATATTTGCCAACGTCATATCTGATAAGGGCTTAATCTCCAAAATTTATAGGGAACTCATACAACTTAACAAAAAGAAGATAAACAATCCAATCAAAAAATGGGCAAAGGATCTAAATAGACACCTTTCAAAAGAGGACATTCAGAAAGCCAAGAGGCATATGAAAACATGCTCAAAGTCACTAATCATCCGAGAGATGCAAATCAAAACAACAATGAGGTACCATCTCACACCTGTCAGAATGGCCATCATCAACAAATCAACAAACGACAAGTGCTGGAGAGGATGTGGAGAAAAAGGAACACTTGTGCACTGCTGGTGGGAATGCAGACTGGTGCAGCCACTATGGAAGGCAGTATGGAGGTTCCTCAAAAAATTGGAAATGGAACTCCCATTTGACCCTGTGATCCCACTACTAGGAATATATCCCAAGAAACCAGAAACACCTATCAGAAAGGATATATGTAACCAGATGTTCATAGCAGCACAATTCACCATAGCTAAGATCTGGAAACAGCCTAAGTGCCCATCAGTAGATGAATGGATTAGAAAACTGTGGTACATCTACACGATGGAATACTATGCTGCTGTTAAAAAGAAGGAACTCCTACCATTTGCAACATCATGGATGGAACTGGAGAGCATAATGCTAAGTGAAACAAGCCAGTCAATGAAGGAAAAATACCACATGATCTCACTCATTCATGGATAATAAAGACCATTACAAACTTTTGAACAATAATAGATACAGAGGCAGAGCTGCCTCAAACTGATTGTCAAACTGCAGTGGGAAGGCCAGAGAGAGTTGGGGGGCAGGAGGGAGGGGAGTAAGAGATCAACCGAAGGACTTGTATGCATGCATATAAGCATAACTAATGGACATAAGACACTGGGGGGTAAGGGAAGGTAGGGGTTTGTCAAGGGCGGGGGGGGGGGGGGGGGAAGGACACTTATGTAATACCCTTTGTAATACTTTAAGCGAAAAATAAAAAAAAATAAAAAAAAAAAATAAAAAAAAAACAATAACCTCACATATTTGCTAAAAGCACATCAAAGATTTCATCGGTAAGCACGTATTCAGAGAATAGGTATAGATATTATAACTGCTTATTATAGATTGGAGAAGGGTTTGTGTCCCTTCTGCACCTACACAGTGCCTAGCATATAGTACATGGTGGATAATCATTTGTTGAAGGAACAAGACCATTAAATGAGGACACTTTTCACCCATCAATTATCTAACAAACTCTATGATGTGCTAGGCTCTAAATTAACAGATGAAACCAATAAATGTGTCCAAAGTACAGTGTAGATCAACAGATATGTAAATAGTAGTCAAATAATGCTAAACAGTGGAAAGGGCTGTAAGAGAAACAAGACATGGCATAAGATCACTTCCTGAGAAGAGACCACTTCCAGTTCGGAGGACCAGCGAAAGCTTTGTGGAAAAGGAAGCATGTGGGCCAGACCGTAAGTGTAAGTAGAAAATGAAAAACGTTAATGAGTTACAAAGACCTGTGAATTTGAAATCAGACTCCCAATAATTTCAAGTGTTGGGAAAGATGTGAGGTAGAAGGTTTTGGACATTCATTTAACTAGAAAATGAGTAAAAATAGTAGAAAAACTGAGCACACATTATGTGAAAATGCATAGGATAAACATATAACTTAATCTTCATACTATGGTAGTCTAATACCAGGAACTTCATTACAAAAATACTCCTTCCGCCCTAGCTGGTTTGGCTCAGCGGATAGAGCGTCGGCCTATGGACTCAAGGGTCCCAGGTTCAATTCTGGTCAAGGGCATGTACCTTGGTTGCAGGCACATCCCTAGTGGGGGGTGTGCAGGTGGCAGCTGATTGATGCTTCTCTCTCTCATCGATGTTTCTAACTCTCTATCCCTCTCCCTTCCTCTCTGTAAAAAAATCAATAAAATATATTTTTTTTAAAAAATACTCCTTCCTGAAGTGTATGTCAAACACCAATTTCTCTGCGAGAATAAGGTAAAACTTCTATGGAAAAAAGGAATACTAGTATATCACCTCACGTGCTCTTGCCAACCCTTTTCAGCCCTTCCCCCTCCTCTAACCAAAGTTCACTGGCTAATGAATGTAACAGTGCAATTAAATAACTCACCTTGACTGGAAGCCAAAGGATTTAAAGGTCTCTTAATTGTCTGTGGCCTGGAATCAAAATAAAGTTACAAAATATAAATATGTCATCTATAATGTTACTTAAGTAAAAATGAAAATTATCTCAGAAAGTTTCTTAGTGACTATATCCAAAACCAAACTGTTTTATTGAGCTTATAAAATATTTAGTTTTTGCTAATTGCTTTAAGGGAAGCAATTCAAGGGAAGGTGGTTGTTATTTGTTTTAATGATAATAGTTTCTGAGCTTTTTCCATTATAACAGCCAGAAAGTCATTTCCTAATCACCTCTTCAAACAAAGGAAGAAAAAAAATACCACTCAAGCTCTTCTCCTGGAGTCACTAAAATGCTTTTAAATGTATTACATACCCATATGTGTGTATATGCCACAAAGTACAATCCAAATTGAAAGACAAACAAAAAATGTAAATACCCAACACAAGCATTAAAATAAGAAAGAAAAAAAGTGTGGGTAGATTATCTTCCACTGAGGAAATCTTAGGCATCTCAGTCTTCCCTGTGGCCATCGAGTTGGTTATGATTTCAATAAAAGCTGTGTTTTTTTAATAAGGATAAAAAAGAGGGTTAATATGTCACTAAAGTGCTTTTAAATCTCAAAATGAATATTCATTAGTATCATTTTGTGAAGTTCAGGGATTGTTTTAACATCCATTATTTAAATTTTACAAATTTGTACAAGTTGGGACATTTTGAGAACAGAACATGTAAGTTATATTTTAACATACTCAATTTAGCGCCTTATACATCATAATTTAGAAATATTGTGGTAATCGTGATATAAATTAGAAAAGAACTATAAAACTAATACAAAATCTAACAAGTGCTTCAGTTAGACTCTATTTTAGTTCACTTTAAAAAAAAATCCTTTAAAGTAAGTCAGTAAACCAAACATAAACATTCTGAATAATAGTCAAGAGAATTGAAATGAAACATATGGCAGAAATAAGTAAATAATGAAAACTCTCCACTACCCAAACTGGAGAAATTCTTCAAGTCAAAAAAAGGAACAGTCTGACATTTTACTGGTATAAGTACACTTGCTGGTCTCTTATGTTTATATTTGACTTACAAAAAGTGAAATGCATTATTGCCACATCTGGAAACTCCAAAGATTTTCCCAGAATTCCCCCTAATCTCTGAGATAGCATCACACACACACACACACACACACACTCTTCCAAAAACCAATAAGCACATTGTTTAGAGCTTAGAAGCTTAGAAGTGAGTAAACTTGAAGTATGTCTCAGTCACCCAGTGATCAAATTGACTGCTTCCACTATAGTGATTTAGAGTACAAAGTGGGTTCTTTGACGCTGGACAAACCACTTAAAATCAGCTTTCCAAATTTCTGTTTCTCTATCTCTAAAGTGTAAGGACGACAACACAGGGTGACTGGAAAGACTAAAGGAGAAGATCTATGTAACATGCTTATTAGCACAATGCCTACACAGAGTGAGTGTTCAAAAGTGTTGGTTATGACAGAACCTAGAGACAGAACCTAGCGAGAGAACATGGCAAAAGATCCTGGACAGAACCTGGCTAAAGAACCTAGACACAGAACCTGGCTGAAGAACCTATTGAGAGAACATGGCAAGAGAACCTAGACAGAACTTGGCTAGAGAGCCTGGCTGGAGAACCTAGCGAGAGAACCTGGCTACAGAACCTGGCTACAGAACTTGGCTGGAAAACCTAAACAGAACATGGCAGGAGAACCTGGATAGAACCTGGCTGGAGATCCTAGATAGAACCTGGCTGGAGAACCCAGACAGAACTTGGCTGGAGCTCCTGGCTACAGAACCTGGCTGGAGAACCAACTATGCTGATCATCTGAATGCTGCCTCCGTGTCATTCCTTCTTCGCCGACTCCATCCACACCTTTAGGGACCCCTGGACCTGCTAGGGTTGGACCCCAGCAACACCCTACCGTTATTTCCTTATCAACACTGGAAGGAAAATCTCTAAGTGAAATTATGGCATGCCAATGTCTCAGGTCCTGCTAGGTGGCTTTCCAGGAATCCTGCACAAGTTACATTTTCCCACAGTTCATTGCATGACAAAGGCTGCCTTCTTGCCAATATAAATATACGATTTGCTAAACTAAAAAAAAAAAAAAAAAAGTGTTGGTTATTATAATTATTCTGTGAAATTAATTTAACCTTGAAGTGGGTAAAATAACTATAGGTACAAAAAGAGGAGTAAAAGTCACCAAAAAGAGAATAAGGAGTTATACATTCTGATCTATTCTCTGCCATTAACCATCTGATTTTAGAAAATGAAGTAACTCTCTCTCAGGCTCTAGGTTAGCTCATCTAGACAATGAGGCTCTCTGACCCCACTCAGGAACATTTTAAGTGCCCACAACACTCCCATAAAAGTCTAATACTATTCTAAGTCTTTTAAAGAAGAAAGATATTTGTTGAAACATGTCTACATGTTTCCCCAGAGGAGACCTGGTTTCATGAATAAGTATGTTCCTATGTCCCAATACATCCTTTAACAAAGTAAATTTCATTTGTACTTAAATCATTATTATTTTGTTTGTTTACAAAGAGAAATCACTACATCTCCTAAAAATTTATAAATGGAAATGACACATACTTAAAACAGTTTTCTTCATAGATGACATTCCATATCCTCCAAGCATCTGGTCCCTTGTAACCCGTGTAGCGCTCAGGATTAAGGAGCAAATCTACGTACTCAGCATCAGGAGACTGTATGTCTATAAAATAAAAGTTTCTATTGAAACTTTCTTCTTTACAGTTACCTTTAAAAAGCTAGTATAGAAGTATTCCATTGATTCTAAGGCATCACAGATGTGTCAATGCCTCAGGGACTTAAAAACAACTTTTCAGGAGAAAGATAAAAGAATCAACACAGCCACATTAAATGTACACTCTAGTTTCAAAAGCATGCTGCTTTTAGAAATGTTACAAAATAGGAACAGGTGAATTTTAGAACCAAAGGAACATGGTAATTCAATTCTCATAAGCTATCCATACAAAGAATATATATACATGTCCCTCCACAATGACCACAGTAGTTCATCAGTAACTAAGGTAAATGAAGTGTTAGTACCATACACTGTTTGTTATCAAATACTTCCTTCTTGCATGAGCACCACCAGAATCCACCACAAACCTGTCCCAAAGGTATAATCCTAAACATGCAAAAAGTCACATCCAGGATGGCATTTGGGTCTGCATTATTTATAAAAGGGAAAATTGGAAGCAACCTAAATGTCCAACAGAGCAGAGCATGGGTTCTGGAGCCAGAGTGCCCGGGTCAGAATCCAGGACAAGTTATGTAAATTCTCTGTCTTGTGCCATCATTTCTAAGATAGGGATAATATTCATAGTGTTACTGTGAAACTTAAATAAGTTATATATGTGCAGAGAGCTTAGAACAATGGTAAGAGAATAATAAATATTAGCTGGTGGTATTGGTGTTATGATGTATATTAACAGGCCATTTTATAGACAAAACTATTAAGTACAAAGGCTATCTAGTAAAATGAAAAGATAAACATTATAGAGAAGTCAGTTAAAGATATATAAACAAAACATACAAAAATTGGTGGGATATTGCTTTCTTGTGTGTTCTATAAATTTGTATATATGTTATAACTTCAAAGCAACAACAATAAAAAGGACCCTAGTCCTCCAGTGGCTTTGGGAAATTATTTAATAGCACAGCAAAACCTTACTCCTCTAGAAGGCTTAACAATATGCACCAACAAAGAATTTGCTTCAAGAAGCAACATAGTGACAGCATCTAGAAATAACTGAAAGTCTAAGATAGAAGTAATACACAATATAATAAATTATAATAAATTCATAAATATATTCATAAAACATATAAATATTGCTCAGCAACTACTACTTTAAGACAGAAAACTAACCACCACGAAATGATTACATTTTTATATTTTGCCTAGAGATAAACATTGCCTCATAATTTTCCTTATGATAAGTACTTCCTCTCCCAACTTTATTTTTTTAAATGTTATTAAAACTATATTTTGTCAGATGACAAAAGTTTAAATTTCTTCTTTTTTTTTAATCCTCACCCAAGGATATTTTTCCCATTGATTTGTTTAGAGAGAAGGGAGGAGGGGGGCAGAGAGAGAAGGAAACATCCATGTGAGAGAGACATATCGATTGGTTGCCACTCATTCGCACCCCTTTCATACCCAACCAACCAGGGCCAGGAATTGGGCCTGCAACTGAGGTACGTGTCCTTGACTAGGAATCGGACCTGAGACCCTTTGGATCAATGCTCTAACCACTGAACAAAGCCAGCCAGGGCTTAAATTTCTCATTCGGATATGTAAAATACCTTCTATAGTCCTCCTACCACTTACACACATTATGTATTCCTTATAAAGCTTTCCTTTTTTATAATATCCACCCTCCTTTCACAGAATAAACAAATACAAATTGTCAAGTGGTTCACCCAAGATAACAGAACACCACCACATAAAAAGTGAATTATTGATTCTCAGTCCTTGCCACACAAAGGTAAGCTGGCAGTCTCAAAGGGGCACTTTTTAAATAGAAGTAAAGGTATTGCCATTCTTTCTCTAACATTGCAGGCCTTAAAAAAAAGTGCTGCAAGTTATAAATTTATTTTATCTCACAGCACTGTTTACTCCAAAGAATCCTTGTGGAAAAGATGGCAAAGTTAGGGAGCTGGGAGAGCATTTATCCCTTTCCTTTACTAAGCCATCCTCACCCAACACCCCTAAAGCCAAATGTGTTTGGAATTCAGAACTTTTCAGATTTTAGAAAATACAGTGCATGCAGCATATATTGACTATTACTCCAGCAGGGACGGAGGCAGCAACTTTTGATCAAATACATAAATATCTCTGCCATGAAATACATGAATATTCACACAATGAATCTATGATAAACTTAGAGGGAAAAATATTGACTTTTCTATGTTTTCAGAATTTGGAAATAAGAATAAAGGGCTATAGATATAAATGTGCCCAAACATGGTCATGTTTTTTTATTAAGGAAAGCATGTATTTCTTTTTTAAAAGAAAAAAGCCACAAAATTAAAAGTAAATACTTTCTATTTTTCTTCCTCTTTTTTGGGGGGGATGGGGGGTGATAGGGATTGCTGGCTTCATCTTTTACTTGTAATTAAAATGATCTGTATCACTCTTCACTAATTTTTTATTTTATTTTTAATCCTCACCTGAGGATATTTTCTCCACTAACTTTTAGAGAATGGAAGGGAGGGAGGCTGTGGGGGAGGGAAGGAGAGAGAGAGAGAGAGAGAGAGAGAGAGAGAGAGAGAGACATCAATGTGTCTCTCACATCGACTGGTTGCATCTTGCAATGTGTCCTGATTGGGGCCAGGGATCAACCTGTAACCCAGGTAGCACCCTTGACTGAGAATCAGACCCAAGACCCTACAGTGCCCAGGCCAACACTCTAACCACTGAACCACACCATCTAAGGCTTCACTAATTGTTTAAAAGATCACTAATTTGCTCTAAAACAGCCATAGAAAAATACCAAAATTCAGTTTGATTTTATGTTGTTTAGCCAATTAAAAGGCTAAACAATTCAATTTAGGAAAAGGGAGACACTAGAAAAAGGAAGAAGAGACAAATCCATAAATCTTGATCAAAGAGTTCTAAGGGTTTCTGGGGCTCCTACATTTTAACAGCACCAGCCCTCTGGCTTAGCTTTAGATGTAGCAGATACAGCTGATGGGTCATCATTCTCTTTTCCAAAAGTAACATGGACCATCACCATTAAGGAAAATATTTAACAATATGATATCAGGGAAACAGAAGCAGGTTTTTGCATTCCCTACATTTTAGCTATTTATGCAAAATGCCTGTATATATTATAAAAGTTATAATATATAATATATGATGTAATCTATATTTTATGCAATACAATATATAATAATATTATATATATATATTACTAGAACTATGGAACTCAAGAGGTGATTTTTTTTCAAAAACTGAAAACCATTAAACAATAACTCCCCACCTCCCTTCCCTCCAGCCCTTGGTAAACTCTAATTTACTTTCTGTCTCTATGTGATAAGTTACCTAATCTAGATATTTCATACAAATGGAATCATACGATACCTGTCCTTTTCTGTCTGGCTTATTTCATTCAGCATTATGTTCTGAACGTTAATTCACACTGTAGCATGTATCAGAACTTTATTTCTTTTTACGGCAAAACAGTATTTCATTGTATGTAGGTACTACACTTTCTTGATGCTGTACATTCATCCATTCATGGAAACTTTTCCCACCTCTTGGTTGTTGTGAATAATGCTGCTATAAACATAGGTGTAAAAATATGTTTCCCTGTATTCAGTCTTTTTAGGTGTTTGCTTAGGAGTTGAATTGTCAAGTCATATGGTAACTCTAGGTTTACTTTTTGAGAAAATGCCAAACCATTAGAAAATGAATTTATGAAAGTCATTTTTAAAGAATTATTTTTTTCTTGGGTACAATCTTAAACAAAATGCATACTATAAAAAAGCTTTTACCATCAGCTTCACAGAAGTTGTCTGAGGAATCATCATGCTTGGTCCACTGGAGAACGGCCTTCTGCGTTTCCTCACTTCAAACAAAGATAACAGTGTTATTCTTTTTTTAAAGTTAACATTTCACCTGGGCAAAAAAAAAAACAAAACATAAAATGCTGCTGCCAAAAAAAAAAAGAAATCAAACCTCAGAGACT
This sequence comes from Myotis yumanensis, assembly GCF_028538775.1. Classification (NCBI taxonomy): domain Eukaryota; kingdom Metazoa; phylum Chordata; class Mammalia; order Chiroptera; family Vespertilionidae; genus Myotis; species Myotis yumanensis. The sequence continues at coordinate 46,581,726 of NW_027223752.1, read as the reverse complement.
CATCCACAGCTCCAAGTCGTTCAGCCTGTTCACATTCTTCAATGAGATCATTGCCTTCTTCAGAATACTGAAATGAAAAGGGGAATAAATAGAATACAACTTTACTGCATTTTTTAAACATTTAAAAAATAAGTTTTTAACACATTGGCTATGACGTCACTCTGTATGTAAACAAGAAAACATGGGATTGAAATGAGCAAAATCAGAATCTGTAATAAATAAGTAAATAGAGGGAAAAGATACAAGTCTCTCATACTGAAGAATTCCCTATATCCTCAAGGAGATGAAGCACTCCGTAAATGTGGGCTGTGCATAGAGGTGACTTCCTTCCAAAGAACACAGTACGAAAAGGGTGAGAAAGAATAAATCTATGGTGGAGGAAGCTGACAAAACTACCTCAACCAGGTGATCAAGGTCAACTTTAATAGGAAAAAGTCATATTGGCCATATGTGACGTGACGTGACGTGATGTACATGAGGAAAATGGCACTTTACTTCTGTGGTCTTCCTCCCAAAAACATAACCCCACTCTGAGCATGAGAAAAACATGAGACAAATCCCAACTGGGGGACATTCTACAAATGCCTGACTACTACGCCTTAAAAGTATCTCATCAAAAACAAGGCAAGGCTGAGAATGAGTCCCAGCCAAGAGGAGCCTAAGAGTATGACCCCTAACTGTAACTTGCTATCCTGGATGCCATCCTGAAACACAAAAAGGACATTAGGGGGGAACCAAGGAAATCTGAATAAAACGTGGACTTTAGATAGTAATAATGTATCAATATCGGTTCCCTAATTGTAATAAATGTATCATACAAATGTAAGATGTTAATCACACAGGAAACTAAGTGTGGAGTACATGGAAACTCTGTACTATCTTCACAATTTTTTCTATAAATCTAAAAGTATTATGGCCCTAACCGGTTTGGCTCAGTGGATAGAGAGTCAGCCTGCGGACTGAAGGGTCCCAAGTTCGGTTCCGGTCAAGAGCATGTACCTTGGTTGCGGGCACATCCCCAGTAGGGGGTGTGCAGGAGGCAGCTAATCGATGCTTCTCTCTCATTGATGTTTCTAACTCTCTATCCCTCTCCCTTCCTCTCTGTAAAAAGTCAATAAAGTATATTTAAAAAAATAAAAATACATAAAAGTATAATGAAATTAAAAATTTATTTAAAGAGAGAGAGAGACATAAGAGACACATCAACCAAATGCCATGTATGAAATATATTTGCTTCATAACTTTCAAACAAGCTATTAAGATACTTATGAAACAACTAAAGAAATTCGAAGCCTGACTGTGGTTATATTTTTTAAGTATATTTTAATCTTAGGGATGTATATAAAGTATTTGTAAACAAAATGATTTACCTGAGACTGGTTTTAAGTACTTGGGAGAATGAGGTGGGATGTACAGATGAAACAAGATTAACCACACATTGGTAACTGATGAAGCTCTGTGATGGGTACATGTTGTGGGTTTGTTTCCTCTACTTTAATTTTTCTTTCATGCTTTGCATAACAAAGGGTTGAACAAAAGAACTGGAGTCATTGAGTACAAATAACTCTCAAGGGGTTTCATTGTGAAGGGGAGCAGAGAAGTGGGGTAGTAGCTGGTAGGGGAAATGAGTCTTTGTTAAGATATTGGACACATTAATCAATATATACATACCTTGTAGCTTGCAGATTTAATTCCATCAGGAACTTCATCCTGAAAAAGAAAAAAAAATGCTTTTACATGACATTTATCCTACTGATAAAGTATTTTAAATTTCCATGATTTATGAGAAAGATTCATGAAACAAATTATTGAAGTTAACATTTTTTAACTGAGAACAGTTAGGCAGTTGTTACATTATTTTCTGTTAGTAAATAAAAATTCAGTGACAAATTATTCTATGGATTGCTGATATATGTTTCAGCATGGAAATGCAAAAATAGTCACCTAGTTATTATTCAATGTGATGCTCAAGTTGTCCACATTTGGCCACTAGGGGACCCACTTATGCTTACTTGATATTTGCACCTGTGTCTTTTGATATTACCCCAGTTATTTTTGTTGTTGTTGTTTAATTTATCTTTATCGTTCAAAGTATTGCAGATGTCCCCTCTTTTTTTCCCATTGACCCCCTCCACCCCGCACTGGCCCCTCCCAGGCCTTCACCACATTATTGTGTGTATCCATGGGCTATGCATATATGCATATAAATTCCCCAGTTAATCTCTCCCCACCCACCCCATCTACCCCAGTAATCTTTAACAGCATTTTTTATTTCTGTTATGACAAGATACTCCAAGTTCATCTTGTATATTTCTTGTTCCTGTCTTGGAATTGCTCGTGGTGTGTTTTTGTTTGCTTGTTTTGTTTTGTTTTGTTTTGTTTTAAGAAGGCTTCGTTCTTTTCAGAGCAAAATGGAACCACTTTTTAGTCAAGCATTGGCCACTTACCAACTACAGGACCTATCTGCCTATCTTCAAAGTGATGCTGTGAGTGCAGATAATGAGGTACATGGGAGAACTCTGTAAATTGCAGGCCCAATGCTAAGTATATCCCTGAATTAGAGTTTGCTCAAAGGGGAGGACCCACACAGAGACATGCACTTTATCATGTACCCTTCAGACTCTGAACTAGGTCAACATGTGTTTTTTTTTCTATGCCCAGGTATTTAGATGGTTTCTAATTTTTTCATATAATAAACCATGCCAAATTTATAGGCCAATTTCAGCAGAACTGACATCTCTACAAAATTCAGTACTGCTTTACAATCATCTTTGAACATTTGTTTGATTATTTTAGTCGGTGAAATTCCTAGTGGAATTGCTAGGTCCCGGATATGCACCTTTTTAATGTGTTTGATACATTTGCCAAATTGATCTCGAAAAGACTTCACCGCCGGAGTGCTTATTCCCTAACACTGGCTGTTGTTACTCTTTTTCGCCTGGGCCACGAAGTAATGGAGGAGAAAGAACCTTGTTCTGATTCACTGTAAAGGAAGCGGCCAGTGTTCCAGCTGACAGAGAGGATCCAGCCTCTGTGGGAGACCACCTGCCACATTCAAAAATTCTCTGGAATCAGGAGTGTGAATCAAAGGGTGTGCCTTTTAAAGACCACGTTTGAGGAAGAGAATTTCAACTTTTATTATTTTTCTATCTCCTGCTGGGTCCCAGAGTATAACCTGAACCAAGTCTAAATTGAACCGAAAAAGGAAACTGGTGTTGGTTCCCTGTTTAGCCCAAAAACGTGTTAACAAAACAGCAGCAGACCATGTGAAGTGGTGAGTTAACTGTATTTAACCTTGTACATCAGGTTAAGAAAGAATTGTTAAGTGTTTTAGGTGCGGTAACTACATTGTGTTCATAATGTAATGTTCTTATTTTAAAGATGCAGACTGAAGTAGAATAGATGTCAAAATATCGGTCATGTGCAATATAAATTCTAGCTATGAAAGCTGATTATTCAGCCTGGAGCAAGTGTATCAGAGTGTTTGAAATGATCTCTAATCACTCTTTGGTTCTGACAGACTGCCCTATTTTAGGATCCGTTGGAACTGAGCCCAGCTTGTCCTCAGGGGAATGTGAATGGCTCATTGCCTCACTGCCACTTACAGTGGAGTTTCTCATGTCTCCCTCCTCTGCTCTGCCTTCCCCTCTGCTCCCACGGTGTGTACATGTTCAGTACATCTACTATTGGGCTATAACATTTGCATTGCAACTGTCATTTAGTGTTTGTCTCCCCTATTAAACCATAGCTCCTCATGGTAAAAGCTCATCTTATATGTCCAGGTTGTGGCACACAGTAGACCCTCAAAAAATATTCACTACTGAACCAAATTACATTCCATTGCTAAGCGATATTCCTTTACCAGTTTTTTCTCCATCTCCTTTCTCATCTTCCTCCCCACTCCTCACAACACTGCTAGTTATCGTTCCAAAATCTTGGTTCTAATTATGGCATTACAAACACACACACACACACACACACACACACACACACACACACATGATATGTGCATAATTATAATCTAACTGGAGGCCTGGTGCACAAAATTCTTGCACAGGTAGGGTCCCTAGGCCTGGCCAGCAATCAGGGCCAATCAGGGCCTTCCTTCCCCCAGCTGCCAGCTGCCAGCTGGGGCCTTCTTTCGTTCTGCATTCCCTCCCCCACAGTGGTCAGCGCACGTCATAGCAAGTGGTTGAACTCCCGGTCGGTCAAACTCCCAAGGGGGCAATTTGCATATTAACCTTTTATTATATAGGATAATATCTTTAGGTGGATAAACATCATCTAATTATCTAAAAGCCGACTCTCCATTATGAAACCAGTTCAAGAAAAAAACAGACTACTGGCATGAGAGGCACTCTGTTCCATTCTGCAAAAGGTGAAATAACTAGTTTCTGTCTCAGTTTCTCAGTACAAATTGCTAACTTCCACCTGATGCTTTCTTAGCATTTCTATGTGTTCAAGTCAAGTAATAGACATCTATCTTTTAGCATTTCTAAAACGCTAAAATTGGTTGTTGTCTCTAGATTTTACAGTAAAATAGGTCCCATCCTCAGTCAGTCCATCTGGGAATCGATAAGATATTACTTGATTCTAAGTATCTCTCAGGTTTCCTGCCCCCTCCTGTCTTCTTAAGGTGGTGTCCCTTAGCTCAATCCTTCATTAACAATAATCAGAAATAATTACTACTTTAAGATGAGATCAAATTTGTAATAATTGTAAAACTATTTGCTTGTTCTAAGATTAATAATAGGCCATTTAGTAAGGAAATTCAGCATGAAAAATAATATCCCATTTAATGTACAAGTATAATGAAATGCCTTTATTAAGTATCTGCCGTATTTTTGCATTTTAATAAGTCATATAAATAAGTTATTGGTCAATTTGAATTTTCCCAACATTTTTTATATTACTAAATATAAATTCTAAACTTATGAAGTAAAATGAAACATTTAAATTAATAATATGACTTTAATGATAAGCTCATGCTTTAATCATAGTAACACAAGGTGTTTCATAAGTTAATCCTTGAATTTTCAAAAGCTGTACCTATGAGGATTAATATAACTAAAAACATGCTTCTCATTCATCTAGTGGTAAAATACTAGTAAATAATCTTATATTTACCTTAATTCCACATGCTAGATAGGTCAATATGGCAATATTTACAAAAATAAAAATTAACTCACTGGGGGTAGGGGAGGCCAGGGGATTGTCAAGGGCAGGGGAAAAAAGGAGACATATGTAATACTTTTTGTAATACTTTAAGCAATAAAACAATAAAAAAAATAAAATAAAATAAAAATAAAAATTATCTACTCAAAACTACACTAGTCCTAGCTGGTTTGATTCAATGGATAGAGTGTTGGCCTATGGACTGAAGGATCCTGGGTTTTATTCTGGTCAAGGACACATACCTGGGTTGTGGCTCTATCCCCAGTAGGGGGCGAGCAGAAAGCAGCCGATTAATGATTCTCTCTCATCATTGATGTTTCTATCTCTCTCTCCCTCTCCCTGCCTCTCTGAAATCAATAAAAATAAATTTTAAAGAAACTACACTAGTACTTCACACCCACTAGGATGGCTATTATCAAAAAAACAGGAAAAAGCATGTGTTAGGGAGGGTGTGGAGAAACTAAAACCCCTGTGCACTGCTAGTGGGAATGTAAAATGGTACAGCCATGGTGGAAGACAGCATGGTGTGCCTCAAAAATTAAACACAGATCCAGCAATACTAATGATCCAGCAATTCTACGTCTGGGTATATATACCCAAAAAAGTTGAAAGTAGAGACTCAAGCAGACATTTGTACACCCACGTCCATAGCAGTATTATTCACACTAACTAAAAGGTAGAAACAATCCAAAAGTCAATCAACAGGTGAATGGATAAACAAAATGTCGTATACACACACTAGGGAATCCAATTCATACTTAAAAAGGAATAAAATCTACCCTGGCTGGTGTGGCTAAGTGGTTACAGCATCAGCCTGCCCACTAAAAGGTCATGGGTTCAATTCTCAGTCGGGGTACGCGTGGGAAGCAGTCAGTCAATAGTCCATGTGTCTCTCTCACATTGATATTTCTCTCTCTCTTTCTCTCTCTCTCTCTCCTCTCTCTCTCTCTCTTCCTTTCTCCCCCCGCCCTACCCCATTCACACTCTTTTAAAAAAAAAAAGCAATGGGAAAAATATCCTCAGTGAGGATTAACAAAAACAAAACAAAAAAAGGAATAAAATACATGCTGCAATGTAGATAAACCTTGAAAACATACGCTAAGTGAAATAAACCAGACACAAAAGGACAAATATTGTAATGATTCCCCTTATACAAGGGACCTAGAATAGTCAAATTCATAGAGAAAGAAAGTTGAATAGTGATTGCTAGAGGGGTGGGGAATTAGAAAGTACTATTTAATGAGTATGGCATTTTAGTTTGGGAAGATGAAAAAGTTCTGGATGGGAGATGGTGATGGTTGCACAACAATGTAGTATTTAATGTCAATGAACTATCCACTTAAAAATGATTAAAATAGTAAAATTATGTTTATGTATATTTTACCATGATGAAAAAGTAAAAATATAAACTTTTATTCTTTTTAAAAATATATTTTTATTGATTTCAGAGAAAGGAAGGGAGAGAAAGATAGAAACATCAATGATGCAAGAGAATCATTGATTGGCTGCCTCCTACACACCCCACACTGGGAATGGAGCCCACAACCCAGGCATATACCCTGACCGGGAATCCAACCCTGATCTATTGGTTCATAGGTCGACACTCAACCGAAGAGTCACACCAGCTGGGCAAAAATGTATACTTTTAAAGAAAAAAAAAAAGCTTCATTGAAAAGCATGAAATTCTCTGCTTTCAGAGTAGAATACTTCAAATTGTAATGCTCTGAGAAATCCTTCATAAAACCAGGTATTTTCTCCAACTCCTCCCACCCAAGGAAATGCAAGGAAAATAATACACCCACAAAAAAGGGAGCGGGATTTGGTTTATACCTTGATTAACTTCATTTTATTATACTATAAACATAACTTTGTTCAGGTAAGATATAAGAAGAAAAACTATCAAGCCAAAAAAACTACAGATGCTCCTTGACTTATAACGGGTTATACCCCGATAAACCCATCATAAGTCATAAGTTGAAAACACAGTAAATCCAATGAATTTAATACACCTAACCTCATAGCTGAGCCTGGCCTACCTTAAATGTGCTCAGAACACTTACATTAGCCTATGGTTGGGCAAAAGCATCTCACTGCCACTGCCCAGCATCGCGAGAGACTGTCATGCCGAATAAAGTAGCCCAGGAAAAGGTCAAAATTCACATTACAGTTCCCACTGAATGCAGCTTTCACACCACCCTAACGTCAGAAAGCCATAAATTAAACCATCGATTGAGTTGGGGACCATTTGTATTAATCTCACTAATAAGTAAGAGGATTAGATTAACTACAAAATGTTAATTCCATCATTATAAAGGCAGTATAATTCAAAGTGTTTTATATTTGTAAGTTTAGGTTTTTAATATGTAAATATTACACATTATAGTTAGCCTAAGGATTAAAATATCATTTTAGTTATATTTGCCCCTTTTAAAAAGCTGTAATTATTTGAAAAAAAAGATGATAACAGTTCTTAAATATTTACACGGTTCTTACAGATTGACAAGGCTTGACGGCACAGTCTCTTCTTCCACACTGGCTGATATCTTTCCAGAAAGGACAGGGCCTCTTCAGGTTTACCTTGTAAAATAACAATAGAAAACATTTAAAAACAATCTCTGAAAACAGAAAAAGTTTGGAATTAACACATGTTGAATTGTGGTGCTATAACCTGATCGTGTTATTGGCTACAATTATTCTATTGCTTTCACTTATCAGGTGTCAAGTTCCAATGTTGACATAAAGGTGTAGCTGCTAATAAGTAAACTGGTAGACTAAGAAATTCACAGACTGTGACTAAACAAACCCTGAGCAGATGGCATCTAGGAGCCAAAGTAGCTCAGATCACCACTACGCAACTCACATTCTTTTAAAGCAAGTAACAGTTAACATGGCAGAATCATTAGACAACTGTGAACTTAGACTATAACTATATAATCCAATGATCAGGTTTTCTAAGCTCTTTCAGTAGATATCTCAAGATAAAGTATGAGGAGAGACTTGTTAATATAATACAGGTCAAAATAAAGCTATGCTTCTCAAAAATATTTCATTTACTTACATTAAGTAATTGGAATAAATCTGATGTTTTAGAAAATTATGAACTCACGATTTTGATTACAATACACATACTAGTTTCTTTTCTGACTTCAGTTTAACCTACTAGTTTCTAACTCGTGTAAAACTCAGTTATTAAAATTAAAAGTATACAATGGGTAGTCTCAGAACCACGTTATTCACTCTTGGGAACCGAATTTTCCTAATATGTCCTCGATCAATTTCAAGCACTAGCTACGATTTTGAAGCCTAGCAATGCCTAAGAAAATGTAATTATCCATTTAAACTTTAAGTATTCTTATACAAAATTGAAATACCTTGTAATATCTAAAGTAGTCACTTTCAAGAAGTTTTTGTAGTCTTGGGAAAAGCCTGTAGTTATTAAATTTATCAATGGTTTCAACATCACAGGTACAATCATCCAAGTAACCACTGACCTGTTACAAAGAAAATGAAATATTAAATCAAAATGTCTTAGATGCAACAGAGTTCTTTTTCCTCACCTCGTTATGATGAAAGTCCTCTACTCAACCAACCTTTATCCTCCCTCCTCCCCATAATTTTCTGAGATCGGGTAGAACAATAATTGAGTAATGCTATTGCTCTTACTATGGACCTAGAGCAGTGATGGCGAACCTATGACACACGTGTCAGAGGTGACACGCGAACTAATTTTGTTGGTTGATTTTTCTTCGTTAAATGGCATTTAAATATATAAAATAAATATCAAAAATATAAGTCTTTGTTTTACTATGGTTGCAAATATCAAAAATTTCTATATGTGACACGGCACCAGAGTTAAGTTAGGGTTTTTCAAATGCTGACACACTGAGCTCAAAAGGTTCGCCATCCCTGACCTAGAGGAATACTATGGATACTTTTTGTAGGGTGTACTGAGCTCATAACTGTTAGGATGAACTACCTCTAATCTCTCCTTATTGTTATAAGCCTTTTCCCATAGCGTGGGGCAGATGGCCAGTCGTGCCTGCAGAAGCAAGGTAAGAACTCTCCGCCTGACCAACCTGTGCACTCTCCTCCCTTGCCTCCCTTGACCCACTTGTGCCCTCCCCTCCCCTTGACCAACTCATGCACCCACATCCTAACCCTCTACTGTATACTTCTACCCTATATAAGAGAACCTCACCACCCCCTCGGGGCTGACACCAACACCCTGGTCCCAACCCGCTGTGAGAGAATGAAATAAAATTTCTTACTCTCTCACGTGTGTTGGCCTGGCTCCTGTCAGCATGGACCTAACAATAGCAACACATATATACCCAAAGATTTGGTCCCCTGCAGCCACCTGGTAGCCCTGCCCGCCAGGCCTGACCAGGGATGGGTTACACAAAGATAGACACACAAAGATACATCTGACCCAAACCAGATCACAGTCCCTTCTCCAGGAATCTGGAATTGAGACCATGATGTCTCTCCCTAGACAGTAAGCAAGTAACTCAGACCATATTCCATCATGTGAACTGAGAAGCACATGATCAGTTAGCAGAGAAAGGGAAGATTTTAAAACATACACAGAACTAGAGACAGGAGATAGAAAACATATGCAACCTGGACTCCAGAGGGTTTCCCCACTTCTACCGTCTTTCCTGAAGCCCAGCTGCATTGGCACCCATGGCTTTTCTGGGACTCTATGTACTTATAATTCCTTTTTCTCTGTCTTTCCCTTATTTTAGTTTCCCACAGGATTTGTAGGTTAGAGACAAGATGGGTGAAGAGATAATGAATTTGTAAGACAAACAATAATCTTATATATATATACTAGAAGCCCAGCGCATGAAATTCATACACTGGTAGTGTCCCAAGCAGCTGCCAGCTGCCAGCTGAGTATCCCCTCCCTTCCCCCGGCCAGCCCCGCCCCCTGGTCGAACTCCAGGACAAACTCCTGCTCAAGGGGACAATTTGCATACTACACTTTTATTATACAGAAAAAGGCTAAGTGACCTACCTTCCACTGTCTGACCATCTGACCGACCGACCGGCCGGTACATATGATCCACTCTGGCAATTTAAAAATAAACTTTGACTCACACATGCACAATACATATAAAGCTCTCACTGGCACCAAGAAGATTTTGACACGCATAATTATTATTAATGGGAGATTCCACAACATTATGTGTTTAATAATTCTTCGTGGAGAAAATGCCAAAAGGGCAGGTGTTCACTGTGAGCTTTAGAGTACCAGAACAATATTACCCTAGACTTTTGCTTCTGCATGTAAAAGGTGAGATAAGTTTTGCTGATCTGAGAACTGTAGGAGGTGTAATTTATGATATTTTTCGTGAAGCTGCTAAACATCGAGGATTATTAATCAATGACAGTATCTGGAAAGATATGACTGATAATGCGATTATCCTTAATATGCCCAAACAACTACGGCAATTTTTTGCATATATATGCGTATTTGGATGTCCTTCTGATGCAGACAAATTATGGGATGAGAATAAATCTCATTTTATTGAAGATTTTTGTTGGAAAGTACACCAAAGAGAAGGTGCCTGTGTGAACTGTGAAATGCACGCCCTTAATGAAATTCAAGAAGTATTCACATTGCATGGAATGAAATGCTCGGATTTCAAACTTCTGGACTATCCTTTATTAACGAATACAAATACATGTGATGAATTGTATGAGCGACAACAGGCAGAGGTTTTGATCAATTCTCTGAACGATGGAACAGCTGGCAGCCTTTCAGACTATAACTTCAGCCATCGAAAATCAAACTGTACACCCCAAATGCTTTTTCTTGGATGGTCCGAGCGGTAGTGGAAAAACATATCTTTATAAAGTTTTAATACATTATATTAGAGGTTGTGGTGGTACTGTTTTACCCACAGCATCTATACGAATTGCTGCAAATTTACTTCTCAGTGAAAGAACCTTTCTTTCCCAATATAAATTACCAATTCCATTAAATGAAACTTCAATTTCTAGACTCAAAGAGTGAAGTTGCTAAAACCATTAAAAAGGCCCAACTTCTCATTATTGATGAATGCACCATGGCATCGTCATGCTATAAATGCCACAGACAGATTACTAAGGGAAATTATGAATTTGAATGTTGCATTTGGTGGGAAAGTTCTCCTTCTCGGAGGGGATTTTTGACAATGTCTCAGTATTGTACTGCATGCTATGCGATCAGCCATAGTACAAACGAGTTTAAAGTACTATAATGTTTGGGGATGTTTCAGACAGTTGTCTCTTAAAACAAATATGAGATCAGAGGATTCTGCTTATAGCAAATGGTTAGTAAAACTTGAAGATGGCAAACTTGATAGGAGTTTTCATTTAGGAATGGATATTATTGAAATCCCCCATGAAATGATTTCTAACGGATCTATTATTGAAGCTACCTTTGGAAATAATATATCTAAAGATAATATTAAAAATATATCTAAAATATATTTGTTCTAAATATATTTTATTTGATTCTTTGTTCTGAAAATGAGCATGTTCATAAATTAAATGAAGAAATTTTGGATATACTCGATGGAGATTTTCACACATATATGAGTGATGATTCCATCCATTCAACAGATGATGCCAAAAAGGAAAATTTTCTCATCAAATTTCTTAATAGTATTACTCCTTCGGGAATGCCGTGCCATAAATTAAAATTGAAAGTAGGTGCAATCATCATGCTACTGAGCAATCTTAATAGTAAATGGTCTTTGTAATGGTATAAGATTTATTATCAAAAGATTGCGACCTAACATAATTGAAGCTAAAGTATTGACAGGATCTGCGGAAGGAAATGTTGTTCTGATTCCAAGAATTGATTTGTCCCCATCTGACACTGGCCTCCCATTTAAATTAATTTGAAGACAGTTTCCTGTGATGCCAGCATTTGCTATGACTATTAATAAGTCACAAGGACAAACTCTAGTCTAGACAGAGTAAGCATATTCCTACCTGAACCTGTTTTCAGACATGGTCAGTTATATGTTGCTTTCTCTCAAGTTCGAAGAGCGTGTGATGTTAAAGTTAAAGTTGTAAATACTTGCCTAGCTGGTTTTGCTCAGTGGATAGAGCATCAGCCTGCGGACTGAAGGGTCCCGGGTTTGATTACAGTCAAGGGCACATGCCCAGACTGTGGGCTTGATCCCCAGTGGGGGGCATGTAAGAGGCAGCCGATCAATGATTCTCTCTTATCATTGATGTTTCTATCTCTCTCTCCCTCTCCCTTTCTCTGTGAAATCAATAAAGATATATATTTTTTTTAAAGTTGTAAACACTTCATCACAGGGGAAATTATTCAAGCACTCTAAAAGTATTTCTACTCTTTTTTCAAAATATATTTTTATTGATTTCAGAGAGGAAGGGAGGATAGAGAGATGGAAACATCAATGATGAGAGAGAATCATTGATTGGCTGCCTTCCGCACCCCCCCACCCCTCCCCACACACACTGGGGATGGAGCCCATAACTGAGGCATGTGCCCTTGGCCGGAATCGAACCTGGGACCCTTCAGTCCACAGGATGATGCTGTATCCACTGCGCCAAACCAGTTAGGGCTGTTTTTACTCTTAATGTGGTATACAGAGAGATATTAGAATAAGTTTAATCAATTTATCAGTCATTGTTTTAATCAATGTTGTTGTTATATCATGTTGTTATTGTTTATTTATTAATCAATTTATATATTATTTTCATATACATTTTACTAATTTTCTTTCATCTCTGACACTTATAGAGAAAGGGCGAATAGCGATATTAAAATATTTCTCCTAATTAATTTCCTTCCAATGTACACAAATCCATGCACTGGGCCACTGGTTTATTATAAGGATCTAACAACCCTCAAATACGGTGCTGTGATAACTTCTGTAGGTTTGAAATGGTGCTTAGAAATTACTTCTCATTAGCAACACTGAGATAGCAAATTGCCTGCAAAGCCAATCCTGATCTTCAAATGCTTAATTAAAACTGATGTCTTAGCTGTATTTACTAAATCAAACTATTAAATGTACAATGGGAAGTCGTATTAAAGTCAGACAGCATTACCAGATGTGAAAATAAAATTTTTATCTATTTATTTAGGGCTAGGTAAACACCTAACAGAATTAACATTGCTTTAAGGAAGTAACAAATACAACATGACTGTTTAAAAGCAAGTAACTAGAAAAAATTTTAATATACAGCATGCTGCAGAAAAGAGACCCTGCCCGGCCAGAGTGGCTCAGTTGGTTGAGCGACATCTGGTGCACAAGAGGTTGTAGGCACATGCCCAGGGAAGGGGGGTTCCGGTTTGATCCCTAGTAGGGGAGCAAACAAAAGGCAACCTATAGATGTTTCTCTCTCACATTCATGGTTAGTTTGTTTTTTCTCTTTCTCTCTTCCTCTCTCCAAGCATGCCCTCCGATGAGAATTTAAACACACACACACACAAAACAAACAAACAAACAAACAAAAAAAAAAACAAGAGAGAGATCCTTATCATACTTAGGGTTAAATATTTACATTATAAACCACTTTTGATTATATTTTAGGGAAATGCCAACAAAATAATTATTTTTAATCTAATGGTGAAGAAGCAAATAATACTTTACTGAAATACTGAATTTAGATGTTTATCTTTTGGGATATATAAAATCCTATACTACCTTTTCATTTTAGAACATCACAAAACAGTAATGAAAATTTTTCACCTAAGAGATAAGAATACTTGAATGATGACAGCAATATTCAAGAGTTAAGATTTTTTTTACCTTGCCTAGTCTTATTTGTTTTAGACTAAAATTCAGTTTCTAGAAATCTGATCTACATATTTGTCACTGTAATAACTATTTTCAATTCATATGCAAATATGCCCTTGTTTTCTATTAAAAGTTCTCTGAGCATACAAAAACCTCAGAGTCCTAATTCTGGGTATCAACAAAATAAAAGTGCTGCTAACCTAGATGATTTGATTTTTCACACCTTTCTTTTGAGTCTTAAAAGCAGAATTTCTAATGAATATGAAATAGCTACTGTTTCTCCCCTTGGATACTGCGGGAGGCCAAAGCATAACAAGCATTTGCATAAAAGTGAAAAAGAGACATAGGAAGGCCAATGGACGTTGATTCCAGCTGGAATCAACACAAGATTGCTCCTGCTATGATTGTGATGGCTGGAGGAAATTTCCTGACCTGATACTCCTTACATTGTTTACCAAACTTTACCTTTGATCTGCCTGTATGCATTGCTAAAGGGCAAGTGTGTATTCAAAGTGAATAAAAGTGGGCAGAACCCAGACTTCATGAGCCTTTTCATGAAAGAGGTTTCCACCTGGCCCCCAATGCCTTCAAAATTCATACTTCTTGTATAGTATACTCATTGTGTCGTCGGCCCTCCTGCAAGTCATCCTGAACTCCCGTGAAGGTCACGGAAGGATATAAAATATTATACAAAGAATAACTGGCACAAAGACTACAAAGGTCAAAGGGACAGATGCCAGATAGAGACATTAAGTCAGAAAAAGAAACAAACACATAAAATACTTGAGAGAGAGGGTTTGAAACAATCCATTTGTCCTCCTGAGGAATTCATTTTAAGACAAAGTCTATCTTCAACACTCAAGCCTAGCAGTAAGCATCGCCTCTTTTGAGAAGCTGCCCCTGGGGTACCACTCACCCCTTGTTGGGTTAACCGTCCCTCCCATGTGCTCCCACGACAGTCCACATACTCTTCTATGTGATCATCACTTCACTGTATTGAATTTGTCTATTTCACTCCCACCCACTACAGTTTAAAATCCTTGCGAGTGAAATCATGTTTGTTCTTCTTCGTATGAACTTAGTACTGCTGAACTTCTAGAATGCACACAGTAGGTGATCAGTAACTATTTGTGGAATGGGTGAATGAATGAATGAAGGACCACTGTGCACTGTCGCTCTCACTGCAGATGAGCACTGCACTGCCTAATTATACTTATGTACCACCAGGTCACCTGTGGTGCGCCCCGACCACACCAGCTTAAGCAGCAGGCATGCACTCACAGAGCAAGGAAAGCAAGCTGCAAAGATAACAACCCTTTGTATCCATCATTCTACTGATCCACATCCTAATTACAAAGGAAGCTATAAGAAGCCCCAAACCAGAAAGGAATGCAAGAAGCATCCGGGGCAAAGGTGGCATATAGCCCAGAGACCTCAAAAGGCGAGGAGGCAGAGTATTATACCTGCCAGATTTTAAATAGTAGATTTTTAAATCTTCTTACCTTAGAAATTGAGTAGGAGGTTTCCCCAACTACAACAAGAGGTAGCAGGACAGCTAAGGAGGTAGAACGGGGATCACCAGATAGAGAGAGCTCAGCAAAGGAGACAGGAAGGAATTTGGGAATCTAAGTCATCTAACCATTTGGATAAGCCTGCCAACAGGTAGCAGAACCTGAAACCTGGCAGGAGTCTGGCAGGAATAACACCACACCCAGTTCTAGCAACTAGAGAACCAATCATGTTACCAAAGTAGAGTCCCAGAAAAGACTAAGGTAGAAATCCAGTCAATAGACCCAGGGTTGAATCTTGGAAACAAAGCAAAGTCCTATTACCTAAACCAAAAGACAGGTGCGGACAGATAACAAGAATGACGTGATGGTGTACTCAGAATGTACTAAACCTGCTTAAATAACTACTACTCCTGTTTCCAAAAGTGAAACAGAAATCTGGCCATGCCACAGAAATCTGAATTTTTAAAAAATGTACACATGTACACACACACACACACACACACACACACCACAACATGATTAATGCATGCTAAAATGTGAAACCTACTGCTCTAGGCTTCAGGTGATATTCAGCCATGGGTCGGGGCCCAATTAATAAGTGGCAATTAAAAGGCCCTTGTTGAGCAACGGTAGATCTGAGAACCAGTGTAGGCCTGATATAACATCACCCAGTTTAAAGTCCTAGTTTCTTAAGAATTGGAAAGCCTTGGAAACCTCCCAAGCAACACAGCAGTTCCCTCCTACACTCCTTCCAGGAGGAGGCAGGGTATAACAAAGGTGAGCATACAGGCTCTGAGCCAGGGTCAAATCCCACCTCTACTACTTATCTGCTGTTTCCTTACCTGCATTTTTTAACCTCTCTAGACCTCAGTTTTCTATCTGAATACAAAATAGAAAAAATAACAGTTCCTATATCAAAGTGCTGATAATCAAAATAAAATGACATTAGGGGGAAATCAAGAAAATCTGAATAAAATATAGACTTTAGTAATAATATATTAATATTGGTTCATTAATTATAATATATGTGACATACTAATGTAAGATGTTAATCACAGGCCCTGACCAGTTTGGCTCAGTGGATAGAGCGTCGGTCTGCGGACTGAAGGGTCCCAGGTTCGATTCTGGTCAAGGGCATGTACCTTGGTTGCGGGCAGATCCCCAGTAGGGGGTGTGCAGGAGGCAGCTGATTGATGTTTCTCTCTCATCAATGTTTCTGGCTCTCTATCCCTCTCCCTTCCTCTCTGTAAAAAATCAATAAAATATATATTTTTTAAAAAAGATGTTAATCACAGAGGAAATTAGATGTGGAGTTTATGGAAACTCTGTACTATCTTCAGGATTTTTCTGCAAATCTAAAAGTATTATAAAATTAAAAATTTAGCCTGGCTGGTGTGGCTCAGTGGTTGAGTGTTCACCAATGAACCAGGAGATCACGGTTCGATTCCCTGGTTGGGGCACATGCCTATGTTGCAGGGTGGATCCCTGGTAGGGGACAGGCAGGAAGCAACCAGTCTATGTTTCTCTCTCTCCCCTTCTCCCTTTCTCTCTCTCTAAAATCAATAAAAACATAAGATAAAATAAAATGACAAAGTAAAATGTTAATCACTATTATTACCTTACCACTGTTAAAATACTTCCAGTGAAAGGGATCTTATTATTCCCCAAAGCAACCTACAACAAGTTTTTAATGGAAGGAAAAGGCCAAGTTTTCAAAAAATTTTAAAGTAAAATTTTCCAAAAACCTTACATCTGTAGCCCCAGTAGAACATAGAACTAGATAGCCAAAAGTCAGTCAATTGCTTTCTCCATTGATTCTGACTGGTTTGAACCAAATACCAAAATACTGTATAAAAGGCAAAAGAAAATAAATAACACTGGCCTGCTTGTTCACTGTTCTCTGGTTAGAGGTAAACTTCCGTTTTCAATGAAAGACAAAACAAAAAACACTTTCCAAATAATTTCCTTGTGTACCACCAACTTCTAGTCCTACTACAGACATCATTTTTTTCCTAAAGCACTGTAAGAATATATTCCTCAAACTCATATAAATCTGAAATACTTTTTAAAAGTGCTCAAAGTACACTTTATTTCGCAAATAACTTTAGTTGTATTAATTTTATTGTTTTGTGACCATAAAAAAAGAACATAAGTATTCATTTGTTGATAGAGTAGATTGGAACAACTCTTTTTTTTATCTCTTTTTTATTTTTATTTTTTTATAGATTTGAGAGGGAGGGGTTGGGGGGAGGGAAAAAGCATCGTCCTCATGTGCCAAGGTTGTGGATATGATCCCCTGGTCAGGGCACATACAAGAATTAACCAATGAATGCATACGTGGAACAACAAATCTCTCTCTCTCTCAAATCAATCAATCAATAAATGTTAAAATGTAAAAGCTCCCCTATTTTAGATATGTGAAAAGGTTAGGGGGGAGGATTGAAAGATGAAAAGCTCAACATGAAATTTTACTCCATGATCCAATTTCTAGAACGCAGTTGAAAATGTTATATTGGTCATCTTCTTTCAACACCAAAAGCCTTGTTTCTACATTACTTATTTTTAAATATATTTTATTGATTTTTTAGAGAGGAAGGTAGAGGAATAGAGAATTAGAAACATCCATCAGCTCCCTCCTGCACACCCCCTACTGGGGATGTGCCCGAAACCAAGATACACGCCCTTGATGGAAATCAAACCTGGGACCCTTCAGTCCTCAGGCCGATGCTCTATCCACTGCGCCAAACTGGCTAGGGCTACATTACTTATTTTTAAATGTTTAAACTTTGTGTTACATGATTTCTGTGATCAGAAGAAAAAATGACCCTTTTCCTATTGAAATACTGTGTGCTGTTCACAATCACTGAAGGTAAAGGAGCCTTTCAATCTCTTAGTTGTAAAGCAGCAACTTCTTTGTAACTTATCTTACACGGTGCCAGATAACACCTAACACCCAAATCCCTAAGCAAAACAAAACAAAATCCGTGGATATAAAGCAGTGAAAGAGATCTCTCCTCCTCTCCTGATACTTAGTGTTCCCATCCTCTGTGAAATCGTACCATTGCCTTTACAAACATCAAATGTTGTTTCTGACAATAAATGAATAGTAAAACCCACTTAAAAGGAACAATTTGGATGCCTACCTCAATTTGGTAGTTTTCATCCACAGAAGCCAACTAAACGGTGACTTTAAGAGTAATGACATTAAAATACCAGAACGTGGCGGTCCAGAAACCTTGAAAGTTCTTTGAATTTTTTGCCCATCCCTAACACAAGGAAATGATCATAATGTACTTGGTATCAAATCTGTCATCAGCCCAATTCAGACCGGTTGTATGGGTATCGCGGTAAGAGAACCGCATGACATTATGGAAAATGAAAAACCGCACAGGGGCGAGGAGCCAGGAGGTGCGGCGACCCCAAAGACACCAGGCACTGGGCTGAGACGCAGAAAAGCCATAGGAAGCCATTCCCCGCCTGACAGCGAGATTTGACAGCAGCGCCACACCACACCCCGCCCCTGGCAAAAGCCCGTTCCGGCCTGAAAGGCTGGCGAAGGCACCCAGCACGGGCACAGCGTACGCAGTTCCAGGTCAAGTTAGAAGTTAGAAAGACCCAGCTCCCGTGGAAACAGAAAATACTGAGTGTGCTTGCACACTGTGCGCACCCTCTCTGCATTAGGAGAGCCCGACAAAGATGCGTAAATCAACTCGGTGGAAACATACGGCACCCACCCACCCCCCTCGCCCCACGCCCGGTCCCGAGCGCGGGAGAGCGCGCCGAGGTCCAGGCGGCGGTGGGAGAGCCGTCCCCATCCACCCAGCGAGCTGCGGAGGGCTCAGCCCAGGCCAGGGAGCAGGGGCACCGGGGGGCTCATCCCGGGCGGGTGCAGATGCAAAGATGCACCCCAGCACCTCACCCGCCGGGGCGCGCGGGATGCAGCGCAGGACGCGGCTGGGGAGCCCCGGGAAGGTCAGCACGGCCGCGCGCACCCCTCACCTGGCAGAAGCACCTCTGCGCCGCCGTCTCCGGGGGCCGCGGTTCGTCGTGGCCCGAGCGGAGCAGCAGCCACGCGGCGCTCAGGAGGCCGATCAGGAAGCCCCAGCGGCGGTCCATAGCCGATCCAGCCGGTCGTCGCCCGGCGCCCTGGAGAACCAGCACTGGGGAGCAGGCCGTGCGTCCGCAGATGAAGCCCGCGCCGGCCCCGCCCGCGCCCCACCTCCGGGCCGCCTCCCAGGCCCGCCCTCGCTCTCCGGCCTCTCAGCGGCCGCCACCTCCCCGCGGAACCTGCGGACGTGCCCCGGCGCCCGCGCCGGCCGCCCCGGGCCTCCCACCGGTTTCCTGCCTCGCGCGCGAGGCTGACGAACGAGCCCGCTTCCCGGATCCGCCCGCCGGGCCGCCGGGCCCCCGCCTCCCCGACGTCGCGAGCGGGGAGAGTAGGCCCGCCTGCCCGCCGCAGCCCCCGCGCCGCCGCCCGGGTCCTCTCCGCTCCGAGCGCTAGAGCGAGAGCCCGCGCCGGCTTCCCGCAGGGCCCGCCCCACCGCGCGCTCTCCGGGCCCAACCTCCCCAATTCAACGCAAGGAAATCGAACCGTGCGAAATGCGAAATTCGTGTCCCTGGCAGTCTCCCCCTCCTTGCCCTCGGCTGTGTGTCAAAGCTGAAAGGGATGTTAGTGATCATCTGACTCAGAGCTGTATAGGTATTTAGTTTTTCTCATAGTCACATCAAAAGGGCAAAAAGAACCAGGTGGCATTAATGTTAATGACTTATTTTACCCAATATATGCAAAATATTTCAAAATATACTCAATATTATCCGTAAAATGTTTTGCATCTTTTTTAACCTTTGAAGTCTGCTGTGTGTTTTATACGTACTGGCCACAGTCCATAGTCAAATGGGTCAGCGAGGTGGAGACTCCCCTCTCACTTTATGAGGGGAAACAGGCCAGCGAGGTGAGTGATGTGAGCCAGGACTGAGCTGGGTCCTCGGATTCCCAGCTATGGGGACTAGTCTATTAGCTTTTTGACGTTTTTAAGATGAAACTGGAAAGTTTCCCAACATCTTACACATTAAAAGTTATATAAAATTGTCCTAACCGGTTTGGCTCAGTGGATAGAGCGTTGGCCTGCGGACTGAAGGGTCCCGGGTTCGATTCCGATCAAGGGCATGTACCTTGGTTGCGGGCACATCCCCAGTAGCGGGTGTGCAGGAGGCAGCTGATCGATGTTTCTCTCTCATCGATGTTTCTAACTCTCTATCCCTCTCCCTTCTTCTCTGTAAAAAAATCAATAAAATATATATTTTTTAAAAAGTTATATAAAATTATCTTTTTTTTGGCTTTTTTTAAAAAGCCATCATTTAATGAAGTAGCTTAGGATATGATAGGCCCCAAATAGGTATTCTTCTATTTTCTAGCTGAGAAAAATAGGCATAGAATGTTTGTGTACATTATTCAAAATCACATGCTCTGTCCATCACTGTCAAGCAGACTGGCATGTAATTCAATAAATTAACTCTATGCCAGGCTGAGCTTGACATTAGACATAGCGATGTGCAAGGCCCAGTTCTTCATATGGGAAAACACCCCGTGGACCTGAGTATGTAATCTTCTATGAAATTTTCTACCCCTGAATGTAATTTCTTTAAATGCCTAAACAGGGATTATGATTCCTACATGCCTGGTGACACCCAGAGATCTTAACAAGGAGTTCCCCTGCACATGTTTGTAAAATGAATATTTTTCATGTGGCCACAGCATCAATATCTGAAGATTAGGCCATCAAAGTGAAAGACACAATATGAAAGAGGAAGCTACATGAATAAAGACTAAAATGCAGAAGGAAGCAATGTGAACATGAATCAGCTCTGGATTTCACCCTGATGCAATAGCCTGTAATTTGGAAGAGTTAAAAGTGTCATTGTTCTCAGGATGGAAACTCTATTCCATAAGACTCAAACTCTTTCCCAGAGCAAATTTCCAGCAAACTTACAAACAATCAACATATAAGACAACTTTTTTACTTTATTGTCCTTTTTTTTTTTTTTAGCTTCATTGAGATATAATTGACAAATAAAATTGTAAGTTATTTAAATGTACATTGTGGTGATTTAATATACATAGACATTGTGAAAGGATTCCCCCCATAGAGTTAATTAACACAGCCATTATCCCATATCATTAGTGATACGATGTAGTATTTGTCTTTCTCTGTCTGGCTTATTTCACTTAGCATGTTGCTCTCAAGTTATCCCCATTGTTGTAGCAAATGGTTGTAGCAGGATTTCCTTCTTTCTTGTGGCTGAATAATAGTCCATTGTATATGTATGCCACAGCTTCTTTATCCATTTATCCATTGCCAGACTTAGGTTGTTGCCAAACTTTGGCAATTGTGAATAATGTTGCAATGAACATGGGAGTGCAGATATGTCTTCGGGATCATGCTTTCGTTTTCTTTGGATATATAACAAGTGGGATGGCTGGATCTTACTTTATTTTCTTGGTAATTATAATTTTTCCTTCCTGATTTATGAAAGATTTTAGAAGGTGTAAAATACAGTTTATACACGCTGTATAACTATCACTGACATTTCCTTGAGAATCCTTCAAGTTGGACCTTTGTGTGAGCTTACTTCAACTGTGCCTGCTCTGGCAACCACCTCGTCTTGCCTCTGTTCTGCAGTCCATTAAATAACTGATTAGTCATTCAAAAACTAATTAAGGAGTACCCACAGGGTACATAGTTCAACCTTCTACTTCTCTAAGTCCAGCCTCCCATCTATTATAACTTTGCTAAACATTAAATCTTTCAGAGATGAACAAGGCTACACCTCGTTATTATTCTAATACTCGTCATTACAACAATAACATGACTTAGATTTAATGTACACAGCATTTCTTGATGGAATTATGATTACTGTGCAAATATCAGCTTTTTTTTTTTTTTAATGACCAAAGCCAGAAATAGCTTGATATGAGACATGAAGATTTCCATGGGAAGCTTTCCAGTACCTAAACATTTTCTGGCATTGAATAGACTGGACAGAAATAATTTAAAGAAAAAATGTTGGTCAAAGAAAAGGAATATTATGACACACAAGGAAGAAAGGCTAAACAGAAATCTGAAAGTTTGGTGCTGATATTTAATTAAATCTACTTATTTAATAGTTATTCAATACAAATACACTCATGGTACATTACTATACTTTTCTCTCAAGATACTTGAGATCATCTGAGTTGGGGAGATATGCCACCTAAGCTCTATCTTCACCATCTTTATTTACAGAATGCTCCTGAAAAGGCAAGCTATCTATAGTAACTGACTTCATTTCTTGACTTCCCATTCACACCTTAATCCACTGTGCAATCTGGTTTCCTACTCCACCCTCCTGCAAATGCTCCTTACCTGACCAAGTCTAATGACCATATGCATGACATCATGAAATTTCTGCTGCACTTTGACAAGCTGATTTCTCCCTCCTTTAGTTAAATTTCCTATGTATTAAATACTCCAGATTCTCCTTGTATTTCTCACTGGTATTATTTCACTCTCTCTTTCACCAGCTTTCCCCAGCCCACCTCTAAGGAGTCTATCCTTTGTTCAGTGTTCTTCTTCATCTATATTCTCCCCTGGATAAACTTGCCCAACCTCATGATTTAAAACACCTCCTTGCCAAACCGGTTTGGCTCAGTGGATAGAGCGTCGGCCTGCGGATTGAAAGGTCCCAGGTTCGATTCCGGTCAAGGGCATGTACCATGGTTGCGGGCACATCCCCAGTGGGGGGTGTGCAGTAGGCAGCTGGTGGATGTTTCTCTCTCATCGATGTTTCTGGCTCTCTATCCCTCTCCCTTCCTCTCTGTAAAAAAATCAATAAAATATATTTTTAAAATAAAAATAAAATAAATAAAATAAAATAAAATACCTCCTCTATGCTGATGACTCCCAAATCATTTTCCAGTTCAGATAGCTCCCTTGAGCTTCAAAATCCAACTGCCTATTGGGCACACCCATCTGGTTTTCTCAGAAATGTTTGGTCACACCACCATCCATATCTAGACACCAAGAAGCGAAAGCCATCTTCAGTTTCTCCCTCTCTTTCACCTCTCATGACCTGTTGATAAAGCAAGTTCTGCCAGTTCTGTCTTTTATTTATCCCTTCCTTTTCATCTTTATGATCAACCACTTAGTTTTACCCCTTATTGTCACTCACCTGATTATCACATTTCCTTAACTGATCATCCACCCTCTAGGTATGAACCCCTCAAAAAACTGCCTCCACACTAGCCTGTTTTCTCAAAATTGCAAATCTGACTGAGCCCCACTGCTGTTTAAAATCCTCAATACTCATGGTGGCCTAAGGAATAAAATCTAAGATTCTCAGTATGACATTCAAGGTTCCCATGATCTGGCCCCACCTACTTCCAGCTTCCTCTCTGACTACAAGTCAGTGAACTGTTAACAATTTCCCATATGGACCTTGCTTCCAGCCTCCACATCTTTGCTCAGCCTGTTTCCTCTCCTGAGATGTTTTCTCCCCTGTCCTACGCCGCCCATCACCTTCACTTCACTTGGCTCCCTCCCCAACCCCTCCTCTGGTTAGATTAGGTTCCTCCTCTTTGGTTCCATGAGGTCACATAATTGTTCTTACCACATGGAATGAACTCTATGTTTATGTTTAGGTTTCTCCCATTCAACAGATGGGTTTGGGAACCTGCCTTGGTAGTCCCAGGTTCCCCAGCACTTAGTGTTATGTATGTGCTTCACAAGATGACTTCTGAATGAATTAATGAATGTACAAATAAATTAGCTAACTAACAAACCTGAAGAGATAATAACAGCATGAGATGTCACAGGGCAATGTGTGATTATGATTCAAACTCTAAAAGCTTAGAGGCAAAGCCATCATATTGGGCAGGAGTAATTGTGGATGGGGGAAAGGACACAATAGAATTGACAAGAGAAAATTCACAAAAGGTATGGATGTTGGAAAGCTGATGAGAAAATAAGGGATCAACTACCACTTGATTCATTTAAAAAAAAATAAAAGCAAGTTATCTGAAATTCATTTAGAAAGTATTTTAAGATCAGGATTATTTAGTTAAGAAACAAGAGTGGCTACAAACCCAGGACTCTACTTAGCACAATTCCAGGAAGAGGAAAGAAAGTTGCAAAGTGTGTGGTGTGTGGTGTGTGTGTGTGGGGGGGGGGGGGGGGGTGTGGAGGAGGGTGAGCAGTGGATTGCGAAGTCCTTTCATGCTGAATATTAAAACTCCTCCCCTGCCTCCAGCAGGCCACCTGTGAGGCTCAGTTCCAAAACTGCAGACCTTATTCTATACCTGCTTCCCCTTGCCCCATCAGGCCTGATTCTCTCCTCTCCCATTCTCAAAGAGGTGGAGAATTCTTCTAGGAATAAACAGTGGCATCAAAAACATCAAAACAGCTGATCCTTTCTAGTCACACATTCAGAATTTTACTGCCCTTTTATTTTCGTGCCACACTCTATGACCAGAAGACCAAGGCTGGCCAGACTGTTAGGGAAAGCCTCCAATTATGAAACACAGAGACCAAAAGAAATAGGGGAAAAAGGAACATTGAGGAAACAGCAAGGGAAGAAAGGAAGACAAACAAAAAGCTGTAATCAATATCATCAAAGACTTAAGAACAGGATTTTACAAGAAAGAACAATCAGAGGACAAGAAAGAGTTCTTAGGAACTAAATATCCAATAACCAAAATAAAAAGTTTCAACAAGAACTTTAGAAGAAACATTGAGGAAATATCCTAGATAGTGGAATAAAAAGACAGAGGAATAAAAAGAAATAGATGAGAAGAGATGGGAAAAATCGAGGATTAATTCAAGGAGAACAGGGTCTGACTAATAAGAGTGCCACTAAGAGAGAACATGAGAACAGAAGAGAGGATAATCTTAGAAGTAATTCAAGAAAATCGCCAAAATTGAAGGATGGCTATCTAGATTGATAGGGCACACTGCATACCAGTTCTAGGAATGGAAAATGCCCTTAACAGAGATAAAACTTTCAGAAAGAGAAACAAAAACCCTGGTCCCTACAAAGAATTGAGAATCAGAAGGGCAACTGCAAGCATCAGGAGCTCCAGAACAATGGAGCAAGGCATTCCAAATTCTGAGAGAATCCTATTGCCGGCCAAACTATCAGTCAAATATGAGAATAGAATTAAGGTATTGTTAGCCATGAAGAATAATGCACATCTTTAAATCCTTTTCCAGAAAAATACTGAGAGGATATGATCCAAACAAATGAGTGAACAAAAATGAGGGGGCCTGGGTATCAGAAAAGCAAAGGTAGCACATAGGAGAGGAGTTAAAAAAGTTCTAGGAGAGAGCGATGCAACTGCCCTGGAGCCCGGATTAGGGCAAGAGGACTGAGGCCTCCAGAGTGTCGCTGGGGAACACAGGACTGGATGTGTTCCAATTCCAGACACCTAATCCGACTGACTTTCTGAAAAACATTATTCAGAGGGAGTTCACAATTGTAAAGTTGGGAAGAAAAAAGTGATTAAAAACAACAACAACAACTACTAAGCACATCTTTGTTGTTGTTGTTAATGCTCACCCAAGGATCTATTTTCCACTGATTTTTAGAGTGAAAGGGAGGGGGAGAGACAGAGAGAGAGAGAAACATCAATGTGAGAGAGACACATTGATTGGTTGCCTCCCCCTTGAGCCCTGACTAGGGCCTGCAATGGAGGTATGTGCCCTTGACTGGGTTCCAGTCCAAGGGCCAATGCTCTAACCAGCCAGGCAAGACTAAACACATTGTTAAAATGAGGCAGCTTTTCATTCCAAGAAGTACAAAACAGTTTTACAATAAAGCAAACCTAACTATACTATATTGCTTGACTTACATTACCCCACAGTAAAAAGACAATGTTGGATAGCCCTAGCTGGTTTGGCTCAGTGGATAGAGCATTGGCCTGGGGACTGAAGGATCCCAGGATCGATTGCTGTCAAGGGCACAAGCCCAGATTTCAGGCTCAGTCCTTACCAAGAGGCAGCCTATCAATGATTCTCTCTCATCATTGATGTTTCGATCTCTTTCTCTCCATCGGCTTCCTCTCTGAAATCAATAACAATATATTTAAAACATAAACAAATTTATTTTTAAAAATGTTGAT
Organism: Myotis yumanensis; assembly: GCF_028538775.1. Lineage (NCBI taxonomy): Eukaryota > Metazoa > Chordata > Mammalia > Chiroptera > Vespertilionidae > Myotis > Myotis yumanensis. The sequence continues at coordinate 46,555,120 of NW_027223752.1, read as the reverse complement.
AGTGATTTAACCAAAACTTGAATATATTGTATGCATGGAGGATGAAGGTAGGGACAGTGGGGATCTAGAGTGATATGAGTGCTAAATCTTTATCTTCCATATGGGGAAGTCAAAAGATAAATCCTAAAGTTGATCTATCAAGAAATAGCAGCATAAGTATATTATTTAGAAATATGGAGGTAAATATATTTAAAAAATGTTTAAGAATTGGGGAATGGAGCCTACCTCAAGCAAGAGACAATTTCCCAGCAGATTCCCTTTGAATATCATCTGCAGCATCAGCTTTTCCTGGTTGTATAGCAGACAGCCTTCAGATTTGAACTGGAACTTTAGCTCTCCTGGGCCTCCAGCTTGCCATCTGACCAGCAGATATTGAACTTGCCAGCATCCATAATCACATGTGTGAATCCTTACTTTTTAGATATATATATATATAAAAGAATTGGGGAATAGTGCCCAGCTGGTGTGCTTCAGTGGTTTCAATGGTTGAGCGTCGACCTCTGAACCAGGAGGTCATGGTTCAATTCCCGGTCAGGGCACATGCCCAGGTTTTGGTCTCAATCTCCAGTGAGGGGCATGCAGGTGGCAGCAGATCAATGATTCTCTCTCACCATTGATGTTTCTCTCTTTCCCTCTCCTTCCTTTCTAAAATCAATAAAAATATATTTTAAAAAGAATGAATTGGGGGAATGGGACTCTGGAATAGAATAAGGTGGGGCAGTAGACACCTCTTTTATAACCTAAACCTTGTAGTACCTTTTTAAAAGAAAAAGAAAAAGACTAAAGAAACTATCTTTGTGTATTACTTTGATTAAAGAAGAGTATTTCCAAAAAGCCTACAAATTCTAACTTCTATTTCTACCTCAAGATCTTACTGCTTAGCCACAGACATATTTAATTAAGTCCATTCTGGTAGGTATTTGGGGGTGGATATTTGGGATGACAAATTTCTAAAAAACTGGAGTGTTGTGGCTATGTGGGAGTAAAAGTAGTTGCTACTTGCCTGTCTGGTACTGTTTCCCAGCCTCTCTCTAGAAAAATGTCAGTTCCTGTCCGATTAGTTGTCTATCACTGTACAACAAATTATCATAAAACTTAGTGGCCTAAAACAACAAACATTTATCATCTCACAGTTTTTGTGGGCCAGCAAGTCAAAAACAGCTGAACTGGGTTATGTGACTCAGCTTCTAAGGATGTTGCAATCATGACTGGGGCTTCAGTCACCTAAAGGCTTGCTGGGCTCCCTCACATGGCTGCTGGCAGCAGGCCTCAGTTTCTTGCAGGCTGACCTTGGCCATTGGGCCTCTCCATAGATCTGCTGGTGTGTCTTCATCACATGACAGCTGGCTTCCCACTGAGGGAATGATCCAAGGGAGAATAAAGAGGAGCCCCAATGCTTTTTATGACCTGGTCTCTAATTATATACTGTCCCTTCCTCTGTATTCTATTTGTTCAGAGCACGTCACTAGATCTGACGAATGGTGGGGGGAAAGTGTACGTATTTTAAAACCACACATCCATCAACGTTACATTATAGGTAAGTAGGAGACTATCCTTAAATAATTTTTGAAGATTTAAATCTAACTCATCACTGCTTGTTATGACATCTCTTTTATTGACCCTTCCCCCCCCCCCCCCGCAAAAAAAAAAAACAACGAGTTAGCCCTACTTTCTCATACCTCTTCTTTTCTACTCTGTGATATTGTAAGTTCCTTGAGTCCTGATGACATTTCTTAGTCTTTCTGTATCTCTGCTTACTTATCATGGTGTCTGGCATACTCACATATTTATTCATTCAGGAATTTATCTATATAACCATCTTCGGGGGATACAATAATGAGCAAGAAATAGTCACAGTCCTTGTTTTCCTGGAACTTATAGTCTACTGGAAGGAAATGACACTAACCATTTAATCACACTTATGAATGTATAATTACAACTTGAGCTACATTTTCTGGTGGGGAGGAATAGAGTCTTACAGGGACATATGAAAAAGGAGCAGGGCTGTTCTGCTGCAGACATGGGGAAATGGATAGGTTCATCTGAAGTTGGAATTTTGCCAGATGGGTGAGAGAAAGAGAATATGGGTCAAGGGGGTCTGAAATATTGGTGTTGAAATAACACATTAGTATGTGCTCATAAATAGTTATTGAATTGAACCAATGTGCTGTCTTTTTTTCTCTGCTTTATCCTCTCTTCTTTACTTCTTGATGTCAGAGGTGCTATATTTTTATGTGGATGGACTCGTTTGACCAGAATAGTTGTAGCTGAGTGGGAGAAGGGACTATTCCTGCTCAATTCATTTTCCTTGTTTATTGTCTGCTGCAATTCCCAGTTATATTTAGAAAAACAGACTAGAATAGTCACACAACACATATATTTTTCCAAATAAATTTGAAGACATCGCTTATGTGAGTTTGATAACTTAATTCACATAAATTTACACTTTATACATATAGATAGGGTATTCCTATTTAAACTCAAAATTCAGAGCCAGTGGATAAGATGAAATCGAATGGACTCTATTTGGAGAACTTGACTGATTCTACTGGAACAACAATAAATGCTCCCCAAGAGCAAGGCTGGGAAAGATACAGCTACAGAGACCTATCCCGCAAAAATTGAGGTCATTACTACCCTTAAAATAAATAATTTAAAATAACATTATTGAATGCTTACTGTGTGTCAGACTTATTATGTTAATGGCTATAGGCATATCATCTTATTTAATACTCTATGGCACCCCTATGCGATAGGTACAATTATTATGCTCATTTTACAGATTATTGAAAGATTAAGTAATTTGTCCAAAAGCACAGAAATCTGAAAGACAGTTCTATCAGACTTCATGTTTCTGACTCAGCCTACGTGAGCATCTTTATCTTGTGCCCCACATCTCCACAATCCACCCCTTTCCGCTCTTGTTGGCCTCCTTTTTGTTTCTGAAACGAGCCAAGGTCTTCTTCACCTTAGGATCTTTGCACTTGCTATTTCTTCTCTTTGGAAGGTTCTTCTCCACTTTGTTGCACAACTGGGTCCTTATTTGAGATATCTGTTCTAAATTAGTTCTCCTCAACTTGCTCTATAACATTACCATGTTTTACTTCCAGCACAGCCTGGCTAGTTTAGATGACTGTGGTACTGTGCACTGAGTTGGAGTCCCACTCAGGGCACACACTAGTATACGGGTGCCCCCGTCAGGGCATGCACAGAAGGCAACCGAAGGCAACGGATCCATGTTTCTCTCTCTCATTGATGTTTCTCTCTCTGTCCCTTCCTCTCTAAGCATATCCTTGGGTGAGGATTTAAAAAAAGTATTTACATTACAGTATATAATTCATTACGTTCTGAGATTATTTATTTTCATCTCCCCACTAGATTGTGTACCCTTAGTACCTCTTTCACTGAATGAATAAATGAATGAAATAGTCTCCTTCCGTACCTAGAGGTCCTGGATAGTAGGACTGCGTTATACCGATAGGCCATCAAAACTATATAGAGAGATTGCACATTCCCTACTTCACTCTGAACTCAGCTTATTGCAAAGTCTTTCGTGGTTCCAGGACAGCAGTGATTTAAGGATAGCGAGGTCTCTTGGAATGACCAGAATAACAGCACCCTGCTTTACCCAGCCTGGCCAGCAGGGGGCAGTGCGTTCGGAGGCCTCCTTTCAGTGCACGCCTATGTCCTGGAAAGGAGAGATGGAGTAGGGAGGCGGGGCCAACAGGAAGGGGCGTGGCTTCCCACGAACCCGCCCTCCCAGGGAGGCTGTCCCCGCTCGCCCCGCCCCCACCCCCGCCCGGGCGGCCATGGCCCTTCCCGGCATCCCCTATGAGCGACGGCTTCTCATCATGGCGGACCCTAGAGATAAGGCGCTGCAGGACTACCGCAAGAAACTGCTGGAGCACAAGGAGATCGACGGCCGCCTCAAGGAGTGTGAGTGCACCTCTCTCCGCACGGCCTCGGGCCTGGGCCCGCTCCGTCTCGGACGCGGCGGAGGCCTTGACGGAGCCCGGCCCCCTGGCCCAGGCGATGGGCAGGCCTCAGGCCAGGGGCAAGGCGCTTTGTCATCGCGCCCCGCGGTTGGGAAGCAGAGCCTCCGCGGGCGGGGACGTGGCCCGGTCTGGTCCCGGGGACAGAAAGAGCATTCCCAGCTCTGAGATGGGGTGGGAGGGGACCCGGGGGGCGAGGGGCAGTGGGCCAGGGTGCTGCCCGGCGGGGGTGCAGGGTGGGCAGGGTGGGCGCGGGCCCGGCCCCGAGAGGGAGAGGCGGGGGTCAGGGACCGGCTGCAGCAGGAGACGGCGCTCGGGTAGCTGCTTGTTGGTGGAGTGGAAAGCCGGCGAGGGGCTTGGAGCGAGGCCGCCGTCACAGTAACCTCGTCTTTTCCGTGCTTGGAGTGGTACCCCCGCCAGGCACACGAGTTTCCCTTAACTCTTGAGCTAAAAGGCCGCTTGTAGGTTTTTAATAGTGCACCTTCATGCCATCTGCTTCTGCGGAGCACCAAACCTGTTGCCCTTCTTTAAGGTAGAAAGCCAGAGAGCAGTCATAATAACCCATGTGAGCAGGGGAAGAGGTGAGGAAGGGTCTGACTTGTATCCTTTGGATTTGTAGTGGCAAATCCGGAAGTGTCACAGTGTCGGCATCTCTCTAGAGCAGCGGTTCTCAACCTGTGGGTCGCGACCCCTTTGGGGGTCGCACGACCCTTTCACAGGGGTCGCCTGAGACCATCGGAAAACATGTATAATTACATATTGTGTTTGTGATTAATCACTATGCTTTAATTATGTTCAATTGTAACAATGAAAATACATCCTGCATATCAGATATTTACATTACGATTCATGACAGTAGCAAAATTACAGTTATGAAGTAGCAACAAAAATAATTTTATGGTTGGGGGTCACCACAACATGAGGAACTGTATTAAAGGGTCGCGGGCATTAGGAAGGTTGAGAACCACTGCTTTAGAGTGTAGCCTAAAATGTATTGCCGATCAAAAAAAAATGATGCTTTCTCTGTAACATGTCATGTTTAAACGTGTCACCTGTAAACAGCGTTATTTCTTTTGTGCTTTGATATATTGGATATGAAATATATGTAAAATGAAATAGACAAGTAAACTTAAGTAAAGTGAGACTTAGTAACTTAAACCCACTAAGATTATTGTTTAATTAAAAATGTTCAAATTATATGATTTCAGTAAGGGAACAATTAAAAGAACTTACCAAGCAGTATGAAAAGTCTGAAAATGATCTGAAGGCCCTACAAAGTGTTGGGCAGGTAGGTAATGGAGTTTGCGGTGTAAGGGGTGAAGATAATTGCTTTGTTTTTAAGCTGTTGGCTAAAGATAATGCTTTCTTTTTTCTTTCTTAGATTGTGGGTGAAGTACTAAAGCAGTTAACTGAAGAAAAATGTAAGTGGATTACATTGTTAATTAATAAGAGAAAGAGTGGACTCTCCCCCACCAACTTTTGAAATGCTTATAATGCTTATTATTCACAATAGTGAAGGTAGATGCTATTCTTGCATAGACTTAATAATTTTCTTTCAACTATGTATTGTCTTCTTGGAGGACAGAAATAAAACTCAACCTGACATCGATGTGGGTATATTTCATTTTACTTGCTATTTTTTAAATGTTTTCTTTCATTTTCTTTTCTCTAGTCATTGTTAAAGCTACAAATGGACCAAGATATGTTGTGGGTTGTCGTCGACAGGTAACACTTTAAATTTGTATAGTGCTTTATAATTGGCCAAGGTACATTCATAAAAGTTATTTAATTCTTGAGGTAAGCAGGTCAGGTATTACGTCCATAACTCCCAAAAGTGGTTTGTTAAGATATAAACTAAAACTATGGGCTTTGATTCCTGGTATTCTCTACTTGCTACTATACTTAGTTGCCTCCGTTAGCTCTACACACTTAGAAATCAAAGACTTTTATGTTCCTTTCAGGGCCCTCTGGATGCCAAAAGTTGGCATTTCTGCCCTAGCCAGTATGGCTCAGTTGGTTGAATGCCATCCCATGGGCCAAAAAGTCGCCAGTTTGATTTCCAGTCAGGGTACATGCCCGAGTTGTGGGCTGTATCCCCAGTAGGGGCATACAGGAGGCAGCCGATCGATGTTTTTGTCTCTCACATCGATGTTTCTCTCTTCCTTTCCCTTCTTCTCTCTCTAAAAAATCAATTAAAACAAAATAAATAAGAAAAAAGTTGGCATTTCAAAGATACTAGTATGAGGGTAAGGAAGTATTTGAAAACTGGAAAATATTGGAAAAGCCAGAGTATATATTTCTTATAGATATTAATGTTGAAATAGCTTCACATTAATCTCATTTTAGCTGTTTTTCAGGTATCTCACTTGTAATTTTTTTCAGTTTAATCTATTATATTTTGCCTGCTTCTACTTCATTGTAATTGATACTAAATCCTAACCTTAGAGCTCTTTGCAAAATTCTGTGGTAAGTAGTTAGTAATTTGTATGATTCTGAAATTATATTGGCAAGCAGTTTTTTAATCTATGAAAAAGTAACTTTAGCCTGGCTGATGTGGCTCAGTGGTTGAACATCAACCTATGAACCAGGAGATCACGGTTCAATTCCCATTCAAGGTACATGCCTGAGTTGTGGGCTCCATTCCCAGTGAGGGGTGTGTAGGAAGCAGCTGATCAGTGATTCTCTTTCATCATTGTTCTTTCTCTCTCTCCCTCTCATTTGCTCTCTGAAATCAATAAAAACACTTTTTCTTTTTTTTTTTAAGTAACTTTATTTATGGAAAGTAACATCCTGAATGTGAGGTCGAACCTATTGGATAGATACTACCCAATTCTATCCAAATAAGTTACTCTGCCCAAATATACCAATAAATTGTTTAGTATAGTTCAATCTAGTACAGTGGTCGGCAAACCGCGGCTCGCGATCCACATGCAGCTCTTTGGCCCCTTGAGTGTGGCTCTTCTACAAAATACCACATGTGGGCGTGCATGTACAGTGCGATTGAAACTTTGTGGCCCATGTGCAGAAGTCGGTTTTCGGCCTGGGCGAGTCTATTTTGAAGAAGTGGCGTTAGAAGAAGTGGGGGTACGTTCGCTGAGGTAGACCCCTCAGATTGAGGACGTTTTTAGCAAAGGCCAGCTTAGGAGTACCCTAATCCTATATAATAAAAGCCTAATATACAAATTGTCCCCTGGACTGGGAGTTCAACCAGGAGTTTGACCAGGGTGCAGGGCCAGCAGCGGTGGCAGCAGGCGGCCGGCAGAAGGGAGGCGCCCCCGCCGGCAGCCACTAGGGACCCTGCCTATGCACGAATTTCATGCACTGGGCCTCTAGTTAAGCTAATAACAATGTACCTACCTATATAGTTTAAGTTTAAAAAATTTGGCTCTCAAAAGAAATTTCAATCGTTGTACTGTTGATATTTGGCTCTGTTGACTAATGAGTTTGCTGACCACTGATCTGGTATAATCCAGTTAGCATAGTGTCTGGCATATAGCAAAGGCATGAAATGATGGTGGCTGTTTTGTTTTTAACAGTTTACTAAAAATCTCTAAAGGGGAAACAATGCATTTCCCCCTTTTCTTCTATGGTCACGTAATACTTTCTTCCCAAAAGGTATAGTTTTTAAAATAAATCCAATGGGCGCACCACTTTCCTTCTCCCAAAATGTTCACTTAACAGATTTCTGTATAAATGCTTTGGTAATAATCACTGAAGTCACTGTAATACAGTGCCTGAGTGCGAATGAGTAGAACTATATTAATGAGCCTTTGAAAGTAAAATACTAAAGGCCATTCCTTCTTTAAGAACAAGGTCATTTACATCTCAAACTTTATGTATTGGTGATTTCACATTTCATGCTTAGATTGCACAAAAGGGGCAGATGGAAATAACTTTGAATTATAATGTTTACAGCCTTCTGATGGCATGGTGCTAATGATCTAATATTAGTATTCTCTCTGCAGGGTAAAAATGATTATTTCGCTTCTACATATTCTCCCCTTTTTAAGTGTTTAACTCCTTTTGTTTTACAAAATTAGCTTGACAAAAGTAAGCTGAAGCCAGGAACAAGAGTTGCTTTGGATATGACTACACTAACTATCATGAGGTAAGTTTCTGATTCTAATTAGTTTATTTTCACAGAGGGAAAATTTTATCCAAAATATGTTTTTAGAGATCACTGAATATTTTGCCACTTCTCCTTTTACTAATTTCTAATTAGTTTAAACATCTTTAAATAAAATCACCAAAATGTGCTCGCATCATTTATACTTTTATCTGTAGGCTGAGAGAAAATTCATTTTAAAAAGAAAAATACATACCTTGTCATTATAGGTATTTGCCGAGAGAGGTGGATCCATTGGTTTACAACATGTCTCATGAAGACCCTGGGAATGTGTCCTATTCTGAGATTGGAGGGCTATCAGAACAGATTCGGGAATTAAGAGAGGTTGGTAGTGTATGCTTTGTTTCTGAACTTAATAATAAATACTATTGGTTTTAAGATTCCTGAAGGGAGAAAGGGGATGAAAAATTACTTTGTCCAAATAGTGGTTACTGAATATTATACATTTAATATTCTTGCTGAGAAGAACAGTACTGAATTTCTAGCTGTGAAAATTATATGTGTTTGTTAATGTGGAGATAATTTGGTGTTAGAAAAATCCTGCTCTTTTTGACTAAGAATCTATCTTCTATGTATTTATTTTTTATATATATAAAAGGTTAATATGCAAAGTATCCCTCGGGGTTCAAGTGGGAGTTTGATTGCTCACTATGACGTGTGCTGACCACCGGGGGGTGCGGCACGGAATGAAGGAAGGCCCCGGCCAGCAGCCAGAAGGTCCTTATAGGCCCTGATCGCCGGCCAGACCTAGGGACCCTACCCGTGCATGAACTTCGTGCACTAGGCCTCTAGTAATTGATTTAATTTGATGCTCATGCCTCTGTGATTTTATTATCATTGTAGGTTATTTGGTCAAAGCACATTTAGATAATGTGTAATATAGTTTTTCCCATACCCTTATTATTGTCAGCTTCCTACCCTTATAGTAGAGTAAGTTACCTGTGCCCTAAATATTTTCTTTTGGTAAAGCTGTTTACTGCTGTTTAAGAAAAATACTGGCTTTAAGGTGGCTTAAACCTTGAAGCTCTTAGGTGAAGAATCTAATCAGGATTGCCTTGCTTCATGGCACAGGTGGCTCTTAACAATTATCGTTAAAGCAAATTGATTATCCTATTCATTTCAACCTAATTTAGTATGGAAATATTTAGGAATGAATGAAGATACCGTATTTTTCTGTGTATAAGACACCTCCATGTGTAAGATGCCCCCATGTATAAGACACCCCCCACTTTTCCAAACCAAAATTAAGAAATCAATATCTTAAACCTAAAACAGGACACATTTTTATTTAATAATTACCACAGGTAATGTTTACATATTAGTACTATGATATTATGCAGCATATCATTTATTCAGCCTCTGTTGCATCACTGCTCTCCTCTTCATCACTATTAGTTCCAGTCATATCAATTTCTTCAACTTCTATTGTATCACTGCTGTCTTCTGAATCACTGTCTATGTATGTGAGATCATTCTCATAAACTGGTGGCATTTTCTGAGCTAACTTTGTTCGTGTTCTCATGGCCAACCCTTCTCTCTTCATGAAATTGAAGCACCATTTTGCCTTTCCTGTAAAATCAACAATGTTCATTTTGCTTGCAAACATTCTTGCCAGACATTGAATAAGCTTGGTTGACACACATAAGCTACTCTGGCACTACTCTATAATCCAAGTCTTAAGTCTGCTCCAAGTTTGACCATTTTGCTGGTTTTCCTCTTAGGCCTTCTTCTTTTTTGGCATCTTACGGAGTTGTTCTTCCTGTTTTCTCCACTGTCTGATCATACACTCAGTGGGAGGAGGTCCAAATTGTCTCTCTGCAGCTCTATTTCCATGCTCTTTTGGATAGCTGATTACATTCAGTTTGAATTTTGCAGAGTAAGACAATCACCAGTTTTTATCTTTTTATTTTTTGACATCTTTATGGGCTCAGAATGCTGATGTCAGTAATAATAAGGCTCGTGATTGGAGGAAGCCTGTTTGACAAGGTATGAGTGTTTCCCTCGTTGGCTGACTTCCGTGTATAAGATGTCCCTCAATTTTCAGTGTAACAATTTTAGGAAAAAATAGCATCTTATACATGGAAAATATGGTACTTGGAATGGTGTATATCATCTGATTTAAACCCTAAGCCAATAGTTTTCAGAGTTTAGTATATTAAGTTTTTAGAACTCTTATTAAAATGCAGATTGCTGGGCCCTCAGCATGGTTCTGATATAGTAGGCTGGGAGTGGGACAAAGGAATTAGCATTTAAACAAGCATTCCAGGTAATTATGTAACCAAATTGTTTTTTGACCCTAGTTGAGGAAGCATTGACCTGAGTGTAAATTAAAGCCTGTTTTTCTCACTTTGTAGTTAATGAAAGGTCAACAGGAAAAGTGCTTCATAGAACAGTGAAATCTTATCTTTAACAGTGATTTGCTGCATCAGGCATAGGAGCAGAAAGAATCTCTCCCTCTCTCTTTCTCACACATACACCCAGTATATACATATGCAGTACCCTTTTCCATCTACATACACTTCAGAATATTGATTTCTCACACTTTAGACACAACTATTCAATAGATGTTTATCTCTCAAGTTACTGATTCTGTAAAGAGATTAAGTTGGGCAGGCAAACCCTCAATTTTTCTGTTCTCCACTTTTTTTTCCTTGAATCAGTCTTAGTAGGATCTTGAAAGCAAAATACTTGGTTCTTTTAAAGCTGCTATGCCAAAATGCCAAAATACGGAAGTTTATATACTTTTTTACTTAGTAGCAGTTATAACTTACCAAATTCCCCATATTAGATTTATTTTGTACTAGAGCAGTGATGGCAAACCTATGACACGCGAACTCATTTTTTTGGTTGATTTTTCTTTGTTAAATGGCATTTAAATATATAAAATAAATATCAAAAATATAAATCTTTGTTTTACTATGGTTGCAAATATCAAAAAATTTCTATATGTGACATGGCAGCAGAGTTAAGTTAGGGTTTTTCAAAATGCTGACACGCCGAGCTCAAAAGGTTTGCCATCACTGCACTAGAGGCTCAGTGCATGAAATTCATGCACTGGTAGGGTCCCTAGCGGCTGCTGGCTGCCGGCTGCCGGCTAGGACCTTCCTTCCCCCAGCCGCCTGCCACCCCTGCTCCCTGGTCTAACTCCCAGTCGAACTCCTGGTTGAGGGGACAATTTGCATATTAGGCTTTTATTATATAGGATTGTATTCCCAAATGCAAAATAGTATATGTCTTTTGATTTTGATGCTTAACTGATTGCTGTTGTAGTGGAATTTTTTTCATTGAGGTAAACTTACATTAAATAAGATGCATAGATTTAGCCCTAGCTGGTTTGGCTTAGTGAATAGAAAGTCAGCCTGCAGACCAAAGGGTCCCGGGTTTGATTCCAGTCAAGGGCATGTACCTCTGTTGCAGGCTTCTCCTAGGCCTGCAGTGCAGGAGGTAACCAATTGATGTATTTCTCTCTGCCTTTTCCTCTCTCTTCTACTTCCTCTAAAAATCAATGGAAAAATATCCTCAGATGAGTGTTAAAAAAAATTATAGATTTAAAGTGTACAGTTCAAATGTGTTTGGACAGATTATATACCTAAATAACCATCACTCTAGTCAAGTGTGTGGTTTGTTAAAATAACCACACACTTTAATTAATTAATTTAAAAATACTTAACATTTTTTAGATGTAAGAGATATCTAAGAAAAACTTCTAATATAAATAGTTTTACATAACATGGGATTCTAGATCCAGTATGAATTGTGATGTGTATACCTAACTATACTGATATTTTTACTTAAACTATTTGAAAGTACATCAAAATCTTTACCAATGTTTAAGAAACATGCAACTTCTTTTCTAGGTGATAGAATTACCTCTTACAAACCCAGAATTATTCCAGCGTGTAGGAATAATACCTCCAAAAGGCTGTTTGCTATATGGACCACCAGGTTGGTATTAATTATGTCCACCTCACGAATGAATGAATCAAGGAATAAAAAAATAAGTTGGAAATTTCATGTGGGCGGTTCCAATCTCCACAGGGGAGATAGGAGATGTATGTCTGCTGTCTCTCAGCATGCTTAGTCCCCTTGGGCCTCATAGGATACACAATTGACCCTTGAGCAACATGGTATTGGAGGCACTGACACCCGCCCCCCCCCCCCCCCCCCCACACACACACACAGTCAAAAATCTGCATATAACTTAAAATCCCTTGGTATCCTCAGGCATTGGTTCTAGGACTTACAGGGACACCAAAATGTGCAGACGCTCAAGTCCCTTACATAAAATGGCATAGATCAATGCATATAGTTGGCCCTCTGCGTGTGCAGATTCCCAACTGCAAATGAAAACAGTACTGGTGCTTATTGAAAAAACCTACACATTAGTAGACCTGTGTGGTTCTTAACATGCCCTATAGTTCTAGTGTATTGTCCTATATGGTTCACAGACCTCTGGGTGTCCCTGAGACACTTGTTGGAAATTTGCAAGGTCAAAACTTAGTTTCATAATGCTAAGATCTTAATTGCCTTTTTCACTGTGTTGGTGTCTGTGCTGATGGTGCAATTGCAAGGGGTAAAACTGCTCATGTAGCTTGATTCAGTTAAGTCAGTGACACAAAATGGTGCTAGTAGTCAGTGTGTTTTTGACTGTTCACACTCGCAGTTTCACTTTAAAACAGTGATTCCCAAAGTGGGCGCTACCGCCCTCTGGTGGGCGCTGCAGCTATCCAGGGGGGCGGTGATGGCCACAGGTGCATTTGTTTTAACTTTTTTTGTATTACCTTTCTATTCTGAGTTCAATAAATAGTTTCATAATTTCAAACTTCAATGTTTCTAATTTACACCTTTCTTTACTATATTTTACGAGAAAGGTAGAAACATTAATACATATATCTTTCTGTTTAATTGCTATTAAAATTTAAAAAAAATTAATTTCCAGGGGGCACTGAGCAATATTTTTTCTGGAAAGGGGGCAGTAGGCCAAATAAGTTTGGGAACCACTGCTTTAAAATGTCCTTGGTGAAGTAGTAAAAATTGTTGTTATTAAATCTTGATACTTGAATAATATCTTTATTCTGTGTGATGAAATGGAAAATACATATAAAGTACTTCTATATATTGAATAGGATAGTTAATCTTTTGTGCATTTATTTGAGTTGCTAGCTGAATTAGCTGAAAGGATAATTTTTAGTTAGTCTGTGGTTATCAGACTGGTTATTGGTTGTTTAGACTAATTATTGGTTATCTGGCACATGCTTTTCAAAAGTAAATGAAGTTTGCCTGTCATACAGAAAACAACTGACACCATTTGTAGCCAGTGATAAAATTTAACCTTTCACGGGAAAATTAGTGTTTTAAAACCTTACATCTGGCATTATGAGCTTGACAGCTTTCTACTACATACTTAAAAGGATGAAATTGGTGATGATATTAACAAATGTGGTCTTTTTAGTATTGTATAATGAAAAATACCAACATTTTGGAGATTTTCATAACTCACTGAATGAATAGTTTCTAAATAATCAATACTTGATATACAATATCATGCATGGGTTAAGATCCATTTTGTGTGCAGAATAGACTAATGTGTTTTAATGTAACAAGTTTCTATTATAATCTATAAATAGGGTTTAATATAGTTATTTTTTTTTTTTATTAATCACCACCCAAGGATATTTCTTCCATTGAGGTATATATTTTTTTAGAGAGAGTGGAAGGGAGAGGGAGAGACAGAAACATCAATGTGAGAGGGACACAATGACTGGTTGCCTCCCACATGTGTCCCGACCTCGACTGGCCTGAGGATCAAGCTTGTAACTGAGGTACGTCCCTTGACCAGAACTGAACCCGCAACCCTTCAGGCTGCTGGCTGCAGGCCAATGCTCTAACCACTGAGCAACCAGCCAGGGGCTGACATATTTCTAAAGTTACTGTATTTGGTGTGCTTAAAATAAAATTACAAGAGATATTTTGAATAAAATTAAAAATTTTAATATTGAAAGTAAAAGTATTATGGAATTTTCACTGGAAATTCTGTTTAGGACTTAGCTTCCATTTTGCAGCATTTACTATCCAAAGGATTACAATCTTAAAAGGCTTTTGAAGTTTGTTTTACTTTCCATCTAATTAAGACTTCTTTTGCCATTCCTAGGTACAGGAAAAACACTGTTGGCACGAGCTGTTGCTAGCCAGCTAGACTGCAATTTCTTAAAGGTAAAGGGAAGATTCTTTTTTGTAGATGTTGAAATTAAATTTTATTTGAATTATCTTATGTTTACTTTAATGTTTTTTCTTTAACCAGGTTGTATCTAGTTCTATTGTAGACAAGTACATTGGTGAAAGTGCTCGTTTGATCAGAGAAATGTTTAATTATGCCAGAGACCATCAGCCATGCATCATTTTTATGGATGAAATAGATGCTATTGGTAAGAGTAACTTGTTTTTTTTCTTTTTATCCTCACCCGAAGAAGGGAGAGATCTATGTTAACATCAATCGGTTGCCTCCTGTTTGCTCCTGGACTGGAAATCGAACCTGCCATCTTTCGGTGTACAGGATGACGCTCCAACTGAGCCACCCAGACAATGCAAGAGTTACATCTTTAAAAATGTATTTTAAACTTTTTTTGAAAGTGTTAGGAAATTTTTTTTTAATCTAAAAGAACTTGTTTCCCTCGCCTCTCATTGAAACTTCTGTGAAGTAGCAAAATGAATTGGATGTTGACATTGAAAAATAAGAAATGTTATACTAAAATCATTGACTTTGTCAGTATAATTCTTACTACTTAATTTTGACCTTACTGGTTTTAACCCCAGCCACTAGTCATATTTTGTCTTAAATGATGTTTATAGAAGAAAAGAGTAACGCATATGATATTCCATGTCATTTTTTTAGGTGGTCGTCGGTTTTCTGAGGGTACTTCAGCTGATAGAGAGATTCAGAGAACTTTAATGGAGGTAATATTTGGTAAAGGGGTTTTATAAAGAAATCAATGTTTATTGAATAAAGAAGTGAACATTGGATAATTGAAGGTCAAATATGTGCAGTTTATTTAATTATTTTTTTAATTTTAATTTTTTGCTAAAAGTATTACAAAGGGTATTACATATGTGTCCTTCCCCCCCCTCCCCCAAATATGTACAGTTTAAATGAAGAATATACTTAAGTATGAAATTTGAAAATACTGACAGGAATAAACATACTTCTCCACATATATCTCTAGTAAGAAAATGACTACTGGAAAATAAGAAGGGTATCTATAAAATGCCCATTTGATGTACAGATGTACTATTCTGTGTCACTTAGATATTTAAATTGTATATTGTACTACTCATTTTGTGAATATGATCTTGCACTAGTTTACTAAGACATTTTATGATCAATGGACTTAGTGAAACTGGTGGCAATAAATGAGTTACGATTATGTATGAGGCTGCTCAAGAAATTACTAACACTTTCCTCTCGTTATATTGCTGAGAATGAGAGGAAACTATTAATTGAAGAAGATGGATGATGGGATATTAGAAGGTACATAAAGCCTTTATCCACTTAAAAATCTGAAAGTGATAGCAAGATCCTAAATACATTTCCCACTTCTACAAATAGAAGCTAGGTAGCATAGGTAATGCAGTGTCAAATTCTGTCTGAGAATGGGTGTTTGAAATTACTTTTCATAAATTAAACTCATTTGTTCACAGGGTATACAGTGTTTTAAAATTATAGAGTCTCTTAGAAACCTTAAATTGAGGTATTTTAAAACAACACTGATACTAGTTTTATTCTTTAAATTTATATGTTAGCTAACGTATTTTGTGAAAGAAATAGACATGTGAGGCTAGCTATATTTTTAAAAGTTTGTTGACTGCAGTTAGGTTTTTCAACATTTATGCAAGAAAGCTTTAGGAATAAAAAAATGTTTAGTGTCTCATATTTATATGTATAGTAGAGTTATTTGAAAAGACATTTAATGGATTTATTATCAGATTTGTAGAATAATCATTATATCCAGTTGTCCTAATGTAAATTTTATGTCAGACATACCATAAGCACTTTATATGTTAGATTTTATTATTACTTGTTTTTTTTAAATTTTATATATTTTATTGATTTTTTACAGAGAGGAAGGGAGAGGGATAGAGAATTAGAAACATCAATGAGAGAGAAACATCGATCAGCTGCCTCCTGCACACCCCCTACTGGGGATGTGCCTGCAACCGAGGTACATACCCTTGACTGGAATCGAACCCTGGACCCTTCAGTCCGTAGGCCGACGCTCTATCCACAGAGCTAAACCGGTTAGGGCTTTATGATTAGTTTTTATTTTTAAAAGTAATTAAGTGAAAAAATCTTGAACATTGGAAATCAGATCCACATAATTTAGTTCATAATTTTTGACCGGATGGAAGCTTCCAGACTTAGTAAAACTACCTCATAGCTATAAAAAGATACATAGTGAAATAATCTTAAAACTTTGAAGATGGAAAGTATATTCCGTAAAATAAGAGAGAAAAAAATCGGGTTCCATGAAATGATGATTTCGAAGATTATCTGTAGGCAATACATTTCATGGTATTAGGCATATAAAAATTGTGCCTGTATATTTTTTAATGATTGGAATGTTTTGTAAAATCTGTCTATAATTTTTATAAATATATTCTTAGTTACTGAATCAAATGGATGGATTTGATACTCTACATAGAGTTAAAATGATCATGGCTACAAACAGACCAGATACACTGGATCCTGCTTTGCTTCGTCCAGGAAGATTAGATAGAAAAATACGTGAGTTAAGGTTCTTTACTTGCTGTCCATTTCCCTTTGTCTATGTTCAGTTCTCTCTCTCTCTCTTTTTTTAAAATATGTTTTTAATTGATTTCAGAGAGGAAGGGAGAAGGAGAGAGAGAGAGAAACATTAGTCAATGATGAGAGAGAATCATTGATCGGCTGCCTCCTGCACGCCCCCTACTGGGAATTGAGCCCGGAACCCAGGCGTGTGCCCTTGACTGGAATCTAACCTGGGACCTTCAGTCCGCAGGCTAGTGCTCTATCCACTGAGCCAAAACAACTAGGGCAGTTCTCTTTCTATTATTTTTCCTCACCCCCTACTGTATTTAAAAAACAAAAACAAGCAAACAAAACTGACTGCAAAAGGATTTCTTAAAATTTCTTATTTTCAGATATTGACTTACCAAATGAACAAGCAAGATTAGATATATTGAAAATCCATGCAGGTCCCATTACAAAGCATGGTGAAATAGGTAAGAAAATAACCTATTTTTATATATTATTTACATTTGGTAAATGAAGCAAAAGGCTATTGTATATCATTGGTAGCCTATCGAATATCTAGTTTTAAATTTAGCAAACATAGTGGTCTTAAATTTGGCTAATATTTATTGACATCTACTGTATGTTAGCGATTGTTTTAAGTGCTGGGGATATAGCTGTGAACAAAACTGACAAATTCCTGCCTTTATAGAACTTACATTCTTGTCAGGAACAACAGATAAAGTGAATAAAATATATAGTATATTGGATGATGATAAGTGCTATAGAGAAAAAAATAAAACAAGGGGACTAGGTAATGCCAGGAGCAGGTGTGCATGCATGCGTGGGTGTGTGTGTTTAAATGGAAGTGGGGAGGGGGAAGGCCTTACCAAGAGGTTGATTTTTTTACGCAATGATCTGCAAATGTGAAGGAGCTAGATAGAAATATTTGGGGGAAAATCATGCAGAGTGAGTAGCAAGTAAGAAGACTTTAAAGCAGATATATGTCTGGAACATTCTAGGGGCAGCAAAGAGGCAAGGTGTCTGTAGCAGAGTAAATGGGACATTAGTACTAAGTGAAATCATAGAAGTAATAGGGACCAGATTGTGTAGAGCTTTACTGATGCCATACTGTAGGAACTTTGACTTTTATTTGTGAAGATATGGATGCCATTGGAGGATTGTAAGCAAAGGAATGATTTTACTTTGTTATGTTTTAACTTTTTATTATAGAAAATTAGAAATACATCAAAGTAGAGATAAGAGTATAATGAACTTCTAACCCTAGGTACTCACTCATCCCCCAGCCTCAATAATTATTAACTCTTTAATAATTAGTTTCATCTGTAACCTCGCCCACCCCCTTAACTTCTCTGGATGTATTTTTAAAATAGAGGTGACAGAATTTGCTAATGAACTGAATGTCGGGTGTGAACTAAAGGGAAGAACCAGGGAAGACCTAGGTTTTTTACTCACACAACTGAAAAGCTGAAGTTACCATCAGTAAAAACAGGGGGAGACTGGAAAGATTAGGTTTTAAAGGGAGAATGAGTTTAATTCTGGGTATATTAAATTTGAGATGCCAATTAGATATCCAAATAAAGATATTGATTAGTAATTCTATATGCATCAATAGTTCTTTGGGGGTGGTCTGTGCTGGAGATACAAATGTGGACAATAGCATAAAAATGATTGTTAAAGTCTTGAGATTGGATCAGATTTCTGAGAAAGGGAATGTGGATAGAGAAGAGCTTCAAAAACTGAGCTAATTCTGACATTAGAAAGTTGAGATGCAGAAACATTAAAGGAGGCGGCGAAGGTGTCCCAGAGGCAGGAGTAGAACCAGAAGCTGGTGGTGTCCTGAAGATGAGTGAATGGTTAATAGGAGGAATTAATTCCCTATCAAATGCTGATAGTGGGTTAGATAAGAAGAGTTCTGAGAATGGACCTTTGGATTTTTGGAGATCATTGGTGACCTTATCAAAAGCAGTTTCTTTGGGATGGTGGGAACTGGGAATGAAACCCTACTTCAGATGGGGCTTCAGAGACATTGGGAGGAGAGACATTGAGTTTAGACATTTCTTTCAAAGAAATCTGTAGGAAAGAGGAGAAGAGAAGTAGAGCTGTATCAGAAATGGAGATGAGGATTTGGGGGAGTTTTCTTTTAAGAGGCAAGAATTTAATTTTTATGCTGATGGGATCCAGAAGAATGAGAAATTAATAGTGTACTTTCCTTGAAGAGAGGTTGGCACTATCTATGAATATAGACTTCATTTACAAGAATAGGAGGGAAGGCAGAATATTATAGATGCTTATGATGACAGTTTCTCAAATATGGCAGGAACTTGGGAATTTTTCTTTTGAATACTTTTATTTTCTAAATGAAATAGGAAGCAAGTTCAGAGTGAAGACTGGAAAGGAATGTTAGAGATTTGAGGACAGAGGACAAGTTATAAAATAGTTTTCTATAGATTTGAAAGACTAGACTAGGGTAGAGGCCAGCAAACGATGGCTTGTAGGCCAAATTCTGCCTTCTGTTTTTGTAGAATGACAAAATTAATTTGTAAATAAATTTATATTATAACACAACCATTTATCTGTCTGTCTATGATTGCTTTCCAACCATAATAGCAGAAATTAGTAGTTGTTTTTTCTTTTTTTAATCCTCACCTAAGGATATGCTTTTGAATTTGAGAGAGAGAGAGAAAGAGAGAGAGAGAGAGAGAGAGAGAGAGAGAGAGAGAGAGAGAGACAGAGAAAGAAGTATCAGTGTGTGAGAGAAAAATCGATGGGTTGCCTCCGACTGGGGATCAAGCCTGCAAGCCTGCAAACTAGTTATATGCCCTGACCGGGAATCGAACCCATAACCTTTTGGAGTATGGATGATCTCCAACCAACTGAGCCACCCAGCCAGGGCAGAAATGAGTAGTTTTGACAGAGACCATATGGCCTGCAAAGCCTTAAAAATATTTACTATCTGGCCCATTACAGAAAGTATGCTGACCCCTGGACTATGGGAATCTAGTAATTGTACTAAAAGCCCTTTAGAAATTAATGGTCCAGAATAATTACAAATAGTTGATTACTGCCTCTTAATTTTTTCATTGCTCATGTGAAAGAATTTTGAGCTGTAAAGATGAGCTGAACTAAAAATGTCAATTTATAGGTTTCCTCCGATACTGAGCTCTTGCTAGGTACCAGCTGTTGTGTTAACCTTGGGAATTCCTATTCTCAGGAAGTTTATAATTTGGACCTGAATGAAGCTAATTAATGAATTATCTGTATGATTTCTTTCTTTTATTTAAATTTTTTAAATTGATTTCAGAGAGGAAGGGAGGGGGAGAGAGAGATAGAAACTTCAATTATGAGAGAGAACCATTGATTGGCTGCCTTCTGCACGCTCCTCACTGGGGATTGAGCTCTCAGCCTGGGCATATGCCCCAGCCGGGAATTGAACCATGACTTCCTGGTTCATTGGTCCAGGCTCATCCACGCTGACTGGGATATCTGTATGATTTCTAATAGAGATTGACATACTCTAGATTGCCTGATAAAGGGTGTCCCATCAGAGCTACTCACATTGTAGCAGTTGTTTCTCTTTCTATTCCATATCAAGTCTATTACTGCTATCAGTTCTTCATTTTAAGTCTGTCATAGAAAGGTTACTTAATAGTCATTATCATAGATCTGATATCACTTGGAGCCTACACAAAAAAAAAACCAGAAAAGCTACCCGGTGCTTAATTTAGCATTTGAAAATTCCATATGATAAAATTATAGCTGATGACTATTTTTGGCATATTTATAGTTGGCTTATGAGATTAAATTCCATTGTTGCTACAGTTGTTTGGTGTCTTGGTTTATTTAAATTAAATATTTGATTACAGTTTTAATGAGTTATAGCTTGACAGATAATCTGAAGTTCACATGTGTATAACTTTTTTAAAGATGTTTTCAGATATTGAGGATATTTCTTGGTTTTAAAGTTTCAGAAGTATGTTTATTTCTTCTTGGTGTTGGTTTACTTAGAATATAGGGTTTTTTTTGTTTTGTTGTTTTTTTTTTAATTTTTTTTAAAAAAATATATTTTATTGATTTTTTTACAGAGAGGAAGGGAGAGAGATAGAGAGTTAGAAACATCGATGAGAGAGAAACATCGACCAGCTGCCTCCTGCACATCTGGAGATGTGCCCGCAACCCAGGAACATGCCCCTGACCGGAATCGAACCTGGGACCCTTCAGTCCGCAGGCCAACGCTCTATCCACTGAGCCAAACCGGTTTCGGCTAGAATATAGTTTTTGGTTGTTAGTATTGTGTAATGTTAACAGAGTTGATGCCTAGCTGATCAAATTCAAAGTAGGCTCTTCAGTTTAAATTTTCCATTTATGAGCATAAATCAAAAACAGATCTTTTTAAAAAAATTAATTTCCAGTGCTTTTTCCTAACCAGATTATGAAGCAATTGTGAAGCTCTCAGATGGTTTTAATGGAGCAGACCTGAGAAATGTTTGTACTGAAGCAGGTATGCTTTTAAAGTAGTATAGTGTTTGCTATTGATTTGATTTAATTTGCTCAGAATGTGTTGAGTTTGTCTAAAAGCAGAGCCTGGGCTTTGTAAGGAGTTGGGTGCTTTTTTTTGGAGGGGGGCGGGGGGGGGGAGGGGAGAATGATTCCAAGAAGCAGGAGGGAACAGGGCACGTGAGATGGGAAAAGGAAATGCTATTATAAGAGTGCACCATTGAGGTAGCTGCTCTAGGCAAGAGAGGGCTGATTTTGATGAGATCCAGAGAAACATACCAGAATGCCATTTAGCATTACCCAGCTGAAATATTGGGAGACTGGCATTTATTTACCAGCTCTCATCCCCCATTGGATGAGATTTGTCCTTGGGAATGTTAACTCTTTTGCACTTTGGATGCCTAGGGTAGAGTGTGGAAAGACAGGCATGTGATAGGATACTGGTCCCCTGAAGTAAGTCTGAGGCTATACAGAACTGTGCACCCACACCCGTGGCTGAAATGAGACTAGGCCAGCACCAGAGAAATCTCCAATGTGGATAACATGTTTTCTGATGCTAGTCTGTCAGCTTTGAAAGTTTGATTTATGAATTTTGTGTTCGTACAGCTTGTGTAAATGTAATCATTTTAAATATAATTTTCTCTATGGGTTGTGTGATCCTTTTTTTATTTCTGGTACCAAGTGGCTTTAATACCCCACATAATAGTCAATTAGTTTTTGTCCTCCACACAGAATCTGAAAATCAAAAAAATTGATTTCTATGATAAGTGTTACAATGTGTGATTTCCTCTTTTTCCATATCACCTTTGGCCTTATTTTAACATTTCTTATACATTCACACAATATTTAAAGGCATGGCTTTTCCATAAGAGTATCTTTGTGGGTATACTGTGATTCTGTATCTGAATCAGAAGATGTTCAGATCTAGAAATTCAGTTTGAATCAGAGTAAATCATGCTCACAAAGACTTAATAATGAACAAAAAATAATATTTAAGAGGTAAACTATTATCTGGTTTGAATTACTTGAAGTAATTTATGACATTCTCTTTCCAAAGTCTCCATTGACCAAATTATCAAAAGATTGCTTTAGGTAAAATGGAATCCAAACAAAAGGTCTCATCCCCCATTGGATGAGATTTGTCCTTGGGAATGTCATAATCTTAAAGGCTGATACCACCAAATTATGATGATCTCCATTTTTTCAGCATATATAAAGGAATGATTTTTAGCTATTTCCAACAAAGCTTTTAGCTTTTTAACGGTGGAACATTGATATCTGGAGACATATTGAAATTCTTTGGAGTATTTTTGTTAACATATCTTCCTGTAGGTTAAAATACACTATATTCAGTTATAGTTGTCTTTTCCTTTCAAATCCAGAGATTATCATACTTTCTGGATTAGACTACATCTCAGATTCACTCATTTACTAAGCAATTATTTGGATTCACAGGTTTGGAAAAATAACTTGCCTAATTTAGTTGTAGCCTTCTAGACAAGTTTTAAAACTTCAGTATTAAAAAAAAAAAACCAGTTATTTCTATTCACTTGATTTCTGAAGACAACATAGAGTAGCTATTTTTAAGACTCCTTGTAATTAGAAATCTTGAAAGGGAAGAAGATAGGAAGTAACCTTTGAAATCTTTTATTCAAACCCACTCATTTTATATATGAGTGAAAATTCAATATAAGCAGATCCTCAATGAAAATATTAGTAGGATTCATTTAATTAGTAAATAGGGATACCTTATTGGCTTTAGCTTATGAAATTAGGATCCTCTCATAACCTGGGACCCATGATACAACTACATAATGTTAAAAAGAAAAAAACACAAACAAAAAACTTTTACCCCCTTGTCAGTTATTTGACAAGTAACTTGTCAAAAACTTGAAGGAAAAAATTGAATTACGATACTTGAATAGGGAAGTTATAATATCAATCAATTTGTATATAATTAAGGTAATTTTAATACATGAATAATGGCATTGAGTTTGGTTAAAGCGTACTGTTCACTTTCTAAAAATTCCTATTCTCTAACCTTTTGATTATTAACAAGTCAAGGCTATCAGAATTACTGGAGGTGTTTTGTGTTTTCCCAAACCATACATGGGTTACTTCCTTCTAAGGAATTGCTACTTGTAGCGTAAAGAAACTGATGCTTAAAATGTGTATGTTTGGTTTATAGTTGGATTTTGTTTTGTTTTTTCAAGATGCCATTGGATACAGGGATTGTGTGATTTAGATTTTAAATATTCAGATAATTATCTTGTTTTCTAGCTTTTGATTTGGAAAATAATGTTCACGATAGCTGGAAAGTCGTTGAACAGTGATAGTGATTTTTAACAGATCAGAACTGCTGATTCAGAAGTAGTAAATCTACGCTCCTTCAACTTTACTAGTACTCCATAGAATTACATTATTTAGTTTCCTTATAATAAAGTAGAGACCCAGTGCACGAAATTCGAGCATGGTTAGGTTCCCTAGGCCTGGTGGGCGATCAGGGCCAATTTGCAGGGCAATCGGTGGGGGCCATCAGGGGGCCCCTGCTGGCACCCGCTTTGGCCAGCCTGGTGCTGCCCGCTCGCTGGCCCCACCGCTGCTGCCGGTCACCTCCCTCTGTGGGAGGGGCCTGTGGGCTGGGGGCAGCTCCTGCGTTGAGCGTCTGCCCCCTGGTGGTCAGTGCATGTCATAGTGACTGGTCATTCTGCTGGTCGTTCTGCCGTTGGTCAATTTGCATATTAGGCTTTTATTATATAGGATAGGATAATTCACATATTATATAAAGCAGTCACATTATTTTATTTTCCACAGGTATGTTTGCAATTCGTGCTGATCATGATTTTGTAGTACAGGAAGACTTCATGAAAGCAGTCAGAAAAGTGGCTGATTCTAAGAAGCTAGAGTCAAAATTAGACTACAAACCTGTGTAATTTACTGTGAGGATTTTGATGGCTGCATGACAGACATTGGCTTAATGTAAAAATAAAGTTAAGGAAAATAATGTATGTATTGGCAATGATCTCATTAAAAGTTATGAATAAAAACATATATGAATAACAAAAATTAGTAACTCAGTATTTGTACTTTTAAGATTGGTACAGAAGAAATTTGTATGTTTGTTAATGTTGCATTTATTGCAGCAGAAGTTAAAAGAGTGTGTTGTAACTTTTCATATTTGTTGTGTGAGCATTTTATAAAACATTGAAAATGGTTTGAGATAGTAGTACATTTCTATGACTTATTTTATATCATTTGTTTTCCTCATCCTAAAAAGTTGAATAAAATCTGTTTGATTCGTTCTACATATATTCTTGTCTTTTGTAAGAGTACATTTACTATTGTTCTTAAGGTTCTTTATTTAGTAAGTAAACTATTTAATAACCAAGATGAAGTTGTATTTAGGTCAGAGGTGGGGAACCTTTTTTTTTGCCAAGGGCCATTTGGATATTTAAAACATCATTCCCAGGCCATACAAAATTATCAACTTAAAAATTAGTTGCTAATTTGGTCAAACATTTAATTAAATCATCCCTAATGCCTTGGCAGGGCCAGACCAAATAAGGCCGGTGGGCCAGATGTCCCCCACCCCTGATTTAGATTGTTGGCTTTTTAGTTTTATTTCAAAACAGTACCCACACTGTTTTCATAACAGCATCTTACTGTGTTTTCATGTCTATATATCTCCTTTCAGAAAGTCTTTAATTTTCACCTACTGTAACTAGGCTGTATAATAGTTAATTGAAATAGTACTAACACATCCATAACCGTTTAGATTATAATTGAAAGTAATATTTGCTAATAAACGTTACTTGGTTTTTGGTTTTCTTAGGTTATATGAGATGATAGTTTCCTTTTTGAGAATGTTACGGTCTGGGCCCTCTTCCCAGAAAAGTTGGCACATAAGTATACATAATTTTGCACATACTAAAACTTAATATTTATTCTTTCCCAAGTTCACCCATGGACTCCATAGGTGTCTATGGATACCAGGCTGAGTGTCCGATGTAGGGGATGTTGATGTCAGAAATGTTCAAAACAAAAGTTCTGTTACCATACACAGTTCTTTCTCATATCATGTGGCAGTTAAAGATTTAATGTTACAATAGGAAATCATCATTGGGCATCAATTAAGATGATCTTATTAAAGGTGTTTAAAAAAAAGAAACTTGGCTTCAGTTTCATAAACACTAAAAAACAAACATTATATGACCTGGGTAATTAATTATACAATCATTCTTCAAAATAAAAACTTACTAACAGAGCCCTGGCTGGTGTGGCTAAGTGTTCAGAGCTTTGGCTCGGGCACCGAAAGGGCTTGGGTTTGATTACCTGTCAAGGACACGTACCTGGATTGTAGGTTCAATCCTAGCTAGTTGGGTGAGTTTGAGAGGCAACCACTGGATGTGTCTCATGTTTCTCTCTCTCCCCATCCCCCCCTTCCTTCCCTCCCACTCTAAAAATCAATGGAAAAATTATCCTCCGGTGAGGATTAATACACACAAACACAAAATTAGTGTATTGTATGCTTTTTTATAACTTTAAAAGAGAAAACAGATTACATAGTAGAAAAAATGGATTGCTGAAGCTAGCCACCTAAAACTCAAACCATTGAACAGTTCAATTTCTGTCTGTATGTTGACTTTTTCATAAATATGACAATATAAAAAGTAATAGGATGTTTGTGTTGGAGGGTCTAGGTCAAATATCCATGTGATTCTCTTTATCCACTGTAATTTGCAATTTAATTAATAAATGACTTGCTTTTTTACTTTGGTGGTGGTTGTTTTTTCAGGAATCAGTTTGGTATACAAACCTTAAATGTTTAAAGTGTGGGTTCTTCTAAGCTTGATTTTCCTCATCTGTTTAAATACAAAAAGGATAATAGTATCTCCCTAGGTCCAGAGAGAACATCATATACCTAATCTTTATTAACAATATAGTATTTACTCTGAGTCCTTTTTAAAAGATACTGAAAGCCATGTAGTTTATCACCATTTGAAATATTCATACCCTTCAAGTTAAAGGGAGAGACCTTTCTTCAGTATTATGTACAACAGTGGTTCTCAACCTTCCTGATGCCGCGACCCTTTAATACAGTTCCTCATGCTGTGGTGACCCCCAACCATAAAATTATTTTCGTTGCTACTTCATAACTGTAATTTTGCTACTGTTATGAATCGTAATGTAAATATCTGATATGCTATATGTGTTTTCCTATGGTCGCGACCCACAGGTTGAGAACCGCTGATGTACAATTTACTGAGTTATCCATTTCATTTCTATTTCTTAGGACTGTTTTCTATTTGCCATTTCTTGAGATTTCCTAGTTGTCATATACCGAAGCCCACCATTTCAGTTTGCCTAAAAGTGATGGGTGTTTCATTTTTTGTGTAGCATAATTTTAAGATGAACGCTTCACTCATCACTCTTGGTTATAACCTCACCGCAGATTGCGCAGGATTCTGAGAAGGGAGAAACTATGGTTTTCCTTTCGGGTCCCAGCTACTGGTGGCTGGGATGTACTGACCATTCTTAGACCAAAGAGGTTTGCGTCTGCGTGGAAGGGCCGAGCTGGTTGATTGCCCACTGCCTTTCCCAGGACCTTCAGGCCTTCCCTCCCTCCTGCCGCAGCCCCGCCTCCCACCCCGGTGAGCTCCGCACGGGCCCTCCGAGGCGCCGCCCACGGCGGCTGCGCTGTCGCGAGGGGGCGGGGCGGCGGCGCGCTGACACCTGGCGGCCGCGGGGGGCGGGCCGAAGGCGAGCGTGGGCTGGGATTGGCTGGACGGAGCGGGGAGGGCCGGAGGAAAAGGGAAGACGGTTGTGGGGCTCGTGGTAGTACCCCAGTCTGGGCCGCCTGCGGGGCGCGGGGACTCCGGGGGAGGGAGACCGCAACAGCATGGCGGCCGGGTATGAGCCGCCCCACCCGCCTCTGCCCCTCTGTCGCCGCCGCCGCCGCCGGAGCCGCCGGGACCCTTTGGTCTGCGCGTGTCAGTTGTAAGGCCGCCGCCGCCCGCCAGCCCTCGGTCCGCCGGCCCTCCTTCCTCTACCGCCGCTGCCGGCCCGACGGTCGGGCTGGCGAATCACTCTACTCCCACCCCACCCACCAGTCCGCCGGCCGGGATCATGGAGGACGTGAAGCTGGAGTTTCCCTCGCTCCCGCAGGGCAAAGAAGACGCCGAGGTGAGTCTGCCCCTGGCCGCCACGCACAGGCCGAGGGGAATCCCAGGCCCCAGCCGTGGGAGCCTCCGAGGCTGCCGGAGCCCTGTTGCCTCCTGACGTCCGGGGTCTCAGGCAGGAGCCTCCCGCTCGGGGGAGGTGGGGCTTCCCCCACTCAGGTCTCGCCCTCCGCCCTCCGCAGGCGCCGGCCGACGGGTTGGGTCTGGGGTCATTAATGTAACGAGACGAGCAGGAGCCGTCTCCCCACCCCAAGGCAGCGTCGAGGAAAAGCAATGCGAGGGAAACGTTGCTTTTCATCTCCATCTGAGGGATGGCTTTGGCGTCACAGACTTCACCTGTGGGACACATGCCCCTGCCCCGCATGCGGACTAGATACGGGGGCTGACGTTCAAAATGCTCCTTTGCAAAAGTTTCCTAAAGTAGTGGTTTTTGTTTGTTTGTTTTGAGGCAAAGCTACAAAGCTGGCTTATTTGAGTCTGAAAACTTAAATCAGAAACCTTGCCCTTTGGAGGGAAGTTAATAATAAAATTCTTCTATAGCTTGGCCTCCTGATTTCTACTTTGGAGTTATTTTTATAACCCACTTTACTTTTTCCCCCGTCTAACTTTTGTATTGAGTTTTGTGTTGCTGGTTTTTTTTTGTTTGTTTGTTTGTTTTTTTACCCTATCTACTCCTTATTTCAAGTGTATTGCAGAATATTAAATTAGAATTTTCTGAACTCTAAATTAGTAACAGGACAAGGCATGCGTTAGCACGATCAAGAAAGAAAGAAATCTAACATTTCTAGTTTTAAATATCTTAAAAGTAATTGGAAAACGCTCTATTTTTAAGAGACCATTCAGTTTATACCAAATATTCATTCTATTGAATATCTTCATTTGGGGTTCACATTTTTTTGTTGTTTGGAGGGATCTTTTGCTTGTGGTAGTGATTGAT
This sequence comes from Myotis yumanensis, assembly GCF_028538775.1. Lineage (NCBI taxonomy): Eukaryota > Metazoa > Chordata > Mammalia > Chiroptera > Vespertilionidae > Myotis > Myotis yumanensis. The sequence goes on along the minus strand of NW_027223752.1, from coordinate 46,526,604 downwards.
CCTTGAGATTTGCATATGTTTTCAGAATAGGTTCTTTTTTACATTTTTATTGTTTTGAGAGAGAGAGAGAGAGAAACATTGATTTGTGGTTCCATCTACTTATGCATTCATTGGTTGGTTTATTGTATGTGCCCTGACCAGGGATCGAACCCACAACCTTGGGGTATGGGGAGGACACTCTAACCAACTAAGCTACCTTGCCAGGGCCAGAGTGGACTGTGAAATAGGGGGGAAAAAAAGTTGAATTTATGTTTAAAAATGAATTTAACTTTTTTCTTTGTTTAATATGGAATAGTGTAAATGAGAAGTATGTTTTTATATCTTCATAAGTACTCAGTCATTTCAGCACTGGAAACAAACTTAGGAATAATGTAAAACATCCCCAATTTTCAGGTGAAGATATTGCAGTTTACTGAGAATAAGTCCATGGTAACAGAGTAGCACAAGACAGTGAGGACCTCAATTCTTCCCTGCTGTAATCCTAAAATTTCCAGTTTAAAATGTTTACAGAATTTAATTTACTCTTTTATTGTGTATATAATATGTGTTATCCCTGCAAAAATTATAAAATCTTACTGGAAATATAGCTTGCTTGTTCTCTGTGTGGGACAGAAGTAATGTTTAAAGTCTAGTAGATAATGATAACAGATACTACCTACTGAAAGCCAGTTAATTCCTTATTTCATAACATTAGATGTTTCTTCTCTTTTTGTTGCAAAATCAGACTAGCTTAAGCAAAAAGACATGAAGTAATTGAATCCAGAAAGTTAGAGGTGCAGCTAATCTTAGGGTCCTGACTAGACAGTATTATAGTGCATCAGAGCTGCCACTGCCTCTCATCAGTGCTTGTCCCTACTTTCTCACAGTGTCTCTGCTTTTCCTTGGGCTCTTTCACTAGCATGGAGTTTGGCCATCGACTTCTCCGGGGCCTACACATTGAGGAATAAAAGCACTTCTCTCCAAGCTTCAGTGTTTAAAATCTAGAGGACTGGCCCAGCTTGGGTCATGTGCCCATCCTTTGGATCAGTCACTACAGCCAGGAAGTGGTAAATATAATGAAGGGCCCAGGCTAGGTCATGTACCTGCTTCCTTGGCTAGGATAGTGAAGTTTATCATTGGTAGACATTTCCACAGAAGATGGGGAGTGCTTTTGGGGCAGACAAAACTTTAAATACCCATTAAATAGGGTGTGTAGTTACTCAAGCTAAACTGATAAACTAATTTCCAACGAGATACGTGAAGTGTCAAATGGTTTTAAATGTAGTTAGCATGACCAGCCAGCATAGTGTCTTCCACATAGGAAGCACTACATGGAAACTAAAGTACAATCCAAATCTTGCTTTAGTAAAAATGGAATTCAAGTAAAGCAAGAATACTCTTAATGATTGATGTGATCAAGCTGTGATAGCTTGATGATCCTATCATCTCTTTAAGAACATTACTTCTAAGTTTCTTGACATGCTGGTCAGGGCATTCTTTATAGGTCAGAGCTTGTGTTACCAGTCCAAAGTGCCCCAAAGCTTTGAAAGGCAAGACTAAGCAGGAGCTGTTATCCTGAAGGTCACAGAAACAATGCAGGCTTGAACAAGATGGAGTCAGAGGCAAAGCATTTCACTTTTACATGAGCAAAATTTTAGCTGTGTTCAAATCAGTTTGCAAAAAGATCAGCACTCCTTTGTTTAAAAACACTGTGATCTCCCATTGTTTTGAGGATGAAGTTCAAACCTGTAACATCATCTGGAGGGTCCAATGTGTTCTTGAATCTGCCTACCTCTCTAACCTCATTATGAGCTATTCTTCCTCTTGCTCCCTTCTCTGTATGCCCTAGTTATATTCATCTTTTCTCAGTTCCTATAATGCTTTAATTCCTCCCCTCTCCCTCCACCATCCCCCAGTTAAATACCTTTGCATTTACTGTGTTCCTCTGCATGGCTGCAGCACTTTCCTTGCACTCAACTAGTTAACTATAGGCATGCATTGCATAATGACATTTCCATCAACTTTTTTAGTTTTTATAGGCAGAATGAAGATGGAACGAAGAAATTAAAAGTGAATTATTTCAGGCTAGGACACCTTCCTCTAAAGGGGGGTCTTTTCAGACAGATAAGAAATTCCAGATGGCCCAGCCCGCATGCCTCAGTGGTTGAGCGACGACTTATGAACCAGGAGGTCAAGGTTAGATTCCCAGTCAGGGCACATGCTCGGGTAGTGGACTCGATCCCCAGGTTCTATTTCTCTTTCCCTCTCTGAAATAAATAAAAATATATTTTAAAAAACCAATTCCAGACTGCTAAAGATTATGATTCTGTAAGAGGCTGAAACTGCTTTTAGAATCAGGTATTAGCCATTGTCCATTGTTTCTCGTTGGATAGAGCGGTAGCCTGAGCACAGAAGGTTCGTGGATTTGATACTGAGCCCCAGTTAGGGTACGTGCTGGAGGCAACCAATCAATGATTTTCTCTCACATTGATGTTTCTCTCTTTCTTTCTCATTTTCCTACTTGCCTTCCACTCTTTCTAAAAGTCAATGGAAAAAGGTATCCTCTGGTAAGGATTAACAAAAACACAAAAAAGAATCAGGTAGTCAATCTAGGTTTGCTATCATTGGCTTTCATCAAGAGTGATACCATTTGGGGCCTGTGGTTTTCTGTTTAACAGTTTTGATGATAGAATCTTTCTTACTTGTGGCAAGATTATAGTAGTTTTTTAGATGTGAGGAAGAAAAATAAATTTTACAGTGTTAATTTTTTAAACAAATTGGTTGCATAGTTAGGACTGTTGGTTTTATAATTCAAAAATTAATCTATTTTCAGGTAGAAAGTGAAATATAATTTACTTTAATTGTAGGTTAGCAACTTAAATGTTATCTTTTTCTTTATCTTTTTTTAATATTTTTTATTGATTTCAGAGAGGAAGGGAGAGGTAGAGAGATGGAAACCTCAATGATGAGAGAGAATCATCAATCGGATGCCTCCTGCATGCCTCCTACTGGGAATCGAGCCCGAAACCTAGGCATGAGCCCTGACCAGGAATCGAACTGTGACCTCCTTGTTCATGGGTCCATGCTCAACCGCTGAGCCACATCGGCTGGGCCCTTTATCTTTTGATTCCCTTAGTACAGTGGTCGGCAAACTCATTAGTCAACAGAGCCAAATATCAACGGTACAACGATTGAAATTTCTTTTGAGAGCCAAATTTTTCAAACTTAAACTATATAGGTAGGTACATTGTTATTAACTTAATTAGGGTACTCCTAAGCTGGCCTTTACTAAAAACGTCCTCAATCTGAGAGGTCGACCTCCGTGAAAACCGACTTCTGCGCATGGCCACGAAGTTTCAATCGCACTGTACGTGCGGGCCCGCACGTGGTATTCTGTGGAAGAGCCACATTCAAGGGGCCAAAGAGTCGCATGTGGCTCGTGAGCCGTGGTTTGCCGACCACTGCCTTAGTACAACATCAAAAATAGGACTTACTTAATAGCACTGGCTTGAGCATCCCTTTCCTAGTACCTTTACATTTAGTGGTGCTTTTGTAACCTGACTTAGAGTAAAACTACCTAAGGAACTTTTTAAAAATAGCCATGCCTAGACCCACCATCATCTATTCTGATTTAATTCGTCTGAGATGGAGCCAGATAATTCTAACGAAGGTGGGCAGGTTTAAGAAAAATTGATATAGAAGCATTTTACTTGAGTGCCTCTCTGTCTTCCCATATTCTCCCAACCCTTTTGTTTTTGAGTGAACATCTGTAGTCCGTTGTTTTTGGCAAAGTTTGAGCAAGGGATGGCAACTAAAGGAAAGGGCTTATTCTCAAAGAGGACTACATTTTTTTGGAGGAGACTGTATACTAATTTTTGGTTTGTGAAACGTCCCAGATCAGATATAGAATTCTGATCATTCTTTTCCCCCTAAGTTGTTCCCCCGACCTATGTAATATTTGTAATCTATCTTGGCATTTCTAAGAATTATGTGTTTTAATCCACCTGATAGTAAGAATTAAGTTTTTATTTACCTTAATGGTTATAGCCTATATTCTTTGGTTCATATATCATATATTCTTTGGTTGGTTTGTTTATTTATTTATTTATTTTTAAACATTTTTATTGATTTCAGAGAGAGTTAAAAACATCAGTGATGAGAGAGAATCATTGATCAGCTAGCTGCCTCCTGCAAGCCCCCTACTGGGATGAGCCTGCAACCTAGACATGTGCCCTGACCGTGAATTGAATGAACTGTGATCTCCTGGTTGATATGTCGATGCTCAACCACTGAGCCACACCGGCCAGGCCATTTATTTATTGATGGATCCTTGAACATTTTTTAACATTTTTCTGCCCCATAATGCAGTTTTATAGATGCTGTAACTTTGCATTTGTATGAGAAAGAAGAAGGTAGAATGAAAGATGTCTTAATAATATATGGTACCCTTTATCATTGATGATTGGAGGATTTTCACTTGTGAATTAATTTTTATTAGGAGCAGATGTGTTTCACAATTAGGGATACAGTGGGGCCTTGACTTTTGAGTTTAATTCATTCCGAGACTGAGCTCGTTAAGGAGCTCGTTAACTCAAATTACTCTATCAACTCAATGAAAAAAATCTGCAGAGAGACAGCTGGTATCTCAAAAAACTTGTTAGTCGGGACACTCGTAAGTCAAGGCCCCACTGTATTTTGACTTAGTTGGCTTGCTTTGGTTTGAAAAATATAGTTGGGCTACTTGGTTAATCAACAAAATTTGGGAAATTGATTCTTCTAATTAATATTAACTCAATAGATTGACAATTATACTAGGAGTCTGCCCAATTAATACCACCATTTCTAAAGTGATGATTTTAGGAGCAGTATGAGCAGGCAGAGATTATGATTGGCAAGACTTGGTTATTATAGATCTATTCAGACCTATGGATGTCTGGTACAGCAAGACTGTGAGCATGGATAACTTTTAAAATTTTGATATAGTATGCCAAAGGCATGAGCAGGAATGGTAGACTAAGAAGGTTTAAGATTTGTTCTGTAGGTAGGTAGTAATCCAGGCTAGGGCAACAAGGAGGGAAGACTCTTGAGATCAAGAATAGTTCCAAATGAAATATTCTGTGATAGAAAGCTTTAAGTTTCAAAGGATACAAGCCTAGTTATAGCAAGTCCTGATACTCACTTAAGGAGGCTGCAAACTTATCTGTCCTATGCATAGTAATAATTTTTCATTCTCTATAATTTGCTTTTTACTCCTATAATACCTTTCCTTTTCTTGAAGCCTCTTTTTCACTCAAATTTTCAGGTAAATTTTGAATTCTATCCCATATGTTCATGCTTGATCTGATATAAAATGTTTTAAATTATTGGACAGTGAAAATTATTTTCTTCAAAAAATTTTTTTGGTAAATGATATTGCAGAACCTCGTTTCCCTATATATTTTCCCATTTTTCTTATTTTATCATGCACAATTTAGAGATTTTATTTTAGGTAAACTCAAAAGTACACATTTCTTTAATCACTTTTCTTTCTCACAGCTGGACAAGTTGCTCCAGGAAAATAAGGCTGGCTATTTAAAAAGAAAAAAAAAGAAAAATGATTCATAGTATCTTGTGCAATGATTACCGAATGCACATCTATTGTGTGCTTATTCTGTATTTGTCTTTGTCACTGAGATGTGTCTCCTGAAGGCAGCATATTGTTTGGGTTTTGTTTTTTCGATCTAGCCCGCTATTCTGCGCCTTTTTTATTGGTGAGTTCAGTCCATTTACATTTAGGGTGATTATTGATACATGAGGATTTCCTGTAGCTGTTATATCTTTTGTTTTCTGGTAACTCTGTGTCTCCTTTGTTTTTTTCCCCCTTATGTTTCTGTCTGTTATTTTAGTTTGGTGGTATTCTATGATTTTTTTTATTTGTTTACTATTTCCTCTTTTTTAACATTATGTGTCTGTGTGTTTTTTTTGGTTTTTTTTTCGCTTAAAGTATTATGTGTCTGTGTGTTTTGTTTTGTTTTTCAGTGTGGTTACCATTAGGCTTTGGAAAACAAAGTTTCATATATACAGCAGTTCTTTTTCTTCTGAATGTTCCTTCATTCCCCTTTGAAAATTCAGGCCTTTACCACCTCCCCTTGTATGTTTCTTTTTTAATTGTCTTTTTAAAAAATGTTTTTATCCTTTATTTTTTATGTTATAGTTAGGTGTATAGTACCTTTTCTGAATAAGGGTTGCAGTTTCCTGTTTCTGTCTGTCTGTTAGTCATCTTACTCATAGTTTTGAATAGAAAAACCCCTTTGCATTTCCTATAATGCAAATCTTGTGATAAATTCACTCAGCTTCTGTATGTCTGGAAAAGTCTTTATTTCTCCTTCATATCTAAAGGATAACTTTGCTGGATATATTATTCTTTTTTTTTTTTTTTAATATATTTTATTGATTTTTTACAGAGAGGAAGGGAGAGGGATAGAGAGTTAGAAACATCGATGGGAGAGAGACATCGATCAGCTGCCTCTTGCACACCTCCTACTGGGGATGTGCCCGCAACCAAGGTACATGCCCTTGGCCGGAATCGAACCTGGGACCTTTCAGTCCGCAGGCCGACGCTCTATCCACTGAGCCAAACCGGTTAGGGCTGGATATATTCTTCTTGGCTGGTAATTTCTCTCTGTCAAATGGTTGGAATATTTGATTCCACTGTCCCCTGGCTTTTAGGATTTCTGCTGAAACCCTAATGGGATTTTCTTTATAGTTTACTGTCTTCTTTTCCCAGGCTGCCTTGAGAATTCTTTCTTTGCCATAAACTTTTTTTAATTGATTTGAGAGAGAAGCATCAATTTGTTGTTCCACCTATCTATGCATTCATTGGTTGTTCTTTGTATGTGCCCTGACTGGGGATCAAACCTGCAACCTTGGCGTATTGGGACGGGCTCTAATCCAGCGGTCACCAACCGATGGTCTGGACCACTGGTGGTCCGTGAGGTCTGAAAGGTTGGCTACCGCTGGTTTAAGGAAACCTTTGGAGCAGCGGTCACCATCCGGTGGTCCGTGATGTCCAAAAGGTTGGCAGCTGCTGCTAACCAACTGAGCTATCTGGCCAGGGCCTGTCACTAATTTTTTATAGTTTTAATATAATGTGCCTTGGAGAAGGCCTTCTGGGGTTGAGATAATTAGGTGTTCTGTTTGCTTCTTGGATTCAAAGATCCAGTGCTTTCCATAGGTTTGGGAAGTTCTTATCAACTATTTGTTGTTGTTTTTTTGTATGTTTGTTTGTTTTTGTTAATCCTCACCTGAGGATATTTTCCATTGGTTTTTTAGGAAGAGTGGAAGAGAGAGGAAAGACAGAGAGAAACATCAGTGTGAGAGAAACACATCGATTGGTTGCCTCCTGCAATAAGCCCTGGGTGGGGGTGCGGGGGGAGTTGTTTCCAACCAAGGTACATGCCCTTGACTGGAATTGAACTTGGGACCCTTTGGTCTGCAGGCTGATGCTCTGTCCACTGAGCCAAACCGACTAGGGCTCATCAACTACTATTTGTTTGAGTAGGCTATTTGTTCTTTTCCCTCTTTCTTCTCCTTCTGGTATACCATTATTTTTATATTGCTCTTCCTGATGGAGTCAGATATTCTCATAGAATTTCTTTCTTTCTTTCTTTCTTTCTTTCTTTCTTTCTTTCTTTCTTTCTTTCTTTCTTTCTTTCTTTCTTCTTTCTTTCCCTCCCTCCCCTCCCCTCCCCTCCCCTCCCCTCCCCTCCCCTCCCCTTTTCTTTTTCTTTCTTTTTCTTTCTTTCTCTTTCTTTCTTTCTTTCTTTCTTTCTTTCTTTCTTTCTTTCTTTCTTTCTTTCTTTCTTTCTTCTTCTTCCCTCCCCTCCCCTCCCCTCCCCTCCCCTCCCCTCCCCTTTTCTTTTTCTTTCTTTTTCTTTCTTTTCTTTCTTTCCTCTCAAGTTTATTCTTCTTCCATCTACATCATTTCTAGATTTCTATCTCCCATAGCTCTATTTCTTTCCTTCATCTGGTCAGTGCTATTTCCTAAGCTCACTAGTTTATTGAGTTCCTCAGCTCCAGAATTTCTGTTTGGATCTTTTTTATTTTTATTTCAAATTATAAGAGAAAGGGCTCCTGGAGCTAAGGACCCTAACCTTTAGCTCCACAATAAGTAGGTTCCAAGAAAGGAGACTTAAAGCATAAGGAGGTGCCTCTAGCCAACTGAGAGGGTGATAAGGCACCTTACATTAACTGGTGATATTGTCAAAACAATGAAGTTGGACCTTGGTTCTTGAGTTCTGCAAAGAAAGAATTCAGAGCCAAGAACTCAAATTATGAGAAGTTTATTTAGAAAGTTACAGAGGTAGTAAAAATGAGGCATAGAAGAAATGGGTTAAGGAAACAAGTTTGAGAGGCAAAAGAAGGGCCCTTGGAGCTTAAGAAAGTACACTTGAAAAGAAGGGTGTTCTCTGGGAAGAGAGAAAGTGACTATTTGGTCCTTTTTAAAAAATGTTTTGATTTTTAGAGCGAAAGGGATAGAGAGATAGAAGCATCAATGACACAGAAATATCCTCAAGCGACTACCTCCTACATGCCCCCTACTGGGGATCAACCTGCAAACGGGGTGTGTTCCTTGATCGGAATCAACCATGGCCTCCTGGTTCCTGGGTCTATGCTCAACCACTGAGTAACACCAGCTGGGCTTATTTGGTTCTTTAAAGATTAATCTCTTTGGTAAATTATTTCTTTTTTATGTGCCCTGACTGGGGATCAAACTTGCAACCTTGGCATATCGGAACAAGGCTCTAACCAACTGAGCTATTTTATTTTATTTCATTAAACTGCCTGAATTTTCTTTCTTTTTTTTTTTTTTATTAAATCTTTATTGTTCAGATTATTACATTAGTTACTCTTTTTTCCCACCATAACTCCCCTCCACCCAGTTCCAACCCCACCCTCTGCCCTCACTCCCCACCCACTGTCCTCATCCATAGGTGCACGATTGTTGTCTAATCTCTTCACTCACCCCCACACCCCTTTCTCCCCCCCCCCCCCCCAAGAATAGTCAGTCCATTCCCTTTCTATGTCCCTGATTCTATTACAATCACCAGTTCATCAGATTATTTATTCACTTGATTTTTAGATTCACTTGTTGATAGATGTGTATTTGTTGTTCATAATTTGTATCTTTACCTTTTTCTTCTTCTTCCTCTTCTTACAGGATACCTTTCAGCATTTCATATAATACTGGTTTGGTGGTGATGAACTCCTTTAGCTTTTTCTTATCTGTGAAGCTCTTTATCTGGCCTTCACTTCTGAATGATAGCTTTGCTGGATAAAGTAGTCTTGGTTGTAGGTTCTTGGTATTCATCACTTTGAGTATTTCTTGCCATTCCCTTCTGGCCTGCAAAGTTTCTGTTGAGAAATCAGCTGACAGTCGTATGGGTACTCCCTTGTAGGTAACTGATTTTCTTTCTCTTGCTGTTTTTAGGATTCTCTCTTTGTCTTTTGCTCTTGGCATTTTAATTATGATGTGTCTTGGTGTGGTCCTCTTTGGATTCCTTTTGTTTGGGGTTCTCTGCGCTTCCTGGACTTGGAAGTCTATTCCTTTCACCAGGTAGGGGAAGTTTTCTGTCATTATTTCTTCAAATAGGTTTTCAATATCGTGCTCTCTCTCTTCTTCTGGCACCCCTATAATTCGGATGTTGGTACGCTTGAAGCTGTCCCAGAGGCTCCTTACACTATCTTCATATTTTCGGATTCTTTTTTCATTTTGCTTTTCTGGTTGGGTGTTTTTTGCTTCTTCGTATTTCAAATCTTTGACTTGATCCTTGTGACCCTCTGGTCTGCTGTTGGGAGTCTGTATAATATTCTTTATTTCAGTCAGTGTATGCTTAATTTCTAGTTGGTCCTTTATCACAACATCGAGGGTCTCATTAGATTTCTTGAGGATCTCACTACATTTATCGGCGGTCTTACCAGTCTTTTCGAGGGCTTCTAAACAGTTCTTTAAAGACCTTAAAAGTGTGGTTTTGAACTCTATATCCAACAGTTTGCTTTCCTCCAATTCTGTCGTTTGTGTCCTGTTTCTTTGTCTCGGCATTTTTTTATGCTTCGCTGTGTCGATAGAGTGCCTTTCTGTGCTAAGTGTCCCAATTACCTAAGGTAGACACTCTTGGTGCACCCCCTTGTGGGCTTTGTGCACAGTCTTGTTGTGGTTAAGCCTTGATTGTTGTAGTTATCACTGTGAGGAATTGACCTCCAGGTCAGTTGGCTGTGAGAATCAGCTGTGTCTGCGGTGGGAGAACTTCTGTGCTGGAGACACCCCTCTGGGGCTAGACTTGCTTCGATGGGGCTTTGGTGCTCACTGAGTCTGCCTCCTGAGTGTGTCTTTTATGGTTCCACGGAGCTTAAAGCTGGATGGTCCCACTCTGACCTCTGGGCTTCCTGGCTCCTGGATCTCTAGGGAGGTGCTAATCTAGCCTTTGCCTGAGGCTATCCAGCAAAAGCCTCCCTGCAGGGCTTGGGCGGGGCGGGTCCCACGGGATCAACAGGGCGGGGTTAGCAATTATGGCTGCTCTCAGTCTTGCCCTCAGAGGCTCTGCTTCTCAGTGTCCCAGTAGTCGCTGCAAGCCCCACGGAGAGAAAGCTGCCCTAGGGTTCTGAGCGATGCCAGACAGTCCCGCTTCTCCCGTATGAGTCTGGGTCCTTAGAGACTCGCCTGGAACTGGAGCTCAGAGCCTGAGACTCCCTCCCGATTGAAAACAACCGCGCCCTCAGCCTCCAGCCCGCTCCACATGCACTCCGAACCTTAGTATTTTACTTCAGCACTGCGCCTCCTCTGAGCCTCGGTATGCTTTTCTCTTTCCTCCTAGTTGTAGAACATCCACTCAGCCAGCTTTCCTGTGGTTCTGGATGATGTCCGTTCCGTCTTTTAGTTGTATTTTTGAAGTGGTTGTTCGAGGCAGCAAACTCCCGTGTTTACCTATGCCGCCATCTTGGTTTCTCTGCCTGAATTTTCTTATATTTTGTTGAGTTTCAGGAGCTGCAGTCTTGAATTCTCTGTCATTTAAATAATATATTTTGATGTCTTTAAGTTTATTTTCTGGAGATGTTTTCATTTTCTTTCTGAGATACCTTGTTGTCTTGGTTTCATGGTATTTGATGGATTTTTTCCTCTGCCTAGGCATTTATGGGAATGCAATCTGCTTTTTAAAAAGAGTGATCCTTCTTTATTTAGTAGGTCAATAAGAAGAGGTTTTTTGTTGTCCAGTAAGTTGTGCTGAAGTGTTTTTGTTTTCTCTTGCACTGCTTTGCTTTTTTGGATCTCTGTGGGTAAGCGAAAATGTCCTATATTCCCTGGGGAAGTAGGCATCTCCTCTGTGACCCTTTCGTTCAGAACACCACCCCCATGGAGGAATGCGGTGGGCAATGGGGTTCTACACCTGTGAAATCCCAGTGCTGTCCCCTGATACCAGCTGCTTCCCTGTCATAGGTGTCCAGGTGTCCCCCACTTGGCTTAAGCTGCTATGGGTGGGGGCAAGATGGCCTGGGAGAGACAGGCTTTTGCGTTGTGGCTTTGTTCTCCCAGTAATGGCAGCTGCCAGACCTCCATCATGGGGACCAGCCTCAGCATGCATCCACCACCCTGGAAGGAATGCTTCTGCCTCTTCAGTTCTCAAGGCTGCAGATAGTGCTCTCTGCAACCTGATACTGCTACAGCTTCTTCTGGGCCCTGCTGCTAGTTCTTGCTGCCAGCTCCTGGTGGGTGAGGGGGAGTGGCCAAGATCCAGTGGCCTTGCCTTCTTCCTTGCAATGGGGCTGCTAGACCACAGCTAACCTGTCACTGGGTTTAGCTACAATATGTGCTGACCACTCAGGCAGGAATGTTTCTACCTTTCTGCTCCTAAGTGCTTCAGAGAGTGCACACTGCAATCTGATTCCTCCCCTCTTCTGAGACCTCATATTTTCCAACTCTGAATTTAGGTCATTTGAAAGGTCACTTCTATTTTCCAGTTCACAAATTCTTTCTTTATCGTGTCCTTTGTTCTGTTTAATTCATCCACTGTTTTTTCTTTTTTAAATTCAATTGCATTTTTTCGTTTCTACATATTCCATTGCCTCTCTTAAAAATGAGTTTCTTAATTGATGGTCATATTTTTGCTACTCTCTTTACTTATTGTATTAAATGTTTGGTGTGGGGTTTTTTTTTAATCCTCACCTGAAGATATCGTCATTGTTTTTGAGAGACAGACAGACAAACATTGATATGAGAGAGACACATCGATCAGTTTTCTCTTCTACATGCCCAAACTAGGAATCAAACCCACCACCTTTCAGTGTATAGGATGACTCCCCAACCAACTGAGTGACACTGGCAGTGGCTATATGTGTTTTGAATTTTTCATTATTGTCCTATCTGCAGGTCTGTAGATGTCATTCAGTTATATCTGCTTTTCATGGTAGCTCATTTCCACTACCACCTTTTTTTTTAGTCAGTTTTTTTATTGTGAGCTCATTGGAACTTACCTGTGTGAATTCTTTCTTTCTATTTTATTTTATTTTATTTATTTTATTTATTTTATTTTAATTTATTTTATTTTATTTTATTTATTTTACTTATTTTATTTTATTATTTATTTTATTTTATTTATTCCTCACCCGAGGATATTTTCCCACTGATTATTAGAGAGAGTGGAAGAGAGAGGGAAAGACAGAGAAATATCAATGTGTGAGAAATATATCGATTGGTTGATTCCTGCTCGAACCCTGACCAGGGCCCGGGCCAGGGAGGAGCCTGCAACCAAGGTACGTGCTCTTGACCAGAATTGAACCCGGGACCCTTCATTTCACAGGCCAACGCTCTGTCCATTGAGCCAACCCAGCTAGGGACCAGCTTTTTATGTTTTATTTGACTTCTCACTTTGAGCAAGTCCTAGGCTTTGTCTTATATCTCACATGTACAGTGCTATTTAAAATATGACTGTGATGAGGATGTGGAACAACTACAACCTCCATTCCTTGCTGGTGGAAGTGTACTAGTAAATTGGTTTTGGAAAACTTTTGGTATTGTCTAGTAAAGTCAAATATAGGCTTATCCTTGTGATCTAGAAATTCCATTACTACTTACATATCCAAGAGAAACGAATGCATATGACTACCAAAGGGCACATACTAGTAAAAGCATTTTCATAGCATCTTTATTCATAATTGCCAAAACCTGGAAGCTACTTAAATCTCCACAGGAGGATGAGTAAATTGTGTAATATTCATACAGTAGTATACTGCACAGAAATAAAAAGGGGAAAACTGACATACACTACAACATGGGTGAGACCCAGACATTAAGTGGAATGAAAGAAGCAAGACATAAAATAGTTGATTCCATTTATAAGAAGTTAAAAAACAAGCAAAACTAATCTGTAGTGATTAACTTGCTTGTTAACTTAGCTGTGCATTTAAATATTATTTTTTTACATAGATAAATTTTATTTTTTTGTGTTCTTCATTTAATTTTTCCATTTATTCACTCTGTGCCTTCTTCTCCACTCCCCCACAATCACCACACTGTTGTCCATATTCATAAGTTCTCATTTTTAGAAAATTTTATTTATTGATTTTGAAAGAGATGGAGAGGTAGAGAGAGAGAGAGAGAGAGAGAGAGAGAGATTTGTTGTTCCACTTATTTATGCATTCATTGGTTGATTCTTATATGTGCCCTGACCAGGAATTGAACTCCCAATCTTGATGCATCGGGATGATGCTCTAACAGAATTACCGGACCAGGGCCAAGTTCTCTCTTTTTTTAAACATTTTTATTGATTTTTAGAGAGAGAGGAAGGGAGAGAGAAAGACAGATAGAAACATGGGTGAGAGAGAAACATCAGTTGATTGGCTACCTCCTGCACACTCCCTACTGGGTATCAAGCCTGTAACCTGGGCATGTGCCCTGATCAAGAATCGAACTGGTGACCTCTTAGTGCCTGGGACCATGCTCAATCAGTTGAGCCACATGAGCGGGGCTTTATTCCTTTTTTAAACTGTCATTACTTAGACAATTTCTCAGGATTTATAATCTACTACTACATTGCTGAGACCAGTTTTCAAGATTAAAATATATTTTCTGTTTCTTCTCTGTTTTTTGTGTGTGTTTTTTAAAAGCCTGCTGGCATTACAGGAGTAGAATATTCTCCCTTTCTATTATGGGTGTATAAAAGTTCTACATTATGTGCTAAAAATACTTTTCTGACTTGGGGAATCAGGATAAAGGAGATTTCTCGTACAATTTTTTGCAACTTTTCTGTAATCTTAAAATTATTTTTTAAAAAAAGGTTTGTGTGTTTTTTAAAAAAACAGCAACACTTGTAGTTTTAACTTCAGAAACCTAATTAGTATTTATAATTCTGAGTTTTAAGCAACCAAGTTAGAGACTTGGAATGCAATCCATTTACAAATTAGGACTATCTGTACTGTATTTGATTTTTTCATGTCAATTTACTGTCATTTCTTTGTTCTTTTCCTGACTTTTAAAATATTTTGTCTTTGCCATTGGCATTTTGCATTATTTTCTGACTTCTTTATCTTGGTCTGCATTCCAAAGACAGAATGAAATCTATACTTTCTTGAAATGTATATTTCAAATGAGTTGAACAAGACAGAATCTTAAGCCCAAGTAAGATATGGGAAAGGCTGTTTCACAAGCATCTGGCAGTTTAGATCAGAGATGGCAAATACTTGTCATACACCATTCTTCTTTCATCCATTGCAGATATTGCTTATTGATCACAACACTCTTCTTCCTTAGTCTTTTCCACACTTTGTTTTAGCTATCTACTGCCAGTTGATCTGAGTTAGCATGAATGTAAAAAAAAAAAATGTCTATTAATATCTGTAATTTATTTGGGGGAGAAACTTCTGGAATATCTATTCTTTAATTCATGAACTATTCCATCCATTGTATGAAGTAATATAATCATAATTTTGGAAGGCCAGATATTTAAAGAATACCTTGTTTCTTGTTACTTACATTTTCAGGTGTTTGTGTAGCCAATTGAATCTGCTATTTTTATAGAATATTCTTAAAGTATAAACTTCTCTTAAAATTCCACACGCTTGAATGTCACATACTTAATTTTTAATTGGGTGACTTTTTTATAATGTTATTTAACTTTTATTCTTGTGTTTTTCTTTATTTTTAAGGAGTGGACCTACCCTATGAGACGAGAGATGCAGGTATGACAACCTTATTGTTTACTAGAGGCCGGGTGCACGAATACGTGCACGGGTGGGGTCCCGCCGGCCCGCCCGATCAGGGTAATTGGACTGGCGGGGGTGAGAGGAAAAGGGGACATGGGAGGTTGGCCGGCTGGCCCCACCCTCTGGTTGAATTTCGGTCGAACTCCCAGTGGAGGGGAACAATTTGCATATTACCCTTTTATTATATAGGATCATTAAATAACCTAATTTCATAAAGGATTTGAATCCTTTGTGGCTCATCTGTTGACTCGTAATCTGTAGGTTCATCACTAAGTATTTTTAAATATTAACAGATTTAAACTTAATTGTGGATCTTAAAAAGATGGGAAATGAATTGTTGCAGTTCTTATTTTTAAGATTAGAACCATGGACAGTAATATATGTACATGCTTAATGAGTCACTTTGTTTTTCTGCATCTAAAAAATTTGGTACAGTATTTTGATTCCTTTTGAAAGCAGTTTGTTCTGTTTGTCTAGTTTAGATACATTCAGGAGAGTTCAGTGTATATGGAAATCTGTCAGTAGGGCTATATCATACCTTAGATATATTAGTGATTTCCAATCAATTTCCAAAACTAACTCCTCCAGAAGACTGAGTTGAATTCTCCCAGTATGGAATGACTTAAGTGATAGCTAATTAACAGTTCACTTTTCTTTTGCATTTCTCACCATTTACAGTCACTCTGCTAGACCTAGGATCAAGCAATATCTTTTGTTCCTGGGAATCCTTTTACTTCTAAAAATCTGTTTCTTTTCTTTCTTAGTGAAAATCCATTTTTTAAAAGTATGTGAGTACCTAAGAGGCATTTTACTTGGTGCTGTGGAGAATGCAAAGATGAGAAAAATGTTATTTCTGCTCACAAGAAGCTATTAGAAGAAATCAGACAATATCCTATAGAACTGAACTACTGTGTTAGTATCTTGTGTATGATACAGCCTGACTGAAAGCATTCTATATTGAATTCACATAGAATAAGCTTTAATGCAATATTCAGAAAGTACTTATTTAAATTGATGAAACTGTCAGTAAGCAAACATTTCATATTGGCCTTTTTTTCACTTGCTGTACTTTATTTCTATTATTAACTATAGATAGCAGTTCTTTTTTTAAAATATATTTTTGTTGATTTCAGAGAGAAAGGGGGAGGGAGAGAGAGAGATAGAAACATCAGTGATGAGAGAGAATCATTGATCGGCTGCCTCCTGCATGCCCCACACTGGGGATCAAGCCCGTAACCCAGGCATGTGCCCTGACCAAGAATGGAACCGTGACTTCCTGGTTCATAGGTCGATGCTCAAACACTGAGCTATGCCGGCCAGGCTAGATAGCAGTTCTAATCTTGTATCGGGTACTGCTTTTGACTTGGCTGAATAAGGTTTAATGTAATTCCAAAGGGAAGATTTTCTTTATGCCTATTTCTAGATTTTAGCTGAGACTAGAAGTAAAATTAGAGGTGTTTTATTAATGTAAAAGATAATCCTACAATGTATTAATTCTACCCAAACTGCTATAAAAGCACTATTGTCAGTAAAACTCAGAGAAGAAAAAAGCACTGTGGAAGTTCAAATATCTGGAATGTATTATTCAGAACCACATTTGGATTTTGAATGTCTCGTTTGATACATAAAGCACATATTCATTTCTCTTCCCAATCATTTGCTCATTGTAGCTGGGAAATGCTCTCTAGATAATAAGCTTTTTAGCAAGTTATTATAACTATGAAAACACCCAATGTCCACTTTTATGGTACATATTTTATATAGATTTAAATTGCTGATGGTAAATATCTCAATTTTTTTTCTAGGAAATTTTACCTGGATTGTTTTTAGGCCCATATTCTTCTGCTATGAAAAGCAAGGTATGAACTTTACGTTAGGTTTGTCAAGAGATTTTATTAACCAACTTTTTTGTAGTAATTTTTTTTTTTTTTTAGTAGAGTTTTATTTGAGGGAGAGTTCACAAATAATTGCATGTTAATAGTAATTGTTACTCTGGAGTACCTGCCTCTTTCCAAATTTTACTGGCCAGTGATTCTCAAGTGTTTAACCACAAATCATAAATGAAGTTTCTATTTTATTTTTCTCATGAAATCCTTGTGTTTGGAAGATTTACCAAATAGTGGACCTTTATTTAATGATTTATTTACCCTCTAAAATATAAAGCCCAAAATAAGGATATTTTAGTTAACCTTTCCTTATCAAGGGTGTGTGTTTGTGTGTCTGTCTGTGCATGCACATACACACACTTACTTTGATTGAAGTGGATCAAATCTTATTTTTGTTTTTCCAGACTTTAGAGGTCTGGATGCTCTAAATTCTAAAGTATTGCTCTCTATATAAATGTCCTATAGCAGGGGTGGGCAACCTTTTTGTGAGTGCGTGCCAAAACCAGCAAAATCTCTGACTCAAAATTCTTCTGCGTGCCAACCCTAATTTTTTGAGAACATGTTACGCCTACTTGATATCTCTTAAGGTGTACGTATGTGAAGAACCTTGAAGAAATAATAAAATTCATTTGAGCGACAAAAACACAGTATATGATGATGAAAAATACATTTATTTTTTAATGTATACATGTACACTGATAGTCCAACAGAAAACTTTATGACTCCGTTTGATATTATCAGTGGGACTTTTGCTGCTGCATCACTGATGACAGAGATTTTTCATCAGGTTTATATTTCGTGACCTTCAGAGATATGCATGAGCTACTACTTTCATCCATCAGGCTACTCCTATTATGAGACTTAATAAAATTCATCACTGAGAACAAAGATTCACAAGCGTATGTGGATGAAAACATGGAGAGTAATGCTGTTGCAAAGTTTTTTAAACAAAAAATTTTCTGGAATGGCATTCCAAGTCCTCAATAGTTGTTTTTGACACTTCTCTCTGGTAATTCCTGTCTCTAATTGCTTTTTTTCAATGTTTTCCAAGTCAACTCTAAGGTCAATAAATTTCTGCTTCCAAATTGAGCTACTCTGAAATTCAATCAACTGCATTTCAAAGTCAGCCATGTCTATCCATGCAAACATTTGTAAGTTTAGTTCCTCCAGTTTCATGCTGTCTGGAAACCTCATGAATTTTGCTGTCTCTTCCAGTTCTCTGAATTTCGCAAATCTTGAGAAGAACTGCTCAATAGTTGACTCGATAATGTTTAAAAACAGTTTTTGAAGGCTTTGACAGTCTGTTCTGTCATCTTTTGGGAAATCTTTGATGTGCCTCTTGAGGTTTGGGAAATATCTAAATCTCTCACCATCCACGTCCCTCTTAAAGACTTCCAGTTTCTTTTCAAAAGCCTTTATGTAACCAAAGATAACATCAAGTGTCTTGCCAGTTCCTTGTAATTTAACATTTATGTCATTTAAATGTTCGCAAAAATTGTAAATGGAAGATTATAAGAGAGGGTTTCCCGTGCCAGCAAAAGTTACTGGCGTGCCATGTTTGGCACGCGTGCCAGGGGTTGCCCACCCCTGTCCTATGGTGTCAAACTGAAATAGATGTCTTCAGTTACACAATTAAAAGTATAGATCTCATTTTAATATATGTAGCAGTATTATTGTTACTTTCTAGAGAATTCAGCCCTATGAATTATGACAGTTCTACTAATTATCTTTGGATTAGAATGTGAAACATTGTATCACAAATGTTACCCCCCAAACTTTGCCTATTTAGAAGTCAGTATTCTTACCTACTTACAATAGGTTTTGTAAAAATGGTAGAATTTTCAACTTTCATGATATAATTTGATGTATTTGTGAATTTTGGGTGATTTGTAAGGTTTTTTGACCGTTGAGTCATCCTGGTCATTTTGATGGCCTGCCACTACATTGGAAAGGATAGGTCAGACAACTGTAGATTTAAATGTGACTTACTTTGTAAAAGACAAACATAAAGTTATTGTCCAAATAATGTATTGTTCACAAAATACTGGCCTTCAAGATGGTTTTAATTTTTTTTTGTATTCTCACTACCAATTCTACTATCTGTCATATTAAATAATAAATATTTGTATATAGATCTATCTCTTCAGAAGCTTATATGGCAAATTTGATTATTTTTCACCCTGAGTCACCAATATTTCTTTTCATAACCATCATTCCAAAATATATAACAACAACAAAATAAAACATTATAAGGAGATAGAGAAACTTTAGGGAATAAACTCCTTTCCTACTACTCATTATTTAAACCTATCCTTTATTACATTCAAATACAGTTGTAATAAAAAGGGCAAACTAAGGCCCTTTGTAACTATTAAACTATTTCTTTTGTAAAACTTCTCTGTTGTTTGTAAGTATGAAAACGTCATAATTTGTTTTATATAATCAAATCTATTGAATAGTAAAAAGTACTCTCTTTGCTATTGCATTTGGATTCTATTTTGATACTCAGGCTTGTTTTTACTTATTAATAACCTAACATGCCTTCAAATTGTTTTTGTCCACAATTATATATGTTGTCTTCTAGTTCCTCACATTAATAGATATGAAATCTTCTTCAGATTATCATAGATCAAATGTGAACAAAGGAATGAATGTTGAAATGTTTTGTAGGTTGAATAAATGTGAATATGCAACATTAATTATTAATCCTACAAAATGCTTACCTCCCTTTTTATTCAAGATATACTTAGAAATACAACGATAATTTAACTCTCTAATCTCTGTTAGACATAGGAAAATTTGCTGCAAAAATTAATATTTAAAACTTTTGAAAACCTTGTTTTCTTAATTAGCTCAGGCTGCTATAATAAAATACTTGGTGCCTATAATAAAAGACTGGGTGGTTTCAACAACAGACATTTATTTCTCACAGTTCTGGAGGATGGGAAGTCTGAGATCAGGGTGCCAATAAGATTAGGTTTTGGTGAGTTCCCTCTTCCTAGCTTGCCAAAGGCTGCCTTCTAGCTGTATCTTCACATGACAGAGAGGAAACTAATGACTCTTCCTCTTATAAGAGGACTAATTCCATCATAGAGGCTCCACCATCATGACCTCATCTAAGCCAACAACCTTGAGAGGTGTCTATCTGATTACTTTCCAGAGATATACCTCCTAATACCATCACCTTGGAAGTTAGGGCTTCAACATGAGTTTTAGGAGGGTACATTCAGTCCATAGCAAATATAAATTATCCTTTGACTTCTCTCATAAATTATTAGTATTACTGTTCTGGAGTATTTAATGTAGAAAGTGGGAATTAAATATATAGGATTATAGCATTAAAATATAGAAAACTCAAGATTATTCTGATTCCTCATGTCTACATGAACTGTTCATTTATTAAACATTATTATTGAACCACTACTATGTTTGAGGCACTGTTACACATACTTAATAGGAATCATTGAACAAAGTTCTTGCTCTCATAGAATTTACATTTTAGGTATTAAAATAACATCATCCATAAATTCACAGAAAACTATAATGGCTTGCAAATAAAAATTTGATATTTCCTAGAGTTGTATTAAATTGCTCTATAATACAAGCCAAAAAAGCACCACAGAATATAAGAGGATAACATTTGGAGTTGCCTATTTTCAACTTTAGTAGAACTTTAAAACCCTGAAAGCTTTCATTAGATTCTATGAATTGTATTAATTCTGGCTTCTAGTACAAAAAGTATACTGGGAGAGGGCCAGGAGTAATCTAGAGATTTTGACTCTGGTACTATATTATTAATTAGGTCAGTGATGTTGAACAACTATTTATGTCTTAATTCCCTCTAAAGAAAAACATATCATAGTCAATTTATGTAACTACTATTTAATAAACACTTGACATGTGCTGAAGCCACTGCCAAACACCACATGTATTATCTACTTCTTATAACCACTTAGTGACTAGGTATTGTTTTCCCCATTTTCACATGAGAAAACTGAACTGCAAGGCTGGATATAAAGCTTGGGCTCTTATGACTCCAAAGTCCATGCTTTCAGCAACTGTATAGTATTGTTTTCCAAATAAATTATCTTTAAGCTCCCCTCGAGCTCTAAAATTATAATTGTAAAATAGTCCTATTAGTCTTTTGAGGACATTTAATGTATTAATCTTGAATCATTGAAATCTCTTGCTGATCATTTCAGTTATATTATTTTTTCTATTGATTTCTAAAGAGAGTGGAGGGAGGGAGGACAGGTGAGAGAGATAGAAAGAGAAAGAAACATCATTGTGAGAGAGACATATCGATTGGTTGCCTTCCACACATGACCCTACTGGGGGTGGGGAACCTGCAACCAAAGTACATGCCCTTGACTGGGAATCAAACCTGCAACCCTTTGGTCCACAGACCGATGCTCTACCAATGAGCAACTGGCCACAGCAGTTATGTTATCTTAAAATTAGCTTTAATCCCCTTTATTTAAAGTTCAGATGTGTCTGTATTAATTCTAATGTTGAATTGTGTATTTTCAAACATCTGTGTTACAGTAGGATAATGTTTGTATTTTAAACTGTTTCTCTCCTCTGCCTCTTCTTTTTTTATAGCTACCTATACTACAGAAACATGGAGTAACCCATATCATATGCATAAGACAAAATATTGAAGCAAACTTTATTAAACCAAACTTTCAACAATTATTTAGGTAAGATTATTGCTCTTATTTATTAAAATGTTACATGTAGCAAACATGTAATCTGTTTTTTAATTCAAGTTGATTTTATTATATCAGACTTTCTTCTGTACATAGAGATGGGTTGTACAGCACATCATTTTAAAAATAGATGTCCTTTAAAATATTTTAAATAAGTAATTCATGTACATAACTCAGAATTCTAAAGGTTTGAAATAATGTATATGAAAAGTAGGTTTCCCTATTCCTATCCCCTAAAGACTAAATTCCCTTCATAAAGACATCCAATTGTTACTTCTTTTTGAGTATCCTTCCAGAGTAATGTTACATATATAAGCAAATTCCTAAGGTAAACTATTTTTTTACTCTGGCTTTTTAAAAATTGTATATTTTTTGGAAGTTGCTGCATATCATTACTTAGAGCTGCATTATTCTTTTAAAAAATATATATTTGTATTGATTTCAGAAAGGAATGGAGAGGCAGAGAGAGATAGAAATATCAAAGATGAGAGAGAATCATTGATAGGCCGCCTCCTGCATGCCCCCTACTGGGGATCAAGCCCGCAACCCTGGCATGTGCCCTTGACCAGAATCGAACCTTGGACCCTTCAGTCTGTAGGCCGAAGCTCTATCCATTGAGCCAAACCAGCTAGGACCTGCGTTATTCTTTTTAAGTTGTACAGTAATCTATTGTATGACTACACTAAAATTTATTCAACTGTCTCCTATTGTTGGACATTTAGATTGTTTCCAGACTTGCTAATATAGCATATAGTCAGTTTCCCTGTACATGTCATCTAATTCATATGTAAGTATATCAGTAAATTTGTAGAAGTGGAATTGCTAGATATGAGCATTTAAAATTTTAATAGGTGCTGCAAATTGCCCTCCAGTAAGTTGGATCAGTCTGCATTTCCACTATGAAGTATATGAGAATAACTCTTTTTGGATCTCTCTTAAACAGAATTATAAAGCATTAAAAATCTTTCCAGATCTCCTGGATTTAAATGGTGTTTCATGTAATTTTAATTTGCCTATCTTATTTATCTTACAGTGAGTGCTGTTGAGCATCTAATAATCTATAATTTTTTTATTTTAACTTTATTTTTAAAATTGAGTATACTACAAGCGGTACAACAGTGGTATATAATGAAAGTAAGTCTCTTTCCTCCTCTAAACCCAGATACCTAACTTCTCTCCTGGGAGGCAGCTACTATTAAAACTCTTCCTTGAATATCATTCTAGAGATATTCTGTGTCTATATAGAAGCATATATGTTAAAAACATTTTAATGCTCTGCTTTATTGTTTATAAAAATGAAAGCAACCTGAATGTCCATTAGTATAAGACATTGTAAAATATATTGTGTGAACATACAATAGAATACTGTAACCATGAAAAAGAATGAAATTTTTCTGTTATTATGCTACGTGAAATAAGCCAGTCAGAGAAAGACAGATATCACATGATCTCACTTATATGTAGGATCTAATGAAAAAAATAAACTGACAAAATAGGACCACAGACATGGAAGCATGGAACAAACTGACAGATTTCAAAGGGAAGTGGGGAGGGGCAACAGGAAGAGATGAACCGAAGAACTGACATGAATATATGCATAACCCTCAGACACAGACAATAGTGAGGTGAAGGCCTAGGGTCGGGTGGGAGCAGGGTGGAGAGGAGCACAGCGGGGAGTAACTAGGGGACATTTGTAATACTCTCAACAATAAAAATAAATTTTAAAATATTTAAATATTTATGTATGTATTGATATGGAATAATCTCTAAGATTTATTAAAAGAAAAATCAGCCTGGCGGCATTGCTCAGTGGTTGAGCGTCGACCTATGAACCAGGAGGTCACAGTTCATTCCCAGTTAGGGCACATGCCCGGGTTGCAGCTTGATCCCCAGTGTGGTGCATGCATGAGACAGCCGATCCGTGATTCTCATTATTGATGTTTCTATCTCTCTTTCCCTCTTCTTTTCTCTCTGAAATTGATAAAAAATTAAAAAAAGAAAAATCAAGGTACAGAACCATGTACACTCTCAGTGTGTTTAAAAATGTATACAAGGCATTAGGCATATAATGGGTGTCCCAAAAAATGTATATGCACTTTGAATGGTTATAAAGTCAGTGTTTATTTAATTTTTTTTTTTTTCCAGAGAAAAAGGGAGAGCGGGAGAAAGATCGAAACATCAATGATGAGAAAGAAATCATTGATCAGCTGCCTCCTGCATGCCCCACACTGGGGATCAAGCTCACAACACAGGCATATGCTCTCACTGGGAATCAAACCCGTGATCTTCTGGTTCATAGGTCAAAGCTCAACCACTGAGCCACGCTGGCCCAGCATAACGTCAGTGTTTATTAACATACAGTTCATTTTCAAAATTTAAAAGCTTCTACAGAAATGAATAATTTTTTGTCAATGCCTGTTTTCAAACTGGACTGTTCTGGTCCAGGCACTGCTGATAACACGAACCAGTGGAATCACAAACATCAAAGAATTGGAATTTCATTCGGAATTTGTGTGCCTTCAATTTGTCAGCTATTGCCGATTTTGTAACATAAACTTTATCCTGTCTGTATTCCCATAAAAACAGTCTAGTAGTACTTTAGGATAAATTTTCTTTGTTCAAAGCTTAGTCTGGCTTCACCTATTATTTCAAATCAGGTAAACCTGAAAAGGAGTGAAAATTAAGTGAATTATCAGCTGTTAAAGTGTATATACATTTTTGAGACACCCTATATATTTTTGTACCTGTATAGAAAATTTCTGGACTAAGACTAGAAACCTGACAGTGATTGCTTTTCAGAAGGGAAATTCAGGGTCTAGGATGGAAAAGGGATCTATTTTTCATTGCAAATATTTTTTATACTGACAGAACTTTTGACTATGTGTACACATTTCTCAGTGAATAAAAATTAGTTTTTAAAAATAAATGTCTATATTTTAAAAATAAAAGATTGAATTATTTCTAATTGTAAAATAAACACTTGTCCTTTATAGATACTTTGGAAAAACTGAAATGATATCAAGAAAAAATATTTAAAAACTCATTCATAATTCCACAACCTAGATGATATACTTTAGTTAAAATTTTGTTATATTTCCTTCTAAATATTTCTTTATTGTATATGTGTATTATGTATATACACACATAGACTTATGTATATTAGAGAAAATGAATGTTATCATTTTACATTTATTTTTAGTACCCAGAGCAGGTTCTTTATACTAATGGAAGAACCCTTTCTCCTTAGATTGAGTATTGGCTTATAGATTGACTAGAGACCCAGTGCACGGATTTGTGCACTGGTGGGGTCCCTCGGCCTGGCCTGTAGCTCTCTGACATCCCCCGAGGGGTCCTGAATTGCAAGAGGGTACAGGCCAGGCCAAGGGACCCCACTGGTGCACAGTCAGGGCTGGGAAGGGACTGCGGGAGGGCTCCAGGGTGTGTCCGGTCCATCTTACCCAGTCCCTATTGGCTGGACCCCTGCAGCAAGCTAATCTACCATTGGAGCGTCCGTTCCTTGGTGGTCAGTGCGTGTCATAGCGACAGGTCAAATGTTTGAATGAATGGTCAGACACTTAGCAAATTAGGCTTTTATTATATAGGATAGTTCTAGTAGTGGGTTTTAAAATATGTATATATGTTAATATATTTTTATTGATTTCAGAGAGGAAGGGAGAGGGAGATAGAAACATCAATGATGAGAATCATTAATCAGCTGCCTCTTGCACGCCCCCTACTGGGGATCAAGTGCAACCTGGGCATGTGCCCTTGATGGGAATCGAACCTGGGACCCTTCAGTCCACAGGCTGACACTATCCACTGAGCCAAAACAGCTAGGGGTTTTTGACATTCAAATTAGCATATAGTAAAATATTTTAGTTTAACTCTGAATTAACATTTTCTCCCCTGAAGCAATGTTTTATACAACAGGTCTACCTAGTCATTCTAAGATACTGTTGTCAGAATCCTTACGGTTTTTACATTGGATTATCCTTGGATCCTGAGCTTCAACTTCTCTCTGATATGCCCTGAATTTATTGTTGTTTTACCATTAAAGAACTGTAATTTTTAAAACAATACTAACTTTAAAAATTAATTTCATAACTTTATAGTTATGTTAAGTAAACAAGTTAAGTTGGATAAATTAGAAATGGAAGTTTTTCACAAAATAAAAAAAAAGCCTACCATATTAATTATGTGTTACTTTAAATGTTTTCCAAAGCATAAATTCCAGGACAGGTGGTCTCTTGACTTTTTGCGCTACTGAAGGTTAGTTCAAATAGTGAATTTTTTACTCTTGGCTCCATCAGACTGCCTTTTATTTTGATTAGCTCCTTCTCTTTCAGACTTTAGGCTTCTTCTTCTTTTTGGGGGGCGGGCGCGAAGGGGCGCGGGCCGCGGGATCCGGTTGGGCTCCGGGTGCCCCGGCCTGGCCCTGCCCTGCGCCCAATCTAGGCTTCTTCTGAAGTGCTCTCTGTAGGGTTGTAAGGAGGAGTGGATTACAGGACCATTCAGAGAAGAATCATGTAGTCCTAGAGAAGTAGCAATAGAAGAGTAACAATAATGAATATAGGCACTTTTTGTCTTTATTTTCTAGGTCCACTCTGATCTGGAGGAAGGTCTCGTGATTTTTCTATTTTAACCAGATAGATTTTTAAAAATATTAACATATCAAGAGAAATGTTCACATGTGTTATTTAAGGCTTTAGATGTTATGTATGCTGCCCAACTGCCGTTGCTCAGTGGTTGAGCGTCAACCTATGAACCAGGAGGTCACATTTCGATTCCTGGTCAGGGAACATGCCTGGGTTGGGGGCTCGATCCACAATGGGAGGCTTGCAGGAGGCAGCTGATCAGTGATTCTCTCTCATCATTGATACTTCTATCTCTCTCTCTCCCTCTCCCTTCCTCTCTGAAATCAATAAAAAAAAAATATATAAAAAATAATGTTATGTATGCTTCAAGCAATATATAATCTATGGTCCAGTTCTTGGGAATATGATACTTTGAAAGTTGTTTTGCATTCTTTTTATGGTTGTCTAGAAATTTTCAAAGTTAGGTTTTTAATACATAAAGAGAGTTTTGTCTGAAAGTGTGCTTATCACAAAATATTCTATTTTCAGATATTTAGTCTTGGATATTGCAGATAATCCAGTTGAAAATATAATACGTTTTTTTCCCATGGTAGGTATCAATATTTTAATATTACTTAAAATGTATTCATAGTTTGACCTCTTAATTATGGTCTGAACTTTTTCTTTGTTATGGCTGAATTTGTGGTGTTATATATGTTTTTAAAATTAGAGAAATCACACTTTGAAATTATTAAATTAAATTTTAGCTCCTATATAACTTGTAAACTTCAAATAGTATTTGAAATTATCTGAAAATTATTGAATTAATGTAATTATTATTCATATAAATTAGCAGGAAATTGTTTTCAATGTATTTTGTTTCACTGTATGTATTTTATGTTTATGTTAATCTTTATGTTTTATTATAACACATTGTCTTTGCCTTCAGACGAAAGAATTTATTGATGGGAGCTTACAAACTGGAGGTAAATAATATTTACTTAGCTAATGTTTATATTTAGATTATTTGTTTAGTTAATTTTTTAGTTAGTATTCATTTTATTTATTTATTTATTTACTTATTTATTTTTAATCCTCACCCGAGGATATTTTTCCATTGATTTTTAGAGAGAGAGGAAGAGAGAGGGAAAGACAGAAATATTGATGTGAGAGAAATCCTGTCTGTTTTATATCCTAAAATATACAACATCTATTGGTTGTCTCTTGCACAAGCCTCTACAAGGGCCCAGGCCAGGGAGGAGCCTGCAACCTAGGTATGTGCCCTTGACTGAAATCAAACCCAGGACCCTGCAGGCTGACGCTCTATGCACTGAGCCAAACCAGCTAGGGCAGTTAGTATTCATCTTAAATTCAGGTTATGAAAGTTGTAATTATATATAATGGCCTGTTTGCAAGATTGTGTTTTCTTTACTTCTTGTTTTGTATTTTTCTATCAGAATAACTATTTCTTTTTTTTCAGGGAAAGTTCTTGTCCATGGAAATGCAGGGATCTCCAGGAGGTATGAAGTTAGAGATAATTTTTTTCTCTCTAACATTTAATTAATGAGTTGTGTTTTCTGTTTTTTGCTGTTGTTTTTTCTAAAATTTTCCCCCCCTTTTCAGTGCTGCCTTTGTTATTGCATACATTATGGAAACATTTGGAATGAAGTACAGGTAAGAAAGTACTCAGAAACTGAGCCACAATTTAAATTATTATTAATTTAATGGAGAAGTTGGGAGTTTAAAGTTAATATTCTTTTGATTTTGTTATCTAGTCATGTTTGATTAGGCAGGCTCTTGTACCAGCTGCTTTGTCTCTTAACCTTTGTAGCTTGTCTCCCTTATCTACTTAAATTTTTTGTTTTGTTTTATGGAGGTACTGCTATTATTATTCTAAGAAGATAGTTATAGTTAGAATCATCCATGGAAGACTATTTACTGCTAGGGAATTGGTTAGTATAAGTTTTAAAACACTTACACACAGATGTTACTGCTTTCCTTCTTTAAAAGGCTAATTTATTATGTTTTCCTTTAACAGTAGTTGGATGAAAAATTACCTAAGAATTGTTTTAGGTAATTTCTTCATAATTCAGTGTAGTCTTTCTTATTCAAAATAATATTTTCCACGCATATGCAAAGATAGAAAAGAGAGAGGAGAGGTCATGAGCTTCTTGGCCCAAAACAGAACATAAACCTGGCCATTGTGCTGTGTTTCCTTTGTTAGTGTGTCTGGTTGCACAAGTTAGAAATCTTGTAATCATTGATACCTTCCCCTCTTTAATTCCCCATCTCCCAAACTGATCTATTAACCAGTCCTGTCTGTTTTATATCCTAAAATATACATTGAGTATCAATATATCTTTCCCTCATCATTTAATCCCCCCCATCCAAGCTCAGTTGTATCTTCCTGGACTCCTCCAATAGGAGCCTTCTTAGTGGTCTCCTGTATTCTTTTCTCCAGTCTGTTTTGTTCTTCACACTGTACTTGGAATGATCTTTTGAAAAGATAAATCTGATCTAAACATATAATCACCTTACCCCAAAAAGCTTTCAAAGGTTTCTAATTCTTAATAACTTAACCTAGCAAATGAAACTTGCATGACATGCACCCATCAACCTCTCCATCATTTTCTTTTTTTCAATATATTTTTTTATTGATTTCAGAGAAAAAAGGAGAGGAGAGATAGAAACATCAATTATGAGACAGAATCATTGATTGGCTGCCTCCTGCACGCCCCAAACTGGGGATCGAGCCCACAGTCTGGGCATCTGCCCTGACCAGGAATTGAACCATGACCTCCTGGTTCTCAGGTTGATACTCAACCACTGAGTCATGCTGGCTGGGCAGCCTCTCCATTTTTATACCATGTTCCCCATTACTCTCTATTTGATCTATGTTCAGCATTGGATCCACATACCTGACACATAATAAACATTCAAATGCTTGGGGGTTTTTTGTTGTTGTTTTCTTGTCAAATGACTTTACTTGAGGCAACAAATAAAATATAACTCAACAGGAAATATTACACCTGGAGGAAAAATATAGGAAAAAAAACACCTTAAAGCCAAACATTCTTTCCAAGGCACAGCACTGGCATTTCCAGATTGACAACAGAATGAGTATGTTTCCATGAAGCAAAATTGTGAGTCCAAAGGCTAACTTTGAAATAGTTTTCCACTTCAACTCCATTTCTCAAGGCTTAGGGAACGATGCTTATGGTGTTTCTCAGGGCCAGGTAGCCAGTGACAACATAGGATGGCAGCCTGCAAATGTAGGGAAAGTATTTCATGGTGTTGAACCGCAGCTTGCTCTGTGGGTCACTGTAGTTGGCAAGAAGACCTAAAACATCAGAATGCTGAGCTGGTTTGAAGGATGGGGGAGCATCACTTCTGAAGTAGATGGGATTGTTCAGTTGCCATGGCAATGCCCTTTCAGAAATGAGAATTTGTTAGTTCTTCCAAGTTCTGTTCTTGCCAGCTACACCACCATGGCCAGAAGGCACAAAGTTGGGATCCTTAAATGAAAAAGGTTTGCAAGTTTTCTCTGTAGGTCCTATGCTAAAATCAGAAGGCACCATTTTCTTCTCACTCATGGCTTCCATGCTGATACCCTGTGCAAAGCTAGAGGTGGACACTTTTTCTTCTTACTGGCAATATATCCCCGGGTGCTGCCACTGCCCTTATGGGAACGATTGCTGGCCTCCTTTTGCTGTTCCGGGCTACCCCCCGGGATGGCAGTGGTGGTCACAGTTGGAATTGGAGCGCCCCCTTTCTACCTTGAGTCTTCTTTGTCCCCACTCCCACCTCCCATCTGCTTTCCCTGTGAAGGCCCTGGATTCCTCAAGTGCTTATTTAGTATTGTTTTTTTCGTATCCTTTGTGTTTAAAATGGATAAGTTTGCTTATAAGTATCAGTTTTTAAAGGAATATTATTTGAATACAGATAATTTATTTTATTTGAAAAATGAACAAGCATTGGGAAACTTTTATATATTCTCTTTATTATTTGGTGTCTTGTCAGTAATAATATGAATAGTGAAAGTAACTTCCTTTTATTAGGTCTCTACTATGTTCCAGGCACTGTTTCCTAGGCGTTTTTCTCATTTATGCCTCATAACAGTGTGGAAGTAGATATACTTCTCATTGACCACTGATAACGTTGTGAGCATGTACGATGTGACAGGTGCTCTATACGGTGCTCTGCACTTACCTCCCATCTTCTCAATAGCCCTCCAAGACAGGTCTTACAATGATACCATTTTATTGTGATTAGTCTGACCACGCTGTCGATATTTCCACTACCACTCACTACCTCTTTCGAGTACAAGCTATAGGATTATGATTTCCTATTTTAGATAAATATTTAGATAAGTTTCTATTTTAGATGAATTATCACAATTAAGATTAATTCATGAACTGATAACATCACTTTAATTTTCTTTTTATGTTTTCAGAGATGCATTTGCTTATGTTCAAGAAAGAAGGTTTTGTATTAATCCTAATGCTGGATTTGTTCATCAACTTCAGGTAACTTCTCTTTTCTCCCCTTTTTAGGCAATTAGAAAGTAGGATAATTAAAATCTTAAGTCCGTGTAATTTAGGTGTAGAATTTACTTTGTAAATACTTAAAAATTGCCATAATCTAATTTGATTCTTCAAGTTTGCATTTCTATTTAAAAGAGTTTTCCTTTTTAAAAAATTAAATTTATAGGGGTGACATTGGTTAATAATATCATATAGATTTCAAGTATACATTTCTTTTTTTTAAATATATATTTTATTGATTTTTTACAGAGAGGAGGGGAGAGGGATAGAGAGTTAGAAACTTCGATGAGAGAGAAACATCGATCAGCTGCCTCCTGCACATCTCCTACTGGGGATGTGCCCATAACTAAGGTACATGCCCTTGACCGGAATCGAACCTGGGACCCTTCAGTCCACAGGCCGATGCTCTTTCCACTGAGCCAAACCGGTTAGGGCTCGAATATACATTTCTGATACAGAATTGCTTTGACTATTTGGGGTCTTTTGTGGTTCCCCCACAAAATAATTTTTTATCCTATTTCTTTAAAAAATGACATTGGGATTTTGATGAGGATTTCATTAAATCTATATATTGCTTTGGGTAATATGGCCAAAAGAATTTTCTTAAAAACTGCTATTACCAGCCCTAGCCAGTTTGGTTCAGTGGATAGAGCATTGGCCTGTGGACTGAAGGGTCCTGGGTGTGATTCCGTTCAAGGGTATATACCTCAGTTGCAGGCTCTATTCCCAGCCCTGGTCAGGGCACATGTATGAGGCAGCTGATCTATGTGTCTCTCTCACAGTGATGTCTCTCTCTCTCTCTCTCTCTCTCCCCTGCCCTTCTCTCACTAAAAATCAATGGAAAAATATCCTGGGGTGAGGATTAAAATAAGAAGGGCTGCTATTATCAGAAATAAAGATTAAAGACATTGTTGAATATAAATAATATAAATATAAATAATTCATGTTAGAAATTTCTTCAATTTCTTTCTCCACTTTGTTCACACACATTGAGTTTTGATTCTAAGTATGCTACATACAACTTCTTAAATTTTATATGCTTTATCTTTTCCACGATTTTTCAGATTTTGTTGTGCCTAGAAAGATGCACTAAAAAAGATAAGATTCTTTTTTTTCCAAGAAAGAAAATCATAGGTTGAAGAATGTGCTCTGGCTGATTCCATGAATAAATTTCAAATTTAGACATCAAGTGCATTATAACATAGATTGTCTCAGTTAGTGTACCTTAAATTTTACCTCAATTTTGTTTGTTTTTTTAATCCTCACCCGAGGATATTTTTCCATTCATTTTTAGAGAGAGTGGAAGAGAGAAGGGAAAAAAGAGAAAATATCAATGTGAGAGAAACACATCAATTGGTTGCTTCCTGCATGTGCCCTGACCAAGGGCCTGGGCCGGGAAGGAGCCTGCAACCGAGGTATGTGTCCTTGACTGGAATTGAACCCAGGACCCTTTGGTCTGCAGGACGACGCTCTATCTACTGAGCCAAACCAGCTAGGGCCTCATTTTTGTTTTCAATTTACTATTAATTTTTACTTCATGTTTTAAACAAATAATTTTGTTATTTTTAATTTTTTTTGGTTTTTAAATCGAATTTATTGGGGTAACATCTACACTAATAAAAGAGAAAGATGCAAATTAACCATCACTTTGTCAATCTGCTACACCCACCAGCCAATCAGGAGCGAGTATGCAAATTAACCCAACTAAGATGGTGGTGGCCACAGAGCTGGAGCGAGCAGGAGGCTTGGGTTGCCCCTGGCGATGGAGGAAGCCAAGCTTCCTGCCTGCCCTGGCCCAGCCCTGGGCTCCGCTCAAAGCTACAAAGTTTCAATTATAGAAGATAAATAAATCCCAGATACCTGCTTCCAGCCTGCCCTGACCTCTGCTCAAGGAGGCACTGAAAAAAAAAAAGAAAAGAAAAAAAGGAGAGACTGGGAGCTTTGGTCGCCAGGGGGCATGGCCAGCCTGAAAATGGCCATCAGCCCCTCACCCAGGCTGGCCAGGCACCCCAGTGGGACCCCCCCCCCCTCCCCCACCCTGAAGGGGCTGTTGGCAGCCTGAAAATGGCCCTCAGCCCCTCACCCAGGCTGGCCACACTCCCATGGGGTGAGGGTCCCCGCTGGGGGGATTGGCCAGCCTGAAAGCGACCCTCAGCCCCTCACCCAGGCTGGCCAGGTACCCCAGCGGGACCCCCACCCTGATCCGGGACACCCTTCAGGGCAAACTAGTCGGCCCCCACCCATGCACCAGGCCTCTATCCTATTTAATAAAAGGGTAATATGCACATTGACCATAACAGCAGAATGACTGGCAATGACTGGTCACTATGACACACACTGACCACCAGGGACAGACACTCAATGCAGAAGCTGCCCTCTGGTGGTCAGTGCATTCCCACAGGGGGAGCTCTGCTCAGTCACTAGCCAGGCTGACGGCTGCCAGCACAGTGGTGGGTGTGGGAGCCTCTCCCGCTTCCTCAGAAGTGCTAAGGATGTCCAACTGCAGCTTAGGCCTGCTCCCAGCTGGCAAGTGAACATCCCCCGAGGACTTCCGGGCTGCCAGAGGGATGTCTGACTGCCAGCTTAGGCCCGATCCCCCAGGGAGCGGGCCTAAGCCAGCAGGTGGACATCCCCTGAGGGGTCCCAGACTGCAAGAGGGCACAGGCCAGGCTGAAGGATACCCCCCCTCCCCCCAGTGCACAAATTTTTGTGCACCGGGCCTCTAGTTGGTTAATAAAATTATACATGTTTCAGGAATACAGTGCTATAATACGTCATCTGTATATGTATTGTATGTTTACCACTCCAAATCAAGTCTCCTTTCATCACCATTTACCTCTTTACCATCTTCTACCTTTCCCAACTCTTCTTTTCCCTCTGGTAGTCACCATATGGTTGTCTGTCTATGAGTCTTTTTTTTTCTCTTTTACTTCATTTAAAAGAGAAACAGTGGTATCTCTTTTCTCACCTTGTTTGTGTAAAATGTTTTTTATTTCTTCCTTATAGTTATATTATAGAACAGAAAGTTAACTGTAATTTATTAGTTTCTTTGCCTTTTAACAGTTGTGTAAAAACATCTCTTTTTAAACTGATTTGAAAAAATAATATGCACTCATGGTTTAAAATTTAAAATTCAACAATGCCTAAGGAGAGTACAATGAAAAATAAGTCTCCCTAATAGTATATCTTAGTATATCATTCTGAAACAGCATGTGTAGCTCTATCTAAAAAATATTTTATATGTGTATGTACATATATAACAATTTTATATGACCACTTCCTTTTAACATGGGCCTTTAGATTGTTTCTAGCCTTTGATGATTATAAACAGTATTGGAAAGAATAGGTGCATCTCTCTGTGAATATACCTGTAAGACAGGGGTCCTCAAACTTTTAAACAGGGGGCCAGTTCACTGTCCCTCAGACCGTTGGAGGGCCGGACTATAGTTTAAAAAAAAAACTATGAACAAATTCCTATGCACACTGCACATATCTTATTTTGAAGTATAAAAACAAAACGGGAACAAATACAATATTTGTATTTGCATGCGGCCCGCGGGCTGTAGTTTGAGGACCCCTGCTGTAAGATAACTGATCAGAGTGGAATTGCTGGGTTAGATTGCACTTGAAAGGTGATATCAAAATAACTCTAAAAAGACTGAAGTAATGTAAACTTAACACACCCAAAAACAAGGAGACCTGTTTCGCCATCCTCTAAACAATACCAGTAATCAAAAGTATTTTAACAAACTTTTTGGTTATTGTCATATTGGTGGTAAAGTGCAACTCCTTATTGTTTGCCCATTTTCCATACAGGTTGCAGGTCTTTTTCTCATTGGTTTTTTAAGAGCTCTTTTAAGGAAATCTGTCTTTAGCTAATTGATTTGAAAAGCTATTTTTATTATACAGTGAATTCTGTTCTGTACTTGGGTGTATTTCTGGACTTAGTATTTTGTTCCATTGATGTGCTTATTGTTCTACCTGTATCAAACAATTTTAAGTACTATAATATATCACAATTTATAGTATGACTCAAGACCCCCTCATTATTCTTCGTTAACTTTACTGGAAGAAGTTTTATAGTTTTTAATGATATATTCACAGTTCAGAAAGAAATGGCTCCATTAAATTTTTAGTCTTCTACTTTAAGAATATGTTCCAGTTATTCAAATCAGCTTTTATATCTTTTAGTGTTTTAAAGTTTTCTCTGTACAGAATATATACATTTCTTATGAAATTTATTCCTAGGTACTTTTTTGTTCCCATTATAAGTGAAATTGTTTCTTCTCCCCGTGTATTTTCTATTTGCTTATTTGTATATAGGACAGCTACTAGTTTTTATTACATTTTCAGTTGGCAACTTTATTAAACTCTTATTCTAAGAAATTTTCTAGTTGATTAACTTAGCTTTTAATCTCATCTTCAATTTATAATTTGCCACTTTGCTAATTCTATATTGCTTTCTCAGTGAATTTTCATTCTATCAGAACAATAAGTAATAGTGGTGAAAGTATCGTACTTGTTATCCTAATGCCCCAATACATATTAATTGGTAGTTCATTGTGTGATACCCTAGTGCAGTGATGGTGAACCTTTCGAGCTTGGTGTGTCAGCATTTTGAAAAACCCTAACTTAACTCTGGTGCCATGTCACATATAGAAATTTTTTGATATTTGCAACCATAGTAAAACAAAGACTTCTATTTTTGATATTTATTTTATATATTTAAATGCCATTTAACAAAGAAAAATCAACCAAAAAAATGAGTTCGCGTGTCACCTCTGACACGCGTGTCATAGGTTCGCCATCACTGCCCTAGTGCAAGCTATTGGCCTGCCTTGATTTATGGTCTCATCAGTAAATGTGACATTATGAGGTAAGAATTTTAAGCCTGCATTTCTCTTACAATAAAATGGTACCAGATTTTTTGGTATAAACTTAAGAATACTAATAATGTACACATCAACCACTGTTTTGGGTATCCAAGAATTTAAATGTATATTGAAGTTAATTAAAATTATATTTTAGGAATATGAAGCCATCTACCTAGCAAAATTAACAATACAGATGATGTCACCACTCCAGATAGAAAGGTCATTATCTGTTCATTCTGGTACCGCAGGTAAGGGTTTTTTCATTTTTGAGAAAGTTGTGGGGAGAAAGATGATAGTACATGAAAGGTAGAAAAGAATCATATTTTGCTCGTTACAAGTTACACTAATAATTTAAATTGTTTATAAAAAAAAGAATTTCAAATTTTAATTTTATATGAATAAATATGTCTTATCTGCTGTGTGCACACCACTAACTGGTTAATCAGTGTAAGCTGATTAGAAGATCAAATTTCTACTTGGTTTCATTTTAAATCTCTAAGTAGTATAACTGTGTTGCCACTTAGATTAAAATAATAAGAGAAGTCTGATGAAGGGGTGATCTTATTAAGAATAAATGATAGTTAATAAATGAAAGTATGTTTCAAGCTAGAGTGATTAATGTCAACTACCTCAAGTTTTTCTTTTGCTATGGATGTTTAAGCCCTTCTCCTTTCCCTATTTCAGAGTCCTCGCCCATTTTCAAAGGTAATGACTCAAGCACACACTCACAATCTTTTAACTTTCACCTTCCTTCCCAAGATCTTGTTACACTTGTTTGCTGTTCTTTTTACTTTACTGGAGCACTCATAGAATTTGCTCATTTATGGTGTTTCTCTCCCAAAGTTCATTTCATTTTCATTAGAATCAACAGACTTATATGATAGGAAGAAGAGGTTACATTCCTACTGTGTTTTTGGCTGGAAACTGAGCACTTGTGATCTGAACCACAAGACAGTCCAGCACTTTCTTCACTGTATTGCGCAGCCTGTTGTGACAGTTTTATATATTCATCCTTCAGGCTCAGCTTCCTAGTTGTGATTAACCCTTTTTAAAAAAATTTATGATTTTTAGAGAGAGAGAGGGAGACATCAGTTTGTTGTTCCAATTGTTTATGCATTTATTGGTTGATTCTTATATGTGCCTTGACCAGGGATTGAACCTGCAACCTTGGCATAACAGGACAACCCTCTAACCCACTGAGCCACCCGGCCAGGGCCATTAACTGTTTTGTTTGTTTTTTTTGCTACCTCCATCTAGTTGTTATCAAATCTGCTAGGGTCTGTTTCCTCAGTACCTTTAAAGTTACTTCCCTATTTTATAGTATTCCTAGTCTCCATCTAGTTCAGGCCCATGTTGGCCTCCTATCCAAAGTCTTTTCGTTTGGTCTGTTTGAACATTGTGGCCAGACTCATTTTCACTAAAGATAGTTCTAATTGTGATATTTTTCCTGTACAGAAGCCTTTATTGGATTAAGTCCTACAGAAGAAAACACAATAGGTAGTGTCATAGGTAGTAATTAAAGTCTCTTCTGATCTTTTTTTGCACCCCTCACTGTTGCTCTTTTTTCTTTAAGCCTCACCGAGGATGATTTTATTGATTTTTTTGAGAGGGAGGAAGAGAGAGACAGACTGACATTGCTTTGTTGTTCCACCTATTTATGCATTCATTGGTGGTTTCTTGTATGTGCCCTGACCAGGGATCGAACCTCACCCTTGGTATATGTGGACATGCTCTAACCAACTGAGCTACTCTGCCAAGGCCTGTTTCTCATTATTATGCACTCCATGATGGTTTTCTTCACCTCTTTTTTTCCACCTAGAATCACATTTAGTCTCTCTGTTCCTATAAACTTAGTTCATGCATCATCTCAAGAAAACATGATGATTAACTTACTCTTCCTCTAATCCCATCATTGAAACTGCTCTATCTATACTCCTTACTTTCTGCCTTGCATTAAGGTTATTTGTACCTTACCTCCCTTAGTAGAAGGTACAAAAGTAGAAGGTGCAGCACCTTCTCTGACACTCAGTTGCAGCAGCAGTACTTAGCCTTGTCTAGCATGTTTTCTTCTTTATCCCACTGTCTTGGTTTATATTTCTGTCCTTATTTGATTAATCTTATAGTGACAGATTAATTTCATGTTGGAATCTGCCCTCTGAATTAACATTATTACTGTGATTTAGCACAACTGTTAGAGCATAAATTTAAGGCCATCCCATTGTTAGGCATATAATAAAGCACCACTTTAATAGTCATTGTTCCCTAAAGTTTTCCTCCAATGAGATTCAGATTTTTTTTATTATACCTATTGGCCTTATAGTGACAGCTTTGATTCCATGTGCAAAATTTCTGTACTAGCAGACTCTGATGTGAAGAGTGGATAAAAGAAAATCTCTGCTTTATGTGCTGCATGCTGTCC